>NC_046358.1:33145733-33802677 GCF_004027225.2 Strigops habroptila | reverse complement strand
GTTTGTAATTTTGCCCTTGTTGAAGGGAAATTGAAGTTCATTATGTTCACTGACTGATTTAAAAGCTCTTTCCTGCACAGCAGCACCTAGAGAGAGAAAGAGAGCAAGGCCCATTTGGAGCTCCCACATTGGCTGCAGCTTCAATTAAAACAGGAATTCATTACTGGAAGCCTCCAGAGAGAAGGCTGTTACTTCTCTCTTCAGTACAGAGAGGAGGCTGCATTTTCTTTTGCTGATTCACTCTTTTATTTTAGTGTGAAGTCTTAGTTTTATACTAAAAACATTAAATTTTGGCTCATGTTAGTAATAATCTTGAGATGCTGATGAAGTTACGAGATGTGAGCCCATATTTGGAGGCAGGCTGTGCTATTTTTTGCTAATATTTACTGTGCTATTTATGCTAACAGAAATAGCATAACACATGGAGGGAAGGGAGGGGATTTACAAAATTCAGTTTACCTCATGTTATTCTAGGACTGATGCTGAGTGAATCTGATCACAGAATAGCAATTAAATATTTCTAATTAGCTGCATATATATTGTTTCAAAATCCCCCAGTGTACTCATCAGCACCTTTACTTGCCAAATGCAAATGCCTTTAATATATCTGACCATTGGTGTCTGGCAGATGCCCAGGCTATTCCATTTAAGACCATGGAAATGCGTAGGAAGAGCTAGGATTCCCTTTCCTTGAACTAGATAGGGCAAAACTGTTGGAAGGACTAGTAAATGTTTTAGGGAAAGCTTTTGATTTTAAACACTATTTCAAAGGCTTTCCAGGTTATCTGGGCAGGAATGATTAACAAGTCTGCTTGTTAACTGAGAGAACTGAGCTCAGGGTTTCAGCTTGTTGCATTCAGCTTGTTTTATCTCTTATCCTTTCTCTCTTTCTCTCTATAGGAAGCCCACTGGGGTTTTATTTTTCTATAAAGCACCCACAGGTGGTTGCCTTGTCCCTTCCTTTTGTTCATTGTAAATGCAAAGACACATCTAAACAAGAAGAGCACAACCGCCTTCCTGGAATTAGCAGATATTAAGGCAAATGCTTTTTCCAAAAGAAAGATGTTTGGCAGTTCTCCAACCCTTTCAGCAGGTGCAGTATGCCTGAGGCTGTGCCACATGTACATCTCTGAAATATTGTAGCCCACTGTTTTGGACATCAAAGTGCTCCAGGGAAGGAAGTGCATGTCTGTATATGCACAGGTGTATTAGTCCTCTGTTGTCAGTAATATACACTGATTAACGAGCACTGGATCTGGGTCAAGAATTTTCTAATTAGAAATGTTAATTTCCTAAAACAAAAGGAAAAAAAAAAATAAAAATCTGGATGACTATTTTGTTTTGGAGACATCACTGAAAGAAACAAAGTGGATTTTGGATAGCAACCTGTCTAGCCTCCTGAAGGGCATCCATCTAGGTGCCTGCCTCCCATCTCTTTTCCCTTTTTTTCTGGCATTATAAAGAAACTGCCTGAAAAGGTCCCAGAGGTATGGGGTAATTGATTAGTCCTTGACAGCTTGCCTGGCTGGGTACTTGGGACTTCAAGAACTACAGACTCCTAAGTTCCCGATTTAATTGTGGCTTAAGTTTCCAGTGCCCTGAAATACAAAAGGATCACATAAAGAGATGCTTAGGAGAAGCTTCTACAATTTTTTGGCATGTAGGGAAAATAGGAGGCATATTTCATTTAGGAAGCGAAAATACTTTTTGCACCATGAAAGTGTTTCTGAAGTAAAATACCTTGTAATTTCTACAAAACCTCTTTTGTAAGTGATGGTGAGGTTGGCAGATTTTATTTTCCTTTTTCCCTAGCCTTGATTTTTCCCCTACGAAGATGAAATTAACTTTTCTTCTGATTTCAGGGCACATCTCAGTGTAGGAGTGCATATGTTTGAAATGAACATGTAAATATTTGATGCTGTTGGAATGCAAAGAGTCCTCAGGTGTTTTACATCTTCTGAACCAGCTGGTCTTTGGGTGCAAGTCAGAGGAGTGCCAGGGAGAAAGAGTGCCAGGGAGGTGTGCCATGGGCAGGGACATCTTCCACTAGACCGGGTTACTCAAGACTCCATCAAACCAGTTCTGACTCTTGATCATTCCCATGGCAGAATGCACTGAAGGCTGGGCTGGAGGATGGAATTTAGGTCTGTGCAGACAGAGAGCATAGATGGACTTATGATAAAAAGCCAAATTTTTGGAGAAGACGGCATGAGTGGGATTTTGAAGTTTTTCCCCTCAGTGGGGTGGTGAACTTGAGATTTATGAGGACAGGACACTAATCAGTTTCTTCAGTGTCAGGGAGAAAGATTGGGTTGATTAAAAGGGAGAGAACATAAAAGATTTTTTCAGTGCAGCCTCTTAACATACCCATGTATTTGGTTCTTCCTCCTGTGTCTTTTATTTTTGTTGTTGTTGTTAGGTTGGTTTTTTTTTGGGGGGAGAGGGCGTTTGTTTAGGTTTTTTTACTGTTATGTCCTTGCGTCTGGGCTATCCTTTGTAATATTTGCACAGCACAGTTATGTCCTGACCCATGGTCTTTTCTGTGTATAGCAGTATAAATATTTAATGAAAATAACAACAGAGGGCATGCTTATCCCTTGACATCCTATGATTCTGTGATTCTATGATATTTGGGAAACATAAAGCTGGAATTTTTATTATTTCAGCAGATCTGTCATTCCAAGAGGACTATCGTATTGTCCATATTGTATATCCTGCCTTCTCACTTACCGACACAGAGGAAAAAATAACAACAACAAAACAACACCACAAACAAAAAAAAAAAAAGAGGAGAAAGTAAAGCCAATTTCTATGCTTCCCCTAGTTATCATTAATGTGGCAAAATTTCAGATCTATTCTTGCTATGTCAGAACAGATTTGCTTATTCCCTGCTGTCACCAGCATTTTCAACTTATTAATGTTGTCATACTCCGCCCCCACATTTGCCTATCCATATGTTACAGAAATATTATTAGCTGGTTAATGCTGGTTCAAATGTTTGTGATTTCTTCAAGGGTTTTTGTTCCATTGCCTGCTACCCCATGGTAGTATTCTGCAGCAAAACACCTTGGAGTGTGCTTCCTCCTAAGGGTATGTCCTTCCATGTGTTTCATTTTTCCCCTACCTGGTCCTGCTTCAGTCCAGGTACTAATACTGCAGGTCATAAAGAGTATCCAGATGTTTCTGCTTTTAAAATAATTAAATATTTAGTGGTAAAATTAGAAGAAGGTCGAGTGATGTGGTTCGATCACCAAAAAAATGGCCAAAACAGAAAAGGTCTATAAAGGGCAGAAAACATTAAAAGCAGCACATGGAAATGAGTGTTACAGGAACTGTTGTATGAGGAGGCATGAAACAAACAGCTTTTATGCAGGGGAATGAATTTTAGAAGATACAGAGATCAGTAGAGGTTATAGCAGATCATCATGGGAGGTGAAATTGTGTTTGCAAGATGATGAAAGCACAGAATGAAGTTTAAACATCATTTAAGATGAACTCAACCTTGGGTTGGGTGCAGTCTAGCAGAGAGTGTGCAGCTTTGGGTTTCTACACTTGGCAAGACATTCAGAACAGTTATTAGACACTTGTAAGTATTTCTTCCACACCAGTTTTTATGTTTCAGTGAAGGTGCCCTAATTTTATTTTTATTGGAAAATTTGTGATGAAACAGCACTGACTCATCTGAGCCACATGGATAATTTTATTCATTTTTATCAATAGCACTGTAATGCAATGGAATCCTAATAATGAAACAAGAAGCTCATTGTCCGCCTTGGAAAAAGATCACAAGATGCTCCCTGCCTCAGTGACCTGATGTTGTAACCAGAGGGTAAGAGGCAGGAAATGAATAAAGCATGCGCTTCATGTGCATGATTGAGTGTGCATCAGGGTGTACAGAGACATGGAGGCGGTAACAGCCATTATGAAATAGGCAACAGTTTTTTTAAGATAATGAGTTCTTTGCTGCTTCTACTGTTAAGTGACTTTTTTGGCATCTTTATATCCTCTCTTGTAGGATACTTGTTTGGGCATCTGTTTGATCCAAGCTTGTGTCATATCTGTGTCATATCTGAGATAGGCCTTGGGTCTTTGATATGCAATAAGATAAATCTCTTAGGGGGAGTAGGGGGGAAGCCTATGGCAATAATTACAGGGGAGGAGGGTTACAGCATGCCAAAGAAAAAAAAATAACAAACTTTTTAATATTTCTTTTATTTTTCTTTTTTTTCCTTGGGAAAGGGTGGCAAACTACTTGGCTAGTTTTTTTAAAGTTAGTCCATAACTGGGGAATTGTAGATGTCAGAATAATTGTGGCAGGTTCCTGGTGTGAAAGAATAAGCAATGGCATTGTCTACGTTAGCAAGTTAGGTGGCAGAATGGGAGAATATCTGTAAAATGAAAGAGTTGTTTCTGAGGTTGCAGTGTCCACATGGACTTCCTCTGGGCGAATTCTAACATGGGGCTGAGGAGCAAATCGCTGTCCATCATAGGAGTATGTTAGGTGTGCTAGAGCTTGTCTTTCAGCTCTGTGGTGCGAAGCAAATGCTCAGAAGAGGGGACAATTGGTTTATTTTCTTCAAGATGCACTGCTTGCACCACTTCCTTGGCTGAATGAAAAGTTTAATGGTGACATATGTGACAACTTTTTGATAGGTTTTGCTTCTCTTTTTAGTTATGCCCTACTAGCCAACATGTATTCCTGCAGTCAGTACTCACAATTACATTATACTGTAGAACTATAATGGATGAAAATTCCACTTTGCAGGAGGGATTTGGGGCTTTCCTTCTTTAACCTGTGCTTTTATTCTGATTATTACTTTATGGCTTGTTCATTCATTCCCTACATTGTATGAATGAACGCTCACTTCTGCAAAATTGTTTGCTGTTGCAAAATTAGCACCACAGAAACTTCCTTATGTGACACCAATTCTGATACCTGGTTTTAGATTAAATGGTGAAAGTACAGCCATAGCAAATCCACTTTTATACTAGGCCATTATATGGCATGCATGCACATACTTACCTCGTACTCATCTTTAATGCTTTGCAGGGTCAATGTGACTTTACTTCAGGTCATCTGGCCTGAAGTAGTCTTTATAGCAAATGCCTCGAGGATGGTTGCCAAGGGAGAGCTAGTGAGTTGTGAAAGAAAATACAATGTATTTGCAGGCTGTATTTGGTGAGTTATGATAGCCTTAAGTGTGCGTAAATCCCTGGATGTTGACCAATTCTGTTGTTTTCAGATGCCTGAAGTTAGGCTGCTCAGTTATTGTCACAAGTGCCTGCCATTAAAGGATGTGTTTCTAAGACTAACAAACAAGTAACTCAAAATGCCCCTATAGCAGGACTAAGGTTTTAAGATGTCAGTAGATATTCCAAGACTCATCCTCCAATCCATACTGTAATAAAACTTGCACAGTTGTACAAAGCAAATAAAACAGTTGTGTTAGTGCAGACTTGAAGTGGAACCTGGTTTGGGGGTTCCACTGCACAGTGTCAATAGGCTTGGCTGTTTTCTGAATTAATTTTTGTCTGTCCTCCTCTCTTACTTCAGCCAAAGAATGTAGGCTATGCACTTGGCACTCTCAAAACATAAGTGAAGCTGGTGGTGGGGGAAGGGGAAAAACCCCAAACAAACAGCGAGGGATGGTGATCCAAGGTGAATTTTTGTTTGTTTTAAAACAAAACATGCTCTTGTAGTATTTGTAGGGCCTGAGGGGTGATATAAGGGGTCACAGGAGAGCTCCAAGTTGCTCAGAATTAAGAAAATAAATCCCAATTGCCAATTCAGGCTCTGCAGCTGTGACCAAGAATGACAGATAGATTTTCTTTTCCACTACATTTACTCTCTAATATTCGAGTTTATCACTCAAGCCAGGACTATTCATCAACCTTCCAGTCGATATCCAAGTTTAAGTTGGCAAGCTACACTTTTATGATTCACTCCTAAAAACCCCACGAGAGTGTTCCTGCTGCTTTTGCCTCAGATTTAGCAGAAGGGGAAGGAACACAGGTATAAGGAACATTGAATGGTCTCCAAGAAGCATTGCAGATGATCTGTGTAATGATGCACACTCTCCAAAGGCTGCCAGCTGAGCCTCGTGAGTAACAAGCTGTAGTATTTCCCTCTCACTGCTGTCTGTTTAATGACCATCCATTTAAAAAAAACCTGTGACGAATGAGTAAGTCCAGTTGCTACTGGAGAAGGGTTGATGTTGCAAAAATGAATGCAGTAGTTGCCCCATTAGAGAATCTCAATACTGTAGTAACTGTGGTGACTAGGCTCCCTTTTTAGCCTTGAAGCAGATACGTATGTCCCTTGCATAGCATAGGCACATGAGCACAGTATTTTCCAGAAGCCGTGATGGCTGTTGGGGACTCCATCATAGCAGAAGTGCTGGGATCATATGTGGATATGGGAGAAACCCCATATTTGGAGTTTGATGCTAGAACTCCTGTGACTAGGGCCCCACTTAGCTCTGTCATCCTGTATTAATCCTAACCCAGCCTCTGCCCTTTGATTCATAAGGTAATAATCTGTGCTTTTAGTCTCTGCTTCCTAAACTTTACAGGTCACAAACACTGGGATCTCTTATCAACAGCTGAGCATCAAGGGTTTGTATGTAGGTAGAATTTTAGTTCAGGGGAGTTGTGAGATGAGGAGGGACAAACATGCCAGGATAGACATCTGAACCCAGCACGGACAACGCTAGCTACAACTTCCTCTGCTTTGCCCTGGTCATCATCCTCTTTTCCTTCATCCAGATTTTGACAGTGTCTAAAGCTGCTGAGGATCTTGAGCAGCTCATGTATTCTATCTGCTTACAATGTGAATAAGCCTTTCTGAACCTGAGCTCATTGTTTGTTGTTAGCAGCAGGTGCCACTTGTTTTCCCTTTTCTACTGTCACTGACAGACAAGAAATATTTATACTCCTTTCCCCATCCCCAGAACTATAGGAAGTATTGAAGAGTCAGGCATTCTCCAGAACACCTGCCTGCTGCCACTGATGCCTGGGTTGAACCCCCTGAGGGTGCAGGAGGCTTGTATAGAGCTGTTTGATGCAGAGCACCATGTGGCAAAACAGCTTTGTGAGCCGTGAAAGACGGTTCCGCTGGGCTGCACTGCAGTCTCAGGACATCTTGTTTGCTGCCTCTGGCATGGTTTTGATAGGAGAAGGAGGGGCTTCAGATTTCTCAAACACTCTGAGGTAGAGATGGAAGAACAGAAATTAGACAGTTGAAGAAGAAATGTCTATATAAATAAAAAGTAGATGGGAAAGCAAAAGAAACCAGTCAGGCAAAGCAAATGCAAACAGTTTGATCTGGGAGATTTTTTCTTTCAACCAACATGCAAGAGGGGAGCCATTAAAAATTACTTGCAATAAGCACTGTTTTACGTTAATGGGACTACTGGAAGTACAGCCTTAGCAAGATGATGAATATGGGGGTTTTGAGCTTTCTGGCACTCTGGGGTTATATTAACATCTTGGAGAGTGATGGGAGAACCTGGGATGCTGTCATAACTGTGATGCTCTCTCCCTCTCAGCATTCCTAAAGGAAGTGGATTTGGTCTTGGCCCCAGGGAAAGGGAAGTGTTGAAGTAGGAGCTGCTGGCTGTGATGCTGCAGGCTTTCTGAGTGGGGGTTGAAATGGAGAGAAGTGGAATGGCTGTGTTCATATGTCCTCAAGGAATACCTTAGTATGGCTGTTTGTAAACACCAAGTTAATGGCAGCATTTGATTCCAGCAGTGGGAGTAGCACAGCTTGGGCAAAGAGGCAACACGTTATCTCCTCTTACTCTGAGTACCAAGTAATGGCCTCAAAGACCTACTTGTTAGCCAGCTACCACTGAATCCCTCAGTTCCAGTTCTCAAAGGGTCCAAGAGAAGTAACTTCCTGGTGGAAAGATCCTGTTCCTCTGAACCAGTGATCTCCTTTATTGGGAAGGCAGCGTTCTCTGTTGCCTGCAGTGGTGACACCAGGAACTCAAAACATGTTCCCAGCTGTCACTGATTTGCTGACCATCTGCTTCAGTCTCTCAAAATCTACATCTTGAATGAGGAGATGGAGTAACTTCAGCAGAGGTGCTCCATTAGTTGGTCTGCTGACATTACTTAGACATTACTATGTCTAAGGACTGCTGGACACAGAGAGGTATCTTGTGGCCATGACTGAATTTGCCCATCTTCACTAGGTTTCCCGATTTAATTGTAGTATGAAATTATTTCAGCTGATTAAAGGTGGTACTTCGTACCTGTGGATACAATAGCTGCAAGTTGTTGAGGCAACTGTCAGCCTGTCTAGCTGTCTTGTATTCTGGCTTGGCGTGCAGTTGAACTTAGCAGCAGCAAGCCATTTTTGTCCAGCAGGACTGGAGCCTACTAAGTCTTGGTATACACATCTTGTGAATCACAGTTTCCTGTCCAACAGTGGCAGTTCTTGTCCTCCTTGAATTCCCCCAGTAAATACAAAATCACATATGTGTTTTACTCTGTACTTCTGTGATTCTGAATTATCATTTTTCTTAGCCCATATGCTAGCCCTGCTATTGCGCCCTGCTAGTTCCTCTGAAAATATTCTGACTCTTCCACTGTACTGCTGTAGTCAGTGGAGTTATAATGGCGCAGACAAGTTGCTGGAACAAACTCAGGTTTGGTCCTTGTGTCTTTGGATCCTTGTCTTTCTGTTGTGCCAGTTTGTATACTACTCCTCATGCTCTTGTTGCAGTCTTTCTCACCTGCCTTGGACCTTGAATTATTTCACTGTAACCATCCCTTGTGCCCATCCACCCCAACAAAGGCTTCAGGTTGAGTAGTTTGGCTTCAGAATTTGTCTTTTATTTATTTACTGGAAGTCCTCTGAGTTGTCCAGGCTGGTAATTGCCCACGTCATCTCCGTATCAATTGCTTTTAGAGCCACTGAGCTCTTATTACTGCAGCCCACTGGAGAGAGAAAGAGAAGAGTGAAAGATCCACGTCAGTATGGCCTCAACAATAGATGAGTCTCATGAAATCTCTTTTCTCCCAGTTGCTGAATAACAGCTTTACTATTTTTAAATAAAACAAGAAAAAGAAATTGCAATGTGTTGAAGAGTAGCAGGAGGAAAAGAGACAAAATCTTGCATGTTTAGGGAAAATAAAGGTAGAGCAAGGGGTCTGAGCTACCTGAGGCAGTGGAAAAAGTGGAGGATACCTAGCTGCAAGGTGTGACACAGCAGTACTATGACAAAAACTTCTCCAGCACAGCTCCCATCATAAGAGAAAGAAAACAGTAATGGAAGGAACCATTGTCCTGGTTATCGTACATGCAGGATGTGATACACGTGGGACAACCTGCCCACTTCTGAGATGTAATAAAAGGGCCTGAGAGGCTGAGCCTTACAATCTCTGATCATTACATCTAAACCAATTCCTCTTCACAGATACGTGTGCCTCTGTCAAATGTTGCTGAATATAGGGGCTCATGTCCTTTAAAAAAAACCAGCCAACCAAACAAAAACCAGTCTCAATTGTAGATGTCTGTTGTGCAGCATTACCTATGTTATTGAAATAAAAAGGTCACCAATGCCATTGTTCTCTGTAGTGTTTAGTTCAATGAGAGCTAAGACAGGTTGTCTACTGTGGAGATGGGTACTGTGTAGCGTGGGAAAGCTGACACAGCTATCTGAGAGCAAAGATTACGGTCCCAGCATAGTCATGTGCTAGTCATGACAATCTCTCCTCCCTGGCTGATTGATGGCTGAAACCCTTCTTCCTGTAACAATGACAACTGAGAAGGCTCTGCAGTACTAAGCTTGATATGAACCTCTTTTAAGAGTTCTCATATAAGGAACTGTAAGAGATTGATGGGCTAGAAATCTCACTAGAATGTATTTCCTGAGGAAGTTCTCATCATAATCTAATTTGGATTTGATCTCTCTAATCCTTTTACACGCTCCTTTTTCTCCTCTCTGTGGATGTGCTAGCACATAAACTTGGAGTTATCTGGCTCTGACAAACCCTTCTCCAGACTTCTATCTCCAGCATTGTCCTAATCTGGGAAATACTGATTTATTGTAAGAAAAGGCAGACCTTTTCTTTAAGCTTTGTTTGAAACCTTAGTCTATTCCTTAGTTCATCAAATTGGGCAGTCATCTTTTCCCAAGTCTGGCATATCCACAGAGGCAGTCCAATGGCCTAAGCATTTATGTTTAACGCAGCTGTAGAAGCTAGCAGTTAGAGCACCATCACACTTACCCTTCAAGGAGAGGTAAATGAGGGGCACACTGACTTGTAGGTACCCCAGAACATTTCCTTGAAGGACAGCAGACATTAGAAACCTATGGATCTTGGTATGCTTGGCAATTCAGTTCTATTTCTCAATAGCTGTCTGCGGGTTTTGTGTGGAAGAGAAAGTCTGGTTTTGAGGATGCTCCCTTTTGTTGGAATAGGGATAACTTGTATAATGTGTATGTTTAACTTTTTTGGGGAGTGTTTAAATTAATCTGTGTATTTGTTATTTTCTTCAGAGCAGAGAAGTAGAAACCTGTTCTTGGTATTACAACAGTTGTCAATGCTATGCTTTTCTACTTTCAAGAATCTAGAAAGCACCTCGTTCTTATCATGCAGGATTTTTTTCCAGCTGCTATGTGCATGCTAACATAATCATTTAATGATACCTTTCTGCTCCCCTTTCTTTTTTCTAACTGGAAGGCAAACTACAGTCATTTAGAGTTAGATAGCTGAAGTCAATTCCACAAACAAACTGCGTTAACTTCAGTGTCTTGTTCTTTTCTGTCACTGGAAGAAAATGGCTTCAAGTTGCGACTGGTGTGCAGTAGCCATCCTCCAAAATAACTCTGTGGCATACTGACTGCATAACTTGGGGACAGAAAATTGTAGCCCAGATGGCATCATGCAGTAGCCAGACAAAAGCCAATTGCTTAAGTAGTGTGTTGGTTTCTTCTTGAATTGTGCAGTAGAAAGAGGGTGAGGGATTGTAAATGTTGCAGTGTTATGCTACCAGGGCAGATGTCCAATAAACGCTGTTGGAGTTGAGAACACTGTGGGATTATGTGTAGATATAATTTTCTTGTTGAGTTCTTCTCTGCAGCTGGCTGAAATTATATTTTCTTTCATGGTTGTGCAAGGGGTCTATATGCACATGTGAACACATACACAACCCATCACTATCTCCCAGCTAACATCAGGGGAAAGAAACTGGGGGGATAAGCATTGGCTTTCAGCTTTTCTAAGGTTATCTTTATTTCTTTATTCCTCCTCAGAATTTCATCCTGCAACTGCATACAAGCAGAAGCAAGCAGACAAAGATTCTGCTGGGATCAGAAAGTCACATTGGTTGTTTTTCCATTTGCAGTTGTAATAAAGGCTTCATGTTTAAATGACACTTCTTTTCATAGATTGTAGTGCAAAGGAGACCCATCTGTTCTATACAGTTGTTGCTGCTTCAATGAAATATATGAAATTAGAACTGTTGTTCCATTCAGAAAAGGCAGTCTGTTTGGTTCAGAGGTATACAAAGGAGATGTCAAATGAAAAGTTGAATCGTAAGCCTTGCATAATAAGGACTATTATTCTCAAGTTTTGGATGCAATTTAATAACAAATGCTATAACGAGTGTTCCTTTGACAGTCTTCTCTTAGGATATTCTTGGATTCCACAAGTCATGGGATTTGGAAGTATGTGCTGTTTTCAGGTTTATTTATTTATGATGAAAGCAAAGGTTTTACAAATTACTTTCTTTGTTGGTGCTGTCCTATTAGATACAAGTTAAGGTTTGCTGTTAAGGGTACATTCTGTACAACACAGGGAGTGTCATATCATGGTGCTCATGCATTGGCTTGGATAGACTTTAAGGTGTAATTCTCCAACCAAAGCTGCTTCCTATACTACTCCTTTTCTGTGTTGTAGACGACTGCTAGAATTCCTTTCCTGTATTGTAGACAACTGCTAGAAGTGAAACTGGCTCTATGCTCCTTGTGAGTTAATGCACACTCCGATGTGAGTGGAGTAAAAAGTGCTTTGCTACATGAAACACTAAATAAGAAGACCAAAGTGGTTTTATCTTTCTTTGCACTATTTCATTTGTGTACATGCCTCAAATAATTTGCAGGAGTATAAGCATTTGGTGGTCTAGAAAGATAGCCTTTTGTTCTAAGTGTTTAGCAGACACTTCCTGCTATAGTTTGGTTTGGGCAAAGTAGTATCTAGCCCAAACCAAAAATGAACTGAAATTTTTTAGGTGGCAAAAATTTAGTAAGCTTTAAGGGAGAAGGGATGCAAGGCGAGTGCTCTGCACCTTCTGATTTATTTACTATTTTTTTTTTAGAGGCTTGGAATGGCAGGATGTGGTATGAACAGTTGAGAGGTTTCAAGGAAGCACAGTGTTATGGGAGAGGTACAATTTTGTGTATATTTACTGTTTCTCCAGTGCCTCTGCAACAAGGAAACAAAACAATTTCAGAATCCTGCTCTTCCTAGATGTTCACGTTCAAGCTGTCCTGCAACCTTGCTGGACCTGCTGTGAAACACTGCCCTCACGTTCTATGTGAATGCATATGTCCTCACTTCTTTCTTCTTTCCTGACACACAATCTCAAATTTATTTAGTAGGGTTTGCTACATAAAGCAAATATTTGAGTGCTTGGGAGATGGTTCTGTTCCAGGAAGGTAGTATATTCCAGCTTGAAATGGTAATTTTTGCTAAATTAAACTAGAAACTTTGAAGCCCATCTCCCAGGTATGCTGCATATAGCAGAGACTGAAGAAAAGTTGTTACATGAAAAATGTGAAATATTCTGCAGCCGGTTTTCAGTTTCATCAAAAAGCTCAGATTGCTCCTACTGTATCTAAGGGTGTTATTTAAACATAAGCATCATATGTAATGTACAAGTGGAGTGATATTAATAGGGGAATGTTGGCTTGTAATGGCATTTAGCATGGGTGGGAGTGAGACAGAAAGGGTTTCTCACAGCAAGATCTTGAGCTGCCACCATTAAAAAGACAGCTGGGTTCACAGGGCCTGCTATATAATAACATGATAGCGATTATACTGACAGGGAATCTGTATTGTCAGACTTGTTACTTCGGCTTGTCTAGGAAGATTATACCTTGCCCGGCCAGCTGGTGAGTTTTCATAGCAAATAGGTAGCACAGCATTGTATCTGTAAATCTTCCCATTTTCTAGTAAATCTTTCAAACTAGTTCTCTGGCTGTGTATGGCTACCTCACATGAATGAACCTTGGTGTTATCACCGAGTGTAGTCCTGTCCCAAAGGGACTGGCTTCAGGTAGGAACTCCTTGCCTGAATGCTCACCAAGGCTGCAGGAATGCACATCAGCACTGCAGAAAGCACTACATTGTTGCTGTGGTCTAGATGGCGGTAGGCTAAGTGGTTTCTCTTACTAACATAGCTTAATTTCCTTCCTCTAGAATGTAGGCCTTGGGACTGGAAAAGACTGGTGGGTGACTGAGCCCAAGCCATTGCTATTGCAAGCAGCTGTGTCAGTTAATTCCTTTCAGTAGTAATACAACTTTGTCTCTTAATTAATTTTTCTACTGTGTTATTGGAAAGCTGCTACAGAACCTAACATGCAATGAGGAGACACAGTTTCTAATTTGCATCCCATGGTGTGGTTTTAGCCCATACAGAGCCATTTCTTCTTGGTCCAGTGTTATCCTTTAGCATTACTTTCTCTCTCCTTCTGCTCCTCTTCAGGGAAATTTATGGATAGGAAAAGCACAGCTTTGTAGCCTTCAGTTTGCTAGCTAAATATTTAGGGTAACATAGCTGGAACATAAGACCTCCTGTTGTGCAATGGCTTCTGATTTTCACAACACCCACTCTTTCTCTTAGCATGGATAGAAACTGCTGTGCCTTGAAAACCGAAAGACTTTTTCTGTAGGGAAAATGAAATTGGCTTACTTTAGGTGCAGACCAATGTTAAATAACACTTTACAAATATGTACACAACCCCCCAGACACTATTTCTCTCCTTCTCATTTTAACTGCGTAGCAATGCCACATAAATTGGGGAGGGGGGGGGGGGGGAGGAGGGGTGGGTGGGTGTGCATTTAATTGTATTGCCTTTTTTTTCTTCTTAAGTGAAAATTTCTCTTTAGTAATATTAACATTTAAAGGGTCCATAATTGACAGTAATGGCACAGATAGAGGCTGAATTCCATCTTACAGGTTTCTATTGTCTGGCTGCTGAGAGTTTTCTGTAAAATTGAGTTAACAGGACATCATCACAAGACCTGGTTCTGTTTTGACAGCTATTTCTTTCCAAAGCAAAGAGATACAAAATGTTTCTTTTCTTCCATTTTAATGAAAGCTTAATGCTTGCACCACAGTTTAGAATGAAAAACATCTCAGGGAGACCTTACAGCTACCATAAGAGCCGTGATACTGTCTGTGACATTTTTTTTTTAGCTAGCCTTGGTGTTTTCAAAGTGTTAGGAGGGAAGAAAGAATTGTGCAATGAAATAACTTCTGTAACTTTTTTCATTTTGGATTTACATTTGTGTATGTCTCAAGCTGAGCAGATGTTTATCCTTTGCAGTGACTTGTATCCTCAGCCCAAGGGTTACAGTAAGACTGGTTTTTGTTGTTACCCTGTTTAAAACAGAATAACTAGAAGGTTTTCACTAAAAAAGAATGAATTGAGATTTACAGAGAGATCACTGACATCTTAGAGCTAATTCTCCTGCTTCTTAAACCAGTATAAATAAAGATTTGACATCACTGTAATCACAATGAAGAACAAACACGATTTCCACTCTACCATGGTCAGGTCTGAAGCAAAAATGTTGCAGTTCATGATGTACCTTTTCAAAATGAACAGAAGTCTCAAAAGTTATAGCCGATAACAATCGCCATAGCTACATCCCCAAGGATGTAAAAAAAAACAAACCACAAACCAAGAAAAAGTAGAACTGCAAAATCCAAAATGTGTCATAAACAGTCATAGTTCATTTTTTTACGCTGATTGAAGTTAATTCTGGCTTGCCTTACAGTAACTGAGCGTGTGTATGGGTTGTATTCCCTAGTGCTTTTAAGTCTTCACGTTTTCAATCATTTATATTTGATTTAAATTTTACTTTCATCAACTCTCTCTCCCAGTGTGGGCATGGCATGGCTATGGGAACTTTCACATGTATTAAATTCCAATGTTAGTAGAGCCAAGAATATTTTTTTAAGGTTGCAGACCTTTCTGCCTTTAGTGGGAAACTTCTCATGCTTCAGTATTTAAAGAAGCTGGTGGATTGTCAGAGTGCATATGACTGACTTCTGTGGAAATTGTTGAGCTTGGGATAGCAAAAAGTTAAGAATATTAAATACAGACAAAGATAGACAACTGCCTATAATGAGTTGGTAAGAAAGTTTTCATGCTGCCAAATGCTCTGGGTTATCACCACAACATTCAGTTGGAGATGCTTGAAGACCTGACTCTAATTCTCTTGTTCTGTTGATAATAGAATCCAGGGCAGAAAGTCTTATGGTAGACATCCCCACAAGATGTCTTGTTTTCCTCACTGTTTCACACTGTAAACAGCTACAGAAGTACTACCTCTTCACAGTAAGAAATCTCACAGAACTTTGTAAAAAATTCTTGCTTATGGTAAGCTGGACTAGGAATGGAAGATTAAAAGGCTGTTGTACATATACACCAAATCACAGATGGTTTCCTCCAGCAGCTTCTTAAAAATGGTTAGTGGCTTTGAGAGGGAAGAGTGAGGCCTAGGTTGTAAATGAGTGACAGAGAGAAAAAAGAGGACTGAAATACTAAATTCCTCCCTCTTTTGCTTTCTAATAACTACTTGACTCTAACACTGCATTTTTCTTCTGCTCAGAGACCAGGAATTCAAAGTCAAACAGCCACTCTAAACATAAGCAGAAAGTTTTAATCCAGGATCAGCTAGAATTCTGGATGACAAATTCAAACTGGGTGACACACACTTTCCTTGTCTGTCTTTAGCCAGTGATCCTGGATATAACAAAAATTATGGAACTTCGCTCCTCTCTCTCTTTTAATGCATTTGTACTGTTACAAATTCCTTGAGATGATTTCTTCAAAGAGTTTCTGCACATTTCCTCTCAGCTCTACCAGGTTTGTGTAAATTACTCTTCCAGTACTGAAGTTGCTCAGGAAGGCATGACCTCTGTGTCACAGCATGTGCAGGGGAAGTAGAAATTATTTTTGTATAATTGAACCCCATCTCTTGCACCATGGACTCAGTGTGACACATTGGCATCTTTTTGCTAATCACTTTTTGAAGAAAATCATAAAGAAGTTTCAGTGTTTTCATCTGCTGTTGTTGCTTTTGGGCCAGGCATATGGGTTAAAGTCAGGATAATCAGGTTGGCCCAGAGGCCTGCTATAAGCATCCCCTAACTTGTAATCCTTTATTGCTTCCTCACCAAACTGAATGCTTTCTTTTGTCCAGGCAGTCCACTGTGGTATTTCTGTTGTACGCTGCTGTGCCATCACTGTAGGTCATTCAGGTCCCCAGGACCTCAGTGGGACTCCACTTCCTTGTATAAAAGCAATTCGTAGCTGATCAGTGGTATCTGTCCCTGTTGTTTATCTACAGCTAATGTGGGTCCAGTTGGTTCGAGGATTGCTTCCACTCAGAAAATCAAGAGTCCAAGGATTGCTGCCTTGGAATTTGGAGCAACATAACACATTCATGTAGGGCAGGACTATCACCTGGTCATAATTAGGTACTCATCTCAATGAGCTAATCTCAAAGGTACCTGAACTCTGTAGAGGGGTAGCAGCTCCCAGCTCCTGCAGAGTTCTCCAAAAAACCTTCGTTTTCTACTACTCTAAGTGCTGCAGCCAAGTCCAGAGTTTCAGGTGATCTTATGCTGACAAACATGCTACCGAAACTCTTCTAACAGCATTATTCATAGGATCCTGTCATCCCATTGAACATTAATATTTTGTATTGACATGACTCACCCATCTGTACAAGTTGGTCACCTCTAAACCCAGATGTGATGGCAGATTAACAATGCACAGAGGCACTACTCTGGGGTATAGAGCAATGAATTGAAGGTAGTGAGAGAGGATGTTCTTGAACAGATATGAAAAGATAATGTCAGCACTAGGCTGGAAGAGGGAAGATGATGGGTGCTGATCTTTTCAGGACTTTGCATGTCTTTTTCCAATGTCTAGGAAAGCTGTTAATATCTTTGATCTTTTCTGGCCACAAAGCAGCTCTGAGTCTCATCCCTAGTAGATATATTCCTAGCTGCATACAGGTTTGGATAAATATGCATTTGGAAAAAATCCTGCTGCTCGACTACTCAGAATGGGGAAGACTGACCTCCCATTCGCAGTCACTAACAAACGTTTTCAGTCAATCACCCACTCAGTCCAAGTAAGAAGACATGATTCAGACACAATAGACTGTCTGCTGGGAAACAGATCAGTCAGTAAAGCTCCTTTTTTTTATTCTTTTTTTTTTTTTTGACAGACTTACCTTTCTCCCCAGAAAGGAAGAGGGGGAAGAAACTTACACAGCAGGAAATTGTGCAAAACCAGTTTTATGCTTTTCTGGCCAGTTTTAAGGAAAAGAGCAAAGGTATATAGGATTGTTTCAGTTTGGGAATGTTGGAAAAAACCCCTCGTCCCACTCTGACACTACCTTATACCATTTGATCGGGACCAAAGGAGGAAAGGGAAAGAAAGAGAAAGGTAGTTAATTTAAAAACTCACTTTCCACAAGGCTCCTGTGGAGTTATTCAACAAGTTGATTTAAAAGCTCATGAACAGTAGTTACATGGGGAATGATAGTATGGCTCATATGGCTGCTGTAGACATATGACCAGACTTTTTTCACAAATGGGGAGACAGAGACATACAGAGAAGAACAGGCACCCATAAAGAGTTGAACATATGCTGCAGAGTTAATGTATGTGAATTTACTGACACAAAGTGAGACAATGTGTACATATGAAAACAGCTACCTGACAAAGGCTATGAAGATACTTGGAGGGTGTAGATTAATTTCCTATGTTGGCAGTCCATTTATATCATAATCTCCCGGCATTTCTGGGACCATGGCCAGCCCGACTAGAGTAAATACTTCTCACAATCCACTGAGGTCCTCTGATGTTATGAGAAACAAACTCTTCCTTTCTTTGGTTTTCATTCCTTTCCACAGGGAATATTGTCTGAAATGATAGGGAGGCAGGGGCTCAAGGCCACCAGTGCAACTAAATGAAGAAGAAAATCTTTTTCTCACCTTACCACACACCTGCCTTTTCTGATCAGGACATAGATCACAACAAATTATTGTCTAGTACATCCTCAGCCATAAAGCAATCAGAAAAGACTAATACACAGTCTGTCAAAAATCTGAAATATTTTGTGTAGGAGCATTTCATGCCCTAGTTGATCTATGATTTGACTATGTTGGAGCTGCTGGGTTGAATAGTATACTGTGTCATCTAGGTAATGAATGGGTCAGATCTTCCTATTTGTAGGTCTCAAACGTTTTTGAACCAATGGTTTGAAAAAGGTTTGTAACCATTCATGAACTAAACCTCACAGCTCTGAGACTGGTAGATCAGCCTTTCTCCCATTTTATGCAGAAGACAGCTGCTTTCAAAGGTATTGACCATTTCACTATTGCTCTTATTCATCAAAAATTCCTACCTTTGTTTATCATTTAAATTAACTTTCTGCTTCTAGATAATTAAGCTGTGACTCTGTTCTCTTGGCATACCTCCTGTATGCAACATAGAAAAAAGATCATCTCACATTCAGAACTCACGTGTCCCCCTCCTATATGCCTGAACCTTGGGGTTATTCAATGTCAGCTTGTTGGCAGTGCACTGCATTGCCCCTATATAGCTACAGTTTCAGCTTAGATATTTGCGCTTACTCTTCTTTTCTGGCAAAGGTATTTAAGATAAGAGGAATAATCCAAATATATAGCACCTTTGTCTGCTTTCCCATAACGTAGGAACATCTCTAAGCTTGTCTTTTGTAGATTATTTACTCAGAAGACAGTTTGGTTTAGTGATTCTATTTTTTGTTCATTTCTTCTTGGCTTGAACAAAGTTGATTTGGTTATTTGTGGGGGAGGGAGGGAACAAAGGAAAGAAGCTATATTTGGTCTAATCCACCCTTACAGCTTTTTCTTGTCTATTATAAATCATGTGCTTAGGTCTGTGAAAAATAGGTGCATCCGTACATACTCAGCAGCAACCAACAGCTGCATCAGCATCACCTATTCAGGAAGCAGAACGTGTAGTGGCCCCTGTGCTGTGCATCTGTGGGAGGGCAAATGGGATCAGAGGAGTGTGAGTGGTCCATTTTTTTTTCCTTTAATGTGACTAGTTTTTATGCTTATGAATTACAGTAAGAAATTTCTTGCACTTGGGAGACAGGGAGGCTGAGGGGAGAAGTAGCCTCAGAGCATGCAATGGACCTCACACCTTGGCAGTAGCAGTCATTGCTTTAAGATGGATGGCTAATCACTGTGAACTTTCATAGGGTATTTAAACTTCAAGACTTTGAGTTGGAACTTACAGAGGTCTTGGACTGGAAGTCATGGAAGAGTGCACCTTGTTGATGTAGCTAGTAGCATTTTGAACAAAAGTCATGGTGAAAGGCGAGTTATGTGTCCAGGGCTTGAGACTGAAACAGCAGGGATGCTACAAGGCTCAGATAGCAGGAAGGTTTTAAACATCAGAAATTGTTTGCCAGAACTGGGGTATGAATGATCAAGTACTGGAATGGCAGGTCAGGATTCATGTGCATTAACAGATCCTTGTAGGAGGCTCAACTAGGAGTATTACAATGCAGGTGAAAACTATTCTGGAAGATAATATGGTACTCAGTGAAAACAATACTGCAACCTGGCTTCCCCACTTCAGCATCAGTCTCAAAATGTTGATTCCCCTGCGCTTACTTTCCTTTGAACTTGACTTTGCCCATAAACTCTTCCGGCAATGACTCTGTGTGTTGCATAGCTCTCCTGAAACTTACTGGCTGTTCATGTTTGCAGAGCGACAGCTGCTCTTTCAGTGCTGATGGCCGCAAGATGAAAGGATTAAGCTGGTAACATCTTTGTAGTGCTGTGTACTGTAAGCAAGTCAGCCACAAGTCTCTGAAGGTATCGTAAAGAGGAAATCAATTACGTTGAAAAATAGATGGCATGTCCAAATACTGTTTGTTGTCATTAGAGACTTACTTTCTGCTTATACTCTGAATTTTTAGGTATTTAATTTTCCTTTGCTTGCTGTGGCATAATGCCACAGCAGTATTACAGGAGAAGTGGGCTAGAAGGAGAAGGTTGGCTGCTCAGAAATTAATTCCGTATCATTCTAACTGCTTAGTATATAAAAGTTAATTTGGTACCAATTTTAGGCAAAACCAAAACTCAATGCATCTTTGAAATCAAAAAAGAAATAACTGCAATATCCTTACTTTCAGTTTCTGCAAATAAAACACTGAAGATTTGAATTCATTTAGTCTCCTAGCTCAAAAAACATTGAGTGTAACCACTAAGAAAGGAAACAAATTGGTAGGGTGAGCAAAAGGTTGTAAAAAGGAGGAAAGAATGGCAATTAAAGAAAAAGAAAATGGAGATACTGCTTAAGAGGAGAAACTTCCTGCTGTTGATGTTTGTGTTATAGATTTGGGATTTTTGCTACTTTTCTTTTTATTGCTAATGTTTTAAATAGTATAAAACAAAACAGGAAAAAGCATTAGCAAATACAATAAATAATTAAAATATTCTGGATTTCTGTCATCTCTTTCACCTGAATGAAAGTGCTTCATAAGCAAAGTACTTGATAAACATCATGTCTTCCTTAAGGAAATTATATCTTGCCATAGTAACAGAGAAGCTGAAGTACTAGTAGAAGTTAGACAATCTTGCACTGGGAGAGAGGTAGATGAAATAAATACTTATAATATTTTTCATACCTTGTTCACAAGAATATACAAGTGAAACTTCAAGTAAAACTTGCTGCTGCACACGTTACCTCTTTTCTGGTTTTCTTGTCACTGGATTTAGTTTGCTGTATAAGATGCAAACATCTCTCTGCTGTCCCAGGTTCTTTTTCTGTGAGTAACATTTTTAAATACAGATGAGATAGCACTGGCCTAAGTCTGTTTAATAAAAGAATCAATAGGAGTTGCATGGGATTTAGCCCATTAAAACTGGTATTTTATCAGCCTATACCTTGTCTAGTATTACGTATTAGAACATTGTTACCCAGTTTGGTAGAGAAGAAAGGAAAATGTACATATAAATAGACTAATTCTTTGTCTTCAACAAAAATAATGACCTCAAGGTATGCAAAGTTTTCAGAGTTGAACTGGCTTTGTAATGATAGAAATTGTTTTCAGACTTTCCTGTTTGCTATTTCTGATATGTAAAAATGAAATAAAGTCCTTCCTCTTCATAAAAGAAATCTAGAACATGCCCTAACCTCTTGTAAGATTGGTGGGCTTCCCTAAATGAATGTTACAGTGGAAAGTTGAGTGTTTCCTAGCAGAAACTGCACAATTTCTGTGCTCTTTTCTCTGCTTTGTCTCTGGGTCAGCACAGGTTTCTCATTGCATTGCATCAGATGAGACCGGGTCAGCCAATTCCCTGTCATATACAGCCTCTGCCAACCTTACTCAGTTTAAGGAGATTGCATTTCACCGGTTTTTCTATTTGGAACACTATTTAGGGAAAAGAGAGTATACTTTTGTTGACTTCACTGTAAAGATCTGCCACAATGGGCCTTTCCCTCATTTACTTACCTGTTCTTATAAACGAATGATTCTGAGTGAACACTACATGGGTCAGAACAGTTAGTTTAGCTAGCGATGCTGTATTCATAGCATCATAGAATCGTAAGGGTTGGAAAGGACCTTAAGATCATCTAGTTCCAACCCCCCTGCCATGGGCAGGGACACCTTGCCCTAAACCACGTGGTTCAAGGCTCTGTCCAACCTGGCCTTGAACACCGCCAGGGATGGAGCATCCACAACCTCCCTGGGCAACCCATTCCAGTGCTTCACCACCCTCACTGTAAAGAACTTCTTCCTTATATCTAATCTAAACTTCCCCTGTTTAAGTTAGAACCCATTAGCCCTTGTCCTACCACCACAGTCCCTAAGGAAGAGTCCTCCCCAGCATCCTTATAGGCCCCGTTCAGATATTGGAAGGCTGCTATGAGGTCTCCACGCAGCCTTCTCTTCTCCAGGCTGAACAGCCCCAACTCTCTCAGCCTGTCTTCATACGGGAGGTGCTCCAGCCCTCTTACCATCCTCGTGGCCCTCCTCTGGACTCGCTCCAACAGCTCCATGTCCTTTTTATGTTGAGAACACCAGAACTGTACACAGTACTCCAAGTGAGGTCTCACAAGAGCAGAGTAGAGGGGCAGGATCACCTCCTTCGACCTGCTGGTCACGCTTCTTTTGATGCAGCCCAGGATACAGTTGGCTTTCTGGGCTGCAAGCGCACACTGCCGGCTCATGTTAAGCTTTTCGTCAACCAACACCCCCAAGTCCTTCTCTGCAGGGCTGCTCTGAATCTCTTCTCCACCCAACCTGTAGCTGTGCCTGGGATTGCCCTGACCCAGGTGTAGGACCTTACACTTGGCTTGGTTAAACTTCATAAGGTTGGCATCAGCCCACCTCACAAGCATGTCAAGGTCCCTCTGGATGGCATCCCTTCCCTCCAGTGTATCAACCGAACCGCACAGCTTGGTGTCGTCGGCAAACTTGCTGAGGGTGCGCTCAATCCCACTGTCCATGTCGCCGACAAAGATGTTGGACCGGTCCCAACACCCATCCCTGAGGGACACCACTCGTTACTGTTTTCCAACTGGACATCGAGCAGTTTACCACAACTCTTTGCGTGCGGCCATCGAGCCAGTTCTTTATCCACTGAGTGGTCCATCTATCAAATTGATGTCTCTCCAATTTAGAGACAAGGATGTAATTCGGGACAGTGTCGAATGCTTTGCACAAGTGCAGGTAGATGACGTCAACTGCTCTGCCCCTGTCCATCAGTTCCGTAGCCCCATCATAGAAGGCCACCAAACTGGTCAGGCAGGATTTCCCCTTAGTGAAGCCATGTTGGCTGTCACCAACCACCTCGTTGTTTTTCATGTGCCTTAGCATGCTTTCCAGGACAATCTGCTCCAGGATTTTGCCAGGCACAGAGGTGAGACTGACTGGTCTGTAGTCCCCCGGGTCTTCCACCTTCCCCTTCTTGAAAATGGGGGTTATATTACCCTTCTTCCAGTCATCGGGAACTTCACCTGACTGCCAGGATTTTTCGAATATGATGGACAGTGGCTTAGCAACTTCATTTGCCAGCTCCTTCGGGACCCGCGGATGGATTTCATCAGGTCCCATGGACTTGTACACGTTCAGGTTCTTAAGATGGTCTCGAACCTGATCCTCTCCTACAGTGGGCCTAAGGTCTTCATTCTCACAGTCCCTGCATCTGCCTTCCAAGACTTTCGTGGTGTGGTCAGAGCATTTGCTAGTGAAGACTGAGGCAAAGAAGTCATTAGGACCTCAGCCTTCTCCAAATCCACGGTAGCCAGTTCTCCCGATAGCTTCCGGAGAGGGCGCACATTGTCCCTAGTCTGTCTTTTATTTGCTGCGTACCTATAGAAGCCAAAACCAGTGGTCAAAACCCTGAATGTAAATACCTGAATCAGCAGTTATTTTAATAAATTAAAGCAATAGCTCCCAGTTCAGCTCTGTATGGAAGTAAAGCAGCAATCTCACGTCTTTTCTATTTGGTAATTTATATTTTTTTCCCCATGTTCCATTTATTTAAGGAGGTACAACACTCATCTGAGGTTAACCCGTGGTTCACAAGAGACCTAAAGAAGACCCTTTTCACTTACTCATGAAATCTCATTTATTTTGTGGAAATTATTTTTGAGCAACATGCAACCACTAAATTAAATACCACTCTGACGCCAAGAAAGTGATTTTCTGCTTGTGGTTAGTGACAGGTTTTTGTCTTTCTCGTATGTGACATCTGTCAAATAAAAACATGGGGGGAAAAAGCCATCGAAAATCTTGCTTAAGATATCTGCATCTGTGCTCCCTCTGCTTTTTGTTATTAAGGGTGCTATATGAACTTCTTGGGTACAAATACCAGAATTTTGTACAAGTAAGAAAGAAGCATTTTAAGGTTCCAAATCAGCAACTTCTGTAAATTTGAAAGTCTAACAAACAAAAGGGAATAAAAATAGTTAAAATTATTTAACCTTCAGTTTACCTGTAAGGTTTGATTTAATATTTCAGCCTGTCATGCTTAACCTTTTCTTACAACTTACGTTTACAGCATTTATTTCCTTTAAGCCTTGAAGAGCATTCATTTGATGATCACACTAACAATAGTGAGGATTGATCTGGGGTCAGGATGCCAGCATTTGACCCAGCTGACATCATATTCATAGAATCATGGAATCATAGAATGGCTTGGGGTGGAAGGAACCCTAAAAATCATGTAGTTCCAACCTCCCTGCCATGGACAGGGGCACCATTCACTAGAACAGTTGTTCAAAGCCACATGTAGCCTGGCCTTGAACACTTCCAGGGATGGGGCATCCACATCTTCTCTGGGCAACCTGTTTCAGTGCTTCACCAGTCTCAAAGTGAAGAATTTCTTCCTAATACCTAACATAAATTTCCCCTCTGTCACCTTAAAGCCATTCCTCCTTGTCCTATCCTATACATGCCCTTGTAAAAAGTCCCTCTCCAGATTTCTTGAAAGCTCCCTTTAGGTACTGGAAGGCTGCTCTAAGGTCTCCTCTGAGCCTTCTCCAGGCTGAACAAGCCAAACTTTCTCAGCCTGTCTCCATTGTAGAGGTGTTCCAGCCCTCTCATCGTCTTCGTGGCTCTCCTCTGGACTCGCTCAAGCAGGTCCACATCCTTCTTGTGTTGGGGGCCCCAGAGCTGAACACAGTACTGCAGGTGGGGTCTCACGAGAGCAGAGTAGAGGGGCAGGATCACCTCCCTCGACCTGCTGGTCACTCTTATTTTAATGCAGCCCAGCATATGGTTGGCTTTCTGGGCTGCGAGCGCACATTGCTGGCTCGTGTTGAGCTTCTCATCAACCAACACACTCAAGTCCTTCTCCTCAGGGCTCCTTCAGAACTTGTCTAATTTACAAGAGAAAATTTAGCTCATTCATTTGCAGTTATGTTGTCTGTGATTTCAACACCAGCTTTTTCAGTAAATTCAGTAGATATATCATGGGGGAAAAAAAGAAAAAAAGCAGACTTCATTCCTTTTCAACTCTGAGAGCTTCTTCCGACAAGTGTGTAACACACCAACTGTACATTGTCAAGCATGAATAGTTCTACTGAATAAAACAGAAAAGGTTCTGGTATTTGGTCATACTTCTGAGAGAGGAGCAGTGTAACTCAGAATGGCACAGTGGAGAGTGAAAGGTAAGGTGGTAATTATAATACTACAACTTGGAGGTCTCATACCTTTCGAACTTCTGTGCCTGCAGACAGTGCCTGAAAGCTGATAGTGTAAAGCAGTTGTACTTCATTCCCAGTTGTCCACAGGTAGTTTTGAGTTGGCCATACAATCTTTGTAGCAGGCAAAAATATGAACTGTTTACAAACAGCCCCTTTTAGAGCTTCAGACACTTCAGTGACCAAGATTAAGACTTGCAGATGTTCAGCAGCTGTTGGTTCTGTTCTTCTGTTGACTTAGTCAATTTGAACAAGCTAGATCATGGTAACGGCCTCTTGTTATGGTGTAAATAAAAAAGGAATGGAAGGGACACTGAATTCCAAGTGTTCCTTGGAATTAAGCAGTCCTGAGGCACAGACAAACCAAGTAAAAGAAAAATCTGGGGTTTTAGTGTGTGTGTCCTGTGACGTTTGTGTGTCCTCCCAGCCGTGACTTTGCTTATAAATCCAAATCCTGCAAAAGAACAAGAGTGGATCTTTTCTAAAACTGTACGCACTGTCTTTGGAATGGAGTGAAACTGCAACACAAGGAAGATTATTAAATATTTAAAAGCTGTGTTTGAGAATAGGCCAAATGTCTTCCATATCAGAGCTTACACCATGGTGAAGAAACTATATAAAGCAAAAGTAAATCCCAGGAAACGAAAGCGTGAGAACCACAGAGAGGAAAAATGGATTTTATGTTGAAAGTTAAGTGTGAGCAATCTGGAATATATTTTAAGAAAAATTGCTTTTTAAATGGTACTTTCTCTTGCTACAGAAGACATTATTGAACAGAAAAAACCCAAGCCCAATGTAACTCAATTTGAATTTATCACTTTATTATTTTAATATATTTACTCAGGGTTAACAACTCATTAAGCATCAAATTGCTCATTCTTAATGAGTCCCTGATGGTGAAAATAAGCTGCTTATAACTGTATGGTAAAATAACAACAATGGCATGGCAAAAGCCTGTAATAAAAATCAAGTCAATGCTGTTGAATATTTGGTGTGTGGATGCCAGACTGGTTTTGAGAAGTAGTTCCATTAATGTAGTTAAGTTGGCATATTGGTTGTATGCTATAAGGCTGCTTTTGTTTTCAGGAAAGGTATTTAATTTGATTTTGACTTTAAAATTTTTAGGCTGTTTTCCTCGTTAGGGCCAAAGGAAATTGGGGCAGGGGAGTAATACAGAGGAATCTGTTCTCTGACGTCCTTCCTTTTCTATATGGTCTTTTGTGATGTCTTTGAATAAACTGAGATTTTTTTCAGATTACAATGTTTCTCCCAGTCTTCATTCCTAATACTGCAATGAGTACACGACACAGTAGTAAGGCTATATGCCAGGTATCTAGCTAAAACACAGTAAGACTTAGTCCCTAGCTCTCATAGCTTACTAATGCGAAGTCTTACAAATGAATTTAACAAGTGGAAGAAGGAAGGAGTATTAAAAAAAAAAAAAAAAAAAAAAAAAAAGTGTGGTTATGTACTCAAAAATGTGTATAGTTCATAAGTTCTGAATGGTTAAACATTGAATTAATAAAGGATCATCATGATAAACACACACCTACCAAAACAGCTTAATGGCTTACACCAATGCTTGCTGTCCCATCAGCTTGCTCCTACAGGTTTTTTTCCTACAGGTATTTTTGCCTTTTTAATTATTACTTTTTAGAACAACAGTATCTATAAATTTCAGGAAGGCTAATGGGCTCTGTAAGATGTCCTTTTCCATCACAATGACAATTCCATGCTTACTGCAGATAGGTTGGATTTGCCTAACTTTCTGATGCTTCCTGCCAAGATGACAAGGATGTCTTTCAGTGGATGACACTCATCCATGGGTCAGATAACTGACCAGTATGTTCTCATAGCTGGGCAGGCTGTTGCTGTTAAGGTGTATGCTAATGACATAACCCCTTCCTCAAGGGATTCTCTTTTGCACTTCTGCCCATTCTGCCCTTCAACCTGTTTTGCCAGCCTGCAGGCAGAGGGATACAAGGCAAGTGCTGCTGAGGTTAGGCACTACAAGGGACCTGAAATTTGGGGTAAACTGGCTAATTGTTGCGTGTCGCTTCTTACTGGTTTCAATTCTCATCTCATTTGCATGAAGGTGCCAATTTGGCTTCAGTAATTGTATTGATCATTTAACAGTGGTATAACTGGTTGAGGTAGACTTCTAAAAGCAGCAAAATTGTATCACTTTACCTAGCAGTAAAGCATAGAGTGAGGAAGACAAAACTGTGAATGACATCACCAAAATCTGCTGAATGCAAAGTAGGAGAGGCTCTAGGCTTTTGCACAGAGTATCCTGTGTATGCTATTCGTAGTAGTTACAGCTAACTGGACACCTTATTTTCTGGATACCTCATGCCTGTGCCCAACACTGAAACATTAATAAGAAATCTGGCTTCTTCAGTGTTTTCCTTAGAGTTCACAATATGGTCACCATCTCTTGTTCTTGCACAAAAGCTGATTTCCTAAATCTTGACTATGAAAACTTTGGCTCTGACTATTCATCTAGCAGACACCTTGTTGCCTAATAAAAGTATAAACCTTATACTCTGCTCAGAAAGCACTGGCAACAGCAGAAAGAAGAATGTTCAGCTGGCAAGCCAGTGGATTTTTTTTCATCCTTTCGAAGGAGGCCCTAGGTTTCTAGCTGTCATTTCAATGGAAGATGGAGAGAATTGCTGTCATCTATAAATTTCTTTTATTTTTTCTTTCTTCTGACAGTTGGCTATTGTTTGGGGAATTTTATTTCTTGTATTCATGAAATAAGTGAGTTTCCATTTCTCAACATGTCTCTTTTCACTTCCTTCTCAAGAGGGCTCTCTTGGCTCAGACGGACCGTCAGCTGCTAATGTAACACTCACTTTGTATAGAAAGAATTATTGGGCTAATGTAAAATGAGTTTCCTGGCACATCCTCAGTATAAAAATCTTAAAGGAGGAAAGGGAAAAATGTGGCCTCATTTTTTTAGGTTGTCTTCTTAGTATATTGATTGTTTTGCAGCATTAGCATCCTCCACAGAGGGGAAGGTCAATACCATTATAACTCCCGCTGCTTTCACCCACTCTGTAAAACAAAATTGAATCCAACATATTATTCAAATAAGAAGAGCATGTGCATGCAATTAATTTTTTTCACTTTTTAAGTTATATTGAACAATGGACACCTGGCATATCAGCCATCAAACAGAAAATTAACCGTACTAATAGCAGTGCAGATTCAATGCTGATTTAATTCTGACTTCAGAAGTTAATCATCTCCAACATGATGGATGATTATTTAATGAGAAGGATTCATGGGTTCTAAAAACCGTGCTGTAAGCTAACAAATCAAATCTGATGCTATCACCTCCTCACTGAATCACTGTTTCAGCACCGCAGAACAGCTGGACAGCTTCATTGCTCAATACAGTCAGGAAGTGGAGGATTACAGCAGGAATCAAACTCTGAGCTGCTGGGCATGTGGATATGCTAATCTGAACTAAACTTGCACACAAATAATTAGTGTAGTAATAGGCAAATAATAGCAAAAACAAAACCCTATGAAACTTTCCCAGAAATACTTGCTAATTGGTAGTTTTCCATGTTCATAGATCATTATAAAATACCAGTGGGTTTTTTAGAGACAATATTAATTGAAAAGTTTTAGGGGGTTTGGGGATTTTGGTTTGCATTAGGGTTTTTTTTGATGTGTTTTTGTGGTTCTATCGTGAGATTTTCTTACTATAATTTTGTTTATTATTTTACCTGAATTTAATGTTAATGATGGCTGTGGCAAGAATGATGATGGTATCTCTTAATCTGATCAGCAATTATACCACAGGCAGGATCTCTGGACAAGTATTCTTCCACTTTCTGCACCTGATTGGGTGGCTTCTTGGGCTTCCATGAGACAGTGTCTGGGGGCTGGGTTTTGTTTGTGTTTGGTTGGGGGTTTTTTTGTTGGGGTTTTTTTTCATGAAAGTGTCAAAAGCAAGGGAATGTGATTATTGTTTTCTTCAGTGATTCTGTAAGATGGACATATCTGCCCACTGGCAACTGAACCAAATTCCACCTGCTGGTTTCATGCAGTCCACTGAACATCTGATAACGATGGCTTTCAGCCTCTTCACATAGATCAGATTGGAACTGGTAAGCCAGAGGCTAGAAGTTTCAGTACTTTTCCTTATATGTGTCTAATACCTTGTTCCCTTCAGCAATTTAGCTCCAATAAAATGGTGGTGGTTTTTTGTTGGAGGATCTTATATGAATAAATCTGCTTCACTCCAGAGAAGGTACTACATGGTTTAACCTTCATTGTTCTGCTACATTATCATGTTATTTTTGTGTGTTACATTATCATGTTATTTTTTGGTACTTGGACAACATTCATTAGGAAAGGCCATAAGAGTAGTGATAAATGTAGCTTACATATCCTCTGGCAGACTCAATCTTCATTCCTTCCTATTCAGAGGAACAAAGAAAGTAGTCAATTTGTTGTGGCTAAAATTCCACTGAAAGCGTGAGACGCAGTTACTGTTATTTTGCTGCTACTACAGAATGCTGAACTGCTTGTGGGAGATACAGGCACAGATGCCATAGCTGTGTATTTGTCGTCTTATGTATCAGTAAATGGTGCTTGGTCTTGTCTTGCCTCTAGGTTTGGGTTAGTTTTTTTTGCAAACTCGCTCTTGTCCTGGCAAAGATAAGTTGGATGTATTTGTATGATCCTTCATTTCTAGCATAGTCAATGTTCTTTCAGTACGTTAGTTTCCTGAAACCTTTTGCAGCACTGATGTCTGACTCAGAATTGCTGTGAACTCTTAAGAACAGCAAGTAATTGTACTTAGGAAGCAATCGTTGTGCAACGTGATAATCTTAAAGGGAGTCACATTTTGGCAAATACATTTGTGGCTAATCTCAAGAGATGCAGGTTTGGTCTGAGGAAAGAAGAGACCTAAGGAGTTAGCAGCAAAGTTAAAAGCCGTGATTTTCATGTTTTGCCAAACTGATGGGGATATAAAGATAACAACTTCATAAGTAAATAAATATCCTTTGATTTATCAGGCTCTGAGATGTATCAAGGATGGGGGGAGAAGTGTACCAGTTCTAGGTGAAGTTGTGTCACCACTCCTTTAAGGATTTTTTTTCAGACGTGTATGCTTTCAGCAATTTTTAGCATTAGGGGGAGAATTTTTAATCGTAAATTATTTTGAAAAGTCCAGTCAAAATAACTCAGCCATTTTTGAGAGTGAAGCTGAGGGAAAATAGTTGTTTATTTTAGTTTATTCTGCAAGTGGAGGTCAGCTGTGGCAGTTTTGAAGGAGCTGGTGTTTGTAGGAGAGGTACGTGGACTTCCAGCCCTCCTGTGCATGATGCTGTTGTTGAAAGAGTGCAATCTCCATTAAGGCAGTTAGTGTTGCTGTTCAAGAATCCCATGGCAGAACTGGAAAATAAAAAATTTGGAGCTTGGAAAATAAATTGTAAATAGAAGCTGCTAGGTAGAAATGGCTTGGCATTCAGTTTTTTGTGAAACTGATTCTTGGCATCAACAGTAGGCTAAAAAAAAATGTGATTACAGTAACATGCACTGTATTTGGTCAAGGTCTGAGATGCAACATTAAGCTCTACTTGATTCCTCTATAATGCCTAGGGAATGTTTGAATATTTCTTGCTTCTCTGGGAGGGTGCAGCTAAAGGATTCCTGCCTAGTTCTAATGTGGAAGATAGAAGAGAAAAATCCTGACCTGCTTCCCTTTTGGTGGAATGTTTCCTTCTCCTGGAATATTCTGCTTTTGCTTCTAGCTATAGAACAAGACAAGAGCAGGAGAGCAAGGAGAGCAAGAGCAAGAGCAAGGAGAAAGATAATGTATGAAGGTTTTGTTTTTAAGCATGAGTGAGCAGGCATGGTGTTAACAATTTAGGAAGATGATTACCAAACATGGAAAATATATGGAGAGTTTGAAAAGCTCCTCAGTTGACTCCTCAAGCAGGACTTTACTGTAGACAGCAGAGACAGAGCACATGATTCCTGTCTCACTGCAAATTGAAGGCCAAATTACTGGGAAAAGGACTATGTGTCATGGAACTATCTTCTGTCCAGGGATTCACCTGTTCTGACTCTTAACAGTCTTCCGTCTCTGCTGCACTACTAAGGGCAACAAGCTGAGAAATTCCTACTCTATAGTGGAAAAAACTGTAGGCAAACAAGCACACATACTGTGTAAAGTATACAGGAAAACTGGTAAGTAGGTATAATATTGCTGATGCACAGTAACAAAAAGACTAGGGAGGAAGGGAGGAGAGGAAGGTGTGCATCAGTTACCCTACCTAGAACCTGCCAGTAAGGATGTATTTACCCTCACTAAGGGATATCCTTAGTGCCAGTAATTACTTAAATAAATGGGGTTTGATTGCTTAAACATGTGAGCTGTTTGTGGGCTGGCTGCTGTAGCACATCACTCAAACTATGTGTCAGTCCTCATAGACAGACACAGAGCTTAAGCTCTCAGCACACTCCCAGATCATCCTTCTGTGTCATACATAGGGCCTCACCATCTCAGCTAAAAGCTATCCTGTCACTGCTCTTCCAAGGGCTACCACCACAATACCGCTCAGCAGGGAAATGACTCATATCCAACTGTAGTCAGTAGGAAATATCCAGCTGGCTTCCTGAATGCCATGCATTATTTCAGTGAACTGAGGACAGGCAAATATAGAATAAACATCAGTGACGTGTTTTCGAGCAACACTGTCAGGGCCTGTACTGCAGCTCCTTCGAATTCAGCATCATAGGTGCATGTGTGGAAGTAGCTGTGGCTGGGAGGACAGTTCAGGGACTGGCTGGCTTGGTTGCTTTCTTTCACCTTGCTGTGAGAAATAACAATCCCATTCTGAACAGCAGTGACCACACTGGCCCTATTTGTCAGGGTTGGTCTTGATGTGTTTGTGTCTGCAGCCTTGCACCACGGTAACCTTGTTCTACGGCAGGTGGACTGCAATGGTGGGGGAAGAGTACCATGTGTGCACCATTTTTATTGCTGGCAGGCATGAAAGAGAGATTTCCGGGTATTACATCAAACCTTGGAACAAGAGGTGCGCAGGAGAAACGTGCTTCGGAGTTCTTGCTGGGAGATCATGGCAACTGATGGAAGAATTGCCTAATTTGGATAATAAAAATGCCTTGAACTATAAGCTGAAGCTTTTTAACAGTTGTATACTGTAGAAGTAGTTAACAAGACTTTCTTTGTTTGAGCCTTGGAAGTTCTCCAAGACCCACTCAAGAGAGAAATTAGCAAATGTCTTTCTGTTACCTGAAGCAAAATTGTTTTGCTGAAATGCAGAGACTTACTCTCTCCATCATCACCACCTAATCAAAAGCAAAGTGGTTGTGGTGGGGGAACAAAAAGAGTGGGAGTATAGGGAAAAAAGACAGAGGTAAATTAAGACTAATTGAAGGGGGAGGAGGAGAAGTGGTTTGAAAATTATCCAAGGTTTTTCTAAGCAGTGGGTCCTCTGGCTGCACACATCAGGCAAATCTCCATCCCAGTCATTCTGGAAATCTATTTCTAATGCAATAAGTGATTAGTGGAAGGCTTAGATGCTACCAGAATACAAGGAAAACTAAACAGGAGCCTGAACAAAGAAATGTTTTTGGCATTGATCTGTCCTCTAGACCAGCTTAGAAATAGGACGTGCATTCATCACGAAGTGGAGTTTTCACTGACAAGTCTCATTTTTAGTGTTTTATTTCAGTGACCTAGTATAGTATGTAAGTTCTAATCCTTTATCTTGAAGAATCCACTAAGGTTTAATGGACCGAGCTTCAAGGACTGTAAGTGAGCATTCTTGATCTGACCCATCTTTGCCACTGTTTTTGCACTATCATGTTCTCACTGTCTGTCACAGCTGTCTGCTTTCTGGCCTTAGTTTCCCCTTTGTAAATGTGAATAGCTCTTGAGAAGTGTGGTGTGAGAAGTAAAGTTATCTGAAGCTGTATGGTACAAAGCTGTGAAAAAGCAATGAACTGGGGAAATTAGTGCTTTAGAATAAAGGACTAGCTACCTCTGCTCATTTCTGAGATTCTGATCTGACCCATAAGTGCAGGGCTGGTCCTCACTACAGCAGCAATAAATGAAGAATGCAGATCTATTTTGAGTCTTTAGTTACGTTTGATGTTCCTGAACTTTCCTTGCTCTCACATGAAGCAGTCATGTTGAAGGCTAATTAAATGTGGGTGAGCATATTTGATCCTTCCCATTGTGTCTTGTCAGTCTGCCTGCTAAAAATCATGGGTTATACCAGCTTGTCAAGCAGGAGGCCAGAAGGGAGAAAGGCAGAAAGAGACATTAGTAGATTATGTATGAATCAGTAGCAGGCAGGCAGAAGGGAAAGGTTAAGGGAGGGACATTATAATGCTTCAGTGCTACTTGGTTGAATTACTGCAGTGCAACCTTTCTAAGAAGAGGTGGCACAGAATCTAACTATTTGATGTGTCAGTGAACAATAGGCTGGTAATTAAACACAAGATTTAGGAATTACAAGATTTGTTTATAGTTTTGAACATATTGCCTGAAAGGCCTGTCTTTTTTTTTTGTTTGTTTTTCTGTGCTACGGTTTCGCTCTCTGCAAAATAGAACTGATGCCTCCTTCAAAAGACAATTGAAAGGCTCGTGTCATGAATATTCATAAAGTGCTTTGAGATATTTGGTAAAAGATCATAGAATCATAGAATGGTTTGGGCTGGAAGGGACTTTAAAGACCCTCTAGTTCCAAGCCCCCTGCCATGAGCAGGGACACCATCCACTAGACCAGGTTGCTCAAAGCGCTGTCCAATGTGGCCTTGAACACTTCCAGGGATGGAGCATCCATTTCTGTGGGCAACCTATGCCAGTATCTCACCATCCTCACAGTGAAAAATTGCTTCCTAATGTCTAATCTATATCTCCCCTCTTTCAGCTTAAAGCTATTACCACTTGTCCTATCACTACACATCCATGTAAAAAGTCCCTCTCCAGGTTTCTTGAAGGCCCCCTTTAGGTAGTGGAAACATTGAAACCAAAAGTTGCATTCTTTCATCCTAGGGCAACATGGTCTAGTGTGAGGCGTCCCTGCCCATGGAAAGGGGGTTTGGAACTGGATAATCTTAAGGTCGTTTCCAACCCTAACTATTCTATGATTCTGTGATTCTTAGTGTGGGAAAAGGAAAGCTCAGAGAATTTGGGAGCCATCTGCTGCTAGGGTAAAGGCCAATAATTTTAAATTTCTGTGGGCCTTACAAAGCATACTCAAAGAAGTACTAAACTAAACCAGAAATTACTAGAGTAAATCACTTTTGAGAAAGTCACCTCTGAGGTCTCAGCTTCATCCTTCTTTATTTTCCAATTCCAGGTGCTCATAATACCAGAAACAGTCCCAACTCCTGTACTTTTAAAGTTAGTGTCAACTTTTCTACTAGCTACAGTGGGAATGATACAAAGCCCCGTTTAAGAATGAAAACTCTGTAGTGTTTAATGCATTTCTGATTTCCAGTTCCTGTTTCTAGCTTTCATTATGTGGTTAATGACACTGAGCTTCAGGGTCTGGCTGTGTTTGGTGCATGTTGGAAACCTTAATGGCTGAGGCCAACAACACGATTTAGGCAGTATAAATAGAAAATTGTTAATGTTGCCATTTTTTGAACAGCTTTCTGTTATATCAGCCAAGGTCTGAGAAGACCATGAGAAACAGAAGCAACCTAAAATTTAGAGATCAGTTAGATACTGGCATTCCCAAGGGATGGATATCTGATATAGTGATTTTCTTGCACCTTCCTCAGAACAGAGTGGTCTACAAGTGATGAAATAGGAACTGTGACTGTAATTACCACAATGAATTGGTATAACCCCAGTGCTAAACTTTCACTAATGCTTGTGTACACCTTTCCTGGGAGCAGGATAATTAATTTTATAGTAATATGCATCCAACACTGTCCATCAATAGAGACACTACAAGCAGTTACTTTTAACTTTCATTTTGAAAAATCTTCCAGGAAAAGTCCTGATGTTTTGTTCTGGAGGCAATGGATGTAAACAGATGATTATATATGCTTCTGCGTCTGTGTGTGCACTCTCATGCTTCATTGTCCCTTGGCTATATGAATGGTATTTATGAAGTCACCCATTAGCTGCCCCATAACTAGCTTTAATGGTATTCTTATATGCTTTATAAATTGTCTTGTTATCTGATAGAACTGTTTGTCTTACATCAGTGAATGAATCCTGTTTGAAATTTTCAGACTTTCACCTTTCAGAGTTGCTCATATTTATTTCACATGGAAGAAGTGCAGTGAAGCTGTTTGAAATAAATATTTCACTCCAACACAAGCCACAGAGAAAGAGTGTGTATACAAGATCCGGCTGCGGAAGGACTGCTACTTATTTATTTATGAGCGTAAATAGAAAAAACAATTAATGCAGAGACCTTTAGGAAGGTTTGGAGCACAGGGTGTCCATAGATAGCCTTTCACAGATTTGTTTCTCAGCCTGGGTATCTTGCCTTCACTAAGGACCTGAATCCTTCCTACTTATGTCATACACTTATGTGCATAACTGCTACAAACAACTTGGATAAACCTTAAGCAAATTGTTCTTTCTGTTTTCCAGATTCTCTAGAAATAACTCCTAGTGTGTTTGTCCTGCTCCTCCAAAATAAAACAGTCATTTAGAGTTATGGTTTGGGGTTTTTTTTTTTAAATTCTATTTGTCTTTTGTTCACTTTAATTTTAAAATACTTATGTGGAAACTCTACTGTCTGTACTACATATGCTATTCCTAAATCTTTGAATAGTAAGATCCTTAATGATTTATGGGATGAATGTTATTGGAATCTGGCATTATGTCAAGCCATTGCTGCTTGAAAGATGTTGAGCTTACATTCCATGTATATAGTGTGATCAACTTCTGTTACTGTGGGCACTTTTATTATTCAGGTGTTGTACATTTATTGATGTGATACCTGGGTCAAGGCTTTTAGTTTGATTTGACTTAATTGGGGCAATGTATAAAGGATGTATAATTTTGAACTAGAAGATGCAAATATCTCAACTGTTTGTTTGGGGTTTTTTTCATAGCCCTCCCATCTCCATATCATAACACATTCTCACACAGTTTTTAATGCCCAGAATTCCTTTCCTGGGAGCTTTGCTGGGAATAATTAGTAGAATATGTTCTTTTTCAGTCTTGGAACATGTTACTATTAAAGCAATTGTGAATTAGGTTGTTTGTAAATATGCCAACAATATTTTACAAAAGCTGGAACTGTTTTGTGGTAAGGAGCAAAGGACAGATGTAGCTGGTCAGTTCTGTGGGACACTGGTTTGTTTCATGAAATAAGCCCCCAACATTGCACATCACGTATCTCTTTCCTCCAATCTCTTTTCAGCTTTATTGCAGGGATTGCACACACAATTAGTTATCAGTTTCATTACATATTGCATTGCTGGTGATGGTCAATATTGAATTAAGAGAGATCTTAGCACAGTTGTCAACAGTCTAATTGCTTCTTCTATACCCAGTGAAACATTACATTAAATAGCGACAGTGACCAGGTTGCATTCAATTTCCATAATGTATTGGTGGGATTTCATTACTGAAGTCTCTAGCATTTATTCACATGGCTCTATCTCCATGTATATGTTGTATCTGAATCATTTTGCTCAGGGCAAAGTCCTTATTAGGACTATGTGGTGCATGATGGGCTATGGGAGGAAACATTGATAGAATAAGACTGTCGTGAGGGAAAGGTGATATAGCAGATGCGTGTTATATAGACCACCTCTCAACTAATAAAGCACTGTTTGTCAGTAAGGGTCCTAGAACTGTAAATGAAGCGTGAAGCACCGCATCACCATCATGGTGTAAAGACAGGAAGAGGTGATAATTGGTTAGTAATGGACATGGACTAAATTGACAGATGCTAGTTTGGACTAAAAATGAGAAAACCTAGCTCTGCTTGGTCTGTTTGACATTACTGCCCCAAGTACTGATAAGGATTTGTCTCATGAGCTAACCAAACTGAAACTGGTCAGTATTCTTGTATTTTTCCTTTGGCAGTTACCACGGCACTGCAGTGATTAGTTTAACTCCAGTGTATGATCTTCTTCAGATTAAATATTGTACATAACATCCCATTTTTTTGTACTGTATCAGAATTAATTTTTTAAGCAGTAAAAATGAGCAGAGGTCTTTGCAACCTCAGTCTGTGAAAAGATGTTCTTAGCCATAGGCATGGAGCAATGTATTTGCAGTAAGCAAAAATTATCCATCCCTAAAAGTGCTAGTTCACTTCCATCTGAGGATGGATTCCTGCCATAAATCTGCTGAAGTGATGTGATGTTTTGGGGTGGGATGCAGCAACTAGTCAGAGAAAGAAGGCTAATTTGATGTAATAAACTGTTCCTAGTTATAGTGTGTTATGGTATCCTTTGAACTCAAAGGAGATAATGACATAGAGTGGTTGAAACTGGGTTGAAGGGACTGTGGAATTCTCCAAGTCAAACATCCTAACCAGAGCAGGACTGTCACTGACACTGAATCAGGCTCAGACTTTATGTAGCCAAGTCTTAGAAACCTCCAGGTGACATTTGTCTATGAGAACATTGGGCCCATCACAATACTGTGAAATGCCTGCTCCTCATTGGTTCCCATCCATCTCACATACTCCTGCAAGCAGTATATATTGGGGAGAGGATTAGAAGCAATGTTTACTGCTGCAGGAAGTTGATATTGATCATATACTGGGAAGTATATAATGGCAGTACATGCACGCTGCTGTAAATACAGTGCAATTCTGAAGGTTATTAACTCTGGGTATTATTGCCAACTTGTTATTTCATAAATGTGCAAACATGCTGCCATGAAATTGAATTTGTATGTTACTGTAATGTGCAGAAAATCCAGTCAAAAATCACAGTAAAGATCATCTTAGTAGTCACCACCCTGTTACCATCTTGTTACGTAGTGTCACTCAGAATTTCTCTGAGCCTTTTGCTCTAAAGATGTCAAACTCTGATCAAAAGGAGGTTGTGCTCAGTTGTTCAGCTGTGCACCATGAGACAGGTGGACTGTTCTCACTAGAGCAAATAGAAGGGATTAAACCATGTATGTAAACACTTAATTGGAATTTTCTTTTTATTCTAATCCATTATTTGTAAATAGGAAATTGATAATAAAATTCATTAATAAGTTGAAAGCAGGAAGGGAAATAAAAAAAAGAAAAACAAAAGAAAAATCAAGCATCACACAGGTAAGAACTGAGGGAAGAAAGGAGAAGCGTGATGTCTGCTTCTTTGGGAAGAGATCCTTTATCTTGGAAGAAAAGGAGTTAACAGATTGCACAGTATGTTCTGCTCCCTGCATTTCCAGTCTCTTGGATTGGAATAAGCATCTCTTGAAACACTCAGGAGTTCTCAGCACTTGACCAGGAACTACAATTACTTGTATTCTGTCCTCATACACTCCTGAAGAGATTTCAAAAATCTACTTTAAAGAAAAACTAACAAATGTTAACTCCTACTTAGCTGACGTGTTCCATTTTTTCCATGGACTATGTAATTTATTTATGTAGTGTATATTTTGTTCAAATACTATTGAAAGGCACATATTGCTGAAAAGAAAGTGAGCCTTAGACAAGCTTTTAACAACTAATCGGCTACTTTTGCAGCCTGAAAGCTTTTACAATGTAATGTAGATATGGCAATGATAAAAATGCAGATGTTAGCTGGAACTGTGACATGAAAGAATCCTAGAATCAGCCTGGTTGGAAAAGACCTTTAAGATCATCAAGTCCAACCATTACCCCAGCACTGCCAAGTCCGCCACTAAACCATGTCACCAAGGGCCTCATCTACACGCGCGCGTTCTGAGCACTTACAGGGATGGTGATTCCACCACATCTCTGGGCAGCCTGTTCCAATACCTGAACACCCTCTCTGTGAAGAAATTTTTCCTAATATCCAATCTAAACCTCTCCTGGCACAGCTTGAGGCCATTACCTCTTGTCCTGTTGCTCGTTACTTGTGAGAAGAGATCAACTCCCACCTCACTACAACCTCCTTTCAGGTAGTTTTAGAGAGAGATAAGGTCCCTCCATGAGCCTTCTCTTCCCCAGACTAAACAATTCCAGTTTCCTCAGACGTTCCTCATAAGACTTGCTCTCCAGGCCCTTCACCGCCTTCGTTGCCTTTCTCTGGACCCACTCCAGCAACTCAATATCTCTCTTTGTAATGAGGGGCCCAGAACTGAACACAGTATTCAAGGTGCAGCCTCACCAGTACCCTGTACGCAGGGATGATCACTTCCCTGGCCCTGCTGGCCATGCAAGAAGAGTTGCAAAGAGGGAAAAAGATGTGTATGACGGAACCATAATGAACTATTTCCTCAGGTTCTAGGGGAGAACTAGAGGCTGGTTATGTTGTGCCTGATGCACCCTAGGATATAGTTTGCCATCTTGGCTCCCAGGGCACACTGCTGACTCCTGTTGAGCCTGCTGCTGACCAGCACACCCAGATCCCTTTTGGCAGGGGTGATCTCCAGCCACTCCTTTCCCAATTTATACTTGTGCCCAGCATTACTCCATGCTAGGTGTAGGATCCAGCATTTGGACTTGTTCAGTTTCATGCCATTAATGATTTCCCAATACTCCAGTCTATCTAGATCCCTCTGCCAGGCCTCTTGTCGCTCAAAAGAGTCAACAGCACCTCCAGTTTGGTATCATCTAACTTGCTAATGGTGCATTCAACTCCAGATAGTCCATAAATATATTGAACAGAACTCTAGGACTAGGCTCTAGGACTGAACGCTGAAGAATAGTGCTGGTGTCACCACAAGCCTCTGAGCCCTGCCATTCAGTCAGTTCTTCACCCAGCACACCATGCACCCACTCATCCCACAGCTGGACAACTTGTCCAGAAGGCTGCTGTGAGGGACATTATCAAAACCCTTACTAAAATCCAGAAAAACTACATCCACTGCCTCCCTTTCATCCACTAGGTGGGTGGTGTTACACCTCAAGAAATTAAGTAGCAGGCTGAATGTCTCTGAGGCTTGATCTCAGAATTGTGCTGGTGATCACAGCTGGTAGTATCTTCATGCTGTGGATATTTCAGTGCTGGGACCTAAGCAGATGCTAATCAAGGTACTTTGAAGAGACTGTCAGCCATGAAGTTGTGTGACTATTTGTGGTTTTCCTTTGTCTAGCCACTCCTGGCATCTTTCCATCTCTGGTTCTTAGGGAAGCATCTTAAGAGAATGTGATATTGTTCCTCTTTTGCTTTGCTTTTCCAGGCCTTGCAAAAGTATAATAGCTAAAGAATCCTTTGCTGTTAGCAGAGGATGTAGACTGTTGCATGAGTTTATTGTTTTCTTCCCTTTTTTAATTGTCATCAGGTGTACTGCATTTTTATTTGTACTGATGTCAGCTGGGAGGAATAGGGCAGCCATCATCCTGTGTTCTTTTAAGCAAAAAATAAGGGTTACAAATGGAGCACCCTTAAAAAAAATGAAACAAAACAAAAAACTTCTAGACCACATCATTTTGGAAAGTAATAGATGAGAAAACGAGCATAGGGACTTCATCTTACCACGGTACAAAACTAGGTAGCTTCAAGGTGAATTACAGATGTACAGAAGTCAAGAAAGATAGCAATTAAATATTTAATAGGTTAAGTCTAGTGTAATCAGTCAGAATAATCAAGGACAGAAGAAAATCCATGTCAGTGACTGGTGACAGATGATTGTTCACACATTGGAGGCAGATCTTAGCTTTTGTGGGGTTTTTATGGTTTCCTTCATGACAAAGTTAATTGGAAAAATATTCTATTTTGCTGAAGTTTAATGAATTGCATCAAGAAAGGTTTTGTGGGGGTTTTTCTGGGGGGGAGGTTGTTTGTGCTGTTGGTTTTTTTTCTCCCCACATTAGCATTAGAGAGGACAGAAAGATGGAGAGGAAGGTAGATGTATGGAAAAGGATATGTAGGCTACAAGCATTGCACTTCTGCTTCAGATGACCTACTTGCCCACATGTTGCCATCCAAACTTGATTGTCAAGATAAAAGGATATTACTTTTGGTATCCTAGTACATCTATGTCTGCAAGTAATATCATCATCTCTATGAATTTAATTAAAGGAATTTTCTTCGCTTCCTGCCCTGAATTACTGCATGTTGTGTTGCAGTCTATTGAAAAAGTGTCATATATTACCCATGAAATGCCTGCATTTCAACAATGAACTCTTGTATCTGTAGCATGCGAAAATCAGAGGGTTTGGGGAGTGAAAAGAGCTACAATGCTGCACGTGCTAAGAGTGTTTAGGTACTGGATAGTGAAGTAGAAAACTTTAGTCAAATGGTTTCCTTTTCGGAGCAGGATGGAAAAATTGAACTTGGCAGAAGAATCTTGGCTTTTTACTAGCGTACAGTGTTCTGTACATTCAGAATTGAATACAGCTTATTGTCATAGTGGAAGGGAGACTTACAAGTGTTAAACAGGTCAAATAATCAGCTTATGACCTGTTTCTACTAGTGGGACTCCTACTAATATTAATTAGTGTTCTTTGGTTTTTGGGGCTGTTGGAGAAGACAAGTTTATATGTAAGAGGAAAACATAATAAAACAGTAGAAAGTTGCATTGAAAGTGGAGGAATGAAATAGAGCAGTAGTAGTGTCAGGTATGAGATAAAATAAATGGGGCAAGCTGAGGAACCCTGGTGGTGAAACATTTGCAGGGGTGTAGGTTGTTTTGTTTGTTTAGAAAGGAAGGAGAAGTTGAGAGAGGAACTTCATGAGAGAATATATTTAGGATAGGGCACACAAAGCTAATCTAATCTTGGAGAAAGCGTTTTGTATTGCTCTGGAAGAGGCTGGGCTGAAGGCATTACATTTTCACCAATACACAGGTCTTCTCTCTTTTTTAATATTCCAGCCAACAGCACCGTTGATGCCTTAATGGAATGTCCTTTTCATACAGCATACAATTGATCTTTCTGCTCTCTAGTTTATTAATTATAAATATTTATGAATTATTTATTATTTAGTTAAAAAATATGCTTGTTTAGAGCAGCTGATGAGGTGCTGAGTTATTATAGTGCCATTAATGAACAAATCATAAAACAGAAATTTTAATGTGCTGAATACTGAACAGAGAAATTTAACTATTAGAGTCACTTCAAATAGCTATTAGGCATTTACAAGAAAAGAATTTACATAATTCAACTGATAAGTTCTTCTGGTGTTCAGAAAGGTATATGTTATAAAAAGATTAAGGTAGTACAGTGGCAAGATAACCGTGTCTAGTAGATGCTTGTTAATCTCATGTCAGTCCAATACCTACCTAATGTCAGATTTACCTACAACTACACATTCATTGCATTTGAGATGTGTTGTTTTCTGTACCAGAAGGAAGGGTGTTATCCTACTAAAAACCTGTAAATGTTAAATATTAACTTGCAGTTGACTTCTTTGAAGAATGGAAACACTGACAAAAAATTGCTCGGAGTAGATGGCACAGGTTTAACGGTGAGGAATGGATCAAGGGTGCAAGCACAGTATCATGCTTTCATTTTCATTTCAGAGGGGAATGTCCTTTCTGGTCATCGGATTCATTAAAAGGTGGAATGTGGTGGATAGGTGTAATGCAGTGGTTAAAAGGTGGATGTGTTAAAAGGTTGGGCATTGTTTTGGTGTTTGAACACTCAATACCAAACAATACCAAAGTGGGGACACTTGTAAAAAGGGGAGAACTGGACCATATGTAACTACATGAGTCCTTTGTGCCCCTAGAACCTGGGCTGCTGTCAATCAAACCATGTTTCGAGAAATAACAAGAAATAAACTAGAGGCATGTCACAGGACTGACTCAGTACTGTGTCTGTTAAAGACCTAGAAGATAGTAAAGGGCATGATACCTTGCTACAGGTGCTATCACTCCTTTCTGATGGGAATGATGGTACTTCAGTGAGTCACAGGCCCTTTGCTGCTGATGGGAGTGATCTTTTTAGCTTTGGTGGGAAGGGAGAGGCAAGTCTAAAGTTTATTCATGTTTCAACTCAGAAGGTTTAAATAACCAGTGTGCAAAGTGACAAGCCAGTAGGTCCCAGACAAGCATGACCATGTTACCATAAAATGGAGAAGCAGGGTCCAAGCTAGACAAAGATGAACTAGTAACACCCCCCAGTGGAAACAAGAGGAGATGAAAGCAATTTCACATGTTCTGAGCTATGGATTTTTGCCTGTGTTTTGGTGGTGTTTAGTGTTCCAGCAGTGATTACAACAAGCCAGAAAGGGAGCAGGCTGTCATGGCAGCACTGATCAGGAAGACTATGTTTATCAAGTTTTTCATGCCATGTAATAAAACTACCAAGGGAAAAGTCCTTACTTCTACCTTACGTTCATTTAGGATACTCAGTCCTTGATTTCTTTTAGTCCTTTCAGTCAAAGAAGATGAAGGCCATGGAGGGCAAGGTGAATAAGGGAATAAATTGTGTGTAAATGTCCATTGTGGTTCTTAACAATAAGGATTAGCTGTGAGGCAGGAATGTGGCAGCTTCCCATCTCTGGTAATAAATATTACTATAAGTGTAGGATGGATGACAAGTGGAACTTTGATTGATAGATTTAATGATGAAATTCTGAAGTTTACAGGGAAATATTTTAAGCTCAGTCATCATTCCTCAGCTTTCTGACAAGGACCCACCAAAGAAGCAATGGTACACTTTAAAAATCTGATTCCAACTGCTCAGAAAGAAGCTGCTTTTTATTTCCCCTTCAGCAGCTGCAATGTTTATATGTAAAGATAAAGGCATCATGTCACATAGCAAAGGACATTCATAGAAATGTACTTTAGCAGCACCTAATCACAAGCAGCACAGCTTTAGCTGCATTTCACAGCTCATGTATGAATGTCTGTGATTCAAGTACATAAAGCACATACCATAGGCTACTCCCTCTGCTCGGCCAGTCCGCACTGCCTTTAAACCCTGCATCCTCTTTAGCTCTATCACAGATTAACCTTTGCCAGCTGCTCTACCAGCCCAATCAACTATTTCTTGCAGGCTGTCCACAAGGTACTATTCCCTAGTTTTCCCTTTTTTGGCATTATTATATGCCATTTCCACTTGCTCAAGTAACAAATTTTCATCCTATACTAGGCTATGGATGTCATGCCACTAACTGCTGACCTACCTATGTTACAGCTATGATCTCCAATCTTTTTTGATCTTACATACTTATTAGTGAAATTTTTTCAGCTTGCACCCCCTATAGATGTGTGTTTATTCATAAGTCATATACATGTACTATTTTACTAATATATTGTGTGTATTATAAAATATACACAAAAAATAAAAATTAAAAAAGGATGAGATCTAGAAGGCAAACTATTTAAAAATATTTTAGTTTATTTATTTACAGAACAGTAAACTTTTTTGCACTCATCCTTAAAACGTCACCTTTACTTCGAAGGGACAGATTAAGTATGTTTATTTTTTTGAACGTATCTGCTAGGTAGCATATTACTGATAGAAGCTTACAATCCCAGAAGAGGTCAGCAAATTTGGAACACTTCTCTTTTTGTATAAAAAAATACGTAGCCCATCCTTAAATTGGACAGCTCTTTTAAACACTTTGCCACAAGATAACCAACAAACTTATGTGTGGCACAAAAGATTTTTATGGCCACTTCCCACCCCATCTCATTAGAAAGCATTGTAAAGATTCCACTTTTAAGGTCTTGTTTTTAAAAAATGAACCATATCAATGACATCTTGTAGCACTTAAAGCACTTCTGGCTGCAATTTCTTTGCTGCAATAGCTTGCCTATGAGTGATGCAGTGAAGGAATTTCATGTGTGGTGCTATCTCTGCAATGTTACCCTAGAATCCATTCTTTTTATTCCAGTCAAAGCACCCACTCCATGCGTGATTACACTTGCAGAATTTTTCTATAAAACATTAATTTTATTAAAGAAGTTGTTTAGTGTGGAAAATACATATTATCTGCTATATCTTTCCTTTAGTGGCTCATAAAAAAACCCAGTTCTTCCTGTATTTCATTATTGAAACAGAATCTAGCAAACACCATAATCTGAGACATGTTAGAAACAACTGTACTTTCATCCAACTGCAGAGCAAACCTCCCACACTGTGCAACTTGTTTGAATACTTGTTTCTTCAAATCTTCAGCAATGTTGCCTATGCATCTTCCAAGAGTATTTGGTGACAAAGCAAAGCATTTTTCTTTGTCATCATGTTGTTTTCTGTGTACTGTTCCAGCTATTTTTACCATGGCAGGAGGAGCAAGTGTTTCCCAGTGGCATGTGGCTTTTTGTTTTGGTTTTTTTTTTTTTTTTTTTTGTTCTAAGTAAGAAACCTCTTACTGCTAACCAGTTATTAAGTCTTGTAAAGTGCTGGTTTGGATATTGCATGAGTTTAAACTGCTGAAAAAAATTTAAAAGTTGGTCTTCATGTTCTGGATGCTTAGTTTTTATATGTCTTCCTAATTGTGGTAGCTTCATACTATCATGAGTTAATCTCTCAAGGCACGGTATACATTTAGAGTAAGGTTGATTGAATCATAGAATACCAAGTTGGAAGGGACCTCAAGGTTCATCTGGTACAACCATTTTTAAGACTATAGATGCAATTCTGTATTTCAGATAACCTTCTTGATAATTTTAAAATCTTTTTGGGCTAGTTCTTGTCAGATCTGAGATTGTTACTGTTTTTACCTCGTAATGTGGCTGATGAAGAGTTTGTACTAGAAGTGTCAGCTCTGCCATTTTCTTGTTGTTCACTTGTGCTTGCGTTATCAGTCTTCTCAGAATGTGTTTTCTTTGCAGGAATCCTTTTAAGGCACTTGCCCATTTTGTGAGGGTTTTTTCAGTTAAAGCTAGAAAATATAATCCATAAATCCACTTAACCAGGCACACATAAGATGCAATATTTCAAAATATGCTGAAAGCTAATGAATGAGTAAGGGTCTCACTTTGAAGCCTTCTATGCTGTGGAGCAACCACTCCTCCACCAGGATACCTCACAGGCCATAGGTGGCACTGGACCCTCTGACATACTGTCAGTAACTTATGTATATATAGGTACAGATACTGCCTAAGAGCCCTTGCCTGAACAACAACAAATGCCAAATAACATGACTATGAAATAAATGCCCACTGATGCTGCAAAGCTTTCAACTTCTATCAGTGATTCCAAAGCTTATTGATGAATGGTGTGTTTTCCCAGACCATAGTTCTCAGTATTGTCATGTCAATGAATGAAGTATTCCCTTAGTACAAGGAACAAACAGATCTTTTAAGGAATATTTGCTGACCTTGTGGGTGAAGGTAAAAGCACTCAGTGAAGTGTGTGGTTTATTCCAGCAAGGTTTTGAGCCCCTTGGACTGGCTTAGATGTTTTGCACCAGAGAAAGGGGGTCAGGTTGGAGAAGCAGGGCTCTTTCTGGATCTCCTTAAGAAGGCAAGGCAACAAATGGCTTAATAAAATAGCCATTTCAATAAGGTAAAAAGGAGTAATCTTGCAGTAAAATAGAACAAAAATATACATGAGATATTCCTGTGCACAGGTCTCCAGCCCACTTAGAAAGATAAACTGACTTGCAGAGAGATCTCCAAAAAGTCAAGAGAGACACATTCATAGAATCATAGAATAGTTTGGGGTGGAAGGGAACGGACCTTCAAAAATCATCTAATCCAACCCACCTGCAATAAGCAGGGACATCTTCAAGTAGATCAGGTTGCTTAGAACCAATTCATCCTGGCCTTGATTGTCTCAAGGGAGACAGTTTTAGGTAATTATATTTAAAAGAATGGAAAATTATGCTCTTCAGCTGACAAACAGAAGAATGCATTGTTTTCCAGAACCTGAGAAGCAAATATGACTTTCAAGAGCGACAGGTCACTGACTGATCACAAGTCAGTGTTAAAGTGTTGTTTCGTGGCATAGCTCTTTGGACTGCACAAAAGGAACTGAGTAGCTGAGGGGGAAGAAAGTTCAAATTATTTTTCTCTGATTTTTCCTGTCTTGTGAACGAAACAGCTAGTTGTGTAAACAGTTGTGGTTTGGTGGAATAATGGTCTTAATTTATAAGGGGTGAGGGGTAAGGAGATTGTAAGGTTTGCATGCATTTCAGTGAAGTAAATGAATGTTAATTTCAGCTAAAATCTAGTTATTGCTTTGGTTAATTTTGTTCTCAACAAAGACTCTGAAAGGAATTATGTTTTAACAATCTGTACATAGATGGTAGGAGCCTGAGTAATAAGTGAGAGGATTTTGAATTGCTCATTTATCAGCATAATTTGACCTACTTGAAGTTATGGAAACCTAGGAGAAAGAGTTGAGATTGGAATATAAAAGCAGTGGTTTTCAACCTATTGAGGAGTGTATGCATGGACTGAAGACTAGGGAATGGCACTGTAAGTAAAAATATATATCAGTCGTGCCCAAAATATATGCATATATGTGTGTGTATATATATATTTATTTCTGAGTCACTGGCAAGTGAGAAACAGATTATTTTTAATGTTTATGAACCAGTGTTCTAATGAGAAAGCACAGATAACTTTGGGTTTTGATGCCTTTAAAACTTGTAGGAAAAAAGGCTGTGTTATCATAATCATCAACAGTTGTAGAAGATATGTTGCCAAGTTTTGCACGTCTTTATGGATAAAGATTATAAATGGGCAATATTTAGTTCTGAAAGGGTGTTGTACAGAAGGTGGTGTACTATTATCTTTATGAAATATTGATTACAGAACTAAAACTTACTGACAAGTTAGGTATTATGCTATTATATTTCTTGTATGTGCATTTGTTCTGAAAGTGGCAATTCATAAAACTACAAATCATTACGTTTTGACAGCAACAAAAAAGGTAATGGGATGAAGCCATAACTTCACTCGATTCTGCAGCCATTAACATATCATTAAGACTAAAGGTGTCATGGGTTAGAAGAGTTTACTCTTCTTCTGCTTTTAATATCTTCACACATGGTAGTATGGCCATGTTCATTTTGAGATCTAGGAAGCAGGTTTTGATTTGCTAAATCCTAATTCCACTTTGACATAAAGATCTTCTAAGTGTTATGATCTCACATCTGAATAAAGAAGTGCGATTAGTGATTTGGGGTGGGAAGCCAACTGTTCTGTTCCTTAGGTAGTCTTTACAGTGTTTCTACAATCCTTTCTCCAAATGTAAAAATTATAAGGATAGCATTCCAGAAACAAACACAAACTCATTATCTCTTGGCATTTTTGTGAGGAGGCCAAGGTTTCAATTCAGTTGTTACTGCTGACTGCTCTTCGAAGTTTCAGTCATACAGTTAGGGTGTTTTGGTTTTTGTGGTTGGTTTTTTGTTGGTTTTTTTGTTTTTTTAGTACTCCAGAGAATAGTGAAAGAATGGCAAACATTCTTTTCAACAGTTGTGCTCAAAGAAGCATTAGATCAGTTAGCAGGATTTTCTGGAGATCTCTCTAATCTGAGATGGTTTTGTCTCCCTCTGTAATTGCAGTGGCCATTTGATCACATAAGGCATGAGGGACATATCCCCAGGGAAGAAGAGAGAACAGTCTCGCATCCTGAAAATTTCATGCCCAGATGAAATGTGGCATAGGATACTCTAACATGGATTTAAAGGTGGAAGTAATTGCATTATGTAGAGAGTTGTCAGTTCTTTGTTGTCTTTGCCTTGAGGGATAATAGAGCATTTGCCTGGGTGCTGTTTTCTGTGGATTTGTCTGTTCAGCAGCTTCATTGCTTCAGAAGAAAAAAAGACTACCAGAGTTGATATTACTGCCCTTCCACGTTGAAAAGAGCAGTGTGACACCAAAGACGTGGGAGAATAGGGCAAGGCTCTCTTGTGTCTTGCTGCTCAGTGCTGTGGACAAGCATATATGTATGCAGTTATATATTCAGATCTGAGTGCCACAGTTTATTTTAAGTAGGTTTTCAATTTATTTGAAATAAATGCTAGCCAGGTGAAATGCTATAGTAGTGGCCCTAGAGGAAATAACAGAATGGATACTTTGCAGTTTATGGTAGAACTTTCTCCACCTCTGGCCAAAGATTTTAGCTTTTTATGATAAATCTCAAATCTGTTGCATAATTTTCTGGAGTGTTAGTGGAGTGGTAATATTCTGTGTGAGTGTTACAAGGGTTGTGCTGCTTCCATCGTAGTCTTGTATGCTCTCAGAATCACTTGTGAGAAAACTCCCTCTTACGGCTGTAAAGGGCAAAACTTTTGCCTTTCCAAAGATGCCCAAAACTGACCTAAATGAAGCCACAGATCATTTTCTCCATTGTGTTATCTGAACTGCTTAATTCTGAGAGTATTTCAGAGAATCAGAAGCATGAAGGTGAGCTAAAACCTCCAACTCATGCAGGTTTTCTCATGTTGTATGTTCTCTAGTGCTTTGAATCTGGTTTTCTCTCTTCGTAACCTCTGTCTTCTTTCCAGAATACTTGTAGCTCTGAAATAGGTGACTGGGTTAAAAGATTATCTTTTTCAGAAAAAAGTGAGAAAGTTCTAGAAAAGCAGTGACTCTGTAGTGAGAAAAAGGCAGGGAGGATATAGAGGCTGTTAGAAGCCACATTCAGATTACAATCCAAGAAGAGCAGTGGCTAAGGATTTAGAGAGATTCTAGAGGATAGCAGCCCCATCTTGTAATGAATGTATAATCTGGGATAAATCAGAACATAATCAAATTTTCATGACAAATCTAGCAAGTGAGATGAATGGGACTGGAGCCCTCCTGGTTTGGCTCTGCAGAACCAGGCCTCTTCTACTTCTGCTAGAAAAGGTGTCACCAATGTAGAGCTGCAATTCCATGCATCACTAGTCTTGATGTGATTTTTTGACTCTTCAATTTAGCAGAAAGAAAAGTCCTGCTCTCTCAAGAGGTCAGACTGTGAGGGTACCTCGTTCTGAGTAAACTGGGGAAAAGAAGTGAAAGCTTTTTCTCCCATCTTTTAAATTCTAAGTATCGATAAATTATTTGTATCACAAAGAAACCAGACTAGCCAGTTTATAATTGCTTCTGGGGGAAGTAGAGGGATTGCCAATGACAAAATAATCTGAGAAGGAATTTGTGATAGCTGTCAGCAGTTGGAGACAGAGAAATAGATGGAAGACAACAATGTGCTGGCCTTACGCACCTGTCCTTACACCATACTGCTTCAACTTGCCATCCCTAATAATAAAAAAGGCTCTAGTGGCAGTATATCTGCAGCTTCTGGATTTATTAGGCGAGACCTAAGTGTTAAAATCCAGAAGATAGTAACCAGAGCTGAAAACCTGTCCTGAAAGAGACTCCACAGAAAGAAAAACCAGTTGCTTGTGGCTATTTATGGAGTGGTCACCTCTGCCTAGTGGAAATTTTGAAGAAGTTTGTCTAAGGCTTCCCCTGGGCTTGTCTCAGGTCTAGATCTAGGCAGTGAATAAATTTTGCACAGACAATGACAATATGCCAGCTTTGCTTTCAGGCTTCTTGTGTGTCTTTTTATTTTATGCTGTGAGTAGCTGCAGTGTGCCCTTGCAAAGGGAGTACCTAGCTCAGACTAGCTCAGCAGAGGCAGAGCCAACCCTTATCTTAAGAAAGTCATGATGTCATGATCAAATTGCCTGGTGCTTACTTACTCATTAAAAAAAAAAAAAAAAAAAAATGAAAAAAGGATGTCCCTGGGATAGGATTTCCAAACCAGCAACAGTAAGCATGAGGTTGGGATACATATTGAATTATTTTTGTTCCCTATTACTTTACATTTTTTTCTTTTATCCCATGCAGAGTTTCTACCAATAGGAAAAATATTGTGTTCTGAAAGGCTTTATGATTATTGTCTATCCACCATAAAGTCCTCAGAGGACCAAAGATGAAACTGATTCTGGGAAGGCTTGCTGATGTCTTTACTGCAAGGTTCAGTCTGAAAGAGAGGGAAAGCTGTGATTCCACCCCAGCTGCAAGCACTGCACTCATCACCTGTGGGATTGTAGTCTTTTGGTAAAACAAAGACTGAGGCTATGACTACTCAGGACTGTTAAATATACCGAAGAATATTTTGTAAAAGGCAGTAGTGTGAAAGCCTAGGCCACATTCCTCCTCATGAGTTTACGCTCTGTTCTTCTAAACCTCCTCTCTGAGATTTCATTTAGCTATAGGCTACTTTACAGTCCAGTATCAGGGTCTGAAATTATAGTTGCTGTGCTGCATTGCTGAGAACACACATAAAAGGATGAAAGATGCTTTGGAGAGGCAATGTATTGCGATTAGAAAAAAACAAACAAACCCCACACCAAAAACTAAAGCACAAATGACAACGGTCAAATGCTCATCCTTGTCTCCAACCAGTTACAGCATCCTCAGATCAATATTTCATACAACCTGTGAGAAGTAAGTTTGTTCTAGACTGGCAGCCATTTAGCTGAAGACAGAGTTGTGGCATCTCAAGCAGCCTGCCTGCACGTAACTCAAATTGCATAATAATAATTGCGATTTTTTTCATGAACTCACATGCATGAGACCCAAACTGACTGCTTTGCTTATTTAGCAAAGCTCTAGAATCCTACCTTGAAATTCCTGATCTGCAGAGATGCTGAGCTGCTGGGTCCTTTCATTTGCAGCCTCAAATTGCAATCCCAAGGATTGTAGAAATCCACAATCCATGAAATTTATTAATACCTCAGCTTGTACCTGTCATAAATTGTCCCTGGATTGCCTAGAGGCCCCTGCATTCTGTTGATTATGTCCCACTTTTTCTCTAAATTTTCGTAGGAAGAAGGGACTAGCAAACCAATACACCGCAAAGCAACATTCTGACACATTTTTTTCTGTCTTTCCTTAAAAGTGTAGATCTCTAATTCATGAGACTGCATAATTATATATTTGCATATGAATAATACACTGTGTGGGTTTTTGTTCCCAGTTCTCCACCTCCTTTTTCATTCTTGTTTGGATGCATACTGTAATTGAGCTGCCTCCCAGAGGAGCATCACAACACCCCACAACCAACTGTGAGAAATCCTCATGTCTTGCGTACACCCTATTTCCCTCCCACACCCTGGCTCAGAGAATTTAAAGAGCCCTCATTAATTAACACTGAACCTTGCAGGGTATGCATGAATCACAGCAGCTGTGGTTAGGGACTGAAATTTAATTAGAAGCACATATTAGGAAGGTGATTTTTTGAAGCTTTGAACTGCAAGAGGTAGGAAGTTAGCTGTAAGTATCTTTCCATTTACAAGTGGAGGAGGACGTAGCTGAGTGTGTGATGGTGCCAGTTTTCAAAGTCAGAAAAGACAAAGATAAAGCTAGCAAAAGTTACCTCACCTTTTCAAAGTCACTTCAAGGAAGGTTTTGCCAAAATGATTCATGAGGTTTACTATTGCTGTTTAGAATTTGACACTGACTGCATCAAAACCTAGTGAGACTGCAGTACATTGAAAACTAGGATTTAAAAAAATAAACTCAAGGAAGTATTCCAGTAATAATACTACATAATGTTATTATTTTTCTGTCCTACTGTTTTGAATAAGAGTACATGGGCAAGTGCTGTAATGCCTGTTTAGGAGGATGGAGGTGGCACACAGTAGATTGGAAGACGTGTGCTAGGAGAAACCAAGGCTGTGGCAGATTTGGTGTCAACACCTGTGTCTTAACCACCTTTCTTTTACTTAGAGTGCTGTCTTTTCACTATGATGCTTTATAGCTCCCAATGTATTTAGTCTGTGGATTTTCATGTTGGTGTTATTGGAATAATCATTTGTTTTTTAAAAAGCTAAAAGCCTCTGTATTTGAGATGGTTCCAAAAAGTAGGGGCAAATATGGGAATTAAGAAAATTACTTGAAAACATGTGGCTAGTGCAACTTGAGGTCAATAAACAATATTATGTGATAGCAAAGGGTGACAGAGGCAGGTATATTTTGAGATAGTACTTCTTCCTTTAAAAACAGTGAACCTACTGGATTTTAGCACTTCTTTTGGTATGGAGTGTGAAGATGAAAATAATGGGAAAAAGTTGTGGAAAGAAAAACAATTCAGTTGTAATGTGAGATTCAGCTTACATATCCTTAGCTATCTGAGATCTTACGTTTTTAGCCCAGATTTTTTTTTTCTGGGTTCTATTTATAGTCAATAAAGAGGGAAGGACACTTCCAGTGAGCAGATCTTGCTATCAAGATAAATGATTGACTCACAAGGAGTCAGTACTCAGTATGGAAGGATTCTGGGCAACAAACTTTGAATAGAAATCTGAATCTTAGTGGCTAAGGCTGGGAGAGAAACCCCATCTTTCTATGAAGAGAAGGCACTGAAGAACCCATCCAACCATAGACACCTGATTGTTCAAAGCAATGTACCACTGATGTGCTCTGTTCTTGTGTACATCTCTTCCATATTTCACTGAAGTATATGTGCAATATAGGAAATGCATGCCTGTCTATGATCTTAGTAGCTTTCAAAAACTAAAGAGTTTATATTGCTTTGTGTTCATATATGCAGTTCCTAAAGCAAAAGCAAATACAAGTATCAGTGAGACTCAGGATGGAGCACTAGTTTGAATTGCTAGGAAGTCAAGAGCATTGGAAAAAATGTACTGGCCTGACATGTGGGTCAGATTATGCTAAAATTAAGTTCTACATTGCTTGGGTAAGCATTTCCTCGTTTAAAGTAATGTTTGACGTTGCTATGTGCTTTTAAGGATCTGTAGCATTCCATCTAATTTCAGTAGTGATGCAAATCATCTGTACAGATAGATCAATGAGTCATGCTTGCATACTGTGAGCATGGTATTTACAACTCATGGTGTGAGGTTTTGGTACTCACCATATCTCCCATACAGGATTTACTCCCACACATGGTGAAAACTTAAATTTTCTGGAACTGTTTAAGGAGATGAATGACTTAACATCAATATTAACAGTTTCTATGAAAGCGTGTTGAATTTTCATTCGACAGCAACCTCCACAATTTAGTAATTTGGGCATCAGTCAGTTGTCATCTCCATACTTTCACTATGTTCTCATTTCCCACAGCTACCCTTCTTAGGAAGATGAGGGGAAAAGTTTTAATTCTAAAATTTACACTTGGTTAAAACTGTGGACAATTTAATCTAAGCTAAAATCAAGTGCCATAAGAAAGGTGCAGAATGACCACAGGTCTTGCCTTGCCATAGGCAAATGGCAGGGCCAGTTGCGTGAAATCAGAGTTTTACAAAGGAACAGGCACATTCTCAGAAGTATGACCATTAAAATTTTAGTCTGCTATCCTCTGGTATGTAGTGATCCTGCCTCTGTGAATACAGTTGGTATAATGGGCTGTTATAATCTACTCAAGTTAAGCTTTTTGGAGACTGAGTGGAGCAAGCATAACTGTGAACCATGCTAGCGTTGTTTTCACCTGTATTTCTTCCATCATTACTGTTTTGTGCAGGGTTTTTTTTTTTTTCACTTTAACTTTGTTCTGAAATGCTAACTTTCACTTTTCTGTGGCAGGTCTTGAATAATAAAAACAAACATACACACGCAAAACAAACTAAAAAACCTCAACAGGTAAATGTGAATTTCATGCTAATTTCCATTATAAATATGGGTTGCTGTATTTGGTTTTGGCTGCAATCTTGTTTAATCCAACAAGGTATAGTAAGTTTGAAGGGAGCTAAAGTAAAGATCGTTCTAGAGACTGTAGGTAGATCCTGAAGTTCATTCAAATCCATTAAAGCCAGATACCTAAAACCCATGTCTTAGTCTCAGAGCTGACACAAAATTAGGGCTTTAAAATGGTTTTGGGTGGCACCACCTTTTTGAAGATGATCCATTTAAGACAGGTGGTAGATCTGACGTTCCAACTGTGCTCACATTCTTTAAATTTCTCTGCGGGTTTTTCACATCAGAAGGTGTGCTAGCCTGGCTTCCTTGGCCCAGTTCAGATGGGACTGTAATCACTTGGCACCTAGAATTTAAACCTGTACTTTCCCATTATGGCATTTTTCCCAAGCTAATAGTTTTTTGACTTCGCTGTTGGCAGATTAATACCCAGGCCCAAAATTGCTTCAACATGTTTTATTGCAGATTTCATTTGTACCTTCATTTAGATACCATTGTGCCATGTCCTGTTTTCAAAGTGCTTCAGAATGCTTTTTGGTGCTCTTAGGGCTCTGTCTGTATAGAAAAGAAAATTTTATTAAACAGTAATAATAATAGTGACTATACTGTAATATGGATTTTGCTGGAACCTCAGTGTGTTGTTCTATAACTCTGTTTTCTTCAAAGAACTTATGTGGAGAACAAAAATGCTGAAAAGTATGTTGATTGGTGATTTAATCCATATCTTTTCTGCTTCTTCCCTCCTTCTGAGACTTTGTGACTGTGTTTCCTTGTCTCTTCCATCAGTATCTTTTATCTGTCTGATCTACTGCTAACAAAGTCCTTTTTGAAGAGAAACCAAGCATTACCTGTCCTGCATCCCATTGTGTGTTGGTCATTTGTGTGATATATCACTGCCTTTATTCTGTAACTGCTGTCCTATCACCAAGGCAAGTGTCTTGCTCTGCTACAGGATAAACTATTACTGTTAGCAGTAGTAGTATTATTAATGTTGATTTTGTTTATTACCTTATTTCAAGGGAGCTCCAGAGAGACAGTCAAAAGCTTCAAAGCAACCTGGGAATATCTCACATTTTGAATCCTGAGCCTTCTTTCTTTTCCATGCTTTGTCTCCGTTTATTTGGTATGTTAGATATTATATCATTGCAGAGAATGAGACAGGAAAGTCCTTTTTTATTAACTGCTGTGCTTTTCTCTGTTCTTAATGCATTGCCTGTAAAGTGTGCCCAGGAACAGAGGGGTTTTTTTAAGACAAGATTTAAATTCCTTTATAGATTAGAAACTAAAAGAGAGAGGGGGGAAAAAAAGAACCTACTGTTAAAAAAAAAAAAAAAAAAAAAGTGTTGTTGGAGTCTGTCCTCTTTTGTTTCCCGCTTTGTATCCCTTTCTCTCTGAAAACCATTACTAGGGAGGTACTCTATTTTCCTCCATCTGGGTGGGTGGAGAAATTGGATGCCTGTTTCTGTCCCGATGCTAATAGCTTTTTACTTCTTCACCCAAGTGACTATCCAGACTAGTGTGTGCATATGACAGGAAATGCCATTTGGCAAGCACTGCCATCCTCCTTTACTCTGTTTCTCTTTCTGTTTTGCAGCATTTCAAAAAGGCCAGTTGTGTGGCACTGGCAAACACAATGGAAGTCTGTTTCTTCATTTTAGGACTGTGTCGTTTATGCCTGTGTGGTTTGCCAGAAGGGCAAACAAATCTCACTGGCCTTTTTTTACCTATGCAGGCACAATTAGTCCAAAAACAGTGAATGGCAAAGGCAACATGAAAAATATCCTAAAAATAAAAAAAAAAAAAATAAAGAGGGGAGGGGCGCGGGAATTTCTCTTAGAGTAAGGCTGCACACATCCTAGTCCCTTAACTTTCATCAAGCTGATCTAATGGGACATGGCCGGTGTTAGCTCACAAGATACACCAAAGAATTTGGGGCACGTGTCATTCTGTTTTTCAAGTGTCCTTTCAGCTATTGATTGTGACACTAAATGTACTTTCCTCAGACTTCCAGTCTTTGGGTGGTGTGACGCAACCCAGAATAAGTTGCACCTATCTGCAAGGATTGGCTCAGGTCCTAGGTAATGATTTTATTAGAGTATTCTTTGGAACAATTTTGTTTTTTAAAACTGTAAGACTTAGCCCCTCAAGGCCCTTTGCACTTGTATCTTTCATTCTTGGACACCAATAGTTCCCTGTAAGAGATGAGCATCTTCCCCTAAACTGACTTTGTTTATCCTTTATTCAATACTTGTGCTTCTGCTCTACTCTCTAAGGAAACAGCTGAAATATGTGCTGACCCATAAATTTCTTCGTCAGGCCAAAGTACTGGAATAGCACCAAGAAACGACCAATGTATCTTTGGGGCAGTCCCATCAGAGGTAAGAGGTGGGAGGCTATTTTCCTAGCATAAGAACTTCTGTGATGAGATAGAGGTGATAGGTATCTTTATTACAATATCAAACCCTATGATTTGCAAAGTGAGTGGGAAATAAAAAAGGTAGTACATCGCTGCTTAGGGAGCAGACTAGGAGAAATGAACATCAGGTAACCATGCTGCTAGCAGAGAAAGTGAGAACGGTCTTCAGATTACTCATGCCATTGTGGGAAGAAGAGTACAGAAACAGCTGGTAAGCTGTCAGGTTGATCTTAAGGAGTAAATGTGAAATGTCTTCTCCTGGTACATTAATAACGAGTTTTTTGGATGAAGCTATGAAGGCAGGGGAAGAGGGGACAAGGTGGTCATGCCTGCCATTAGACATTTTTCTCTTTTCGATATAGATATGTCAAATGTCCTATTTCTTTCTTATCCACTTCACTAAACTGATCCACAGTCTTCCAACCTACTTCTTCATATCATAATTTCACCAGGTTCACTGGGTTGGTTTTGATTTAAACTGTGCAAATGGTTGGAATGGTGCATTCTGCTAGATGGACATAGATCAGTGGAGGTCATCCAAACACATAGTCATTCCAAACAGATCTGGGCTGTGCACAGAGCATATCAGTAGATACAGAGGTTAGGTTAGGGACATTCCCCTATCTCTTAGATGTGTTAGTAAGGACCTGAAGATGGCTACTGCTGTGAAGAAAGGGTGTTTGGTTTTGTTGGGTTTTTTTAATTTATTTATTCTTTCCTTTCTTTTCATTCTTTCTCTCTGATCTCTGAACTTTACGTCTTCTCACAGGACAAGAACCAAGAGGGACATGTGTTGCTCAATACTGATTTCGTGGTAGTAATATCCCTTCCTTTTGCATACTGAGATCACCCTGCCTGTGACACATTGACTTTACTTTTATCCCAGCAGGGGCAGATAGAAATGTAATGATCCTGCTCTGGCAAGAAATGAATTTTTAAACTCATGACATTTGCACAAGTACAAATGCTTGTGATAAGGGTAGGGCAAGGAAAAAAAGGAGCCTTTTGCCCTTCTGTCTTCTGAGCAGCCCTATGTCTTCTTAAACTAGATCACATCCAAAGTGAGTTTGCTGCCCTGTGCATGTGGTTTGGTTTTTAGTTTAATTATGTCAGTAGGGAGCTCTCAGGATTGGGGGAGGAGTAATCTTTTTGTAGCTTCCATTTCTTAAGTGCTTTTTCTGCTTCTTACATCTTACATATTTAACCCATGGATATGCTGGCAAAATCTTCAAAAGTTTTTTGTTCCTCCTACATGCTCCATCCCTCTGATGGATCGCTGTCTCTGCTTCACAAGTTGTTACAGAACACTGACTGCAGTGTGAATACTGCCTCCATTGTTTGTATCGCCCACAAAGCCAAACAGGCTGTTCTTTTACCTTGCCTGGAATGGGATCCCCTGAGAAATGAACACACTTAGCTTGTGCCTTGAGCATCTTTCCAGCACGATGTAAGGCTGTGCATGGCTTTGGTTTGTTTGACATAGAATCATCCATTCATTGGAGAAGTGTCACAATCTGGAAAATTTAAGAGTTGAGTCTGAGTAATGACTGCTTTGTAATCAAATAAAAGAATGAAAGGAGGTTCAGTATGCACCCTGCCTATGTAAATTTTTACAAAGTGCTATCAAGGGCAAAACTGGATTGAATTACAGTGCCATAGGTGTGAACATTATTCTTCAGACCAGTGGTTCATCTAGCCATCTGGAGGTGTTGTAGGATCCAGGGTAGATGCTACATGATGTCTCTCTCCTCACATGCAGATATATCTCTGGACATATGTTTCAAAGTATGTCCCTTTAAGAGAGATCACTTTTTTTTTGTTTGTTCCAGATTAATTTAGGTTCTGCTGCTGTTCAGTGCCTGCCAAATTTTAATGTCAAAACTTGCTTATATCAGAAGTAGGGAACAATAGAGCAGAGGTGTTTTGTTTTGGTTTTTTTTTTTTTTTTTAAAAAGCTATCCACAATAAATCCAGAGTATTTCAAGTTTTCTGCCTGAATGGTTTTGCTCCTCCCCTCGTTTAGTATCTTTGTCACATGTTGTATCTCATGTTTAGGCCTTGACAGTTTGCAATACACACACAGGGACCTTTTTTCTTGGTATTTCCAGTTAATTTGGAACTCAGAAGCATATATGCAGTTATTAGTTATTTTCAGCATGCACTTCTTTGCATCTGTCAACAGTAAATTTAATTTGCCATTGTGTAGATGATTTTTATAGAGCTCCTACTAAGAAATAACTTAAATAATTTTGTGCCAGCTGCAGATTTGTTTCTTTGTTATTTACCTCCTTTTCCACAGCACTGACAATTATGGGAAATGGGGCTCCTTAACCAGAACTTCTCCATTGTTTTCTTTGTCATATTAAAAAAAAAAAAAAAACAACAAAATCAACAGAATTTTCTTGCTTTCTGTTTACTGATTTTAAATCAGTTTCTAATTCTTTACAGCACTTTTTCTCCTATTATTATTTTTATAGTGTCTTTTGGTAGAGTGCTTTTACAAAAGGCCCTTTGAAATTCTGGCTGACACCTGTTTTCTTTTATCTGGTGTTTTGTTATATCTTTGTAGATCCAAAGAGTCCTAGTACATTTGATTACTTATAGGAAGAATATTGGGTTTATATTACCATATTTTAATAATCCATGTCAGTGTTTCTTTTACATTGCCTGGCAATGAAGTAAGGTTTGCAGGCACCTCATTCTCAGGAGCATCATGTATACCCTCAAAAAAAAAAAAAAGAAAAAAAGGGGAGGGGGAGAAAGTATGTGTTACCTTCCAGTACTGTAGTGGCTGTACTGTAGGATAATGTATGAAAAGTTGCATAATTTTGCAAGCAAATCAACTTTGCTTTTAACAATTAAGTGCGTAACTGCTTTTAGGATCACCACAATTTGTATTTTATTCTGAGAATAATATATATCAACATATCAACAGTTTATGTATCTTCCAATAGATATCACAGCTCTTCACAACTATTTACAGAGTAAGATGCACAACACTCCCACGAAATGGTAGCATACGATTACTCTTGTCGTATGAACAGGGAAAATCCAGACCTGATAACATCCCTGTTCCACCTTTTGTTTTCCAATGCAGTACCTTTGTGTGAACTATAAACTGAAGATGGTTAAATTTTCTTTACAAGTTACCATTTTCAGGATCAAATCTTGTGGGGGGAATCTCTAGATGTTTAAAATCAGCTGGAGAGTCATTTGAACCAAAGTTGATTGCATTCAGAGAGAGGGGAGTGTCCATGCCCCTCATCAGCAGTGACAGTGGAAGACTTGAATAGCTCCTCCAAAAATGAATTAGGGCTCTTCTGCTAGCAATCTGAAGCCCTGAGGACTAAACCAGACCTTCCTTCCCACTTCCTCCTTGTGATGTGCAGATCCTTGCACTTCTCCAAGAGATAAGTTTGCAGACACAGGTGTGGAGAGAAAATTCAGTGAGAACTTGAAGTCATAGACCCTGATGTGGAGTTGTTTATGCTCAGAATCGCACTCTGCAATTGACTGAAATTGAAATGTGAGCAGTTCCCACTACTGATTGGGAAAAGGGTCTGGGGTGTTCCATCAACAGAGGGAAAAGTTAAATCAAGGAAAGGTTCTGACTTCTTTCCTCAACTTTCATGTAAATGAGACGTGAAACATCAATAGTGTCAAACATCGTTTCTTTATGGCCACTGAAGCTGTTTAACCCCTAAATGTTCATCTGGCTAGGAGGCTAACTGAACCATAGCATCCACCTGGATCTGAAAACACACGGTGGATGTAAAGCAGAAAGACCTCTTTAGTGAGAATTTCTGGTCAGACCACAGATGTCACACAAAACCCTTTAAAAGTAAGCTAGAAGTGTGAATTGTATGTCTAAGATGCTTTTGCTTAACTTAGAGATGAGAAGAACCAGAAGTTCTAGTGCTATGGTAAAAAGCTCTGAATAGGCACAGTGGACAAGAGTCCTATTTTTTCTATGCTTATTTTTCCATCCTTTCCACCTGAAAAGACCTTGTTTGTGAGACCTACGCTGTTTATCACAGGCAGCAACAGTAAATGGATAAAGACAGAAAGGATAATGATTGATCTCTGAAATGGCTCATTTTGTTAACTAAATCACAGGTTGTGCTGTGGACATAGACAGCTGGCAGGCAGCATTGCCCAAGCACCAACCCTCACAGAAAGTGAAATATGTACTTGCTTTTCATTAGTGCACAAGGTATCATTACCACCATTGCCATCGCGACAAATGCGATGATTATATGTGAGCCCTGAGAACAGCTGCAGACAGAATGGGTGGCCTGAGCAGTGAAACAAGCTACCCTGCTGTCAGGATCTTTTCAGCCTGCAAACAAATCTGCAAATATTTTAGGAAGAGATCAGACAATTCTTGGGGGAAGTTTGGAGTTGTCTAGACTTCTGTTCTGGGATCTCTTAGCAGCATACAACCATCTAATAAAAACGTTGTTTTCATTTTTGTTCTCATTTTAAAGAGAAAGAAATTTGGGCAAAAATGCTATTATGCTTTCTTTAAGTTACATAGTAAGTCCCCTCCAGCATAAGGGGTAGAATTGAGATCTTCTGACCTGTAGCTCTTCAATTGATTTATTAAATCATGATTTCCTTCACAAAAATAGATGACTTGCTGTTTCACAGTCACTGGAGTAAATGCTCCACCAGCTGTCCTGCTTTACCTGGTGAACAGTGATGTGCTACCTGTGTTTTCAGGAATTGATCCAATGAGAATCTTCCCTTAAACTGTAATAAATCCCGTGAGCAAGAGCGATGTGATGCTTGCGAAAAGAGAGTATAAGGGAAGCTGTTTACTTGTCTTACTAAGTTAACACTTCAATAACTATGAATGGTAAATGAGCTCCTTTTCAGTGTATTTTGGTTGAGATAGGTGGGCCCAATTTTGAAAAATCAGACTGCATTTACTGCATATGAAAATGGTACACAAATCCATGATGAAATTTTGCAAGCACCCCTATATTCACAATGCTAATTTTGAATGCAGAAATATTATCACCCATTATAATGCCCAGAAGGGCATTTTCTAGGCCAGTAACTTTTATCAAGCAAAGCCAACACAAGAAGAGAAAGCAGCTCCCTGTTTGGACTCTTGCAAGTTTCTTTCTAAGCATTGTCAGTTCTTTGTATACTTTTCTATTACAAAAGTCTCTGTATAGCGCTTCTAGTTTCTAATTCAAATCTAAGTCATTCCCTTGAAACTGTAGGATTATGTTACATGATAGCAGTGTTGTATCACTTTGCAATTTAGTTAAACTTCAGGAAGCCATATTAGTTAGAATAAATCAGTTAGAGTTAAATCTGACAAGGGATGTCAAAGATAAAAGGAAAGGATTCTATAGGTACATAGCAAATAAAAGACAGACCAGGGAAAACGTGGGCCCTCTCCGGAAGCTATCAGGAGAACTGGCTACCGTGGATTTGGAGAAGGCTGAGGTCCTAATGACTTCTTTGCCTCAGTCTTCACTAGGAAATGCTCTGACCACACCACGAAAGTCTTGGAAGGCAGATGCAGGGACTGTGAGAATGAAGACCTTAGGCCCACTGTAGGAGAGGATCAGGTTCGAGACCATCTTAAGAACCTGAACGTGTACAAGTCCATGGGACCTGATGAAATCCATCCACGGGTCCCGAAGGAGCTGGCAAATGAAGTTGCTAAGCCACTGTCCACCATATTTGAAAAATCCTGGCAGTCAGGTGAAGTTCCCAATGACTGGAAGAAGGGTAATATAACCCCCATTTTCAAGAAGGGGAAGGTGGAAGACCCGAGGGACTACAGACCAGTCAGTCTCACCTCTGTGCCTGGCAAAATCTTGGAGCAGATTCTCCTGGAAAGCATGCTAAGGCACATGAAAAACAACGAGGTGGTTGGTGACAGCCAACATGGCTTCACTAAGGGGAAATCCTGCCTGACCAATTTGGTGGCCTTCTATGATGGAGCCACGGAACTGATGGACAGCGGCAGAGCAGTTGACGTCATCTACCTGCACTTGTGCAAAGCGTTTGACACTGTCCCGAATGACATCCTTGTCTCTAAATTGGAGAGGCATCAATTTGATAGATGGACCACTCAGTGGATAAAGAACTGGCTCGATGGCCGCACGCAAAGAGTTGTGGTAAACTGCTCGATGTCCAGTTGGAAAACAGTAACAAGTGCTGTCCCTCAGGGATGGGTGTTGGGACCGGTCCTGTTCAACATCTTTGTCGGCGACATGGACGGTGGGATTGAGTGCACCCTCAGCAAGTTTGCCGACGGCACCAAGCTGTGCGGTTCGGTTGATACACTGGAGGGAAGGGATGCCATCCAGAGGGACCTTGACACACTTGTGAGGTGGGCTGATGCCAACCTTATGAAGCCAAGTGCAAGGTCATGCACCTGGGTCGGGGCAATCCTAGGCACAGCTACAGGTTGGGTGGAGAAGAGATTCAGAGCAGCCCTGAGGAGAAGGGCTTGGGGGTGTTGGTTGATGAGAAGCTTAACATGAGCCAGCTTCAGTGTGCGCTCGCAGCCCAGAAAGCCAACCGTATCCTGGGCTGCATCAAAAGAAGCGTGACCAGCAGGTCAACGGAGTTGATCCTGCCCCTCTACTCTGCTCTCTTGAGACCTCACTTGGAGTATTGTATACAGTTCTGGTGTCCTCAACATAAAAAGGACGTGGAGCTGTTGCAGCAAGCCCAGAGGAGGGCCACAAGGATGATAAGAGGGCTGGAGCACCTCCCATATGAAGACAGGCTGAGAAAGTTGGGGCTGTTCAGCCTGGAGAAGAGAAGGCTGCGTGGAGACCTCATAGCAGCCTTCCAGTATCTGAAGGGGGCCTATAAGGATGCAGGGGAGGGACTCTTCCTTAGGGACTGTAGTGGTAGGACAAGGGGTAATGGCTTTAAACTTAAACAGGGGAAGTTTAGATTAGATATAAGGAAGAAGTTCTTTACAGTGAGGGTGGTGAGGCACTGGAATGGGTTGCCCAAGGAAGTTGTGGATGCTCCATCCCTGGTGGTGTTCAAGGCCAGGTTGGACAGAGCCTTGGGCGACATGGTTTAGTGTGAGGTGTCCCTGCCCATGGCAGGGGGGTTGGAACTAGATGATCTTACTGTCTTTTCCAACCCTAACTATTCTATAATTCTATGATATTGATCATCATGCTGCCAAAGGTATCATTTGGCATAAGTAACTTTTCCCTTTATTGTTCTGGAAGAATACTCAATGGTAACACTCCAGCAGCCAGCAGAAAGGGAGCTTGCAGCCCTTCTGCTGCTAAAAAAGACGTTTACCTGTATTGATGCAGAAGCTTCACCTGTATTGTGTGGAGACCAGCTAGTGTGACTGTCAGACTGGGTGCATACTGGTTGATCCTATGAGCTGTGTTTGGAACTGTGGGTGCTGAGCAATTCTGAGATCAGGGCTTCTGCGCACACAGCCTGCCTAGCATTAAGAACTCATTGGTCTGGACCCATGAGTACTGTGGTGATGGTTCAGGCTAACTGAAAAGACCCTTCTGTCATAATGCTTTGCTAATCTGCTTCTGTATCTTATTTTCCATTTAACTGTAAAATTAATGAAGTGAAAAACAATACTCATCCTCAGAGCTTAGCTGTTACCTTAATTAAAAGGAAAATATTTAACATGACATTGGTAAGGTCAGCATGGTCGAATGTAACCAACTGTAACTTTGAAATACCATTTAAAACATATTTAATTCAGCACTCAGTAAAGTTGCTGATTTAACAATCCAGGAAACTCAGCTCTGATCACAAGCACTTTACCTTTAGTAACATGAGTCATTGCATCTGTTCTCTTTTTCAGCTCAGACACCCAGTAGAGGCACTGATCTGTGCTAGCAGTAGTATTTTAGTACATGGTGTTGCTGCTTTTGTGGGTCTGCCTCCTCCTTTATTTCCCCCATTTTTCCTTTTCATAGCTTTATGAGAGGCTCTTCAGGAAGGAGCAATTCAGATCATTGTTCCAACCCTAGTATACAAACCAAAAGACTCTATGCTCTGCTATAACTTATGGGTAACATATACAAATGGAACTGCAGAATGTTTTTCTCAAAAATGATTGTCACAGCAATAAAAGTACAAATAAACCCATATTTAAAAGAGGGAAATGTTCTGAGATGTTAGTGGTCAGGACCTGGTATTGTGGCTTACATAATTTCTGGAAAGTGACTGATCTGGATATACTAGGGCTGTTTGACTTGGACAGAAAATAGTTCATCTTTTTGACAATGAAGAGTGGAAATCTTTGATTTGTGTTCAGTTAGCAAATGTGGCAGGGTTAAGTGCAAGTTCCATTTGCGTGTCAATACAATGATAGAGAAGTGCCTTTTGCAAATAAACCACAGGTAAATCTCAGAAAATAATGTAGTATACCCAACCTTCAACTGCTAAAAGGGTCAAGAAGACTCAGACAATCAATTTAAGGCAACAGTTTTCAAGGCAAGTGTGTTTCTAGATAAACATCACTGAAGTCAACGGAATAGTGCCAGGATTAAACAATGCCCTTCCTTTCTAGTTAGCAGTTGAACTCAATCCATTAGTAAATCCAACCAAGTAATAAAAAAAGATCACAGTTCTTTTGTAGCTATTTGGTAATCTCTAGCAAATGAGTTAGTGTCTCAGCCCAATTGATCATTATTGGAAAATTGCAAGTCCTCAAAAACCGGTCTGTAGTATGCACCAAGAATAATTTAGAACTCCTTACTGGCCATCTGTCTTGAAAGCCTGAAAAGAAAATGGGTTGTAGGGTTTGAATCCCACTCTTTTTCCTTGAAGTTCTCCCTGAAGGTTCATAAGCTAGTGAGGATGGCACATAGGGAGTTTTCACTGCTGTTTGTTGCATGCAATTGGATGTGTGTTTTGTGTGGGCTTTTTTGTTGGTTGTTGGTTTTGGATTTGGTTATCCAGGAAAATGGAAAGACACTTAGTGCTTCACAAGAGACTCTTGGAACACGTCCCTCCCTATCGCTTTGATCCAGATAAAGACATAGCTGCTGGTTTGTTTTTGTTTTTTTTTTTTTATTTTCCTCATCAATTTTTTCTTTTCTTTCTGAAATGCAGCTATTGCTGTTAACCTTTCTCACAAAAAACAATGAAGCCTCTTTAATACTTCCCTCCCATTTTGGATTGTTCATTGGTGAAGCATTTTCTAGAAAAGAGGATAAGGCTTTCGTGTTCCCTTTTCTTTTTGAAACCACTACCTAGTTTCACAAAGAAAGAAATGTATCCTTGAAGGCTGGGGGAAGTGCATGCATCTAATGCCACACTGAAGGTTGCAGAGCTGTTAACCACTAACTGTGATACTGATCCCACTACATTAGGGTGGCACTTTAACATGCAATATTAAAAACAAAATAACCACCAAACAATCAAGACTAGGTCACTTGAAACACCAAAAGTGCATTATCGTAAAAGTGAACTGATAAGGGCATTTTAAAAAGTACCTTAAGATCCAAAAGGCACCTTAAGATCCAAATAACTTAGCCAGAAGAAATTATATCCAAATATTTTTCTCCTATTCCGTTGTTGTTGTTATGGCAGTTGAAAATGTTGGGTTCTAGCAGAAAACTACCATATGAAACTGCTAAGCTAACTTAATCTATGAAGAATTAACATCACATTTAGGGTATGGGCAGGCTTGGTCTTTCAGGCACCCTTTATTTGCACTACCAACAAATTTGAACGAACTCCAGAATAAAACATACCAAACTAACTTTTCCTTGCCGTCACATAGCCCATGCTTCAATGTCATGAAAAGCCCTTATTAGAAGGACAGCAATATTATCTCCTGTGATAGTAATTCTTCTTATTGGTCTCTTGAGATAACGCTGCAAAATTTGGCAGGGAGATAAAGGAAGGCCAGAATCTTTAGCAATAGCCATGACTGCACTGACTAAATACTGTGTACTAAAAAAGATGATAATGATGTGGGGGTTTTAGGGTAATAGCAGCGCCTGCTACTTACCAGTTCAAAGTGGTTATGCTCTGCATGTAATTCCAATTTGAGAAACCGACATATTTCATTGCGAGGGAAAAGTATAAATGAACAAACATGCTAAGGCCGTTTTTTTAACTGGGCACATTTTTAGAGTTTGAACATTTTCCACTGAAACTAACTTTTGTTGCTGTGTTAGAAAATTGTGTCTTCAGATAAATATCTGAAGTTTAGACTTACAAATTGTAAGAACATTTCTTCTTTATCTCATTTTGCCATCTTTTCTGCTTCCTTATTTTCTTCAAAGGAAAAGGGAGGATGAAACTAAAGACTAAGTGGAAGAAGAAGTAATATGTATAAAATTTGGGTAATTAAGTAAAACCACTGTAATTTCTTTATTTATTTTTCTACAGAAAGTCTGAAAAGTTTAAAAGCCAGTATAATGCACTTTCTTTTAAATCTTTGACATTTTTTTCTTTCAGAAGAAAGCTCCAAAGTCAAACATCTGTTGTGCTCCCTGAATTATTCTGGCTGTTCATTGATGGTCTCCTTTCACACACTGGGTCAGTTCTCAGTTAGTGTATTGGGCTCAATGGTGAGAAGCTGTGCAAGCCCTTCTGAATCATTCAGACCCCTGATGTAGGAATTTGCTGTGTATTCAGGCTGTCATTCGTACCTATCTATTTAGGGAGACTGTAATTAGGTTAACTTGTGTGACAGTGTGAAAAAAGACCATCATGATACAGAACCAAAATCTGCTCATTTTTTATCCAGCCTTAAAGCTGTAGTATAGGTTATCTCTGTATGCAGGCTGGTGTTATACTTGAATTTCCTGGAGCTTCTTTCACTTACGTCATGTATTGCATTCTCCTTTGGTACAAGACCATGACTGATGTTTGGTGGATCAGCATAAACTTCCTCATATTACTCATTCCCAAAAAACTGTATCCATTTTGTGAAGGAGAATCTTCAATTATTAATAATGAGGTACAAAGCAATTTGAGGATAATTCTATTTATTCAGAGGAGCAGTGAAATTCCATGTGGATGAACAAGAACATTGTAAATAACATTGTATTCGTTGTGTTTTCATTGTATTTTCTCCTTTTTCTGGCCTTTTTCCTGCTGTAATGTGAGAAAACGTAGAACACAAGCTACAAACATGGGGAACCCATGCCAGCATTCCTTATTTCCTTTTTCTGAAATGCTCCCGTATCTATATGCATTCTGCCTGCTTTGTTTTGTTGGCATAATTTTCTTTATAGTGTAGCCTGACAAGGCTGTGTCACTAGCATTGTACATCAATTGGCAGGATGATCTTTTGGATCCTCAAGATGTGTATTGTGCTCAGGTGCATTTCTTTTTGGAAGCCAGTGCTCTAAGAGTTAAATGACTCTGTTTTCACTAATTTCTGATGTATTTATTTTTAAACTGGCAGCATTAAAGTTTCTACTGAGCTGGCTGGTAGTCGCCCTTTAAAAAGTTCTTGAAAGCCATATTCTATCCAGTATAGATATAGCAGAGACATTGAAAGGATGTGGCTACTAACTCTTTACACTGTCATGCATGGACATAAGCAGGCCCACCAGTAAGGTTGAGAAAGCAGGTAATTTTTAATGATCAGTAATTTTCAATTCAGTATTTGCTTATCAAAAGGGTCAACTAAACCCAGCTTCTTCTGTTTTGATGTAAACATTCAGAAAATATATTATCACAGTGTCTGGTGAAAATATTCCGAGATTTTAGCAGACTCCAGAGAAGCCCCTTCCTGTTACAATGTAGTTTGGGTCATCTTAAAGGAAGAAGATGAAAGATGCCAAGAGGAATGAAACAGGGAAACTACAGAGAGAAGAAACAAGTCCAAACTCTGATATGACAAGGAGACCCATGAGAAGAAAGGTTATGTAGGATTAGTGTTAAAATTGTTCATAAGAAAAATAAATGGCAATAAACTTAACCTCAAAGGAACCTAAATCACAGCTAGTACAAAAGAATAAGACCTTGGCTTCAGTGGTGGCAGTGGCCAGGTGGATCTGTGATGTACAGGGTATCCTGTTATTCCCGTAAGGCCTGGGATACCGTACTCCTATGTGCCTTACCATTGAAGATGTAGTGAGAACCTCACTGTAGAAACAGCTGCTGATCTCCATCACCTTATGCTTCTGTATATCCCATCAACCAAATATCCAAATGACCATTTTCTAAAGCACTTAGTTATCCAGGCTGTGGTAAGGTTTCCAAGGAACAAGCAATATTCGTAATGCTTTATGAGACTTTCACCCAGTCCAGCCACATCAACTGACTGGCTGCTGCCTGGATGCATCTGCTGGAATGACTATTGGCTTTAGCCACTTTCCAGCTAAGGCTTCTTGGCTCCCTCTTTGCAGGCAAGCAGTAGGAATGGAGGTGGAATCCTAGAAACCTGGGTAAGGTGTAGAAATGCAGAAATCAGGAAGGTGGCCAGCTGTTCAGTTTGTTAGACTGGCTTGCTAGCCACCATGCTGCTTTGGTTTTAATTCCTTTTATCAGTCTGCTGTATCTGCCTTCCAAGCCTAAACTCCCATGCCATATGTTGCCAATACTGTCCTCCATCTGCATGAAGAACAGCCATGGACAACAGCTGTAATAGCTGGCCACAGACATCCATCACCCTTATCTATCCTTCAGTTTGTATTTCACACAATCAACCTGTTACAATTTAATTGACTCTCCCAATCAGCTAGTCAGGTAGGTAGACTGTGTAGGGAGCTGGGGAGTTGAGGCTAGTTATATCATTGCAAAAAGATGAGATAAGGCACATCTTACTCTTATTTCCCTAAACAAAATGGCAGTTCTTTAAAATTTGATTTCTTACGGCTGTGATATTTTGTGCTGAACATACAGTATCAAGCTAAATCCTTTTTCAGATCTGGGTCCTCTATAGGGCTTTCTCCTGAATATGAATGCCAGGGTTTGACCTATTAATTTCAACAGCATGCTGGCAAAATCATGAATGAGGAGAGGAACTCTCTCATTCTTGTACTTTGGTAATATTTACTGAGTATCGCCAAATCACAGGGTGCTGGACAAAGGCAAGAAAATGTTTCCTTTCAGTGTGAAGCACAAACAGTATAGTCGAAAACACAACAGTCCTGTAGCTCTAAATTCCATTGGCTGTTTCAATTTAATCATAAAAACTCTGCCTTGATCAAGGAATAGACATCTTAGGACTGTTTCTGTACTGGTCTTATCTCCCATGACTTGAGCTGCCTTTACCCCAGTGCTTCTAATGGTAGCTGCAACAATTTATGAATAGAGGGTTGTCTGTAAAGGTGGTCCTTTGTCTCTTCCTGAAGGCCTGATGAAACACAGCTTCTTTGTACAGAAGCTGATGTAAATGAGTGAGCAGCCATATGGAGAGGGAAGATGGGTCAAGGAGTGCATCCTTGTGCTTAATTCACTTGTGTTTCTCTCCCACTGATTTAAAAGTGTTAGCGAAAAATAGAGGACTTTCACCATCTAAGGGCAGTTGGGATTGCAGTAGGATTAGGCTCTCAGCACAATCTTAAGAAAGCAGTTTCCTTTGATGTATCAGTTGTCCTTTCACATCTCTATTTTTTTTCCTAGAAGGTACAAAGGAAAAGATACCAGAAAGAGGTACAGAAGCTGAAATTGTGATATTAATCTTCTCCTTACACTCTACTCCTTTCCTACTATGCCAAAAAATTAATCCTGGAAGTAATTCAGCTTTTTGTGTGGCATCCATTCCCAATAATTAAGTTTCAATTTGACATCAGAAGTTCTGATCTAACTAACATAATACAAACTTGGCAAGGGTCTCTGGCTGATACCACTTTGCCAAGCAGCTTTACAGTAATCAAATTCCACAACACAAAATAAACAGGCAAATAGCCAAGTTGTAACTTTTTCCCAATGGCCCATCTCGATTCAGTAGAATTGTCATCTTTTTTCTGTAGGAAAACTCAGCCTTGTTGTAAGGTGCTGTTTGCAACAAGGTTCAGATGCAGCATTTTGACTTTTGTTGGAGATGAACATAAAAATGCCTTTGGGGTTGAAGGGCCAAGTGCCACTCTGGGAATAGAGGTGCTGAGGTTGAAGGGCCTAGAAATGAGCACCACAAAATACTAGACCCCTAACAGTGGAAAAACATGCATTGAGCTAGATATAAAGGCTGTCAAGGAAAATGGGAAGATTCTATGGGAATTTATTTAGTAGTTAGTGCATGTAAAACATGAATGTTTGAAATGTTCTTTGGCAGCAAAGTCAAGGTAATGTAAATGACAAGGTACTGACCTAAGACTTAAAGGATTTTTTGATTATTTGATTTGTTCCTGTAACTTCTCCTTCAAAATTTTGGCAAATCATTTCTCTTTTGTCTCTGCTTTCCAACATGCAAATGGTACTGGTGGCGTCCTTTGTGAGCTGTGTTCAGAAGCACTCTCTGCTTCTCTCTTTTTCCATCACTGTCTAATATTCCACTGTTCCTTACCAAGTACCGCTCTGTCATAGAAAGTGATTAAAATCTGTGAGGAAGTAAATTATTTTGGATAATGAGGGTATTTTCCTTAGAAATAAAGCTTTCTATACTGCAATGTTCACATGCTGTTCATGTATGTTGTAATCTGTATTTTCTACTCCCATTCAAAATCTTGAGAAACATCTTTGATTCAGGATTGGAAAAGCTTTCTGCTGGAAGGCTTTTTTGCTCATCTCAAAAGCCACATTATATTTGCTTTAAAAAAAAAAATAAAAAATCCACCATTTAAAAAAGAAGCAACCTTTGAAAAGCTGGAAATAAGCTGTTATTGAATCCAGGCACTGTTTGTATTTACATATACTCCTAGTTTCCTCATTATCTTGTCTGATTGGAGAGGCCTATCAAACCTGAGCTCGAACCTCTTGCTTGTCTGATAAAGAAGTCTAACTACTTTGTTTACAATATGCTGTTGATATTATATACAGTTCGTGAAATCTGTTTTGTAGATTTCGAAACAACATAGACCTTAGGTGCATTAAATTCTATTAGAATTCCATAAAAAAAAATACCCACAGTGAAAAGGAAAATATAGTAATATATAGTGTTTAGTCATATAATACCTTTCAGCATATATTTTTTTGGAACGCTCTGAAACCCTGCAACACTGATTAAGGGTAGAAGAGAGTTTACAAACAAATATACTCTAGGCAAAACCAAGTTTAAATGGATTCATTTTGTCTAAAGCCTCTTCAGCCCTTGCAATTCTATATCTACTGCACTTGGGTTAATTGGATGGTGGCAAGTTGATATTTGTGATCACCTTTCCTGTCAGACAGCAGTGTCCTCTTTTAATGCCATCTTCTTGACAAGTGCTCACTTTTCTGCAAGTTATGGGTTGAGGCAGACAGCCCTGATTGCTATTACAGGGTGATATATGCTGTGCCTTCAGCCCACAGACATCTCACAACTGTACCAATGCTCCTGATAAGGAAACCCAGTTAAGATACATAGTTTATTCCATGCTACCTGCAAGTATCAAATCATTGATATCATATTTTCTACATGTATTGTGTTTGTGTGACAAGGTTTTGGTAGCAGGGGGCTACAGGGATGGCTTCTGTGAGAAGCTGATAGAAGCTTCCCCCATGTCTGATAGAGCCAATGCCAGCCAGCTCCAAGACAGACCTGCTGCTGGCCAAGGCCAAGCCCTTCAGCAGTGGGGGTAGCGCCTCTGGGATAACATGTTTAAGAAGGGGGGAAAAAACCCTGTGCAATTGCAGCGGGAGAGAGAAGTAAGAATATGTGAGAGAAACAGCTCTGCAGACACTGAAGTCAGTGAAGGAGGGAAGGAGGTGCTCTAGGTGCTGGAGCAGACATTCCCCTGCACCCTGTGGTGAAGACCACAATGAGGCAGGCTGCCCCCTGCAGCCCATGGAGGACCCCATGATGGAGCAGGTAGATGTGCCCGAAGGAGACTGTGACCCTGTGGAGAGCCTGTGATGGAACAAGCTCCTAGCAGGACCTGTGGACCCATGGGGAGAGGAGCCCACATGGAGGAGGTTTGCTCACAGGACTTGTGACCCCATGGGGGACCCATGCTGGAGCAGTCTGTTCATGAAGGACTGCACCCTGTGGAAGGGACCAATTCTGGAGCAATTAATGAAAAGCTGTAGCCCATGGGAAGGACTCTGGTTGGAGAAGTTTGTAGAAAACTGTCTCCTGTGGGAGGAACCCCACTCTGGAGCAAGGTAAGAGTGTGAGGGGTCTTCCCCTGAGGAGGAAGGAGCAGCAGAGACAGTGAGTGATGAACTGAGTGCAACACCCATTCCCTGTCCCTCTGTGCTGCTGAGGGGAGGAAGTAGAGAAAGTCAGAAGTTAAGCCCACGAAGAAGGGAGGGGTGGGGAGAAGGTGTTTTAAAATTAGGGTTTCTTTCTCATTTTCCTACACTGATTTGATTGGTAATAAATTAAACTAATTTCTGCCGAGTCAAATCTGGTTTGCCTGCAACAGTAGTGGATGAATGATCTCTCTCTGTCCTTATCTCAACCCAAAAGTCTTTTGTTATATTTTCTCTCCCCTGTCCAGTTGAGGAAGGGGAGTCATAGAGCGTCTTTGGTGGGCACCTGGTGTCCAGCCAGGGTCAATCATCACAGTGTAACTGCCACTTCAACTCTGTCAGTGTACATTGTTGGCAATGTTACCCAGTGGATTAAAACTCCAGAGAAGACATTGTGAGATTAATGGAGATATTTTCGCCTGGAAGATCTCTGCTTTTGAGCAAGTTGCTTGTTCTTGTGCCCTACTAAAATCTGACTTATTACTGTACTCATTTCTTTATTGAATGGATGTGACATTTTAGCAGCTGGTTACATTTTTGTCTGAAGAGTGAGTTACATGGCAGCATTTAGAAACAGAAATGTAAAGGCCTGAATTTAATCAGCCAACTTCGGTAATGCAGGAGGACTGCCACAGCTTGTGGATGCTTTGAGTGTAAAATGCAGCACTCAGTATGCATTGGTTCAGTCCTGTAGAAAAACAGAAGCGAATGTCAACATTCAGAATGGTTCCTGTTTCTGCCTTAGTCCCATCATCATATCTAAAAGGTATCATTTCACAAAACTTTCCAGGATATACTATTAATATTCTCAAATATCTTTAGAATGTTTAATCCTAATTATAGTTGGAGTTCACACCATCAGATAGGGCAGGTTTTCATGATGCGTATTTTGAGTTGGGGGAACAAATGAGACATCTGAATAGTGTATTTACTAGTGAACCAATGGACAGGTATTGCTTTCTTAATTTGTTTGCGTTCTGTTTCCCTAGGAAATACCCCTTTTCAGCATGCTGCTAATTTCTGTTTCTTTGCTTGCATTACGATATCCCTACATGAGAGGGATTAACAGCCTTATGGCTGGACCTTCACCAGCTGTGTAATAACAATTGTTTTCCACAAATTGTGTGTCCTAAACACACCTGCATGTATTTCTTGTAACATTTTACCACCTGGTAATTGACTGCCAGTGTACTGGTGCTTTCCTAGAGCATGGAAAGAAAAGATTTAATTGGGCGCAGAATCTTGGGTGCTGAATAGCACAGAAGCAAGCCTCCCTTTTAAGACTGCTGAATATCACTGATTACTAGGCTTTGCTCAGCGGGTGACAGATTTAAGTAAGAGCAACTAGATGTGCCACAGTGTTCCCCAGATTTTGAGGAAATGGGTTTAGATGTCCTTAGTACAAGGCTGGTCGCAGGTAATGATGATACTGTAAATCAAGATACTCTGCTTGATATTAATTATTTGTACTGCAACAACATCTGGAGGCCCCACTGGATATCAGGACTCCACTGGGGTAGATAATATACAAATATACTGCTTGATAAGCCTATGGTTTCAGAGTATAAAAAGACAAAATGAAGAGAGAAACAGAAGTGGCTTATTCAAGGTACTGCGCAGCAGCGGCAAAAGCAGAAAATAAGTCTTTCAACCATGTACTCTAACTAGGCTAGATTACCTCTATGAGCGAGTTAAAATTTAAAAGGCCTCAAAGTGTGCTGATGGTATCACCCTTACATGAAATATGGAAACTTCTGATGCCAAGTTAATTCCTAGGTGTAATTCTGATGATATTGTGTATTAATGTTACCTTAAAACCTGCAGTGATACATAAAACTCTTATCAGGTCCAGGGTATCTGGGCTGACGAAAACCCAAGCAGCTTCTGTATCTCATACGTGCTTTTCTTTGGCTGAATATCTTATCTTGTGTGTGATGTAGTACTTAATGAATCACTTCTGCTCCTGATAGAGGAGTTGTCAGAGGATTGAGTTCTTGTCCTTTTTTTTTTTTTTTTTTGCTTGTTTTCAGAATAGTTTTGTTTGTAAAAGAAACTTTTATTATTAGACAAGAGGCGAAGATGGAAAGAGGGGAACATGAAGGGAGAGGGAGACATAAGGTAAAAGTAAAGCAAGAGAACTGCAATTTCACATCCCACTGGTAAATCAGTATTTTTGTGATATTGCAAGGGTGTTTGGTAAAAAAAAAAATAATCCAGAGCAGGAAAGAATAAGACATACTTTAGTACATGTAGCAGTATGAGCCATTAAAAGGTATTATCTTATAGTCTGTGTCCCACATAAAGTCAACTGGCAAAAAATGAGGGGCAGTTTGGAAAGTTTGGTGAGCTCATAACAAGAATATTGCTATACATTTTACTTGAGCTAAATAATGTGATGTGTCCCAAAACAAAGAGTAGAGGTCATCTTTCAATGCAACGGACATTCCCAGAGAGCACTCCTGAATAAGACTGTTAGTCACGGTGAATAAGCCTTAAATGTGAAGCCCTGCGGTAAGATTGTGGCCAAAAGATATTATGTAGTCTTTGAACATAAAAGCCGAAGTGGTTGTGTAATTTCTGTAAACAAAAGTTAAAATTTTCTGGTGTCTACATTTGAAGAAAAGTATTAGTAAACTGAAGGAGTTTTAGAGCCATAGGGAAGATTAAATGAAAGATTAAAAAACCTGCTTTCAAGTGAGAAACCCATAGAGCTGAGTCTTTTTCTCTTATGCAGTATAAAGCTGGGGGAAGAGTCTGCAGTCACAGAAGGAGGAAGCTGCAGCCTTAAGTCATCTGCTCTAGCATTTTCTTGCTCTGAGGCAGGACTAAATACAGCAGCCTGGCTGTGACAGATGTTTGTCTAAACTACTCTTTCTAAACCTTCAATGAAAAAGATTTGATTCTCATTAATCTTTGCCAGCTTCAGTGTTTCACCACTTTATAAAATGAATCAGAAATGGTAAGAACCTTCAAAAAAATTTTACTTGATCATCATCTTACAAGTTATTTATAGAACTATGGTGCTGGATGGTTCTTCAGCATAGGAAGTAAAAGTTAAAAGAAACGGTAGTGATCTGCTTTTAAGGAACTGCTGAGCAGGAGGTTATATGCACATTGTTGTATTCAATGGCTCTTGATTGACTTTCCTCCCATGAATTTGTCTATTTTTGAATGTATCTTAAACATCTGAAACATCCTGTGACAGTGAGTTGCACGATTGTTTTATGGGCTGTCTCAAAAGGTACTTTCCGCGCTTAAACTTTATTACCAAATGATTATTATATATTTGTAGTTCTGTAAGTTATAAAAAAATAATGCTGAATATTGCTATTTTTCATGGAGGTTTATATATATAATTTCAGGTGTGGTACTTTTTGAACCTTTTATATCTCTTTCTTTTTGAGACAGCCACACACAGATCTATGTACTATGTATAAGAATTAAAGTCAAAGGTGCACCATTAACTTACAACAGAGATTTTCCTTTCGTACAGTGTTCCTTTTCATTATAATTCTTGACATTCCATTTGCCTTTTTGACCATGTTCAACACTGAGCCAATCTCATCAAAGCAGCAACTGCATTGACTCCAAGGCTTCTTTCCTCAGCTGTAGATGTTCAAATCACAAATAAGTGTTTTTTCTAAAATATATCCTATATTTCAACAAAGAATCAATTTGAACAAGGATATATGGCCTCACATAAAATTTTAGAGACTAGATTATAACAATTGTCCTTTTTAGCCTTATAAATTATGTATCTGTAAGAATTGCTTCTTTTAAAAACTGTGACCCTAAGGGGTAATAATTTCTATTTATTTTCTCCTCTGTGTGTATCATTCTCTCTGATAAATAGGTTTGTAACTTGCATTTAGTAGATCTGGTTCAACATCTTAAAGAATCATTAACAAGCAGTATATAACAAAAAACTTTCGTACTGCTTCTTATAATAGCCCTCAAAAATCAGCCAAAATTAGCTGCTCTGTGTACTTCCTTTCACCTTAAAAATGTTGTGGGTTTTTTTTTTTCTTGTTTCAAGAAACAAGTAAAGTGTTGTAACAGTAAAGAAACACTGTAAAGTGTTGGAACACTGATTAAAAGCTTCCAAAATCAAGTGAGCTTCAGTGCCTGTCATTTCCTTAACAATATTTGCTGCTTTGTTGATTATTATATTTGCCAGGGTGGCTGTACTGGTTCTTGAGCATGCCTTCCCTGCCACCATTATTTGGAGAAAGAAAGGCTTCATCCAGTAAGCCATCCCTTTAACAAAATATAGAGTTTTGTACATGTTGAATTCTGATTTCAGACTTAGCTCTCAGTGGTATTAAAAATGGCAGTAAGTATGACCAGACAGAGAGGAGCAGAAGTATCTGCATAATTCTCTGTGCTGAATACAGGTTCTAATATTTCCATTTCTTAAATCCATTTATATACGTATATTGGAAAGGCCTGTCCAGCCATGCATTTGGTTCTAGTTGCAGCTCAGTCATTTAAGCACAATGCTGGATTTTACTACCTTTCTAATCAGTAAAGAACTTTCTGATTTTCTGTTTACAGTGAAAGTTCACATAAAGTGATTTGGTGTTTTGGTAATTAGAGAATGTCCTCTGCAGAATATACATCTTACACCGTCAGTTCTCCTGGATACCTCACTACATTTAGCACTGTTGTGCAAAGTCCCCCTATCCACAGAAAGTGAGCAATCTAATAGCTGGACTAACATCCAAAATCAAATTTGAGGCAAAGCAAAAATAAAAAAACCAACCAGGCAAGCAATCAAACAAACAAAACCCCAAAGGAGATCAAGCAAAAGAGGCATAAAGAATAAAATGGAAAAAAAAAAAATCATAGAGGGATTTTTTAAAACATAGACTGCAAATCTGAGAAGCCTGAGTAGAGGGAAGCCATTCCAGGAAGAGCAGTGCTTGGGGTTATAAAGAAATGCAGCATTTTTCCTGAATTTAGAGGGTACCAGAGTTGAAGTTTATGCATGTGGCACTTGGAGGGAAGCAGCGGGGAGAGGGGAGAGAGAAAAAAAAAAAAGTAGTTTATGAAACCTTCCTACAGTGCAAAATGGCTTGTTGTATTACTAAAAAAGCTCGTATCGCTTTCAAATGAGGGCAGCAAAATCAGCAGTCATCTCCAGGAAGCAGTAACTAGGAGTATTGTCTGCCAGGTAATGTCTGGTCATGTTGGAACCAGCCAGGGTGGGAGGAAGAGGCAGTCTTCACAATAGTGACTATAAAAAAATTATGAAATAAAATGAGTGCAAGAAAACATAGTTATCCTGGAATTCTAGTTGGATTTCAGTTATATTTTACAAATGCCTTTTCTTTTTTTCTTTCTACGTTTAGTTTCAGAAAAAGAAACAAAGATACTGGGATAAACTCTGCTTCCACTTGCATCAGTAGGAATTGAGTTTCTTCAACAGAATTGATATCAATTCATACTGATGCAGCTGAGAGTAGATTTGTCCTATTGCCCAGGGTTCTCTCTCTTGATTTTTGAAATTAAATGCTTTCTGCACATAGGGAACAGCTGTATACTTTCAGTGTGGATTATTTGAATTTTGAATTGAGAAAAAGAAGACCCAAAGGTAAACCCCTTTTCGGAGCAAACGGTACATGTGGCTGTTTGCATATATGTCCTCTGTAACAGATTCCAACCCTCAGCATTCTATGATTCTGTGATTCAAATAGCTTATGTTACAGAATCACTGCCATTCCCATTTGACTTTCTTTGCACCTGGTCTGCTAGGTGCAAAGACAGATGCCTTCAAGATGTAAAGGCACAGCATGGAGAAAACAAAGGCCTGACAGTTTGCATGCAGACAGGCTCTAGTTCTCCTTGGGTGGAGGGAAACAAAAGAAAAAACATACCTGCAAAAATGTCAGACCTCAGAAATGTTCCCAAGGTCCCTTGGGTTTTGAATGGGTTTTGGAGGAGTTGAAAGTAGAAGCTGAGAAAACATTTGGACCTGCTCCTCTTGGATTGTAGTTGCTCTCAGGGCTGAAAGGGTTGGGATTGTCAGAATATCATAAATGTTTAAGTAAAATATATCTGGATTTACAGGGCTTGAGAGCTTGGAAAGATAGGTGACTATCACCCCTCTGTCACAAATGAAGAATCTTTTTCATGGAAAGCTAAGAGAAAAAGTTGCCCGAAGTGAAATAATGTTAGTTGCAGATCTCCTGATCCAGGCTATAGATAAGCCCCTATATCATTTAATAATGTTCAAAATGTTTTGGTAACAGTGCATATAACAAAAAACTGTTGCCAGGATTTTGTGGAAGGACATGATGTAGAATAAGAAGGGTCAAGGTGAGGCCTTGTACATTCTTTTTAGTACTTTGCTTTTTTGTTCGTACAATTTATCTACAACCATTCCGTTATATGATTATAATTATTTGTCTGAAGTCTTAGAGACATCATGGCAGAAGCTTATCTCCAGAAGGGCTGTAAGTGAAGAAATGGTAATGTGGCTTTTGAGAGTAGCAATTTTATGGGACAAATTAGCAAAAGAATTCTTGATGAACTTCAAAAATCCTTTTGGGCACAGTAGCCTTAAATAAAGAAGGGGGGAAGTAAAATACAGATTGAATGCTGAGTTCACTTAATTATTTATGAATAAAATGGCCCTCAGTTTTCCAAGATGTAGTGCCAGCACTTGATGTCACCTGAAGGTTTCAAAAGCATTAATTAATGGTCACCTTTTTATGGAAAGTGTTTGGGGCAGCCCAGTGAATAATGATGCAGTGTGTTAAATGCTGCATCATGCATGCTGTGTGTTAAAATTCTCTTGAGCCCTTTTGGAACACTTATGTTGCATACTGTCTGTGGCTCTGTATATTCAGCTTTTCCATTGTTGTACGGTTAGGATTTTTTTTTCCTCTAACTACAAAATAACATTACAGATAGTGGCTCAAAGGTAAATCTTTCACATACTCAGTGGTCTCGTTAATAATTGTGTTTGGTAACATGGAAAGAAAATCTACTAGCTGACTGAATGGGGAAAGGAATGAAAGGTCACATCCATCATGAAGTGTTAAACAGTAAAGCTTGTCTTTCAGATTTAGGATGGTAGGTCTTGGCAAAAGCTGCTTTTAATGAGGTGGTGTAGTGTGGGAAACTGGAACTGTAGAGATTTTGAAAATCCTGGATTTGTCCCCTGTGTCCATGGTCACTGTTCTTTGCTGTAGGATTTTCTTTATGTTTTGCTTTACCTTTTTTTTTCTGCTAAGAATGCACATACTAATTGTTGCTTTTTTTTCATAGTATTTGGTGCCCTGGAGATACAGATTTCATGAATAAACTGTATCTGTGTGTGCAGTTTGGTTTCAATAGGCGTACTGTGTTATATTGTATTTTATCCTGGTAATTGGAACAGAACCATTTTCATTACAAGCTCCTACTCAGTCCAGAAAAGAGTATCAACATCTGGCATAAAGTTGTACTTCTGCAAAACTCGTTTTGAGGCATCAGAGGGAGCTGTGCCCAAGGTGGGACCGAAGAGAGCTAGAGCAGGCGTTTGGTCAGACTCATGATAGTTTGGGGGGTTTTTAGACACATTTTTGCATTTCTCAGTTGCAACAAAGTATTATGCTGCTTTTAGAAGGGCTGTAGTCCCTTGGATGTGGGAGGCGGGGGCAATCTTCTTGGGAAGGGAAGGGCACCAGTTTGCTCATTTCCATCCTCTCTCTAGCAGCCTGAAGGCCACTGGCGCTTTGCAGTCCTCCGCTTCCAGAATCTTCTCTCTTTTGCAGTTTGCCCTCTTATCCGTGGGTTGTCACTAGCCCTTTAAATAGGCTTTTTCCTTCAAGCCCAGGAAAGGGAATGGTGAAAGGCACTATCTCCTTTTCATCAAAGGAGAGATCAGAAAAGTTTTTGCCTTCTGCAGGGGAGATTAGCTAAACTTCCCACCATCCCTTTCTGCACTTGCAAGTTTTTATCTCTGCCTTGTTAAGCCTATAGAGCTTGAAGGTACAAAGCTTTCACTTTGCCGAATACCTCTTAACCCCTTCCTCTTCTGTGGTGGTGGTGATCTGTTTCCTTAGAGAAGGCACAGCTCTTCATTTTACCTGCTCACATTATGCCTTTGCCACAGTGGACTCTCCTCAGAACAGCCACAGTTTGCAAAAGAAGGCTGATGTATTGATGGCAATTGGAAAGTTATATGAGAGGTTGTCCAGAAGCACCTTCCAAAACCACATGGCGTCAGTTGTCAGGTTACCTGGTCAGTAGACTTTCTTTGAGTCTCTCAGCAAAAATAAATTGCTTATTCTTTGCTAATTGCTATGCATATAATTTTATGGTTGCCAGCAAAAGATTCACTAAACCAGTACTGGGACACCATATACTTTGTATGTCAAAGAAGTAGTAAAGCTGTGCTAGCAATGGCTTTACATGAAATAAATCTCTGCTCACTGAAAACTCCCTTATTTTTAGGATAGCATAAGAGAAGAAAGGTTGATTGTTTTCAAATAGTATCTGAGTTCATGCATCTTCTGGGAGCAGCAATAAACTTAGCCCGTGTTGTAGTGAAAAAAGATTATTGATATCTTGAAGGGAAGTCCATTCAAAGCATAGCAGTGTGAATATACCTGTGTGTTGCTATTCAGCATACATTTAGCAGTCTAAAATCTACCATTATAATGGGAGGAAAATCAGGATGCTTACTGTTAGTGTGCTAAACGTCAACTAGTTGAAGCACAGTCCAAATTTTTAAATCACCTCTTCAGTTACAGGACTGTTTTCCTTTCCTAGTATAAGTATTGTAGTCTGAGGACTAGGGGTGGGGGTGTTAGGAAAAAAGTCCAAAAAAAGAAGGGAATTGAGGATATAAGGAACTTGTGATGAGTATTTTGGTATGAGTAAACTTTGAAATGTAAGGTAAAGCAGGAATCAGAAAAGGCCTCTGTAACAAATTGTAAGACCTGGAAGTTTTAAGGAAAAGGTCTGTTGATACAAGGAGAGAGGAATAAATCCAGGAGAGGAAACTGAGGTGGCCGTCTAGGTATAGGAGGAGAGGTTTCTTTCTTTGCTAAAATTTGCTAACACGAATGTAGTGAAGTCAGTCAGGGTAACAGTCTTGAAGGATGCAGTTATCTTCTCACCAAGAAGATATGTAAGGTAATAACAGATATGTAGGGCAATAACAGATATGTAAGGTAATAACAGTAATAAAAATGTCTCTTGCCCCCTTAGTTTTATCTTGAAGAGGCTATATTTGGGTACAAGACCACTTACACTCGTTTCTTCCTTGATTTTTCTATTGAGACAGTTAATGAAGTTACTGCTAATTTTATAGTGTGGATGGCTAGCAAACATAAAGCTTGCTATATGATACATTTTAGTTCTGCCTGCCTGCACCAGATTTGAATCCCTGCATTCCTTTTAATTGTGTATTGTACAGTGACAGGAATTTCTGCCGTTGTTTAAGTTAGTAGTATTAAATGTTTTGGGAAAACACTATGGAGGACTACTTTATTGGTAAGGCACTGCTTGGGGTGTGATGTAGAAAAGTAAAAGATAGTGGCCACTGCTGTCTTTTGAGAATATGGGAGGTTTTTCATTTGGTTTAAGAGCAATTAGCTTCTCTCGGGTGGTCATTGACTAATTACATTTTTGCTTCCTTCTAAATCCATTCATCTTGCAACTGCACTCTTCCTGCTAGATTCCACAGTTATTTGTTTTGGGTTGGGGGCTGCTTATTTCCCAAGCAGAATAACAGAATGAAAGTTGTTGGGATACAGTCTGCCAGTGGCTGCATTTCAGATGACAATTGAACAAGTGACTGCTAATAATCAGTAGACATGTTACGCAAATAAATATTTATCCCCATCTCCTGTTTTTTATGGCCTGATCTGTAACCTGTCTTCTGTGATGTTTTATGGGAACAAACGAGCCAGTACGTTCAGGTGAATGCTGTAAAGAAGAGTGCAAAAGGCAATGTATTGAAGGAGAGCCAAGGAAATGTGTCCTGACAAAGCTCAAAATGCTTCTGTGTATTCTTCAGTGCCATCTACCGGCACAATTACCCATTAGGTATTTGTAGGACAAGAACATTCTCCTAATAGACAGCAATTTACAAGCATTTATTTCTTATTTCTTTTTGATTTTAGGAGCAAGGCAAGATTGGTGTAGTCTTCAATATTGGCACAGTGGACATCTCTATTAAAGAGGAAAGCACACCTGTAAACGATGGCAAATACCACGTAGTACGCTTTACCAGGAATGGTGGCAATGCCACACTTCAGGTTGACAGCTGGCCAGTAAATGAACATTACCCAACAGGTATATACTTTTTTCTTATTTTTCTCTTTCAGTGTATCTATATCTATAAACTACTGTTTAGTAACAACTGATGGCTATATAAATCTTTCTTGCTTCATTTCAACAATAAATTCACCAGCCTGGTGGTGCATATACTGTCTGTTGGAAAACAAAGTAATCATCCTTTACATTGGAAGAATAAGCATGCCAATTGTGTGGTATGATGCACATAGATCCTGCTATTACAGAGGGCTCTAAGTGAATCCTGGTTCTGCAGAGATTTACAAACTGATCCAACAACAAACTTGGTTTTGCTACTTGTGATATTTTCTAACAATTTAAGGGAGAAAAGTTTTGAACAGACCTTGTGAAAAGGAGAGGTGACTCTAGCCACACCCAAGATACTGTCTATGTGTATATATAGATACAAAGTTGAAGTGTAAGGGATATGGAAGATTAAGTTGCAAGTATTTGAACAGGCGTTATGCTTGCCTCATAATTTTTCGTCATCTGAATTTCACTCTCTCCTTTATGTTGACAGATATAAAGGCTGACACATAATCTAGCGAAAACTGTCAAAATTTAGTTGACTTTAGATCAAATTGCAGTGGAACGATTCAGTATCTCTGTGGAAATAATCACGCTAAGTCCACCAGGAATAGTGAATAAATGGCTTTTGAGTCACTGTCCCATGTTTTATCCCGCCACTGGCAACTCGCAACTTCTTGATACTGCATGTCACCATGCTAAAAGGTCAGACTCACTTCAAGAGAAAACCAGATTGCTGTATGTGATGCTGACAGTGCACAAAATAACTGAGGCTTGGTGGTGTGCCTGGTTACAAAAGGCAAGAGGACCACAAGGAAAGAACTGCAGTGTTAACTGCATTCTTCTTATTCACATGTTGTTGTCTGAGATCAAGCCGTGATCTTCTTGTTGGTTTCCAGTATTAAGTCTAAGCAATTTCCAGTTCTTCCTTTCTAGGTTGTACATAAACTGACTTGGGACAGAAGAAAGAATTATGTGATAAACATGAGGCAATTTGCTATCTCTGTAGGAGTTACCCACAAGCGCAACCCAAAGTTATAAGAAATATCCTAATTGTTTGTACAGTGTTACAATAATAAATTACTGCAAGGGGATAATTTCATCTCTTCCACTCACTCAGAAAGTGCACAAGAAAGCTTTTAATGTGAGTGGTTTATGCTGTGGTGTTCTCTACCACATGTTCAACATAACACTTTGTCAGTGTTTTGGTGATGTACATGCAAAAGAGTACATTTTAATAATTATCCTTATTTCTGTGAAATAATTGCTTTCGAGGAACACCATGAAAGACATGCTGAGTTAGATTCTAGCTATGCTATCCATTGTTTAGAGAGGGAAGTATAGCTAGGAGAGGCCCAAACTGAGCATATTTCTGTTTCTTTCATCAATTATTTTGCGGTAAAATACCTCTGATCCAGTTGGCAGCCAATTACAGTCAGTAAACCCTCCATGAATAAATTTTCTTATTATATTACTTGCTGTAGTAAGCCCCTGGTATAAAGAAACAAAATATTCAGTACATTTCTTTAGAGATTTTATTTTTTTTTAATGGAAAATAAATCACACTTGCACTACCTCTGCTTCTGTCTTGACTAAAGATGTTCCTGTGCTTTCTTTAGAGATGTATGGCTTTATAGAACCAGCATTAGTCTTTTGGTCTGGGCTAGTGTTGAGTATATGCAGTTGTACCCCAAGGGAAAAGGACACCTTTATATTCCAAACACCCTTTCCTTTCTGTTCATATATTTAAATTTCTGGCTGTTTGCAGATGATGAAGTTTTCAGACTGTCCCCATGAAAATAAGGCTCATGGGATCATACTTTATGTGTGTGCATGTGTCTCCCTTATTTTTTCAGTTTCTTTCAAACTGATCTTTCAGCCAAATTTAAAAAGGGGTGAAAGTTGAAAAAAACCCCGACAAGGATCCTATATGGCTAGGGAAAATAACCAAAGGGGAAGAGGCAAGTGCTCCAGCCCTCCCAGAGGAAAGGACTGTGGCTTGATCTCAGTTTCTGTTAAATACCGGAATATCCATATAACGAAGAGGCATTATGAATGCCTCAGATTCAGGAAAAGCTTCAATGAGCCAATAACTACAGGAAACCAATCCTTATTAGTTCCATTTTCTGGGCAATTAACAGCTTAAAAGAAGAACAAACAGGAGCTTTTGAAATTAATAATTTGTTGTCTTTCACAGACCAAAATTGCACTAGTGTTCCTCAAGACCAAATGGGTGTTCACCAGAGCTCTGTAAAAAGCTTTGTGTTTGGGTTGGCCCATGCTAATCCAACGTTTCAGCCACAGGCTGCTGAAACTGCAATTCCTATCAAACTTGTGTAATAATAGCTAAGGAATCAGGTATTTTATGGATAAGACCACTTTAATTCTGGAAGCACAGTTATTTTTAGTTGAAAAAAAAGCATATTTGTGGCACATACATTTTTGGGTATCCTGTGTTGTCTATAATATCAACAATTTCACCTGTACTTGATTTTCTTCACAGTGCTACAGCCTAATGTTTGCAAATTTTAGAAACTAGCTAAATTATCTTCCACATCATCACACATAGTGCAATCTTCAGACACCAGGGCTGCATTCTGAATGGCATTTCCATGCTTCTCTCTGAATTTTATTACCTGTAGAAGGATTATGCATTAGACTCATAATTACTTGCTCAGTGGAAAGCACAAATAAAAGTGGGATATCCATTAAATGTGCAAAGAGAGAGAATATTGGCTTTCCTTAAAACACCGTCCTCAGTTAAATTGAAATTAAATGAAACTAACCCAATGGGACTGAAAGACTCCAAAGCTGTATTTCTGCAACTTCAAATAAAAGGCAAGGAAGTGGAAGGAAAATGGAAAAGCAACAAACTTTCAATTCAGGCACTGACATTTTGGTTTTTTATAGCAGCCAGTTGCATCTCAGACACCTGCAACATGAGCCTTATGCTTTCTCGTAAGGAAAAGGGTTAGAGAGAAATGGTAAAGGAGGGAATTAATTTGGAGCTAAGGTTGGCTAAACTTTGAGACAAATAATTCCAATCATTAGGAATGATCTCTCACCATTTGTACTATTCAAACCCTGCCAGTAAGGCTATTAACAGTGGCCCAGTACAGGTATCTGAGACAAAGCTCCTGAGAACTGGGTGATGGCAAATAGCAGCATTAGCACTGGAGCTGTTAGCTGCAATTCAGATGTCATGGTCTAGTTCAGCCAAAACCATTGAGTCATTAATGATTTATTTGCATTAGTTTTGCCCTTTTTCCTCTCTCTCAAGTGCACAGTAAGGAGATGGGCTTTTCCATAGGCTGTACTGATCTTGATGCTTCATTCATGAAGTTTGTCACCACAGTGTATTTCTCAGTCAGGGGATCCACCTTTTGGTATGCCCTAAAGTACAGTTTTCCTTGACTATTTCCCATATGTTGTCTCACGTGCCTCCACCCTTTGGTGTAGATAACAGATAACAGGTTGTGCTTTGTCACTATTATTTTCTTGGTTTCATGTTCCTGCTGAGACCCTTCTCTATATCTAAATAAATCTTCTTAGTGATTAAGTAGGAGCACCTACTACATCATATTGGTAGGATTATTTTGGACCGAGAGTTCAGTAAGAGGAAACGTGACGTGCTTTTGTTTCAGATTACAGTAAAACCCATCAGATTTGAGGCACTTTACAGTGGCATGGAGTCAGTAATTCTCAGGAGAGTTAAAAATAAATCTCTGTTTTGATACAGAAGTGGAATACTTCAGTCCCCAAGTTTTCATTAATTCTTAGACAGGAGATTTTTTTTTTTTCCCCACTGTCCACTGTCTTTCTTGCAAAGAAATACTTCATTTATTGGAGATTATTTGTACATCGAAATAAGCCTGATATTCCTGCTCATTCATCCATGCACTTGACTACATTTTCTGCAGTAGAAAAAGAGACAAAACCAGGTGAAGAGAAGCTGTAAAGCAAGAGTATCAGTGACATCAAACTAAAGTCTAATTGGAGGAATGTTTTAAAGGAGAAGATTAAAGGAAGGGAAGCAAAAGGCAGGAGGAGGTTGTCATTTAAAGATACACATCATTTAGCAAGAAAACTGTAGCCTAGATTTTATGACTGCATTTAAAAAATGAGAAATTGGACAACATTAAACAATCCTTATCAGGATTCATTAGTTCATCCACCCAATACAGATTTTATATTTTCCCCCTTTATCATCTCTTGAGTGATCTCTCAGCCTTCTTGTAGGAGTCTCTGCCCTTTCAAACAGCATTAATTTACAGTTATATTGGTACTGAATGAAAGGAAATTCATTCGCTCTCTCAAGTCCATGTCTGAGAGGAAGTTGAATTTTAGGAAAAGCTGGACTGTTAGCTCTTGACAGCAGAACTCCAGGAACTCTTTGGCTGCTATGGCAAGTACTGTGGCCTGATAATTGCATACCTATAAAATAAAAAATTGGTTCTTAAACCCTGATATATGTACCGATGTTTTCATTCAGGGTAGTTTCAGTCCCAAGGACTGAATGCCCCCGAACCATTGGGGCATATCTTCTTGTTTAATTTCATTTGAAAGGAATCCAGTTTGTATTCCCTGAGAGCATTTTGATATGTGAACCAAGGTGTAGCAAGTGGAGATAGTTAGGAGGTACGCTTTGGAGGCACACTCCTGATTCAAACCAAAATGCTGATGTGAATGGATCTTACTGTAGTATACAGCTGGAGCTGGACAGAGGAACTCATTCTTTCATTACTCCTTCCCATACTCACGTTGCTTAAATAGTCAAATTTTCTTTTCTACTCTGTCTCATGTTCTGCTCAGTGGGATCACTACCAATGCCATTCACATGTAACGGCCCATGAAAACTGAACGAATGGGAGTGGAAACGGTCAGTCAGGAGACTGGGGAGGATGACTTCCTTTATCATCAAGGGTGGTTTATGCCTGTTTAAAGTCTTCACTGATCTATATCTTTAGTAGTCTATGTGAGATGAAGTAATTCTTTCTCACCTGCTGTTGCCTGAAGTAAAACATTTTCCAGAAGTACAGGTGGTCTAGATTGTCCTACCTATCTAAAATGTGAAAGGCATGAAGTCTCTCTTCTTACGATATATTTTTGATTTACTTGGTAGAAAGATCTGAAATTGCCTGATTAGTACCAGGTATGTTACGTGAGACAAGGAAGAAAGCTGGCTGAGTTCCTACTTGCTTCCAAAGGAGTACTGAAAGAGCTAGCGGATGTTGTGGGAGGACCCCTCTCAATCATGTACCAAAGGTCTTGGGACTCTGGAGAGGTCCCTGCTGGAAGCAGCCAATATTATTCCAATTTTAAAAAAGGTGTGAGGAAAGACTTAGGGAAATACAGACCTGTTAGTCTAACCTCAATTCCTGGAAAAATTGTGGAGTATATTATACTGGGTGTTATGGAAAGGTATTTAAAGAATAATGCAATCATCATGCACAGTCAACATGGGTTCACAAAGGGAAAGTCCTGTTCAACTAATTTGATATCCTTCTATGATAAGGTCATCCAGCTAGGACATGAAGAAGAGGTGGTGGATGTAGTTTTTCTGGATTTTTGTAAGGTTTTTGATACTGTCCCTCACAGCATCCTTCTGGACAAGTTGTGAGATAAGTGGGTACACAGTGTGCTGGGTGAAGAACTGGCTGAATGGCAGGGCTCAGAGGGTTGCGATGAATGGGGCTACATCTGGCTGTTCCTCATACTTTAATTCTAGATCCAGTTCTGTTCAATATAATTATCAATGATCTAGATGCAGAAGTTGAATGCACCATTAGCAAGTTTGCTGACGATACCAAACTGGAGGTGCTGTTGACTCCCTTGAAGAATAAAAGGCCTGGCAGAGGGATCTAGATAGGTTGGAGCATTGGACAATCATTAATGGCATGAAACTGAGCCAAGTCCAAATGCTGGATCCTACAGCTAGGACAGAGTAACACTTGGAACAAATATAAACTGAGGGACGAGTGGCTGGAGATCAGCCCTGCGTTTAGGGATCTGGGGGTGCTGGTCAGCAGTAGGCTCAGCAGGAGTCAGCAGTGTGCCCTGGGAGCCAAAAGGGCAAACCATATCCTGGGATGCATCAAGCACATCATAACTGAACAGTCAAAAGAGGTGATTATCCTGATGTATTCAGCATTGGTGTGGCCAAGCCTCAAGTACTATGTGCAGTTCAGGGCCCCACAATTTCAGGATGTGAAGGTCCTTGAATGTGTCCAGAAGAGGGCAACAGGGCTGCAAGGCATGTCCTATGGGGAGTGGCTGGGGACTCTGGGGTTGTCTAGTGTGGAGACATGGAGGCTGAGGGGCAATCTCATTACTGTCTATAGCTTCCTGAGGAGGGTAACTGGAAGGAGGTGATCTCTTCTCTCTGGTATCCAGTGATAGGACATCTGGGAATGGTTCAAAGCTGCATCAAGGGAGGTTTAGGGTGGACATCAGGAAGCATTTCTTTACTGAGAGGGTGGTCAAACATTGTAACAAGGTTCCTAGAGAGGTGGGCAACAGGCCTTATGCCTGACAGCATTTAACAGGTCTCACTTGTCAGTATGTCTAAAAATGGTTATACCCATCTCTACAAATCAAATTCCCTGAGTTTTACACAATTGTAGCTAGTGAACTAAAGTTCACAGTCTGTTTTGAAACAGGTCATTTCTTGTCCTACTCAAGCCATTCATCACCTTTCCCTTGATACTTTCAATCTCCTTCCACAAGTGGCATGATATTTTTGTTCAATGAAGTCCATTTCCCACTGCATCCCTCTACTGAAGGGACATTGCTTTTCTTCATTCTTTTTGGTTTTATTTACTTTTTATCAGCAACATTTTCTTTCTCTCCCTCTGTGATTTTTCCAGCCATGAGATAAATAGCTTTGTATCTTACAAGCTAAATACAATTGCTACTATCAAAACTGGAGTCTTTCTCTCCCTGTAAAGGTCTCTTGGAAGCTGATAAGCTGTTCAAGGCAAACTGCAGGCTTCTGCCTAATCCTGAGATTAAACATAACCACCCAGAAGACAGCAAGAGATAATTGGGGAGGGTGGAAGGTGGTGGGTGGCAGGCAGGAGAGGAAGAGGAAAAAGTGAGAGCCTCTCCTGATATAAAGGGGACATACACAAGGCTCAAGGTTATTTGTAAAGGAATTACACAAAAACACACAAGAGCTTGTTATGATGAGGAATTTCCTCAGATAATGCAGAGATTGTTGTAGTCATTAAAGACAAAATTTAGTAGGGATTTTGTTAATGTAAAGCATAAAGGGGAACTGTAGGAAACAGCTCCCAGCCGTAACTGCTGATTTTTATATATTAGTCTCCATCTTGTCCTTGAAACAGGAGGTCTCACAAGTTTGCATCCAGATTCTTTGTGAATGCTGGCTTGGGTTCATCTTGCTGGCTTGGGTTCATCTCGTTGGCTTTATGCTGAATATGGGGTGACAGTAGATTTCCCAACAGTAAAGGAGAGGACTGAGCCAGCTTTTCTGTGCTCTGTGTTTTTCTACCTGCTGACCATCTGAATAAGGGTAATTTAACCCTTCTGTTTGTGAAACAGAGTTAACGCTAATCTTCTAGGAAATAGAGTGCCTTAATTACAGATTAATAGTGTTATACCTGTAGTAGTCTTTAATTATAATCAAGGCAGGATTATTGAAGACAGATAGTCTTTATGAGTCAGTCCAATAAATTTGAAGAAAGCAGCCTAATTTTTTGATAGGTAAATTCTTGATTTTTTTTTATTTTTTTTTTAACTGTGACATTTTAACTTTCTCCCTCTGTAATTTTTTTTTAAGGTTTTGTGTTTCTGAAAGCTTATCTGTATTTTTTAACAGTTATCAAATGGCCTAATGGGATATTACCTCTTGCAACTTTGCTTTATTTAATTTATAATGCATTAGCCAAGGAGAAAATAAGTTTGGATGACCTAATAGCATCACTGGAGGATTTAAGAGAAGACTACATATCCTTTCTTCAGCTGACATGAGCTCTGATACTGTAAATAATATGCAATATTGTGATTATGAGTTCTCATGACCTTTGTAATACAGAGTCTAATGCTAATTGGGACATTAGCGGGGAAAACTCTAAAGCAGAACTAACTGGGATGTCTGAGTCATTGCAACAAGTTCTTCCTTTCTAAGTTTGTACTTACCCCTGCTTGTGTTGTACTACTTCAGTGATTTTCGAATCTTTGGTATCTGAGTCTCTGTAGAGGAAATAACTGTTCCTCTGTGCTTTGCAAAGCCTGGCTTCTCCAGCCCAAAACTCCCTCTGTCTCTTTGAGAGTGGTTTTGGTATCTTCTCATTCCCTTTTCTTTCCACCCACCCCACCCCTACCTCCCAAATCTGGTTTCTACCTTCTTATGCCCCTTTAGCAATCCCTTCCCTCCTTTGGACTTGAGGCTGTTACGATCTCCTCCTCACTTCTGATACCAAGGTAATAGTAAGAAGCTTGGCTGAATCCAGTTGCCTCCATGAAAAGGCCCATAGATCTTGTGCTTGACTACTTGAAGTCATTAATAATCCCTGTTGATGTGAAAACTGAAAGGATTTCTTTGTGGTACTGTCAGATCCCACTGTGGTCTTAACATTTTCCTATCCAAATGCCCTTGTGAGTGGGTAATGAGTTAGGAACAAGAATGCTGAATTTTGATTAGCCCTGCGGGCTGAATGTGATCCCAAGGGTTCTTGTCATTCCTTTGTGGGTTTTGATTTTTCATATTGTACTCATTTTGCGGGACTTAAATGAGCTCTCAGATGTTTCCTATCACCATGAATTGGAGATGGCATGTGAAGTGTCTGACAGATTTACTGCATTTCATAATGAGCCTAAAACATATAAAAAGACAGGGTTAATAAAACAGCATCAGAGAAGCACATTTTGAAGGAAGTACTGTGACATATGCTGAAAGATCTGCCAAGGGGGATGATTAAAGCATGACAAGTTGATGAAATCAAGAGTTGATTGTAGCTTGTCACTGCAGGGCCATAACATCTATAATGTATTTATAAGTTTGGAAAACAGATAAATATGGCTACATGATATGAACACTCACTTTTTGTCCCCTGTATCTACTGAGATAGATACAAACCTATACACATTAAGTCACCAACAGACAAACATACTTTGGAATCTGTACAAAACCACCCATCTTAATGCATGTGCATCCATATTGGATGGTGGGATAGGATCTAAAGTGATAAAAAGTTATGTAAATGTTGTCACTATGCTCATGGTTTAAATTCTATGTACTTCATCTTTTGCTTTCCCACGGGATGTATGAATCTGTGGTTCAAGTCCATTTTTCCCCTATCCCGAAACAGTTGCATTGAAGTGCTGTAGGGCTTGTCTGTCTTCCAAATGCTGTCTTTGGGGACAGAGGAGAGGAAAGACAGAGAGAAAAAGAAAAAAGTGGCTGTATTGTGACTTCCAGTACTCATCCTTCCTGTTGAAGTTTCATTTCAAAAAATTAATTCAATCCAGGCTCTTATGGCACACTTCATTCAAACAGTCTGCGTGAGTTGCAGTCTCACCTTCACCAAATACCTCAAGCCCATGTGAGTAGTGGTCTATCAAGCACCGGCATTTTTGTCAGGTTGGCAGTAAGAAATAGGGAAATGCACGGGTTTTTAATGAAGATATTTGAGGTAACCAGGCAGAACAAAGAGTACAGTATTATTTAACAGCAATAGGATTGAAAGAAGTTTAACTAAGGAGAGATACACAGAGAATAGTATCTTCACGCAAGTAGCCATGACTGTCTAATTCCCACCTAGGATCCCACAGATAGACCTTGAGCTGTGGGAAAGAGGGGAGAAGGAATAAGAAGCTGTCTCTATTATTTACATAGCAGTCTCAATTACTGCCACATAACAGTCACATAAAAGGTTCTAACATGCAAATACATACCACAGAAGCAATACTAGTTTTACTTTAGCCAAAATACTTTATTTTGTTTCTAGCTAGGATAAAGAAAATACTATCAGGAAGTACCAACAATTTGAGGAAAAGATTTTTTCAGTGCTGTCCAAAATAACAGATATGCATTAAATTGATGCATTCTTGTAGTTGAATTATTGTAGCATCATTCTTACATCTTCCTGAATCAGACTAGATGTCCAATATGTCAAATCTACAGGCAAATACCAAATACATCAGAAGAAAATTTGCTTTAATGGTCAAAATGACGCTTCTGTCCGATGGTCCTGCATTTCACATGGTTTCTGTTCTGTCCTCCCAGAGCCTGTTTGCTCATCTAATAGGCTTCTTGAGCTGGAGAATGTCCAAGTGTCTTATACTTTGTAGAAATACAGTAACCCACCATGGTAACAACAAAAATGTGCCATAAAAGATGTCCTTATCGTACTACTATTATTCAGGTTTGTGACCTGAAATATGAGGTCATATAAGCTTTACATATTTTTATAATCTCTACAGTCATTACATTTGTATTACTCTGTTGAAAGCAAATGTGGTTTTTTTTACTTCATTTATTCAGGGAGACATGATCATGTGGAAATACTCCCAGTTCCTCTCTAGCTGGAATTTGATAGAAATTACTCTGCTGTATTGTTAGCGCATAGCTCAGCCAAATTTTAACCAAAACAAACCAAAACTTAGGTAGTTTAGTGGCATCTCTTTGGGGTTTTTTTTTCATTTCTCTGACTTTTTTCCATCGATGATCTTGATTCTCAGTATCAGTTCTTTCCTCTTACCTTTGTCCTATGGGCTAGGATTCTTTGTAAGAGAAATTCTTGCAACACAGAATGAATGCTTATGAAAAGTTATATTAACCTTTGACAACAGTATTATGGCATGTAGCATTACTCATGAAGAGATGAGTTTTACAATTCCCCAGTCCTAAGCATGCTCTATGTCAGAATGATGATTTAAAGTATGCCAAGACATATGATCCATATGGCACTGATCACCTTTCTACCCTTATTATTCTAACAAGAAGGGTTATTCTCACTCTTCTTGTTTATGATATAAGAACCCTGTGCCAAGGAGTTTCCCTAAATATTGAGATTGCATTCCTATAATCACTACAGGCCTTTGAGTCCCTGTCCTAGAGATACTTTAGTGCAAAACAGGTGTATTGCATGCCCATAGGGATCCAAGCCATGGGTTTTTATCTTGTGTCTCTTTGACATCTAGCACACTTCTTGATAAAATCATAACCATGCCATTTTCCATGAACAGTAATTACATACTAAGAGATGTAGGTATATCCTGATAGCTTAGTCTTGCTAACATTTTCTAGAATAAAGTATACATCTGCTCACATGAGCATGCTTACCCTGTCTGAATGCTGAAATATTATGAGCTGTTCTCATCTGTTTGTGTCCACTGGTCCATGATTGCATGAATGTCCAGGTACCAAGTATAAGCAGTATCACCAAAAATTTCTGATAAATTTCTCCTTTGCCAGAGTAAGATGAATTACTATTGGTTCAGTCATCTGATGATACATAAAATGTATCTATATAATGTAGTGCAGAGAAAGATAGGAAAATATTTCTCAGGTGGAGAATCAAGCTAAAGAAGATTTCTGAAAAGTAAAAATCCTGCTAGACAGCACAGTGCAGTAACTCCCAAACATTAATATAGTGCCTGGGTGAGTTCTGTTTCAGTTCTCCTATTCAAATGGAGGTGTTATATTCTGTTTCTTCTCTCCCTTTCTGGCTCTCCCTTTGTCCACCCGCACCCTCCCTCCCCCTGCCCCACCCAACTGCTCTCCACACACACACAAACAGTAAGAGTGAGCTAACAAACATCTGGCCTGAGGGATCAAACACTTGAACAACAACTTTGTGCTTTTCTGATCTCATTGCCTGCAGAAAGAACAGTGCCAGCTGTAATCCCAGGTTGACATAGCTGACATGCAGTGACAGAAGGGGCTCATGCATCTGCATCAGCCTTGTCCCTGCTCACTAAAAGGCACTGGAAAGCACAGTCACTGAAATCCAGTGCTGTGGACTGAAGCAGAGCAATTGTGTGAAAGGAAAGTCAGAAATTAAAGGGGCCAGTCATGGAACTGAGAGCCAGAAGACCCTGATTCCCGGCCCTGGCTTTATATATGGCATTTCCTGTGGTCTTGAACAATGTTTTTACCACTCTCTGGCTCAGTTTCCCAATCAGTAAAGTGGGAGTAAAGCCGCAATTTACATTATCTTCAGGGACTTAAAGAGAAAATATTCTACAATTCACTGAATATGAAAACCTTTCTGGGTCAGTGAACTTGCATCTTTGCTATTTACTGAGTACCCAGAACACCATGGAGACTGAAACCTCCAGTGTTGGACTTGCAAAAATTTTTCAATTTTTTTCCTAAGCCCCATAAATTCACCATCAGTGAGATTCACTCTGAGTAACAATCTGCCATGTGCAGACTGAGTGGTATTTTACCACTTCACTGTTTAGCATTTCCATAGCATTTTCCAAAACTCAGGTCACTTCCAAGAAATAAATTGATTTAAAATGTTGGAGTAGGAAAAATATAACTACAGAAACTACAAGTTCCTTTCCTCATGAGTCTACCTTCTCACACAGTGTTATTGAGTAATGATTTTTCACTGTATGGATGTTTTCTGTGCCTTTAGTTCATGGCTTGACCCTGTGAATGGCACATGTCTTTGAGAAGGCTTACGGGGTCACTGCAGCATCCTAGAATTCTCTTTTTCTAAACTGATGCAAATAGAATTGATTTCAGGAGGAGGCAGAGATCATTGATTTGTAGCAATTAGAGATGAGAAAGGCCTGTTCAGTCTCATATATTCCATTACATAACCAGCTGATGTCCTACACCACTTTACCAAGCAAAATTTTAAATAGTTCAGGAATTTCCTTGAGGAGACGGTAGCACTGCCTAAGATATAATCTTGATAGGAAGTGTTTTTTAATAAACTTCTTTCATCAGTTTCTTACTTGCTTTTAGTTATTTCCTGGCACTGACCCTAGAGAACTTGCCCCCTTAGGGTTTTTGCCTTTCTGTTATTTCTGACTGTTTGGCTTTCCAATCCTCACTGGTGACATTTGACTAAATGCTTGACAGGCATTACTCTCATTAATATTACTGACTGAGCAGCCTCCCTATACTCAGCACTGTATTCACTGGAAAGGGCTGTACATATTTTCTCTATTTGTAGTATATTCAGCTGTTCATATTAGCTCACTGATAATATGTGCACAAGGGAAATGAGATCCATAAACATCTGAAAGGTTTCTGGTGGACCAGCCCACCCAGCTCTGCTGCTGCCAGCAGCAAGACTGCAAGTCCAGCTGGAAGTGAGCCTATTCCTGCATAGATACCTGAGTGCCTGCCAACACCTTCCAACAAGGAGTCTTGGTTTTGATGTAATGTCTGGTAAACACAGAGGAGCCGTTCTTGAAGGGGGAGCACGGTGCACTGAGCCCCAAGTGGTTCTGCAGGAATCAGTGCTCTTCCCAACCCTGCCTCCATGCTGGCTGTTCCAGACCTAAGCTACTGTCTACCTGAGTGCTCTTGTTTACAGGGGTGTGATAGAGAGCTGCTGACTCTTTATGAAGCAAAGTCTAAGGCTACAAGGTTTCTAACCTCAGACCCTGCACCATGCAAAGGCAGTTGTTCTGTTTTCAGTCTCGTGTTGGTCCTGGAAGCAAAATAGCTGCACTGATGTAGAATCATAGAATCGTAAGGGTTGGAAAGGACCTTAAGATCATCTAGTTCCAACCCCCCTGCCATGGGCAGGGACACCTTGCCCTAAACCATGTGGCTCAAGGCTCTGTCCAACCTGGCCTTGAACACCGCCAGGGATGGAGCATCCACAACCTCCCTGGGCAACCCATTCCAGTGCTTCACCACCCTCACTGTAAAGAACTTCTTCCTTATATCTAATCTAAACTTCCTCTGTTTCAGTTTGAACCCATTACCCCTTGTCCTACCACTACAGTCCCTAAGGAAGAGTCCCTCCCCAGCATCCTTGTAGACCCCCTTCAGATACTGGAAGGCTGCTATGAGGTCACCACACAGCCTTCTCTTCTCCAGGCTGAACAGCCCCAACTTTCTCAGCCTGTCTTCATATGGGAGGTGCTCCAGCCCTCTTATCATCCTCGTGGCCCTCCTCTGGACTCGCTCCAACAGCTCCATGTCCTTTTTATGTTGAGGACACCAGAACTGTACGCAGTACAAGTGGGGTCTCACAAGAGCAGAGTAGAGGGGCAGGATCACCTCCTTCGACCTGCTGGTCACGCTTCTTTTGATGCAGCCCAGGATACGGTTGGCTTTCTGGGCTGCAAGTGCACACTGCCGGCTCATGTTAAGCTTTTCGTCAACCAACACTCCCAAGTCCTTTTCTGCAGGGCTGCTCTGAATCTCTTCTCTGCCCAGCCTGTAGCAGTGCCTGGGATTGCCCCGACCCAGGTGTAGGACCTTGCACTTGGCTTGGTTAAACTTCATAAGGTTGGCATCGGCCCACCTCACAAGCGTGTCAAGGTCCCTCTGGATGGCATCCCTTCCCTCCAGCGTATCAACCGAACCACACAGTTTGGTGTCATCGGCAAACTTGCTGAGGGCGCACTCAATCCCACTGTCCATGTCACCGACAAAGACGTTGAACAGGACCGGTCCCAACACCGATCCCTGAGGGACACCACTCGTTACAGGTTTCCAACTGGACATCGAGCCATTTACCACAACTCTTTGCGCGCGGCCATCGAGCCAGTTTTTTATCCACCAAGTGGTCCATCTATCAAATTGATGTCTCTCCAATTTAGAGACAAGGATGTCATGTGGGACAGTGTCGAATGCTTTGCACAAGTCCAGGTAGATGACATCAACTGCTCTGCCGCTGTCCATCAGTTCCGTGGCTCCATCATAGAAGGCCACCAAATTGGTCAGGCAGGATTTCCCCTTAGTGAAGCCATGTTGGCTGTCACCAACCACCTCATTGTTTTTCATGTGCCTTAGCATGTTTTCCAGGACAATCTGTTCCAAGATTTTGCCAGGCACAGAGGTGAGACTGACTGGTCTGTAGTTCCCTGGGTCTTCCACCTTCCCCTTCTTGAAAATGGGGGTTATGTAGCTCCAATGCCTAACCCAACGCATGTAAACTAGATCCAGTTTCTCTGCCCTGACTTTGCATAATCCACAGAACAGATAAGCAACCCAATAAACAGATAAGCAACGCAATAAATGGGCGTTAATAGAATTTAAAGTGTCAATACAAATAAAGTGCTTTTGGCATTTGGTTATTGCTGCTTGTTCCCATTGGGCTGTATAAATCACAACCTAACCTTTCCCAAAGGAATCAAGAAGTGGGATGTGGGAACAGTAGCAGTGGATTTTATTCTGAACTGTTTTGTATCTCTGCCTGAAAAATTAGATTTGTTCTTGTTTAAAATGGAAAGATCAATATGTAGTTTCAGTTATTCTTTAATAGTCACTTTAGCCTTGGCTGCCTGATACAGGCCTTAATTTGGACATGGTCAGTGAAAAAAACAATAATTTACACATTACTTACAAAACATCCCAAAGATATGGTAATGTAGACACCCAAATAATTTCATATCAGTGAAAAGGTTGAACTGGTAACTGCTTTCTTTATACCATATACCAGTTCACTTTTCCAACATAAATCAAGAGAGCTAAAGCAAACTGCTTTTATCACATGCCCATGACCTCAGCTTCTGTATGGCTGAACTGATTCAGTATAATCTGCTCATATAAAATAAGACCTGAATCACATTTTTTGAAAGACTTTTTTTTTTTTTTCCTTCTGTATGCTAGAAAAACTTTAATTAGCCTTCTTCCACCTTTGCTAGTCTGAGTTTTCTTTTAGTTTTGCTCCTGTCGTGCTTCTGTGTTAGACTATCAGGGGCAAGTGACTCATTTTCTCAGTCATCTAAGGATTGAAAGATTAATATAAGGGAGGTTGAAATGTTACTGATCTTGTCCTGAGGCGGAGGGGTGAATTAGATGACTTCTCAAAGTCTTCCTTAGTCTTGTTAATGTCTCAGTGGCCCATGTTAGCTGCACCTTCTGGGCAGACATTTAAACTTTAATCTCCCAGTTTACCTCTGAATTTACCAAATTATTTTGGCCTGAATGCTGCTTTGCATTGAATTAGGACTCTATATTTTATAGGCTAAAAAAGACAAAATAGAGAGTGGCAGCAGTGTAAAGCTTTTGGTTGAGGCAGTAGAACCTTAGAAACAACTCCAGTTGCCTGAGTAACTTTTGCTGTTCTAGTCTTGCTTGATAATTCTCTCTCCTATTTTTAGTACTTACGTTATCAAGATCTCATTGCTTTTTGTCATGAGGGCAGTGAGCTAAGGGGAGTTGCAATGTGAAGGTAGCTTTTAACTCCAGTCCACGGTGAGATGAACAGAAGGAAAGGTGTGGCTCCCAGCAAACTGTGTGATCAGAGGGAATTGAAGATAAAGGGCACCCAGGACTAAGGGCAAAATGAGGACAAGAAATAAATTGAGAATCCAATAGCAAAAAGCACAACTTTATTAAACAGTGAAAGTAGAGGGAAAAATAATAATATCCAGGAGCTAAAGCAAAGACAAACAATGTCAAGATTTGGCTATTCTTCAGTGCCCTTAAATGAAATAAAATCCCAAATTTTAACTAATCTTCCATAGCACCCCTTGTTACACAAAGCAAAACTGAAGCTTTGCAAGAATTTGTAGCGGGACAGTTTGTGGTAGTTAGATTCCAGATCACCTGCCTTGCAATTATTTTGTTTAGTTGCATGGCCATCCTGTTTCATTTCTGTATAAGCCACATTTGTGGTTTCAGGTTTGAACTTTCTTCAAGTGTTTTGTAAAACCCACTGTAAGTTGAGATTTTTTTAAATGTTTTGATTTTAATGCAAACATTCCCTATGTTAAGTAACATAAACCACGATATGGTCTTATAGTAATGCAACAACATAAGCAACTATACATAAACATGCCTGATGCTAAAACTGATTGCAGAGTTGTTATCCCTTCCTGATTTACGGAAGATGTTTCTAGTCCTAAATATGAACTTTACTAGTAGGCTTGTCTTAGTTTCCTAGCTGAATATAAAATGGGAAAAAAATATGGTTGTACTGCATAGTATTTAAGACAAAATATGCACTTAAAGAAATGTGAAAAAGGGACAATTCAGTATACTGTAAGTTTTTCAGTGCAGCTGCCTGAAAACAGAATTGGTTAAAGAGGCCGAGTGAGTGCCAATCACTTCTGAAACTTTTGTGCCCTTTATTAGATATTAGGGAAAATGGTAGCTTCTCCATGATGTATGCAAGTCTCCTTTTCCAGAGCACACAGGATCAGCTCTAAAAGAGTTTTGGGGCTGAATTGCAGTGAGTCAGTTTATGTTAGTACAGGATTTAGTCCTCAAAGGTAAACTTTGCAGGCTGTAGCAGGCTATCATGCCCCTCTCCTATACTGATGTCAGTGTATGTAAATCTTAGTGAGATTACAGGCACCCATAAAAGCTCAGAGGAAGTTGGCATTAAAAGCCACTGTATGAACTGAGCTATCACACACTAACTGCTTACTACCCCTTCTACTGAAATTCCATCTTCAGGAAGAGAGAGGTGGAATCAGTTTAAACCTTGCGCCCTGATATCAATATGGTTTCTTAAATCATTGTGTCACCATATCACCTTTCATTTAATAACTGCTCATTAGATAAAATGTCTCATTCTTTTTAGAGACTTAAAAGCAATGAATAAAATGTTGCTGTAGTGTCTTCATCGTAAAACAGCTTTTGGCATTAATTTAGAACAGATGAATGTTTTCTTATGGTTTTCCTTTTAGCATCTTCACAGGCTTGACAACACATCAGGTTGGATTAATATTCCTCCTGGAAGCAAGTACTTTCTGCCTGGTGCAATTTGCTGGAACCTTTCAGCTTTTCTCTTTCACACCAAAGAGGCAGTAAATCGTTATGATTGGTATCTAGGCCAAGAAGCAACATTTTTCAGAGCTTCAATTGCTCTTTTACTTTCTTTAGCTTAAGAATCCATTTTGATTTAGAAATAGGCTTAATGCAATAAAGCTTGTTTGTTTACTTAAAGGAACAACGAGTGGAAAAACAAAACATCATCCCACTTGAACAGTTATGGAAAAAAAATCCTGCTTTGCCAATGAGCAGATTTAAACTGTATCCCCCTGGACTGTTGCACTGTATCAAAAGCATTTCCTGTGAATAGCACAAGCAAATTCTTTTGATTTTTTTTCCCATTTTAGTTTGATCTTAATGAAAGATTGTCAGGAGCTAAAGCTAAAAGTGAATTGGATCTATTAATCTGTACAGACTGTGGAGCAGGGATACAGAGGGCTCCAGAAAAAAAAAAAAACAAACCAGAATGCTGGCAACCGATCAGATTTTACCAGCAGACTCTGATGTTTATGACTCAGCTGCCAGGTGCTCTTGGGGAAAGAGGGATAAAAAAAGTAGAGCTCTTTGTCCAGATACATCATCAAAATATTTAGTCCTCAGGAATGTCTGTGATATTTGAAATATTTTGAATATTCAGGTTAAACAAGATTCAAGGATCCAGAAAATTTTAAATGCTACCATTAAATCCTTAAGGTCGTAAGAGCCTGGGTTCTTGTTGGAAAACTTAGGAGATGCAGCAAGATTTCTCTTAATTGCATGTATGAGTACTAAATGGAATAAAAGACTTGTTTTATTCCAGTCTTCACAGAGCTGGATTTGGCTGTGGTTTAGAATTTTTCATGATAGAGGAGAAAAAAATAGGCGTTGCAGAGGTGCAGTTGGTTAGAAGAAGCTAAGTCGCAAAGGAGATCATGTCATATTGATATACAGGAATTTACTATACAGAAGAAGGAAAAAGGAGGAAGGTTGTTTTAAATGAGCAGTTGCTATTGGTACTCATGTCATTTAAGCAGCTAGAACCTATGGGCAGAAAAATATTTAGTAAATCACAAGTAGCAAAACTTATCCACACAATTTTATTATAAGACATTATATCCTGCAGACCTTTCAGACCCTCACTGATTCTGAATGCAAAAGAACTATTGGATTAAGCATATTTTCTAAAATAAATTTAAATGTCTGTCTTTATCCTGTGTATTCTTTTCTGAAGTACAGCCTTGAATCAGAGCTGAAATGAAAGAGAAAAAAGGGGGGGGAATCTAGATTAGTTGTGTGAAGGGGTTGTTTGAACATGTGTACCATTCAGCTCTAGAAAGGCATTGCATTGAGGTCACAAAAGGATTGTTACTGAAAATTTCTGTGTATGAAGGTGGACAAAAATCCCCCTTAATCACACATGGCTCACCTGTCAGAGGTCTGATGAGGTTACTTCATATTGAACTTTTTGTCACTTCGTGTTGCAAACCATGATATTTCCTTTTTGAACTCTCATATCAAATGCTGTTTATTTTTTTAAAGCACAACTCAAAGTCAATATTAATTTAATAATTGTGTGGTTTTATTGGTATTTAATGACTATCCAAGTGCTTAATAATGGAAACTTGTTCTTTAACTCAATGTTGTAACTGCACATATCAATGAAGACGTTCTCATGCACATGTTTTTATAAATCATTCTTACTAATGTCTGAAATAAAATTTAAAAACAAAACAAAAATGAATAGTTCAGGTACTAATGCTGCAGTTTAAACTTATTTGAATTTTCTAATGTCCTTCATTTTTTCATAGCCTTTAAAGGTATGATTTTTTTATACATATTTTAATCTCGATGAATATATCTGCCTAATAATAACAATACTAATAAAATTAAATTAAACTGGATTTTAAAAAAAAGTCTTTAAATATGTGGTGGGGAATAGTTGTCATTTCTGGATTTCTTGAAGGTCTAGGATTGTGTTATAAGAAACCCATTTTTCCCTGTCATGTCTTCTTTTATTGTCCCATTTCCTTTGCACCTTAGTCTCGTTGGCCTGTTCTTGTCAGATGTCCTCCTTATGAGAAATTTCAATCCACTTAATTTTTATCTTTTTACAGTCAGAACTCCACACAGATGAAGAAGCAGTCTATGCCAGCCATTGGCTGACTCTTGTGTTCCTATGAAGTGAGGGTCATTCTCTATTCTGAAAAAGATCTCGTTGCCAGCAGTAAAAGGTTGATTATGTACATACTGAATGAAGCCAGTGGAGTTTTTGTTCTGAATAAAGCATGTTATAGAATTTCTTTGGTGTTACAGAAAATGTTCTTGCCCATCAACATCAAGATTTCAGTGCACTTATTGCAAGAAGTCCTTTCTCAGAACATACTCTATAGAGGGGAGAAAAACTCCATTTCTACTAAAACCATATCCTTCTGTATCATGTGCAACACAGATATAGTAGTAGACTCTAAGCGTACCAGTCTGGGTTGCAGAAAAATTTAGGAGTTCCCAGAGAAATTTAGGTCCTTAAGTCTCATTGAAACACCTCCTGAGTGTTTTTCAGGACCTGCTACCCCTTTCTTACACAGAGAAAAATAGGCCCACTGCAGCAGACCAAAAATATCTTAAAGGAGATGTATAATTTATATGATTGCATTTACAGGATTTATCTGGTTTGGTGAAGGAGAGTGTGTATTTAGTGTGTTGAGGAAAGGTCTGATGCTAACTGATCTTAAAAGAGAAATTATTTTTGTAGTGAGCTTGACTTAATTACTTTTGTTTCTCTTCTCCCCAGACTAGCAGGTCTGCTTCCCTTTCCTGTGAATGTAAACCTTCCCTAGGCTTAAACCAATGTGAGATCTTGCAGGAAAGGGACCTATCCTTAGGTTAAGAAACTGGGAAAACAGCTGACCTGTGTGACCTCAGTGTATATTAGTCATCAGCTTATTATTAATAAATAGATTTAAAAAAATCAATGTTCTCTGAATATTTCTTTCTCTTTAGGTGATTTTTTTTTTTAAATTTTATTTTGATGTTTATATTATCCCAGATGCTTTTTATCAGGTTTTTTTCCCTCAGATCCCACACTGAACATGAATCAAATTTTATATTTAAGAATCTGTATTCATAGAAGTACAAAACTGACTATTGGTAGTTTTTGTTGGTGCTGATATGAATTATGAAAGTAGGGAATGTACTTAAAGGTAACATAATGTCTGTGAGTGACTCTAAGCCACTATGGTACATTGTTTAATATTATTTGATAAATGACTGACCAAGTGTGGCTCTAGTATTTTATCTTTTCCTGCTAGTTTATCCAAGTAACGAATTGTACATAGCAGGCATCTGAGATGGGACAGAGAAACTGGTACATCAGTGTGTGTCAGCTAGTGGTTAATTAGATCTTTCTACAGTGCAGAATAGCAGTTTCCCACAATGGATCTGTTAGATTAAAAGAAAAAGGTAGATGATTTTCCAGGAAGGTGATAAGGAATCAGGCCAGTAAAGCAGTAAAGCTGCTCTTCAATGTTTTGCTGTTTTACCTTTTGCCCCAAATAATCAGCAAGGCTCCTAAATGCTCATTGTTAGAGTTGGAGACACTAACCCAAATCCAAATTGTTGTTTCCCTTGCAACCAGACTTAGATACAGATGATGATACTTACAAATACCCCGTAAGATTAGGTCCTTGCTTTGTTACATGTGAACCTATGTGGGATTATACCTGGTGCATCACTATAATTGCCTCTCCACATATTCCAGAAAGTCAGCAGTAACAGGGTGATGCTGAAGAGGATAGCTGTGGTCAGCAGGTACCTCATACAGACTGGCAGCATTTCTGAGCAACAGTTCCACAGTAAGGATTATCAAACACATGAGATTTACCAGTCGTATTGCTTGCAACATCAAAGTGTCTGCAGTTGACTGGGTAGCACATCATGCCAATTGTTAGTTATACATATTTTTTTCCCTTGGTGTATATTTACATTGCAAAAAGATTCCAACATCTGTTTCAGAAAGTCAAATAAAAATGAAGCCGTGTTAGGTTATTTATATGTGGGAATTTTAGGAACAATACTGCAAATTGTGGAAACCAGTTGCTGACTCTTGCTCTGCCATTTATTCAAAACAAATTGGAGTGCTACTGATCTACTGAACTTCTGTTTATGGTTTACTTCAGTAAGCTGGAGGCTTACTCTAGTTTTCTACAATATTATAATAAAGTTTGTAAAAGATACACTCTTTTTATGCTTATATGACTGAAGAGTTTTTTATAAAAATAATACATGAAGCAAAAACTAGAATGAGTCAGAAAGTGACTGCAGCTGATGAAAATGAGAAAGCAGAATGATGGCACTTGTTTACTCTTAGTACTAACACCATCAAACTGAGCTGCTCCTTTCTAGTGGAAGTTAGCCCAATCCATCTGACCGGTACAATTTTTCAGTACCCAGGGAATCTGGACTAAGAGTTTGTGTGAATCCTATTCCTCTCTGTACTGCGCGAGTTATAAGAGCTTTGCTTCAAAACACACTTTAATGGATAATTCTATTATCCATCAACACGGAAGAGTAGAACTGCACTTGCCAGAATTTACATCTTGAGTAATTATTTCTGCTTTCATTTAAGTTAGTTTCTAAGTATCTGTTTTATTCTGGTAACAGGCCCAAATCTTTGGTAACTGAACACAAGCCTTCATGTGTCCTTAACACTCTTCCTCTTTTAAAATTTTACTTCCCTTTTTTCCTATCTTCCTACTCTTAGTTTTTTTAAGCTGCTTCTTTTACATCCTTTCAACATTGATTTCTTATTTCTTCCTTTCTTTTTTTCTGCTTACTGGGTTTCTAGTCCTAATACATGTCTTTTACTACTGCAAGAAGGTTGATCAAAATACTACTAATTGTGTGTTTGTGTGCCTGACAAATTGTGCCATGTCTTGTGCAGTCACTTCTAGAGTCTGATCAAAATGTTTTAACATATGACACTGAGTTCACTCAAAGTGTCATATCCCAGACAAATTACGCACACCCTCTAAGCAATTTGGATAAACTAATACTCTGAGGACAGTGTGAGATATCTTTTTCATAGGATTTAACTTCTTCGACCTTCCAGAACCTCAGGCAATTGGATGTATAACTATTCTCCACTTTACTAAAGATAAATCTCTCTCTTTTCAAATACTTATGTACACACACGTGCACTTCTTTATTTATAGCTAAATAAGGTCATAAAAAAACCAAAAGATCTAGGATGTTTTAACTATTTCATTGACTTTTCAGATTGTTTTTAAGCTGTTTTTTAAACTTTAAAGGCAACACTGATAGTGAACGGTTCCAAATGGTAAAACAGAAAATTCCCTTCAAATATAACCGGCCTGTAGAGGAGTGGCTGCAGGAAAAAGGTAACAGTCATTAAAACTTTCATTTTAAACCCATTTGATTCTAAACCCTCATTTTTAAAGCCTGCAAATAAATGTTTCTTAAATGATAATGGCCTGCTGCATAAATGACTGTTTTAATTTTCATTATAATTTGTGTCAGCTTCCACCTGCCATATGTTGATAAATCATGCTATAATACATTGCTTTTAAAATGCAGTTAAAGGGACAAAATTCTAAGCTTGCTATAATAGTAATGACAAACAAACAAGCAAAAATTTTCTAAAAAAACACCAAACCACCAAAACAGAGTGAAGAGCAACAACATGTATTATGGCAATTTAAGCACTGCATGATTTTCCTATTTTTATTTGTTTTTAAACTACATTTATATCTTTATTATCAAAGTTTTCTTAAACATATTCAAACCTACTTGTTAAACCACTTCCTGTAAGTTGTTTTTTTTTTCTCATTAGTCTGATTAGCCACTATGGCTATGTATTTCCTAATTGTATTAAGATAACTAATTGATTTTAAAAAATGTTGTAAAGAAAACATTTTTTAACATGTTCATTTAAACTACAGTGAGGAAGACAGAGAAAGATGATTGTTCTGTTGCTTTTATGCTACGTCTGGAGTACAGTTTCAACTCTCATGATACATTTGTCTTAAATCATGGGTCAAATTATTCCCTAACTTAATCTCAGGCAGTGCTATTTAATTTTGTGGGTTTGCCTGGAGTAATTAGCCTCAGATCAGCAAAAAGACTAGTTAACATGCGCAAGTCCAGCTGGCTTGAGTGAAGGTTCTGCATACACTCCTGACCTGTTAAAATGGGACTTGTGTCAGAACAGTAGTGGTTTTTTATCAGGAATTTGGAAGGGGAAAAGAAATCTTGGCTGTAGAGCCCATTCCAAAGCCTGTTGAAGGTACCCGAATACAGTGGTGCTTAAGCCAGAAAGGTCTTCTTGCTCTATAATAAATACGGTATTAAAAAAAAAAAAAAAAAAAAAAAAAAAAAAACTGTAACTGACTCCTTGCCTTGAACTCTAGAAAAAGCAGAACACAGTCTTCTCTTGTTTCCTCTTAGGAAAGTACTGCTGGTAAAAGGGGGTGACCTTTGAACTCAGATCTTGCATTTTCTGTACTGATTTAGACTATGATTGTTGACAAATTTTCCAAGAGGGAAAACCAATGTTTTGTAGAATTAAAAAAATGTAATTCATGTTCTGTTTCAAACTTCTGTCCTCAGCTGAATTAACAGATTTATTTAACCAGGATGAATTAGATCACAAAGGATGTGGTTGAGTATAGTCAAAATATTTTTATATGAAGGGTCTGATCCTGCAAAGTCTTGCGCACACTCAGTTCCCATTGACTTCTGCGAGAGCTGACAGTGTTGCCCACTTTTCAGATTTGGTCTACAAAAATATAATGTTTGCAACTGTAGCTAAAATATTTGTGAAAGTAAGACAAAAATATTTGTGTAACTAAAACAATTTTTTTTTTTTTTACCACCAGGGTTTTATGGAATAGTTAATTCAGCTAAATTGTAGGTAAATTTTAGGACAAAGGTATACAGAAAATGCTTATTGAGTCTCAGTGGGTTGTCCTGTTAATTTACAAGATCAAACTAAAATAAATAAATAAAGCTTAACACTAAAAAGAAGATAATTTTGGTAAGTTTGAATTGCTAAAGTCCCTTTAACACTAAACACGATTGCCTCAATTTTGTTAAAACAGATGCATGTCTAATTCCTTGATACAGTTCATGTGCTTGAGAAACTCACCTTTGTTTTCTTCTGTTTCGTTTTCGTTATGGGGTTGGTTGTTTTGGGTTTTTTTTTTTTCTTTTTGTTTTTCCATCAAATCTTTCAGTTTATGTCATTGCTTCTTCAAGTTTGAGCTTATGAGCATGCTAAGACACTTTCATTTGTAAGTCAACCTGAAGTTTTGAACTGAAGTCTACCTTTTGTGGTTATTGATGCTTTGTTAAAAGACAATCACACATGCAGTTGGGTCTAAAAAAGACAATATTTGAGTGTTCAGACACTCTCAAAGCATTAGATGTTTTTAGGCTTGAAGAGTAGAGACGTTTTTGCAAAAGTGAAAGGAAATTCAGTCTTCACGCTTTGTGTTAGAGAATGACATCGTGCAGTGTAACACCTGAGACAGTATCACTTTGTTCATTCGTTCCAAAGTAGATAGACATTTTGAGCAACTTAGGTACTACTTAAATTAAAAAATAATAAGAATGAATAATTTACCTAGCTGTTCACCAGCCTGCTCATACATCTGGTCATCAATCCAACAATTAAGGTAACATGGAAACCTTCTGTCAGCAGACTTTATAAAGATGATGAGTAAAAGGGTAGCTTGCTATAAAAATGGAACAAGATGAACTGATGGATGGAGGAATAGATAGATTCATCAAAGCGAAAGCATATAGAATGGCTGTCTTGCCCATATGAGTTCTTGGCTTGAGTGAGGTAAAATGAAACACTTTTTGATTGACATTTTTGAATTCCATAGATTTGGTCTTTCTTTGGTACCACTGTTACATTATTTATAATAATGAAATAGTTCATTCTTGGGAAAAAAATATAACACATCTTTTTTCTGAAGTGGCATCATTGCTGGTGTTTGGGTTTGGTTCCTGTAATTTTTTATTTTTATAAAATGGTTTAAAATATTTTTAAGAGAAGCCCAGGTAATAAGCAAAACATTAAACACTTTTAACTTCTCTGAGATTATGTATGTGAGTAAAAAAAAAAAAAAAAAGAAGTATTAGTCCTAAATTGTTCAATTAAGTAGTCATACTTAAATTATGCTAAGGCACAGGTGTTACCAGTTCTGCAATTGGATGAACTAATAAAGACCCAGAAGCATCTGATTAAAAGGACTGATCCTGGAAGTCCTTAATTCTTCAAATTTCTCTTACTTATGTGTGAAGTCTTGTTGATGTAAGTGACTGTACTTTTGAAGCAAGACCTGTTAGCATGAATTAGGATGTGCAAAATCAGCCCAAAAATCTCTCTTAGAGTTACGGAAAACTTACACTTCACTAAGATTTCTCTGTGATATTTTTAATTGTTATACAGTTTTCCAAATGAAGTCAATGAGAGAGCAAACAAAAAATCCGAGAGCTTGAGTTATTCAGAATACTTACAAAACACCTCAGAAACTTAAAGTATGCTCATAATTTTTCTTCCGTATGACACTAAAATAGCAGTAGAAAGAGTTCTCTGTGGAAAAGAAGGACTGTAATTCTGCAACCCTTACACACCTAGTAGAATTTACTAATGTAAACAGTCACTCAATAAAATTCAGTGGCCAAATAAATTTTACCTAGGGTAAGTAAGGGTTTCAGAACCACATCATCAAAAGAATGATTAGAAGAGACCTATGGTGGCAGAATTAAGCGTGTATTCACTCAACAGTCTTCTCTCATTTCACATGCATTTCCCTGTTGTCTTTACTCATGTGCCTGTACACTATCATAGAGTGAAGAATGAGGAATGTAAGTTGTAGGTGGCTCCAACAAGTGATTGTTCTTTTAGCAAACACAGTTCTAGTTCCAGGGCTGTCTCCAGTATTAACCATATGGTGCAGTGCATGAATCCTCGTCTGGAAGACCATTTCACAAACAAGGGTCCAAAAGACACAAAATTCTTTTTTCTACTGGAGTGGGGCCCCTCCTTGATGTACACTTTCTTTCAGCATTAGAAGATGCAGATGAAGACCCAGAAATAGAGACATGATCTTTTTTTCAGCCTCAGTATACTCCTTGTTCTTGAAAGTAAAGCAAGAGATATGACAGACATGTCAAGCTGTCCTATGAGCTTGGGTTAGAATAGATGACATCCTTAGGAGAGTTGTAATCCTCCAGTAAAAGTGAGGGAACCCCTTTTCTATCATGGCTTGGAGAGCTCTCCTAGCTGGAACTGCTAAAATTCCTTTCTCATCATCACCCACCCCTTTTCCCTTTGGTAGAAGATAAATAAAGATACAGCGCTGATTCAAAGGGAGAAAGGAATGGAAATGGAAAGCTTTGAATGGTCAATACTTTCCCTTCATTTTCAGGGATAACATCTCAAGATTAGTTCTTTACTTATCTCACCTCTACCTTTTGGCACTCTTATCATGAATGAGGTGGGAAGGAAGGAACAGTAATAAGTGAAATGTCTGGGTACATAGGGGCAGGAACAGTACGGAAAGACATACAGTGCTAGAGGGAAGTAATACGTGAGGAGAAGGGAGAAAGGTGTAGTAAAGAACTGACAGCATATCCATTAAAAAATATGAAACACAAGACAGAAGAAAAGCAAACTCCGAGGACATGGTATATGAGTTTGGCCTTCTACAGTGTGTAGTGGCATGTCCTTTAGCTCAGACAGGAGCTGGGCTTAGAAGGCTGAATATTTTGACAGATACTGTTATTGGATCCTATTTTCCTCATAGACAAGAGGAAAGGCTCTGTTTACATGCTGAGGATGTGTGGCTTCAGTGCATGTTTGTTGATGTTTTAATACACATATGTTGCCTCTGGTAAGTTTAAAACCTCCTGAGATGCAGAATATCGCATCAGGTGTTTCAACACTTTCCAGGGGAAGGATACCCTCCATTTTTATTTCTCATTTCTTCATCAATGCAGTTACTCCACCCTGATCAAGTCCTCATGTTTTATTTACAAATCTGTGGGTGAGGAGCACAAGGGGTGTGCAGCCCACCTCCACCTGTCCATATGTTACACCTCTTCATACACTTTTGCTTAGTTAGCTAGGACCCTCTTTGGGGACAGGAAATCCTTTCAGATACATTTCTTCTCTTGTCCCCATTCTCTTCCCCATGGTCCATCCTGTCACCATAAGATGATGCAACACCGCATCACCACTTGACTTCAAGACCCGTCACGACGACCACCAAAATTGGTGAGCTCCCCCTCGTATTTTGATCTACTGTAACCACTGGCTGTGGAGGAATGAGCAGTGGGTTATAGGCTGTGCTTTGTTACATGGTGGCATTTTGCACCTCTCATCAGGGTGGACTAGAGAGAGGAAGTGGTGAGTGAGAACTGGGGAGTGGGAATGGGATGGGAACGTGATGCAAACTTCATAAAAATGGGAAATCAGAGTAGATATTTGAATGATGATTGACTTGATGCTGCATTGATAACCCTTCTGAACTTTGCCCAATCTGGCTGTCTGTTAATTCAACAGATTCCAGGTGGCATGCCCCTAATTTTCTGAAGAACAATGAAATTATACGCACTGCCTTTGCACTGCATGAAGCAATTTATTTCTTAACATAGCCAAGCTAGTGCAGCCTGGGACATAAACAGTATCCATAGAGCAGTCCGGGCTGAATGTGGTTTAAGTATCCTACAAAACTAGGTGAATTGGCAATTGTTACTAGATTTATTTTTAATAAATGTATTTTTCATTACATATGATGTTAGGCCACTCCTAACACTCAAGGTGTGATCTTGAGTAAAATGCTTAACCTGTCTACATTTGAATTTCACTGTCTGTAAGAGGGGAATCCCATGTAAGGCATTAGGGGGCTTAACCATCTGAAGCACTGTATTACCCTTGCTATTTCAAAAACTTCACTCTTTCAGAGACATCACAAAAGCTTGCATTTGGTGTTTCTTGAGTTTAGGTTTATCAGCTTTCACAACAGAAAATTTGCAGGTGGAAGATCATGATGGATCCTGTTTTAAGATTCCTACACAATCCTTATATCGCCAGCATTTTTTTTTTCTGATGTGGTCCTCAAGCCACACCTTAAAACCTTTTGCACTATTAAAAGTGGCTTTATGAGTTAATCCCATCCTTTGACCAGTCAAAATAGAAGGTTTATTTATGGGCTAAAGCTTGACAGGTACTGCAGTGTGAACTGATAGTAGAAAATAGCTACATATTGGAGCCTTATTTGTAGTTTAAAATGAGTCCAGCTCTAAAAGAGTGGGTACAAATTTCTGACTGACTCAAAGCTCCTCCAGAGTTTTGATGTGTGAATGGATGCTGAAGTATGAGGTTCAGTTTTAGCTGTTCTTGCTTTCAGGCTAATATTCCTTATCAATGAGCTTTAGGCAGTACATTTCCATACTGTTTATACAGTCATCATAAACCAAGAATGAATCTACTTCTTTGTTGTCCATCATTTCTGGCCAGGAGTCAATGTAAGATGCAAAGTGAAGGAAATGTCTGGCAATAATGTTATTCACCCCCCTTCACTAGGACGACAGTTAACGATCTTCAACACCCAGGCGCAAATAGCCATCGGAGGGAAGGACAGAGGGCGTCTCTTCCAAGGCCAGCTCTCCGGTCTCTATTACAATGGCTTGAAAGTGCTGAACATGGCAGCAGAGAACAACCCCAACATTAAAATCAATGGAAGTGTCCGACTTGTTGGGGAGGTCCCTTCCATCTTGGGAACAACACCCACAACCTCCATGCCACCAGAAATGTCTACTACAGTTATGGAAACCACAACTACAATGGCCACCACTACAACCCGAAAAAATCGTTCACCGCCCAGCATCCAGGTGAGTCCATTAGTCTTTTGCATTTCCTTGGCTTCTTAATTAGTCTTTTGTTTTGCTGCTCACTTCTTGGTTCAAGGGAGCCATGTTCTCTGAATCATACTCCATGTAACTCTTTATTTTAATAATGTTATATAAGGTAAATCACCACAATATGTTGTCCTGTGTTGGTAAACAAACATCTGGATGAATCATTATGGCACATGTACGTGATAATGGGGATAGATTTTGCTCCTGTTGTACTGCAACCCCATTTATGTAATTAGTATTGCCCCAGTGTGAACAAAAACATGATTGTAACAATGTTTCTGCAGTTGCATATCTGGGGAAATGTATTCCTATGAGAGTTACAATGCTTAATGGGGGGTGGGTGTACAGTTATTTATTATTACGACAGTATGTACTGCTGCAACAGTAAAGTTCATAATGGGGAGAAGAGCAATGGAGCATTACTTCCAGGTAGAGCCATTTTTCATTTTCCTTTTATAGCCTTCCTGTAGAAAATTTTAAAAGAACACTATCAAGATCAGTTTCTTGTAAAATGCAGAAGTTCCAACATAGAGCGGTTCCAATGTCTTTGATAAAAAACTTTTCTACAAAAAAATGGCTGAATTGTGCTAATGTAGTGTTTAAAGTCCTAAAAATGCAGTGATTTTTGAACCACTTGTGTGGCAGACAGAATATGGTACTGATTAGAAATAAACACCTTAAATTGGCTCTCTTTGTCGGTGCAAAGAAAAGAATCATGTAAATAACCAATTTAAGCAGTGGATCAGATTTTTAAAATTGCTTATTTCAGTGGCGTACTATCATGTTATCAACTAGGATGAAACATTTGTTTTAAAATCTTTATTTACATCAGAACCTCAACCTGTAGAAATATACGTACTTTCTTTGACACCAGCATACACTAGCTGAGACACTGGCAAATGTTTATTGATCAGTGTGCCTTTATTAAACCTCCAGAGAAAGGTATATTGTTGTCTAGTTGGAGAAAAAAAAATAAATTATTTCATCTGCTTCCCTGAAACAATTTCTGCTGCTTGGAACAGAAGATCTTAATGAAATTAAGTATTTTGAAACCTGTAATCATACAAGTTACATGCTTGCTTTCTAACTGCTTCAGAAGGTTTAATCAGTTATTGATTGTATTTTTATATATATGACCTTTCTCTTAATTTTTTATCTAGTCCTGGTCACTTAGGATAAGAAAACACAAAAATCCTCCTCTTAATCATGTAGGAGGTCAGGCCACACCTGGAATATTTTGTCTAGTTCTGGGCTCCTCAGTACAAAAGAGAGGGAGCTACTGGAGAGAGTCTAGCACAGGGCTTCTGAGATGGTTAAGGGACTGAAGCATCTCTCCTGTAAGAAAAGACTGAGATACCTGGAACTGTTCAGCTTGGAGAAAAGAAGGCTCGGGGGGGATTTTATTAATGTGTATAAATACTTAAGAGAGGATATAAAGATTGACAGTGGTGCCCAGTGACAGAACCAGAGGCAATAAACACAAACTGAAACACAGAAGTTTCCCTCTAAATGTCAGGAAACAGGTTTTTACTGTGGGGGTGATGGAGCACTGGCACAGGTTGCCCACAGAGGTCATGGAGCGTCCATGCTTGTAAATATTCAAAAGGCATCTGCACATGGTCCTGGGTAACCATCTCTGGGCGACCCTGCTTGGACAAGGAGGGGGGTTGGACCAGCTGACCTCCAAAGGTCCCTTCCAACCACAACCATTCTGTGAAGTACCTCTGGCTGCAGTAGAATTTACGACTATTGGGGTAATTAATTCCAAGCCAAGGTTTAACATTGTCCTCTTTGGTACTCTGTAAATCCATTTGGCAGCAGGACTGAGATTAGTTGAACCTCAAATACCAAACAGATGATTTATAAAGTCTCAGCTAAGTGAGGGGAAATTACCCCAGGTTTGGTCACTGTTTGTTATAAACTTTGAAAGAACTACAGTTGCTTTTCCTCAGTGGATAGCTCTAATTTTAGAACAAATCTTTGTATGATTACATCTCCAGAAGAATAAAGTCTGTGGTCCTGGTCCTGCTCTTAGTTTATTAGAGATTTTCCATAACTTATAAAGGCAGCAGAGCTGTGTTTACCTGTAGGAGTGTAACAGAGAGTAGCACTGGACCTTTGTGGGCTGGGTCACACTGGAAATGACCCTGACTTACTTGAAGAGGAACTCCTCCAGAAAGCTTCCTGTGTAGCCTACATGGCAGTTCACGCAGCCTGTAGAGACCACTGTGTGCTGAAAGAGCATCAAGAAGATTTAATAAAATGTCAAAGTGCTTCTAAAAACATGGTTAAGAGCAGTGATTTCCTGGATACACATGCACCACAACAAGTGGCCTCATCTCAGTTGATATTAAAGCAATAACTCTTTGACACCTCATGCTACCCACTGAAAGAAAGATAAAGGTCAATATGTACCTCCATTACAACTTTCTGCATTTCAATATCAGGCCATTTTATTGCTGTCGCAGCACAGATGGCTTGCCTTTCTTCCTTACTTTTGATAGAATTTGATTCTGTCAGCTTAAGTTGTGTTATTTGTGCAGAGAAAGTGAGAAGAAATTGTCTTTTTCTGTTTGGGCAGTATCTCCAGCTGTGGTTTTCTGATGTCTAATGGTTATTTTATTTCGCTGGTGTTCAACATCACCATTGTCAAGCCTGCTTATGATTTTAGATCTAAGTGGTGGAAAAATCTAATAGAACAAGTTTGTTCTTTGGGGAACGTAAAATATAGCTACCTAAGGCTATGAGCAGTACAAATACAGTTAGTTATTACCTTGCTCCAGCTTTCTCTTCTCTTTTTCTGCTCAGAAATAAATAATTTTTCTTCACTTTCAAGACCATTCACACTTTAGCCTCTTCTCTTCCCATTCTGATCAGCACGATTCAAGCACTTTTTTGCTCACTTCTTAGATTTGATCATAAGAATCTTTATGCTGCCTGGTACTATCCACAAGGCAACAGCAGATTATTTTTCCAATCCCATTGAAACGTTTCTTTTGTCATGACTCCTGTCAAGAAGTTGTCAGAAGTAAGGCTGATGATGGTCTAAACTGTTTGAAAAGCCACTCAATATTGGCACATTTAGTGTTTAATTATCCATTTTTTCTGTATCCATGTGTGAGATCTTGGATACCACACATGGATACAGAAAAATGTTTATGCTTGGATTGAAGACTCCTTGAATTCAAAATTTACTTTTATTCTTCTTGTTTACACTACTTAGCACAGAAGGGTTCTGGCCCACTGTAGAAATACCAGTCATGATACAAATAAAAGTAAAGCATCTAATACAAAGTTGCAAGAATTGGGATAAAGAAGCATTGTTGTTACTGTATTAGAAGTATTTGTGCTGTTTGTATTACTCATTGTCATGTGTAATTAACTAAAACTTCTCTTTTTTGAAATGCGTATAAAGCTTGTGCAGAATATCAAGTCTGTAATCCCAAAGTGATACAAAATCCAGGGGAATTTCAGTAGGATTTAGATTTACACATCACTTGGTAAGGAAGTACAGAAAAGCATGATAAATGCAAAGATTTTGTCTGTTTATAACCCCCTGCAGTTAGGTAGTATGAGTACTGCCAGAAATATTTTAGAGCACAGTTAGACTAAAACAGCTGGGGAAATTCAGTGCTTTAAAAATACACACTATATTCAAAGACCAATGATATGCTTTTCAATTTGTGAAGATCCGAAACATATAGTCTCAGCCAAAAAAACAAGACAAAGGGAATTGACAGAAAAATGTTACTGGAAATACCCAGTGGCAATGATATTAGCATTTAAAATGTCTGTAACTTAATTTTGTTTTAAAATTTATAATAACATTTCTTCATGACAGTGAAACTTAGATCGGTGGAGGATAGGAAGGATTTGAGTGAGAAACAGTTGAGATATATGACTGTATGCTGTACTGGTAGGAACACTTCTGTGAATCAAATATCATTCAGAGAGGCCTTGAAGGAGGATAACAAGATGTCTTTTGATTTTCCTCTCCATCCCACCCAGAGACGAGGAGGAGAAGGGGTGAGCAAACGGCTGCATGGTTCTGAGTTACCGCCTGGGCTTAAACCATGACACAAGAGCTGTTGTTTTTCTGTTAACTGAAAGTAAGGGAGAAAAAAGGAGTTTTCATTCGTGTTTGTTTCAGTGAGTTGCAAATGGTGCTTGTGCTCTGCTGCCCCCGAGTAGAAACACTGATCTAACTTTCTCACACATGGTTTTGTTCTGGATTTTATGGTCTGTTCAAAAGTTACATGCATCGTACTAAATTTCTGGTGCTTGTCTCAGGGCCCTGGCACACTAGACTCTCCTGTGATAATAATATATTCTCTAGGACTTCTGCTTTGCCACGTTACCCTACGAAGGCCTCAAAGACAAGTTGTTAGCTTTTGTATGTGGTGCACTAGCATGCTGTGCAGGCAGCTATTGGGTGAAAGTCACTGTGCTGTGCCACATCATATTCTTGCAAGTCTGCCATGTTTCTCGCAGGGTTACTTCATTAGCAGTTGTTAAAAGTCCTGGAATCTCATGTGTCACTGTGCTTGATTTAAAGCACAGCTTCAGTTATTAGTGAGATATTCAGGGGTTTCTGGGTTTGGGAGACTTCTGTGAAATTTAGTTAAAGTGACATTCTCTTGGCTTCTGCTTCCATGTCAGCTGCTTATGTGCTCAGAATTTATTTAGTGAGTTGGTGCTCAAAGTTTTTTAGGAGACTTTCCATATGCTCTCATGTCAGGGGGGTTGGAACTAGATGATCTTAAGGTCCTTTCCAACCCTTACGATTCTATGATTCTATGATTCTATGTGGCGCATTCTGCCCAGTTCACAGCTGAGTCATCCAGTTTTTAAGTGATTTGTGTAAAGATGTCTTTGAAGTTAATTACTAAGTAAAGCTAGTCTAGAAAAGCATGCGCGGTGGTATACAAGTCTTCCTTTCAAAACATGTTCAGTTCAGCAAACCCAAGATATGATTGCAGCTGATGCATGGGTCCTTAAGGAAAACTGCTCCAGATAAGCTTCTGAAGACCCCAGGGCCTACTGACCTTGGGCAGGCCCCTAAGATGTCTGCCTTATGACATGAATGGCTAGGGTCCCAAGACCAAAATCATAGTTTTCTATGAAAGTTTTCTTTCTCTTGGAGGACAGATAGACTTCTGGTTATGCCCTCCATGAGAAACCAGAAACTGTGTGCTCTGCTATGTATCCAGAGCATGCCCTGGCTTCCTGAGATGAGGATAATGACACTTGCCAAACTGTTCAAATTGTAGCTTGGAGGTGATGAGAATAAATTATTTGTGGATGTTTTCAGCAATGATCTTAGAGCCATAGAATGACAGTGTATGATATATAATATGCAGAATGTTCTTTCTAAAAAATAGAAGAGGGGATCTGCCCTTTATCCATATGGAGAGTCCAGTCCGTTGGCATGGCTCAGAATAAGGTTCTCAACCTTTTACTTTAACCAATAGGCTTTCCAGCCTTCTAACTGTGTTTTCTATTGAGGGTCCAATAATCTTGATTAATGTCTTTCCATTACATGCAGCTCCAGGCTAAATCCTTTCTTACAGTGTATATCACAAAGGAAAACAGCACAGAAGATTTGTCAGTCTAATTAGACTTTCACTGTCAGCTAAGACAAATAAAATTGTCTCACCCTTAGTCTTGCCTAGGTACTTTTTTTTACGCTCATAGATAATAATTTTGGGGAGAAAGAAATGGCCTTTAATTTAGGTTGCGCTTCTTATAAGTCACTAGTGACATTTTCATCCCAAGACTGCAAAGTTCTAATGAAAAAAGAGCTTTTGATGAGTCTCTGCTTTAAAGACTGACTTCACTGGCCCATTGGTACCTCTGAGAGTCACACAGTCTGGTTCTCATCCTTCCTTTTCTGCATCTTCCTCAACTATTTTTTCTTAAAAAGACTAAAGCCCCCAACCTGTACTATCTTTCAGAGTGGAATCCTTTCTCCTGTGCTACAGTCTTCTTGAGTGAGATGGTAAAGTTGCATTGCTGCAGTGAAGTTCACAAAATGCCATTTACTTTTTCACAGTCACATCTCTTCTGTGATAATTAAATGCTAATGTGGTTTGGGCAAAGAAATAAAGCAGAGTTTGGAAGCAAGAATCCAAATGTAGGATAGAAAATCTGTGTGCAAACTACTGTTCACGTACGTTACAGACTGATTAATTCAGTAATACCAAATGACCTCTAAATACTTCACAAGCATGTAGTATAGAAATAGATTTAGTGCACACCGAAATACAGAATGTTTGGTGTATATTGTAGCAGCTACCTAGCCAGAAACGTGTATATGATATGATAATGTTCTGTATGGGAAAGGATAAAATATTCTTCAAGTTTTAACTGGTTATTAGATGGGAGAGTGTTGCGGTGTGTTTAAATTATATTTTTTGGTATAGTGTTTAGGATACTCATATTGCCTGTAAAGCTCATATAATCTAAACTATAATCCTATATTTTCATTATTTCATTTACTTTCTGAAGAAGACAGATATGCTGCACTTCTGGAAGTGCCATAGTGAACCCAGAACTCAGTACCTTTCCAAAAAGAGAACGTAATTTTACTGTAATATTATTTTTATACCCTATGCTCCCAAGCGCTGACAAGTACTGATCATGGAAATAAGCTCAGCCTTGTATTTCTGCTAAGCACAATCACAGTGATAAAGAACATTGTATTTGTAAAACAGTTCATGCATATGCTAGCGTATGCTGTCATTTGTTAACATTATCACCAGTGATATTTGAACATTTAACTTAGTAACCATTGTCGACTCCAAATGAAGACTACTATTTTGTGACTCTTGGGGGGATTTGATTGAATGTGTGTGGCAAACTTTAGTGCCACAAGTTGACACGTAGTATGATTTATCAAAATATAGCTTACACTTATTCTTTGGATAACCTGCTTTTCTATAGTAACATTGTCAAGTAGTCACTTCAGCCACTCCTTTGTGTGTTCTGCTGGGACCCACGCTGACTTTTTATTTCTTCCATCTAATAGTTTACAGAAGGCCTGAATTAGCTGATTCAGTTATTCAGCGGTTGAGTTTACATTGCCTTTAATCTGCAGATCTGAACAATCATTTGGGACTTGCAGCAAAGTCTCAGCTGGTGTTTTTTACATGTATACCCAGTTCTGTTCTACTGTGAATTTTGGAAATTAAGATTTGTGCCAGCATATGGGGGGGGGGGCGGGGAGAAGCAGGGCTCGTCTAGCACTTTTCTAGATTTTCAGCACTTTTTTAGATTTTCTCTTTTTTTTTTTTTTTTTTTTTTTAAATCTTGATCAAGAACTTAATGAAATATTTGCTTCCTTTTAGGTGACCAAAAAGCATGCCCTTTTCTGTAATAAAAGGATAAGAAGCCGTAATAATAGCTATAGTAAACTGATACCTACCTTCTTCAGACAGCCAGGCAGGCATACATTTCTCGGAAAGTACCCTTAATAACATCAGTATGTACTTTTCTTTTCAGGGCACAGTACCCCTTTGTGTATTTAGGCACGTCATTTGCCCTGCCAAAAAGGATTCTTGAAAGTCACGTGGAAGATTATTTTCAAAATCTGATTAATAGAGTACTCAGGAACTGAAGCTACTATAGTTGACCATACATTTCACCGCAAACCAAATGAAAGAATAGGACAAGTGTGTTGTTCTAGGACAGTTGTATGGTGGCAATATATGACAAAGAGGTCCAGTTCTGCAAAAACAACTGCTTAGAAATAAATGGAGAAGAATCAATGGTTATAGCTCAAATATAGCTGGAGGATTGGCTCACATTTTGTTATAGTGTATCTGTTTGCTTGCTATTTATATACTTCAGGGAAATGCCTAGAAGCTGCAGATATTACCAGAATACTTCCAGAGCACGTAGTTCCATTTTGTTTGTTTGGTTTTTTTACAAGACTGGCTGAGAGGTAGGAATGTGCCTCTTACCTTTCCTAGCTCATATTTCTATGAATGCACAGAAATTAGAAACACATCCATGCTGTTGTGACAGACCCACTTTCTGAAACCATCTAATTAATGCTTTGAGGTTCCTATGGAATGATGGTGGTGTTAACTAGCAGGAACAGAAGGATTTCTGCTAGTTTCTTTTTCATCTGTGGGATGAGTTGTCACTGATTTGCAAGAAGTGTCTGTCACGGTACAGCTCGTAAAAGTAGTGATTAGCAAGACAGGCTATACAACCACCAATCCTTTCTCTCCTCCCTTAGATGGCATATAAGTAGGTGGGATGTTGTTAATTTTGATTGCAAAATTGCTTCTATTGTATTCTGAAAGATAAGAATTTGTTTCCAAAAAATTTCAACAGAAAAATAAAGCTGAAGAGGTAAGGGATTGGATTTCAGTTCTCTTGGAATTGCATGGGATACAAATGCTCCCCTTCTTTCTTATAGTGTGTTTTTGGAGAAAATTTCTTCTGTTGGCTTTTCACCCTTATAATGACTCATGAAGGGACCATCTTCCCTAATAATTGCTCTGAGAGTTTTCCACTGGTACTGTATTGCCTATTTTGCTGTGTCTTAGATTGGGTATGCTAAGGAAACTGATTTGTGGGTAAGGTCGTTTCCAGGGAATACCAGTAGTTTATTAGGAGGCACGAACCAGTGTTGGAAATGTTAGAAATGCTCTAACGGCTAAATGTATGAAAGTGGAAAAAGAAAGGATGAACACCGAGGTGCAGACAAGGAACTAAATTCCAGAGGACAAGATGCATCTATCTCATAGAGATATGGGAAGGAAACAGCAGGATTTAAAGAGTCACATGGATTTAATATTCACATGGAGAGTGACATGGCTAGAGGTGGTAGGCTGATGGTTCTAGCAACTCTTTTTTGGATAGACAAAGGTTTGAAGAAGAGAGAAACTTGTACTCATATGGCTCAGTAACAGATCTTCTACTTTTTAATCTCTTGTTTTGTTTCACACTCCCTCTTCCCCGGGGATAAGGCTAGGTCTTTTTTTTTTGCCAAGCTGGCAGGGACTTAGTTCAGTAGAACTGCTGGCAATGGGATCTGAGGACCCATGGCTTCTTCCACAGCAGTTCAAAGTCAGGCAGAGCTGGACTCTCACACACTTGTAGTAAGATCATCTAAAAAGCACCTCTTTCACTTGCAACAGTTCTTTTCCAGTAGCTGTTTCAGAGCAGGAAAACTCATTCTTAGTGTAAAAATAGTGAGGTCAGGTAAGGAGAAAAACTACTGTATTTTGTGTTCTTCTAGCGTCCAAGCAATTGCCTCAGTGCCCAAGACATACACAGAGATTTGCAGTAATAACTTGAATTTAACTTGGTCATAATGTCCTTTTTGTTCCTGAAAGATGACCTCCAATGGAAGTATAAGGACATGAATGATTTTAATATGTGGTAACAATGGAGAACCATTCCTGACTGACTCCAGCAGCATATATATACAAAATGACAGATTATCCTGCGGCCTCCCTCCCTGCTGCCTAATCATACACATACACACTCAGTACTACACAGCAAAATTCAAATTGGTCTTTATTTTTTATCTGTTGCCTCTAGTGATTAATGCTGCTCTTGCTGAGAGACTAATCGAATGAGGGGAAATATGGAGAAAGAAATATGTATTTCTTAGACTATCGTTATCAGTGTTGTTATTCCTTTAATATATTTTCCTCCTGTTAGAAGAACTTAATGTACTGACACAGCAGGAAGTGAGAGGTGAGAGCAGATTTGATGGCAAGAAGATGAATGGGGTAGGCCAAAGCAAGTGGAACACAGGCATTTTGCAGGAGGTGAGCTGTCGAGCTGCTTTTGGGGTTGCAGCATTTTAGCTAGAAGACCAAGAGACTGTAACTGGCTGAATACAGGTCCTGAACCAGGAACTACTGTTTCCTAAGCCCTACTCAATTCACTCAGCAGCTGTCAACAAACCTCCTTCCTAAACGGCTCTTTACTTTCCCTGAATAGTAAAATAAGGATACTCTGGTCCTTGGTCTGCCTCACAGCAAAGCTTACAGGCACTACTGTGGTAGTATGGATAATATTTTATAAGGTGTTATATTCCTTTCCCTCCTGCTTGTTCCTTGGCCTAGGTCTTTCACAGTGGTACTATGACCTTGTAGTTGCAGTTTGGTCCTACAGATGGGTACAGCATAAAGCAGAAAATTTAGTTAGTGCTGTGGTAAAACCAGAAATGGATGCTGTGGATGGGTATGACTTAGATTTAAGTAGGAGGCTGTTTTATGAGTGAGTAGGAATGGATTCCATTTGCTTGTTTCCTCAGAAGCTTAAGAAAAAAAGACTGAAAGATATGGTAATTAAGAAGTCACACCTTATTTTGTTGTCCCTTTGAGAAGAAGAGTACAGAAAGGAATACCTCTAATAAATGAATATCGTTTGGTACTAAAGATCATGTTGTCACTCTCCTTATTTCAGCATTTGGCTGTTTTAACAAGTGTGACTACTCATTTCCCTAAATATACTCTTGTTTTGGTGAGATAGTGGTGGACATCAAAAAATAAATTAGAAATAAAGAGGTGTGATGATACGTACCCTATAGAAGTGTGGTTTTTTTTGGTAGGATCAGTATTCCCTGGGCTTTCTGTTTTATTACTCTTTGCTGTGGGTATATTGTCATAATGTCCTCTTCCTTCACAGAGTAGGCTCAACACTTGAAAATATTTTTAGGGTCTAAATCTTAAGCATAATTATTTTAGCTCCCAATTGATTATATTTAGGAAGCAGTTAATTCTGTTCTCCACTAGAGCAATGTTGTGGGTTTAACACTTGTATCAGCATGTGGGTCTCTAATGCCCTGGTTTGTTTCATTGTTCTAACCTCGTTAGAGATATCCATAGAAAAGCGAGCTAGAACTGATTCTGTACACCTGATACATGCAACTCCTCCACTAATGTTAGTCCCATATATGTCTCCCAGCTTACATATACTACTTAAGTAGTTCTCTCACTGCATTGCATTTACACTGTGATACTTTAGACTTGTGTAGTGAAGTCGTTCCTACACTTGTGAGCAATGGCTGTTCAGGTGACTGCTGCTGTCATCTGCTTGTCTCATCTTGAGATTTAGCAATTGTGAGAATGAAATTTAGAAATGTAGATATACCAGGAAGATCAGAATATAGAGCCTGCTCCTCTGGAGTCCCTGAAGGCATTCAGCTTTAACAGTGCCAGAGGAGCATCTATGTAGCAGAACTTACAGGCTTGCTCCAGAGCCAGGAGGGCAGCTGGCCGTGCTCTGTAAGAGCTGTGTGCAGGTGCTGTGGATCAGCCATCCAGTAGGATTTCAGCTGCTAGATGTATAGACTCTAGCAAATAAAGAGTACCAGGGTGGAAAGGATAGGTAGATGGGAGGAAGAAGGAGGGTTGTGTGTCATGTATATGCTTCAGAAATAAGTACTGCAGTGGGACCCTCTCCTGTAGAGGGCTTCCTCCACCCCCACATCTGACCAACTGTGAGGTATTGTTGCTTGTCTGAAGATGAATAATTCTTTGGTGCTCAGATGGCTGATTACACATTGTCCTTCTGTTTATGGACTCAAGCACAGCAGAGAAATTTCTGCTTGCTTGGCTGTACCATTTGATGCCCTGGCAAGAAGCAAAGACCACTTAAAATCTACTGTGAAAAGGGCTGGTGTCTCTCTGGCTGCCTCTCTGCTAATGTTTGATGCTTGCAAGTTGTTTGCTTTGCTGTTTTTTAACATAAGCCTTGGGAATGGTGTTAGCTTCTGCTTCATGTGATTCCTGGAGGAAAGGGTGCAAGAAAGTTGGCAAGAACTTGAAAGGCAAAAGCCCAGCTGTGGATTGCTATAGACTAGGATCTGAAATGTTCGCTTTGGCCTTAGGAAATGCTGTAGCAACTGGAGTGAGTTGCAGCCCTGCAGTCTGTGCCTTGCTCTTTTTATGATGGTTTAATGCACAGTTCCAGCTAGGTTCCTAGATCAGATTCTGAGTCTAAATTGCCCTTTCACTTCCACAAGGCCAGGTTTCCTTCAGTGGGGTATAGGAAGCTCTTCTGCTGCAGCTCTTGGCAGGGATTTATGCTCTCCTGCTTACTATTGTAGTGATGGATGCTATGTGTCAAAGGCAGCCAGAGAAACAGAAAGTGAAATGGCATCAAGGCTTCTGCTGGGAGGGGAGAAATAGGGTGAAAGGAGGGCAATATCATCACCTTTCCCAAGAGAGCTGCAGATTGAACAGGGCAGAGGATGTAAGTAACAGTTTACAAAAGCAAAGATCATTCTAGAGGCAGAGAAAGGTAATGGCACAAGCTGGCTGTCCCTGTGCTGTCACGTTTGGTCACTTTGAATTTACTGACTGTTTTTCTTCTATTTAAGCCTGATTTAATGACAGCAGTAGCTGAAGGTCAGAAGGATTTGGAGATTTGGGTTTTTTTAACTTTTTTTCTGTTGTTAGCTGTTCCTCCCTTGCTTTTTTGTCCTTCTAAAGCTGACAGGCAACTTCTGTGGTGGCAATGAAAAATGACAGTGGTTAGGCAATGTTGTACCCCATTTTTTCCAATAGGACATTATAGAGAAGACAAGAGGAGTAATTACCTTTATCCATAGGTACACCTAGGCTCCATCTGGCAAGTTACATCTGCAGTATCTATCCCGTGAATTTCCTTGGTATCTGAGAGCTTTTCAGCTCAGAAGCCCACCTACTGCCATGGTCCATAAATTCAGACTAAGGATGTGGGGAGAAACAGTGAATTATTAACTTAAAATACTTATGTACTTTACCTAGAAATCAGAAATCCACTTGTTAATTACATTTCTTTGAGCCAGAAATCCTCTCCTTCTATCAGTATATTTTGTTTATACAACTGATAACTTTTACTGTGTAACTACATGGATTTTTAAACTATAGCTAAATCATAACTTCATCATATTGCAAGTCAGGGCATTATTTGGCAGTCTTGTGCAAATTCATCTGTAGAAGACAAAGACTTTTAATAAAAAATAGTCCAGACCCCTTTCGCTGTCCAGGAAGACCTTTTAAAAGAAAAAAAAAAAAAAAAAAAAGTACTTTCTGGAAAAAGGGAAGGCTGGTTTTTATTTTGCAAAAGTGGAACTGAATTAATAACTTATTTTGTTTAATTATTTTTTATCACTCGTGGATTAATTTTTCAATTTTACGGGCATGAAAATGTGCGGTCTGGAAAGTAAAGTTTTCTGACTTTTTTGGCATGTGCATATAAAAATGACAGTAAAAACCATATGAGTTTTGTCTTCAAAATTGTCAAAAATATCAGTGACCATAAATGGCCATGCTCCCTGTTCCTAGAAGCAACCTTTCTTAATTGAAAAGCTTCATGCAAGAAAATCTGGTAGCCCGTTCTAAAAACTATAGAGTAATAGAAGGGAGGCTGCTTTTGTGAAAATGGCTGTTCCTTCTGATAACACCAAGCAATGCTTTAACAGAAAATTCACATCACTGAATCACTTGCTACTGGAATTTGAACATAGATCCTGGAAGAAATATGGAGAAGTTAATTGTGAACTGTCCTGTAACTGTGGTATGGTGTCTGTACTGGGACTGTTTTTTCTGGTCACTGCTTGTAGTGATTGCTCATTTAACCAGATCATGTTGTTCCAGGTGCCATTTCTTCTCTATTTGAATGCATCTGGCTTGATTTTCATTTGCACAGAGCAGTGAAGTTTGGGCTGCAACCCACATGGCAGCATCAGAAAGCCAATTTTAACTTGATTGACCTTCTTTGGCATCAGAATGTATGCAAGAGTTCAGCCATCCCTAGTTCTAGACACAGAATTTGCTTTCCTATATGTGTGTAATTTGGGGAAACTTGCAATTCAGTTGATGCCTTTGACATAATTCCAAGTAGAGGGAGTTGTGTAAAGCAATCCCTTCAGCCAAATCTTGCTGTATAGAGCTGTGATTGTTTGTTCTGTAGCAAGGTAAATGGGTGGATTTCAAATCCCTCAACTGAAGGCTTCAGTCTCTGGGATGGACCATGTGACACCTGCTGGAGCACTGTGGGCATGCAGATAGTAATGAAAACAGGCATTAACAGAATTTCTTTCTGAAGCACCTTACAAACTGTGTCTAAGGATTGATTTTTCATCACAGATATACAGCTAATTGTAGGTTAGCACCTAGTTATTTTTTAATAATGTATAGCTAAATCAGCAGTAGTTTGGGACTACTAATGTATAGCTAAATCAGCAGTAGTTGGCAACTAAAGAGGCTTTCAACGTGGCTGTGAAGCAACAAGCAAAAACATGCAGGAGAAGGATATAATTAACCAAGTTTTCATTGCATCAGGACACCCCTAAATCATATATTTAAGAAAAGGTTGTTGAATAGTCAAATGATCTTAAGAGTATTACCTCAACAGTGGCCCCTTCTGACTTGCAAAATTATGTGCACCCATTTGCATTCCTTGGCTGTACTTTGTGTCGCTTGTTAACGAGTGCAAGCTGTTCTCATTGACAGAGACAGTAGGTGGCTTAGGTTTTTTCTTATTTTTTTCTGTCAAGGAAAGACAAGTGGGTGTGGACAACAGTGAAGCAATGTCCAAACTAGGTCTAAATTAACTCAGTTTAGGCAGTGGAAAACATTCTCCATATTAACTTGTCACATCGCTTACTGAGAAGCAGCGAATATTATCTCAGATGAACTGGTTCACACATGACCCCGTATTAACATGGTTGTTAGGAGGTTATACTGCAGCTGGCTTCAGAGGTAGCTGGGATTCAGATTGGCACAAGTAAACAGACGATGCAAGTGGCCAACTTCAGTGGCAGGATCAGAGACAACAAAGCTTCAGTGTTCAGGACTTGAAGACTTTCCTTACTAAATTTTGTCCGCTTTGGATGAGCAGGTTACACTGCACACTGGTCCTGAAATGGAGCTGGGGGAATGGATACACAGTCTTCTTCATTGCCTTTGCTGCAGGGACAGTAACCTCTGGCTGGTGGGTGAGGAGGACAGCTGGGGATGCTAACATCTTCAACCATTGCCACAAGAGTAAAAAAACATGACGGTCAAAGCTTTTTATAAATGAGGCTATTTCTTAATATGGCAAGGCTTCTCAATGCCCTTGGAATGCTTTATTGAAGTTTCTCTACATGACATTACCTTCTGTAGTAAGAAATGGAGACATGTATCCAAAGCATTCAATGGGATACAGTACCTGCTTCAGCAGAATATCCTTTTTCCCTAGATGTATTCACTTAATAACTTATTTCTGGGTCTTCTGTTCCGTCTGTGACAGTTCTGCCACTTTGAAGTCCTTCTTGAACCAGTGAAAGATTTTCACTAGTTGTCAAGAGTTTTCATTAAAATGATCTTTGGCGTTGACCTCTTATGCTGAGATCTCACACTCTGTGTTGGCATCCCATGAGAATGGTTTATTCATTGCTCCTTCTGTACCAGGCTAAAATCTTACAGCTTCTGAGGAATTTCTTTCTCTTTAAAAAAGATAGTCAGGTGAGCCTAATTATTTCCCTACCCAGGAGTGCAATGTTTCTTATTAAAATACACCTTGAGTGGCACACCTGTGTGGTCCTCTCACTAAGGCTGAGATACTTGCTGTGCTGTTCCAGCTTCTGTGAAAAAGATGAGCTCACACATGCTTTCCAGGCTTTCCTGTGTTGTCTTTATCTTCAGACCTGGAAAACAAATCAAAGCACCATTCATGTCAAACTCTTTTTTTTCTTGTAAATTAAAAAAAGCTTTCTGAGATATGGAGCACTTCTGAATGACCTCTGCTGTGCTTTCTGAAGCTGCTCTGCTGTGGAGCGTTTATGTGCTGTCAGTGGCAGCTGTCTCCCCAGAAAGAATTCGCAGTAACGTTGTTAGACTGCCAAGGCTCTGACTTAACCTTTTCTGTCTCAGCTTGTATCTTTTGGTTTTGTTTTTTTTCTCCCCTCTCTTGCCATGACATCGCATCACACCACAGTGTCTTTCTGCTTCGTTATGCAGGTCTCTTAACTTTCCACAACTCCCCACTGCTTCTTCAGTGCTTTCACCTCTTGTTTATTGTAATGTTAGCTGAATACAAACCTTATCCACTGATATAAACTCAATCAAATGGAATTGCTTTTCCGAGTTGCACAAATGCTAGGGGCTCTGAAACATCCCTGCCCCTTTGAACAGGGTGTACCCTTCCTATATCCAGCAGATTTGCAAAGTGCAAACAGGATGAAGCTCCTTCCGATGTAGAATGGGAAGCATTAATTTGATTGACAGGCCTAGCAGACAGTAACTGAGACCATGAAATGGGCAAGAGGTTTCAAAGGACACTGTTGCCTGCCCAGTGCATCTGCTGACTGATTTTGCATGTGTGTGCTATATTTCTCTTTGATTCTGTCCCTGGATGTTGATTCCCAGAGCATAAGAATTGACTGCCTTACAATATCATCCTGGCTAAAGTCCCTGCAAACACTGTTTATGAAAACACCTAATCCTCCCAAGGATGCTTATTATTCAATTAGCCATGGTAATACTGCAGTAGATTTCACAAAGTATAAAATATTGCCATTTATTTGTTTAAAATTAGTTGCTTTTTTTATTTGCTTAGCCTTAGCCTTTTCTGTTACAGAATAGCACAAATGGGACCCTCTGGTCAACCGTAGCTTTTATTTGATGTTTTCTGTAAGCCAGTCTTTCTCTCTTTTTCCAAAGTAATCCATCCTCATCCATGAGAACTGGCAGCCTAGAATTTAGTGTATACCGGAGAAGCAGGTTAAATCAGCCTTTATGCCCCTGTGTAGAATGCTCTCACTCACCTGTAAAAGCTATGAGCTGCTTTTTGGACCCTGTAGGAATTAATATTGCCTTTGACAGGACTCAGTTTGCAAACTTGCAAATTGAAAGTACGCTTGTCTTCACTCAGAAGCATGGTCATGTGGTAAAATGGGTGTTGTCTGCCCTCAGCCTGGAGCTGCAGAGATGAATGAAAACGTGTGTACAGCTCAGCACTTGTTAGTGCTGGGATTGAAGGTAACCACAGCAGACGACGAGCTGTACATGCCCCATTGCTATTCTAAGCTGTGTAAATATAACTTACATCTTCTTTTGAGTGCTGTCTTGTCCTGCCCAGCAGTGTTCTTCCAGAGCCTTATGCAAGCCAGCAAAAACTCATTAGCATTTCTGGGACAAGGCTCTGCTTTTGACTACAGAGTCGCGGGGGATGCCATAGGTGCTTGAGAAAACTGGATGCATTTCCAGCAAATGGGTATTGTCTGGCACAATTATTCCAGTGCAGGGAACTTGTATGGCTCTTCTCAGTGGCTGAGAATTTCCACCAAAAGAGCATTGGTTGGAAATTACAGTGGCCACTCAGACTTGTACTTTTTTATTCTCACTCAAAAGCCATCTGTGTCCCTCCATCTTGCAGTGTCCCATATTAGGGTAAAAGGATGACTAGCTTCTTTGGGTCGTACATCTGTTTAATTAAAATGAGTGTTTAAAAAAAGGAGAAAGGGTGGCCTGTGCTCTAGGTTAGAGATAAGAACAAATTAATAGAGATTCTGAGCACTTGGGCTGTCAAACAAAATGTGGTATCAGTTTCGTTAGGCCCATTTTTTTTATGCACAGGCAGGTTATGTTGCTGAACTTACTCTTTTTAATAAAGAATTTACTGAAAGCTTTATTACAGACAAATATACCACATAATTATAACAGTCGTACTACGGTAAGGCTGTGTCCAGCTGATCATTTGTGGCTTTTGTTCCTAGTACATGCACAATTAAGTTATTTATTTGAGCTGTGTAAAAGTATAATTGCAGATACCAATACCATGCCAGCATGAGATTGGTATCTCAGGGTTACCAACAGCTACCAAATGCTGTTAGTAGCTGTTTGAACTGTCAAAACTGAATGTAAATGTTGGACTGTTGTTTGAGGGGATGTTGAAAAATGAAGTGAGGTGTGTTGCTAAATATCAGTTTGGATTAAAATATCTCATTCAAACTTTTAATGAGAAGGGAGAGAATTTTCAGTCAATGTAATTTCTTAACTTCAGTGTTTCATTCCTGTATGACAATGACTTTCTGTCACTCTATAGCAAGTTCCAGTTACCTCTTATCAGCCTCCACCTGCTCTTATGTCTGGTATCTACGCCACGCAGGAAAAGGATTATTGCTATTCTTAAATTAATTCTGGCAGTAATTTTTAATGCATGGATAATTTGTTTGTGTCTTAGCTTCTGTAAAAGCTTCCCTCTATAAAGCCTTCATTTTATTTAGAGGCTGAAAGAAAATTCTCCTTTAACATTGCAAACCTAAAACTCCCAACTAGTTCTGTCATCTCCTGGCAGTACTGCTCTCAAGACAATTTTACCTCTTGCTTTCTTAATTTTTGCTGAATATATTAGAAACCCTGAGGCTGGAATGTTGTCTTTCCCCTCTCTATCGAGGCGCATGTCTCAGAAACAGACTGTCCCCAGCTGGAAGGACCTTAAAGGTGATTCAGACTTTGAGCATCACGACAACTTCTAATACTTCCTTGGTTATTATTAGATGACAAGCTTCTGCATTGCTGGCATGTGTAAGCATCAGTGATACTGTGCTCACTGAGGTAGAAGGAATATTTAAAATAAAAGATGATTCATTTTGCTAGTATATAGGTTTTCCTTAACCCCTTGAAGGCTTCACCTGCTTTTGAAATACATCTGTGAATAAGTCATGTGAATAAGAAAGACACTGTATTTACTGCCTCTAGATTTCCAGAACTAATCCAGTGTTAGTCACTAGTGGTTGAGAGTCAATATCATTTGTAAGTTTTCTGTGGCTTACGTGAAATGAGTGGGTAGGTATTCTATTATGCCATAATTTATAGCTGATTTAGTGCACTTGGCTGTGCCTTTCAGCTGCTGACGCCTTTGGTAAACCTACCACTGGTTGAGGTGTGAAGCAGTGATGGAGCTCCTAGTAGTAGTACTATCCTATAGTTTAGTAGAATTGATTCTTTATCTGTCAAATGTGGCACTGTAGTACCCATCTGCTGCACAGGAGCATATCTGCCTCTTCCTTTGTCAATTCATGTAAGGCATGGCTTACAGCTAACCTCTCCATTTTAGAGTCATTTTTTCCCATGCTGACCTTGTAACTGTTTCTGTAGCAAAACTTCCTGTAGTCAGGACACTAGAGTACTTGAAGTATCTTCTGGCACCATTTTCTCTTCACCAGTGCTTCCCTCAGGAAGAGACTCAGTAACCCATCTTCAAAGGCTAAAGAGCACCTGGCAGCCTGCATAGCTCTCACAGGGCTTAAGCAAAAATGAGAATATAATCCTGAAATTCCTAGCAACAATCTAGATAATTTAGGTAGCTCACATGCCTATGCAGCCAGTAAGAAATGGGGTGAACAGAAAAGTTGGTCCTTTGATAACATCTGCCATGTCAGCCAGGATGCCATCTTCCACTAGACTTGACATCTGAGCCACTGCCAGGGGAGATTTTATAGTCTTATGGAATGAATTGGAAAACTCCAGTATCCTGAACTTTCCTTAATAACTAGACAAGTCATTCTTTTCAAGAGTCACAAGCCTGGAAATTCAAGTGGAAGTGCAGCTGAAAGTAGACCACCCAGGAAGCTTCTAGTTACTCAGTTGTTTGGTTTGTGGGGTTTTTTTCGTATTGTTGCTGTTTGTATTGTTGCACACCCGAAGTACCCTGGCAAAGGACGAACTCTGCAGAGAATCACTCCTGCACGGATAGGCAAGGTCCTCGGTGAAGCAGCTCTGCACAACCCCTTGCTGCCCACTCCTGCCTGTGGAGGATGTTTGCCAACGGACCAAACCAAGGACAAACACAATCCAGTATTAATGAAGTGAAGGTTGGAGAACCTTATTTGATGGTGCTGTGCCACTGTCTGTTGCCTAGCATTTTCAGCCAATGGATAATGACTTCCCAAAGCTAGCTGTGCTGCACTAGGACTTGAAGAGATGATCATATTAGCTTAAGAATGACATAAATATATGGAAGCACTGCCACAGCGACTTGTTTGTTTCAGGTCAAGGCACTGCAAATGCCCCTAGGTAATCATATCCAGTAAAAACACTGTCTGCCTTGACCTTTGAAGCTAAGAAATTGTGTTGCAATCAGTTACACACTTTTTCTTTTGTGTTTTTTCTTTCCATCTCCATCTCTTTATCTTTCCCTCTAATTTATGCACATCATTGGTAATGCAAAGCTTTTTCATTTACAACTAAGATTAGGAAATTTTTCCCTAGGAATTGTTATTTTCTTTTCTAAACAGATAGATATAGCATCAAAGAGATATTTTTGTATGGTCTTCTATTTAATGGTTAATGAATTGAATGTTAGTGGAAAGCGCTATACTGTGGATACTGATCTTGTATTTTTAGCCAAATGATGTGAGTAGCATTGACAGTAGTAGGGTCTTCCAGTTTATTTGGTTTAGTTTATTGAAGAGTACCATGACTGATCCAGTCTTTAAAACCTCTGCAAAAATGGCAGTGATTTATTAATTCATTGCTTGTGGTACACTGAGGTTTTTACAAAAACACTTTTCATAGCTTCAGAGTATATTACACTAGCAATCACACTTCTGCACACTCATACTTTGAAAGCATAACTTTTCTGAAAGGGCTTTTCTGCCCTTTTCTGAAATACCCCGATATAATAGATATTAGGAGATAAAGCCTATAACCTGAGAAGCCTCCTAGCATGAGAAGGAGAGTTAAAGCCTCTAAATCTGAAATGACCAGGTGAAATCTTATCCAAAGTGGTGAAATCAGGAGCTTGATTGCTGAAATGCTCTCACTATGCTTTCCTGTATGTGTACACATTGAGAATGTGGCCAGAGTGGGCATTGGACTGTTTCCTTTAAATGGTACCTTTATGCTGAGGCCAGGGATATATGTCTTTAGGGAATGAAGTTATCTTAACAAAGGATATTATTCCTGATTAATAGGATTATGACCTACTGATATAAGGGAGTTTGTAATGAGAAATCTTTAGGGTTTTTAGCACTGTTGAAATTCACTATTGCCAGACTTTTTAAAATAAACATGCTATAAATACACAAAAGGTGGTTTTTTGTTTTTTAAGAATATTTCCAGTTCTGGATTTGATGCTATTGATAGCTGAGTTGAAAAAAATGTGCTATCAGCTCTGCAACACATACAGGTTGTACAGGTTGTTCATGTACTTCTGTGCAGCTATCACTGTGGTCATACACAGGAGAGTGGAGATGGTGATTTTCCATCAAATGGCCATCCTGCTGTTTTTTGTAATATTACCAGTCAGAAGCCTATGGAGTATGGCTTCTGCTGCACCACAGAATGATTAATCACTGGCTGGGAAGAAAGAGCTGCTTACCTCCCTGTTCCTTGTAGAAATAGCAGAGATTTGACGTGTAGGTTAATGCCAGCATAACAGGCACTCCCAAACTCTCTGATACTGGGGGATACTCAGCAATGTTTCAGGAGTAGAAAGCCATATTTAATTTGCATATCAATTCATGTACATATTTTAGTCATAATATATTCCTGAAGCAACACTGCTTTGTGCTCTGCTGTTCTGTAAGAAACCACCAGCTATTGAATCAACAGCGTTTACACCAGAATATCTGTGTCTTCAGTGAATCCTGACTCTGCACAGTGCATCCTCTGATTCCAGCTTCCTGAGCTATTTGCTCCGTCATTCTCATGAATGACACAGAACTGCAAGAAGAAAGAGTACTTCCATCTCTCACCTCTTCTAATAGCTAGTGGTCACTTTGTCTCCTGAAACCAATTTTTCTTCTCTCTAGCCGACTCCCACCCAGGATCATTGTTCCTATGAGGGAACAGGCCAGGACAAAGACTTATGGTCTTCCTCCTTCCTCTCTACTAAAGGAAAATATGTTTTCCAGGTGAATAGGTTGGGCTGATGAAGTGAGAGAAAACAATTGTTTCAGCTGTATAGTCATTGCCTTTAAAATACTGCTGTAATGCTCTCAAATTTTGCAATGGAGTGGTACAAGAGTTCTCTCATATAGAACATCTTCTCTGCCCTGGTCTGAATATAAGACAATAACTATAAACAGAGTGATAATGTAGGTTTATGTGGTCATTGCTAGATGTGAGTACAGGGTGCTCATTCTGAATGGGATTATCTGATCTGCTACAGTAGGAGGCTGAATAAGAGATGAGAGAAACTAGTGTTCTCTCCAGGTGCATAAAGGGGCAGGCTATTATAACTGGAGGGACTGTCTGATGCTCTGATCTACCTAAGCAAATGCTGTGCTACCTAATGATTCGTTTGAATCACTTAGTAGAAAATTGGAGGACATGGCTTAACAAAGTGACAGGAATGTCAGTTATCAATTGGAGTCTTTTAAAAAGGCAATTTTCTTGTTCTTTTCTATATAGTGGCTTCTACATTGTGCCATGTCACAGTTTCCATTTTTTTTTTTGGTATCTGACAACTTAGCGTTTTCCTTTAAATAAAGAAATCCAAGAGCAGAGGACTAATGTTCTCCTACCATACATGTCCTCAGTTTCCACTAAGTGTTGAAGTCTGGCTTGGACTGAGGCCAGAATAGATGCCTCCAGGCTGCACAGCTTTGAAGCACATGGAAACTAGATAAGTCACTTATGAAAATCAAAGTGTATTGGTTCTGTAGTCAATAAATAAAGAAGCAATCAAAATTAGGAATACAAGTTCTCCAGAAAAAGGAAGTTCAGGCTTGGCTTTCTCAGTAATCAAAATACTTTTAGCCAATATGTATAATTTCTACTCTTTTTCCTCTAAAGACACTATCCTTAAGAAGCGTTCAGTATTCCTTGAAACATGTAATTTAAAACATTGCTTTGAAATTACTTTCACAAAGTAAAGAGAAACTGGAATGATATGCTTTTATTTGTCTTCATGGCTAAAAAACTGTTTTACACATACATACATATATATGGACATATAAAAAACATATATATAGTTTATCGCAGCACAATACTGTTTCTAGATCAGCCACTGCCCTGCTTTGTGATGTTGGATTCATCACTAGAACTCTAACTTTCTCGTTGTAAAGAGTAAAGTTCTTAAAACATTGAAGAAGAGTTCAGAAAGTCTTTATTATTTTTGAGGAATAGGTCTTCGTTTCATATTGGATTTGTCTGCAGAAAACCTCTTTCCCTGTAACTCAAAACCAGCCTGATACTTTCCTTCACGCTTTCATTACAGCTAAATCACTTTGCAGTTGATCACTTCCACTGGCAAAAAAGTGTAAAGACATGTATTAAGGAAATTCCCTCAGGCCAGTTCTGCTGCCACTCCTGTCGGCAGGAATTAAAAAGTCTGAAACTTGTTTTCATTGCAAATAGGTTAATGGTTGGACTCTATGATCTTAAAGGTCTTTTCCAACCTAAATGATTTTATGATTCTGTGATCTCTCCTAGGATAATGCTCCATTAAATTGATGGTCATGAAATACCTTGAGATCAGATGAAAATTAGGTGCATAAAAGAATGGACAGGGTTTGTACCTCTGTTCTCCCAGGATAGTGCAATGTCAGGTAGGAGGCATAGGAGTGAGAACCATCCAGGAACTTCAGAGGAGAATGTTTTATAGAACAACCTTAGACTGAAACTGTTCCACCAAGGGGCATTATAAAATGCTTTCAGTACAGTATGCTAGGAGCGCTGATCATTCTCCTTGAAAAGGGAAACAAAAGGCAGGGAAATAGGTTGAAAGTATATGTGGTAACCATCTGCGGAGATCTTTCTGTTTATTTGTTGAGAACTATTTTAGCTGTTCTGACAGCCTGCCTGAAAGGATCAAAACACCCTGAACCACACAGGCATCAGCAATGGTAGCAGAGAACAATGCTTTTAGGCTCTTAAGTTATCTGAAACTGTATTTCAGGAAGCATGCTTTCTCTGTTTCCTTGATAACAAACCTTTTCAATCAGGGCTCCTACCACAATACACTTATGACATGCTTTTGAGGTAGATATGTACTCTTCTTTCAGATACAGGAAAGCAAATGCAGAAAGCTCAAGTGTTTTGCCAAAGGCTGCATGGTGAATCGGTGCCAAGCCAGAGGATGCATCCAGAGTAGCTGACTCAATTCGCTTTAACGAGATGGTGCTCTCTCTGATGGATGCAGTCTTTTCAGCTACTGCTCACAGCTTAAAATAGGCAGTGAAGGAAGTATTTTAAATAGCGTGGTGCCACCTTATTTCCTCAGTGTCATGACCTATTCCTATTTGCCTAAGAACACTTCTCTTACCTTCAGCATTTTTCTTGAAGCTGATTTATTTTCCATTTTTTTTTTTTCTGCTAGGATTGCAGGCAATGAGGATGAAAAGAAGCTCATAAAACCATCTGCTCAATCTAGACAGATGTTTGTCTGATCAGTTCTTTTTTTAAAAAAGCTTCTAAAAATGAAGATTCTGCAACTTCCTTATGAAAACCTTTTTAATGGTTATTCACCTTTATCTTTAGAAAATTTATCCTTAAATCTCCATTTCTTCTAATTAAGCTCATAATTCTTGTCATGTCTATTTTGCAACTCATGTCCTTTGCCACACGCTTTTACATATTTTAATGTTGCTGCCATGTTCAGGCCAAAGCTTCTAGGCTAAGGAACAGATTATTTCATCTTTCTTCTGGTGTCTGTTTTCTAGAATTCTGATTGTTCTTGTTGCTGTCTCCTTGACAGTCACCAGCTGCTTGCCCTGTAACTTCAGAGGCTCTGTAGCACAGTGCTTAAGAGAAAGATTTACCAACATTGAATACATTGCATAGGAGACAATACTACACCTCTGGTTTGTATTTGCATGGTAAACTATAGCTGTATTTATACACCTTGGCTAATTGTTCCCCATTTTAACATGAGCATGAGTTTTCTGACTGGTGTATATCCTGTGCTGTCCTCTTATCTCTAGGTCCTCATCTTCACAGCTACTGCCTGGCTGATCACTCCCTTTTCTGCATTCAGGCAGGTTTATTCTAACCTACTATAGAAACTTACGTTTATCCTTGTTGGATTGCACCTCCTATATTTTGAATTATTTTTCCAAATTTCCAATTTCAAAATAAATCTGATTTGGTTTTTACTTTTATTGCAAGCTCCCAATTTGATGTTACCTGAAGATATAATCAGCCCACCTTTTTACTGAATCATCCAGGTCCTAAAGAAATTAATTATTAATACCAAAAGCGGGACAAACATACTTAACAGAGTCTTCTGTTTTCATTGAGAACTGTTGCTTATTATTCTCAGAATGTGCTTTTTCAGTTGTTTTTGTGCCATTATGTAGTGTACATTTCCCTGTGGCATGTGAGACTCTGCTGAAGGTATAAAATGTTCTGGTTTTACCCTTACCAACAATTAATGGAGAAAACAGGCTGGTTTGACACAGCTTGGTTTTGACATATCCAGTTGTTGAGTTGCTCATCCTCTTGTTATCTTCCAAGCAGTTACAGTTTGAATATTCTTCCCTTCTTTTCCACCACTTGAATACTGAAGCTAATAATGTCATGTAAAAGTAACAAGAAGGATCATGATCCTGGGCTTGCCTCTCTGCTCACCAAGTCACTGACTTGGACACATAATTTGTTTTAGCAATCCTCAGTTAACTGTCTGCAGTAATAGGATAATGATTATCACAGGGGGAATATCAGAGTCAGGATGTTCAATAAAGAATCCTTGGGTTGACTTGACAATGAAAGAGTAAAGGAAGAAAATCTACTTCCTAGAAAGCATTACAGAGTTGTCAAGTAGTTTCTTGGAATCTGTTATAGCAGTGAAGCTGTGGTATAGAATACATGCCTCAGACCTGCTCTCTTATTAAAAGGAATGGGTGCTTAGATTAATAAGAAAAGGCTTCTGATAGAATGGAGGAGCAAGTGCTTGAACAACTCAAAACAAACAAACAAAAAAAGCACTCATTAAAATAAATCCTGTAGAACAGAACCAGAAAGTAAGTAGATTTTTTGGTACATATTTATGAAGCTCACTGATTAAATGAATTTACTGTATAAAACAGCACCTGAGTTAATATAATATGAGAGCACAAATCTGGAATTGACTCTGTGTTTCTTCTATGTTTTTCTAATCTGCTAGAATTAATTCTGCGCCACCTATACAATGGGTATAGCGAAACAAATAAATGGGACTTATTTAGTCTTTCAAAAATTCCTTGTAAGAGCTGATAAGGAAACAAAGCTGTCAGATTGTAAGTAAGTGGTAAACGTCTGTCATTTATTTGAAACTGGCAAAGGACAGAAGACTGAAAAGAAATAAATGGTTGATTTTCAGATTAATAGAAAAATGGCAAAAGGTTAATAGAAGGGTGCCTCAAACTTCTGTTTGAGGACCACTGTTATTTAATCAGTGGTGTGGAAAAGGGAGTAGGCAGTGAAGTTGCAAGATTTGCAGATAATAAGAAATTATTTATGGGAGTCAGTGTTAGAGAAGACCATGAGGAATTTCAGAGGCATCTAATAAAGGAGGCTGTATTGACAGCAGAACATCATATGCAAGCCTTTGTTGACAAAGTAATGCCCATTGCAGGGAATAATTTGAATTGTTCGTACACATTACTGGGTTCTAAATTAACTGTAACCATTCAGAGAGAAAAAAAAAACCAAAAACAACAAAACAAACCTAGGGGACATTGCCAGCAGCTCAGTAAAAACATCTGCTCATTGCACAGCAGAAGTCAAAAAGTAAATACTACACTGTGATGCAAAAATAATGGGCTAGAAAGTTCTACTGATCATGGCATTATATAAAACAGTGGTACATCCTCACCTAGGATGCAGCATTCATTTCTGCTCATAGAATCATGAAATAGTGTAACTAAAGAAAGTTCAAAAAACAGCTGCTGATGTTAATAAGAGACTCAAGAGTAAATTGCAGCAGGAAATACTTAGGAGGCTGTGGCTGTTGCAGACAAAGGCAGACAGGCATGGGGAAATTTTCTGAATGATTTTGGGAGGAAATACTGAATGTTCTTACTTGTCCTTTCCAGAACTGCAAGAAAAGGAGGATTTCAGTGGATTTGAAAGATGATCATTTGAAAATGATAGAAGAAAATATGTTGTATTCAAAAGATAACTAACCTGTAAAACTAATTACAAAAAGAGCCCAAACCAAAGAATTTATCACTGCTCAAAAGAGGATTAAACCAAGTGTATACTAATGAGAAAATCCTCAGTAATATTTTGTAGGATTCCTAAAAGAGATCTAAATTTGTTTTAAGACATTAACAGAAACACTGTGTAATTATAGAGAATCAGTAGCTGTGGTTCATGGTGCTGCATGAAATGCTGGGTATAGGCTCCTTCTTCAGGAGACAGCTGCTTGTGTTCACTCTGGGGAGTACATAGTATTGGTCTAGATAGGTGGAATGCTTGTCTGATCTGATTGGGTAACTGCTGTCTCATTAAGATAACATGAAATGTGGTGAATGAAAATTTCTAAAGCGAATTGCAAGTTCAGATTAAAGGATTCATTTTGGCTTGCCTTTTCAGATGGAAGTATTCAGATGGAACTTCAGATGGAAGTTGCTTAGAATCTGAAGTCCTCAAGTCAGAGGACCTTTCTTATCACTTGAAGGATGTTAATGTAGCATATATCAGTAGTGGTAGTATACTAGAGTATAATTACCATTTTAATGAGAGGATAGAATCCATCCCATTGTCCCTTAGAATACAAGAATTTATTGTATAATAGATAACATATTTCTGTGTGTAATTCATCACCTTCTATTTGGGGGGGGAGGGAAATCCAACAAAAGGTCCCACAACATTTTAAGAAGGTTTTGAGCCTGGGAGCACTGACCAACATCTGCACATAGCTGAAAAAAGAAGTCCACTAATCAGTAAGATCAGTTCTACAATGTATGCCAAAGAAGAGGAGTAGCTGGTACAACTATTTTCACTGTCATTAAATCACTAATATGATCAAATAGTGAAATACACAGCAGATGAATAATTAAATCCAGATGTCATTTCCATTGTTGACAAATATGAAAGAAAAGACGACAAACTCATTAAAAGATCACTTACTAAGCAGGCTTCATTTTTTCCCCTCAAAGTGTGCTGCAAAAACTCTTCCATGGAATAATCCAGCATACAGATGAATAAAAAATCAAACCAGCTTGCTGTTTAAAACCCAGTAGTACAAAGTCTCCCTGTGTAAGCACACTGGACATAACTAGCTTCACAATTTCGTTTTCTTAAGGAGAAATAATGTAGTTATCATTAAATTCCTTGGGAAACTAGCTTTAATAATGTTTTTTGGTTATCAGGGGTATCGTTTTTCCTTCAGGCAGAGCTGAGGAAATATTTAGTTAAAACCATCATTGAGTGTGATAATAAAGTCAGTCCATTCCAGTTCAAGACCACAGCAATTCTTTATCACTCCAAATGGGCTGTGGGGCTGAAAGCTCTTTTTCTAGTTGTCAAAGTTGCTGAGTTCACAGATAGCTATCATTTTCAGAACATACTTTGCTGCATGTGGAAAAGCAAGAATATAAAAAGTACCCCAAATACCTTCAAAACTGAAGAGACTGGTTTGCAAAAGAATTTCCACAGAATTGCATTGCCTTTCTAAGCTTATGCCCACCTAAGATTTTAATTCAGATGGGGAACTGACTATTTAAATTTATACTTGAACTTACATGCCTGTCTTTCATTTGGATTTATACGTTACACACATGCATCCCACATTCCTACTCACAGTTATTCTTGCTCGCATAAATGTGTAAACTCTTCATTCACTGGAGCCAGAAGAGTTTATCCTTACACATACTCAAAATACATATTTTTTCATGCTCCTTCACTATTCACACATATATACACACAGGCAGACAAAATTATATTAGATACACAGTATGTAAATACAAATTCTATTATCCTCTCAAAAAGAATGTAAAAAAGTAAGCATCGCATAGAAGTAGATGTAGTTAGTTACAAAGTCATCAGCAAAGTTAAAGCGTCATTGGGTTCTTCTCTAAATCATTTATTTAATATTCATTGACTTGCAGTCAGTTACAGTAGCAGGACTTCAGCATATCAAACATCTACAACCTTGAATGCTTTAAAATCCATTCCCATTTTCTAATAATCCCTCTGTGCATTCCTGGGCTGATACTTTAATATATAATGCATACACACCCTGGTACCAATAGACAGCTGCTTCTGATGCTATGAAAATGAAAATTGTAGCCATGTTGTTTCCTGTTACACCTTTTGAAGCAAATTCTTTTCTTCTCCTGGGACAGATGATAAGCTTACAGTAACTGTCAAGAGCTCAGAAGTTATGGTGTCTTGAACTTGCAGGTCACACAACTTGAAGTGATGTTCTGCTGTACCACTAAGGACAATGGTCTTGACAGTTCTGATAAAACTAGGTAAAGGTCATTTGGGGCACCTTATGTATTGGAAACTCTGAAACAATTTTTCATTAAGAAATATCCAACAAAGTGCCTCTATAACTGTCAAAGGAACAGAGAATTTGACTTTCCAAAGTGTCTGTTACAGAGACCACACAGAACTGCCTGAATCTTAAAGCATGAAGTACTTTCACAAAGTCACAAGCCGCTAAAGGGAACAGTGATGTTCCAGAGATGTTGCAGTGTAAGCCATATGAGTCACACTGACAAATAATGAAAAAATTAAGTAGGCATACGAATAACTATATCTACTCCTTCTGTATCTAGTGGAAATGGAGATGCAATTAGTCAGCTCATGATGCTGAAGATGATGTTAGGTACATGAGGCTTTTCCTATTCTGTTTGTACTAAGATATGATACTGCTATGTAAGTAACAAATAATCCTGTAAGTGGGCTATCTGCAGAGCTTGCCAGGCCCAAACAAAGAGTTTCAAAACAATTCTGAACAGAATTGCTTCTCTTGTGGTGCTCCTGGATGCCACTTCAGATGCCTAAATAGAAGAAAAAAAAAGAGGTAAAAATTAAAACATGAGCCAGGCTAATGAGAAATGATACAAATTATGAATGTGCATTGTTTGCTAAATGGTACTGAAGCAAGAATGCAGACATTAAACCTTTAAGGAGAATAAATTGTTTAGAGTGATGTATTGAGGACGTATAACTGGGAGTACTGGGCAAACTTAAGTCTGGATTGTACAGGGTACTACTGAAAGTATTGTGTGGGACTGTGCTGTATTGGCTGTAGTGCAGGCGAGAGTGAGTTAGGTAATAGGATAAATATGTTGAAATACATACCTTCCACTTCTAGTGTCTGTGATCTAGTTTATATGTAAAACAGTCTTCAGGGAGCGTAGTCCCCAAAACACTTAGGGTATTTATTTCTACAGAAAACAATTGCTTAAGAAATTGGACTAACTGGAAATCTTCAAATGGTGATATTTTTGTAAAGCTGTTGTGGAGAGGAAAGTGGTGATCTGTGCCAGCTAAACCACTACAGCAATGCTAGCAGCTAGCCAGTTACTCATGCCAGTGGCAATAGCTGTTCCCAGTGTGATCAAACCAACAACAAAAGCTGCTTCTATTTTTGTCATGATTCACATGGCCACAAGGAAAGACAGCTTGATTTTATTTCAGCTGTGTCCTAACCATAGTCTGTCTCTGTGTCTCGTTCATATCTGCGCTTCTAAACCCCACACAGATTTCCCATACTGAATAGAAACTGACATTTCAAATGTGCCAGAGCTTGTGAAATGTTAATTACAGCTTCATGTTACAGATGTGATGCAGAGATTATCTTTCATTCTTCTTCTCTGCATATGATTTCTTCTTGGCATTTTTACTGGTATCTGCACTATACCACTTTCATCCTTAGCTTCTGTCAAGGAGCCTGTCCTAAGTGAGACTGGCTCCAAGATGTATTGTGGCTTTTCTGTCTTTTGCTTCTGTGACTTTGTTTTCTGTTACTTGCTTATGTGGTTCAGAGCTGCAACAAAACCAAATGCTGTATGCTGAAGTCAACAGAGCACAAAGATGACTGTCTTCCTTCACACCCTCCTTCAACCCCAGCCTGTTTGTTATATTACAAAGCACTAGCTCTGAGCTATTACTGATTGTTATTAATACCAAGTCTAAAAAACAGTACATCTGTTAACTCCACCTTTTTGGCCTCTAAGCTAACTTCTTCTCTTGGTGAACTCATTGTAAATACTTGCACAGAATGCTGTAGTCCTGTACCAAGGAAGGCAAGTTAGCTTTGAGCACACGTGCATGGATATTCGGAGCAGTTTAACAATGGCAGCACAGAGCTCCATGCAGATCATTTTACATGGTTGAAAAACAGGGAAAATTTACCGAGGTAGTATGCTGCACCACATGGCTTTATTGCTTTTAGCATCCAAATTTACCCATTTAGAATTTAAGTATTTGCACTGGATTGTGTAATTTAGGTACATTGTGCATATAAGACTGCGCATCTGAATGGTACGAAAGCTCCTACTAGCAGCTAGGAAATGTATGACCTCTTTCTCATTAATGAAAGAAATGAAAAAATAGGTTTGTCTTTCAAATCCACACTGATTTTAAAACTTCCTTAAAGCACTTTTTGCAGTTTATCAAAGAAATATTGCTCATCTATGTGTATTTGCTTTTGCAAAAGCTGTCAGTCTGTATGAATAGGTACCTTTGTCATTCAACTATAAATACTGTTCTAATGCACAATTTACTTTGCATGTATGCTTCTGTTATTTCAAGTTTCACAATAATTTAATTCTCCTCATATACACAAATATATAAAACTGATATGGAATTATTCTTATGCTAGTTTGAAATAGTAAGCTGTGGACATTCAAATTAGCCAGACTATTTCTGCTACTGAATAGCATTAATAAAAATTGCTCTGAATTTTACAAGAAATTTTGCTTCTGTTGCTAATTGAACCAAGATCTGTTTGCCCTGTGATTACCTCTAGTCATGCTTGGCATAATTGACTGTAATTATGATTAACTCAATGTATTTAACTGGCCAATGTGTCTGAGAATTAATCGTGTACTTTCCCCTCTATTCAAGCTGTAATATGTAGTTACACTCACCATAGCATGGTTATAGGATGGAATACTAGAATCTTTCTGCTTAGGTAGTGAAGTACCATGTTAAGGTTTTTCTTGCCAGAGTAGTTTGGTTTTCTTCTTGCTGGGCAAGGAACACACTCAGATTTTGGAATGGGAAGAGTTTTCAGAAGTGGATGAGATTCTGGCATCTTTTCTGGCCTTTAAATCAGTGAAAAGACTGCAGAAACAGTTCTGAGTCGAAGTTGCCTCTGTTCTTTGCAGTTCTGTGGTGAAACCAAGTCCTTCAGGTAAGTTGAAACACTGCAGCTCATCTGCGCCAATTTTTTATGACCTGGAGAAAAAAAGAAATTATGTTTGTAAAAATATCTCTTAATCTGCAGCATTCACTGAGAAATATTTATCAAAAAAGTGGTCAGTAGGTGAATGTTAGTCTCTCCCCTCCATTGTGGTACAGTTAAAAGCTAACTTTCCCCACAATGTTTTTGTGTTTCTAGGTTGCTTTTTTATAACTTTTTACCATCCTTGGGAATGAACAGAGCACTAAATGTAAATTAGTAATATTAGTGTAAAATGCTGATTGTACAAAAATAATTTCAGATTAGTAGCAATAAAATCTCATATTTACTTAGCATTTTCACATCTAACAAGTCAAATATCTGTCTTTCTAGTCTATTCAGGCTTCATTTCCCTCAATTCTCATATGCAGCTATCTTTTGCAGAGTGCAATAGCTGTGTAGTAAGTAATGTACAGAAATAGCACACAACAGTTTAAAACAGTCTGATGTTTCAGATTTAGGTAGATGCAAATCAACTTAATTCCTAAAGTTGCATTTGTTATTCTCCATTTTCACACACACCAAGGAGGGGGGAAAAAAAAAAAAAGGCAATAAAACAACAGAAGAAGGAATGGTATATCCGGTTCAGACTTCTGTAGGTACTGGTTCAATAAAGAAGTTAGGCAGACTTCTCTAGAAATGCAGAGAGATTCTTTGTTGTCCAAGAAAGTGATGTATTCACCGAATTCCTTGAATACTTCTTGTGAAGTGTAATACTTCTTCAGTTACCTTATGGGATGAATTATTTTATCTATATGATTTTACCTTTATATAATAAATTTTTATATAGGCAACTTTGTACATAGGTCAGATCTCTGTGGAAATCTCTGCAGAAAGAGGGCAGATCATAGAAGATGCTGGAGATGATTATGCAAAATGGTTGTGCAAAATACTTTGCATGGTGAAAGAAACTAACAACCCTGATTGAGATACTGTAATTGACTACATCAGTGCTCCTGATGCAGTACAAAATGCACTAATCAAAGCCATCAATGAAGGTAATTAGGTGAAACTGCTTTTATTTTGAATTGAAACTCTCTGGAAAGTATGAGTACTGCATCAGGAAGAGCTATTTGCAATATCTAGGAGCTAAAGGAAAAAGAAGTTCTCAGGCCAATTTAATGCAATTGCAAAAGCACATTCATTTCCACTCTCAGAGGTTAGAATTAGCCCAACAAATGTACATTTCCAAATTTAATTATACATTAGCAAGGAAGTGGTCTAGCCATCAATGTGCTGAGAAAAGCATCTTCCCTAAGCACTACCCATCAGGTGTGAACAGCAGATTGTTATATTATAAAGGGTGCAGATTAACAAGATTAGATTTTTTAATTCTCTAGGAAGTGAATATTTCACTTTTGCAGCATTTAGATTATGAAGTCCAATGAACTGTTTTATCCCTATCTGGTATCTGAAAGACGCTGTTTTCAGTAAAGTGTAAAAAGTAGGAAAGGGGTGAGGAATAAAGAAACGTAACATCCAACTTCAAAAGAGTTCTTTGAAGATAAAATGTGGAACTTACTTGCATGTCATTAAACATTTCACAGCATTCCCTGAATGCTTGCAGCCAAGTAATTTTGCCGTTTCTGTTTCCATTTTTCTGTCCTGCAAAACTAAGATGCAGTATGCAGCATACCTGTCTGAGTAATGACCCATAAAGCTTGTTTATGTTACATTAAAAAATGAGGTGAATATAGCTTGACTGCAGAGTGAATGAAGGACTTAATTATATGAAGATGTCATTCACTCCGATTGAGAGGACAAATCACTGCTTCAGTGCCCTGGCCTTTTCCCTAAAGCTAAGCTGCATGTTTATACATTTCTGGGCATGGTAGAGTATTGAAGAAAGAAGCTCAAAGCTGGAGACTGATAACATCTATAGCAGCACCATAATAAAGAGAAGAGCTGGTGTAAAAACTGGCTTTACTTTACATCTAATTTGTGTTTTGGCTATAAGCCAGCCAGAAAGTAGTGCAACTTTTTATATCAATGGAATTTGAGCCTTTACTGCTGCCATTTCATTTTTGGTTTTTTTTGAAATCACATACCTAAGGATCACCAGTTGCCAGGCTTGGGGTCAGAGATGAGTATTTTGCTTACTGTTAGACTATAGAAAGAGGGACGTTACTTGTGTTTTTCCAGAACATGTTAGTACAATATAAGAAAGAGATGGTTATTGTGCTATGTTGTTGTTTTATTGAACTAGTAAAAAAAAAGAGTGAGCAGATGGAAAGGAAAATGGGAGGCAAGGAGGAGAAAAATTAGAGGAAGACATCAGGATAGGGAGAGAGAGTGAAAGGTAGGTAGCTCAGTAAAAGTGAAGAAGAGTTGACAATCTTGGTGGATTGTCAACTATTTTACTTGGTCAAGATAGGGCACTTGTTTCAGCCAGAGCTCTGATACACCGTTCTTTATGCATAAGAAAAAGATAAATGTTTTGTCTAAATCTCAGAAAAAAGTCTTATTCAGGTGCAAGTTCAGTTTCATTTGAAAGCTTTGGGTTTTGATCCTAATCGACTTATGTATCTCGAGTTGGTAATATGCTCCTTTCTTCTAGCAGCAGGTCAGACGGAATTTCGCTATTGAGATCATCCATCATTGCAAATCGCTGTATTTTCTTTTTCAGGCCAGGGTCTGAAATGAGACTACCTATAAAGAAATCTGGGCTAGGATGTGCAATAGTCTTGATGCAGTTCCTGTGTGAATTGTAGTATATCAAATGGCAGGCTGGAGAACAAAGGATAGAAAATATCTTCCAGTTTCTCATTTCAGAATCGATTCTTATTAGTTAGCATGGAGACAGCATGTTCTGATGGTGTGATGAAGGCATAGCAATGGTTGTTAGGTGCTTTAAGTTAGATATTGCTGTTACTTAAAGCTTTTAGTAGCAGTATTTGAATGTTATCGAGAAAAACAGCAAAGACATTTTAGCATGTTTTTAAAATCTGGCTGTTACTTATTTCAAAGTACTAATGCATGGATTTACAGAATAAAACATCCCCCACTCAGCATTTGTTACCAACCTTCCATTTCTAATCTGAACGTTCCTAAGATGCCCTCCATTATAAACTTGCGTGTGTCCAGAACTAAACTGCACACACTGATACTTCTTTCCCTGCCAAGTCTGTGATACTGTGGAAGTAGGTGGCCAGAGATATGTGTGATGGACCCAGTGCACACACAAAAAAAAAAAAAAAAAAAAAAAAGATAAAATTAGATTTATTGCTCTAGAGGGTGCTACAGTGGTTGCGTATCTCGGTGATTAGGACATTCTACTCATTTTTAGAAGATCGGGATTTTGGATAAGATGGGGTGTTACTGAGCATGGTGGAGTGTGCAGTTGACCCTAGACAGAAAATTGAAGAGAAATATGGGTGAAAATCACAGTACTTTGTCAGAACTGTAGGAAGAGAGGAAAAGGTAGGAAGTTACACATTAGCAAAGAGGACAATTAGCAGTGGTTTTGTGGGGCCCTCAGGTCTGCAATAGCTGAGGACATGAGGATATGAGTCAGATCAGGGGTTTCAGATGGGTGATGTGACCCATCTTTAGTAAAGAGGGTGCCACAGTTGTGAATGGAGATATGCTTGGCAGAGCTCTGTGTTTGCGGCCTTTCCTTTCTAGTGAGCACCATCAATCTGTCACATTTTATGAGCAGTAAAAAACCCACCCAAATTATTAAGAGAAAAGTAATAATAAAAGCTTAATAATTTTCCTGTTTCTGACAAGTAGCCAGTATGAAAAAACACTGTCAGAGAGAGCTTTCTGGCTCCTGCCAGCACCACCCAAATGCTCACTTCTAATCCTTTTGGTCATTTTTTTCCACTAAGACATTGTATTTTTTTTCTGCCTCTGACAACTGTTTGAAAAGTTGTATGCCTTCTGCACAGCGCTGTATTATGGATGATGTATTAGGAGTCATACATCCAGCATGCCTTCTTTGCGGGTACCTAATAACTGTGCCTCCACTCCATAAAGAAAAAGCCTATGACAGGTTTATTCGTCTTTTTATTTCTTTGTTGTGCTCTGCTCCCTGCTGAAAAAGGTTCCTTTTCACTTCAGCCTCTTTTTCTCTTGTCTGGTTTGTAAATGCCAGGTGAATTTCATTTGCACAGACACTAGTGGGAATTGCTTTCTGGCCCCATGGGCTGCCAGTCACAGGAAGGAGACATTACATAGGCATCTGTTTGCAAGGATCACACAGAAGTTTTGGAGTAGAGGGAAGAGGAAGCAAAGTATGAGTGACAGTCATCTTTCCTTTCAAGATCAGAAAGGGCACAATGTTAAAATAATTTAAACCATAAGTCAGTTCATGCCTATGCCTTTGAAGGCTTTATATTCATCTGATTTGAAATAGGTAGAGGCATGTGGTCTAGCTCATATCAGCTTCCTGTCTGCTGCTTGTGGAGAGAAGAGCTTTGGTGATGTTGGAAAGGTGTCCCATGATTTACCATCCCAAAGAAGTATGTGCATCGTGCATGTTCCACGTGTATGATGGGAGTTAAACCAAGTGCAAAGAGAGATGGGAGGTGGGAAGACAAGGGCGGTCTATTTAGTTGCATAACAAAAAGTTGTCATATTATGCATCAATCCCTCCCATACTGGCCAGCACTGGTGATGTATAAGGGGAAAGGGCAGAGGTTAATGCTTAGAGATCCTCAATAAATTCATGGAAGTGTACATAGCTGTGTATGCTGCCTTACAGTACACTTCAAATGACCACATACATGCCATTTGCCAATGAGTATACACTCATGTACTCCAAAAAGTGATAGAAAAATTCCCAATCCTGTCATTCTGTCTTCTGTATGCACCAGTGCTTTCAGGTACAGCAGTGATCTCATTCAGGAAGTTGTAGGCATCAAGGAACACATGCATGAGCCCATGCTTGCCATTAGCACGCGCTGTAGGCACAGCTTCCCATGCACACACACAAATGTAGTCAGGTCATATTAGCATAGCCCTCAAAAAGCTTTCTGTGATCTGCAAGTTAAGGCAGAGGGATCGCCTCCAGAAATCCTCAAACTCTTTGTCTTTTATAGGAGGGTGCAGGAAGATTATAAACCTTATAGAGGGGGCTTTGTACAACAGGCAGTGGGAGTTCATTAATTATCTAACAGCAACCACTTGAGTATGATTTAGAACTTCTGTGCAACTTTTATTCCTATCAGTGCTTTCCCCTTTCACACAATTTTCTTTTCAGCTCAGATGTGGATGGGAGGAGCTCATGTAAATTGCAGCAGAGAGTGATGATCGCTTTAATGGAAATAGGTCTTAATAAGAGTATTCATTTTTCTGGGCTGCCATGTGCTAGCTCCCCATAACTGTTTAAAAACCTGGCAGCAGCAGTCTTCTATTGTTGTAAAAGTATATCTCGGGCATTAGCACTGCTCCTGCTAGCTTAGTCTGAGGGTTGTTTTTTTTTCTCCTAGTTCGCTTGAGACAACCACTGTCACAGAAAAGCAGAGTATCCCAGGCTCAGTGTTGAACTCTGCATCAGCTATCCTGTTACAGGCAGGAAGAAAACTGTGAGGCCACAGTTAGGCTGTTGTTTTTTACCTACTGCTATGCCTTACACTGCTTTCTCATTGTTGTTCTTATCAGCGTGCACTGATGTGCTTGTGTACGGATTGATCAGGTTGCTTTGTAATGCTGATATATAACTCCCAACAGGATACCCCCACTTTTTATTTTCAGCCCATTCGGCACAGTAGGAGTGAAGACAATCAGTATATTGTAGCAATAAATTTTGAGATCGGTTTTATTGCCACTGTTTGCTGTCTGGCCACAGGTACTCCCCTCAGAGCTTCCATGGCAAGGTGCTACAGAGTAATTCTTAACTGTGGCATGGAGCTTGGAGAGTAAACAGGAGGGCCTGAGTGTTATGGAGTTGAACACTGCAGAAATACAAATATAGCAGAAATAATGAGAGCATTTTATCTAAAGAATAATATGCTGTAGTGATGTTATTTCATTTTACAACTGCAAGGTATGAAGCCAATGATTATTATAGTACACTGAACATTTTGTAGTGCCTTTCATCCTAGCAACTCAGAAGGCTTTAAAATTCATTCTTCTTACCTATCTTAGTGAAAATACAATTACATCCAGAGTTAACTGAGGTTATGGCCATTTGAGTGGATTTGAGCAAAGAAGAGAATTCAGAACCTGAGTCTTGGGAGAATTGGATCAGTTCATTCCTGTTATGAATTTCCCATATGATCTTAGGGAAGATAGTTAGCCTTTTGGTGTCTTTGGTCCCTTCACGAAAGTGAGGTAAATAGTCTTTACTATCAGTTATGAGGATAAAACACAAAAAGTGCTCAGACGCTATGATAGTGGTGGCCCAGTAAGGTAAAGTCTATTATTGAGCCAGCAGAAGTAACTGGAAGTCTGGGCTTCTGTCTCTAACTGAAATAAGTGAATTATACTTGATCTATAGCTTTGTCTTTGGCAGAGTTTAATAACAGAAGATGCTATGGTTTTGTTCTGTAAGGTCTGCAATAACAGATTTTTATCATTGCTAAAGCATCATGGGAACTAAAGTATCATTGCTAAAGTGTCATGATTTCTCATCTGATGTTGCATGTGCACTCGTTACAGACTACATGGAAATTCTTTCAGATCCTCAGCCCGGAACTGCATCTCTCTACCTTCAGTAGTATCAGACATCATACTCTGGGCCTTGCTTTTGTTTTGATCACCGCTATTATAATTCATCTTGGATCGGTGACTCCTTTTGCTTGTCTGCAACAACTGCTAAAGACAATAGCCTGCTGAATACTTCTGCATGTACTTTGGGTAAAGGAGGGAAATAACACTCCTAGTTTATTGGAGTCATCACTGTAATTACTTTTGCATGTGAGGAAGGCAAGGTCATCACTAGATGGAAAAACACACACAACTTGTGCAGAATCATAAGAAGCCTGTCTACTCTGAGGTTCACAAGTTCAGACTTCTTAAAGATCTGTGCAGGTATCTTTCTGCCCTGCTACTGGAATTCCCCAAGCGCCTGCCGAAGTGCTTACATCTTTAAGCAACCATTTGCAGTGTCCTTTTCCTCATCCCTCCTTTGCAAGATAATAACAAGTTATTGAAGCCATTGAAGAGTTAGCAAGGAAGAAAGAAGTAGAAAAGTGACGATAATTATTTGATGTGGATTTGCTGGAGGGACCTTGACAGTTTTTAACTCCTCAGGCCACCTGCTCTTACTCACTAGGTGAAGCACTTCCCCTTACTCAAGGCATTGCTGCAGGACTGTGATTGTTTGCACAGGAAAGGAAAATGGAAAGTAAAATGAAATCCTCTTCCCATGGCTGCAGCAAGCTCCTACAGTTAGGACTTTGCTTCTGTGTTGCCTTTTGTTTCTCAATCAAGTCATGAAAATTAATTCTTGCCATTTTGAGATCAACAACATTAAAGCAGAGATTACATGGTCTTGTGGTTTTGGTATGTCTCACACTGGTCTCTTTTGGGACTATCATCCTTAATATAATGGCACATGTGGGAGGACCTTTAACTCTGACTCAGAATAGCTGTGGTATTTGCACAATCACTGTTCTTTTGCATTTAAGACTCACTTTTGCAGTAATACCTAAAGGGTATTAGTCATCTTCTAGTGATTATGTAGAAGAACATCAATGTATTAAAAAGTTCAGGTTTCCAACATAACCCTCTTTCCAGATTTCACCTGTTGTTTGTCTTAAATGACAAGACTTTTAAAGTGAATGCTAAACCTCTTCCTGGTAACTCTTGGGTGCACCTCATGCAATTAGTGAATAACATGATAAATAACCATCTTGCAAACAGTTGTGTGCCCTGAGCATGATGGGTGGCATGGCATGAAATTCTTCTCTCATTTCAAAGACATTCTGTTTGGCGCCTGCTCTCGCAATTTGCACTTGAATCAGCACATCATCTTTCAGTAATGCTGCATATCAGTCCCCAAGGTTTGCAGGGAGCCATCCTGTGCAATCTTGATGCTTGAAAACATTACTCTTCTCTCTGTGCACCCCAAATTCTCTTTCTTTGAGAATATTAACTTGTTATTGCATTCAGATGGAAAACAGCTAAAACAGCTAAGACTGCTGGATTCTTCTCAGGTTGCTTTGTTGTAAACAGCAGCTGCCATCTGGCTGATCTTCTTTACTCTCATACCAGGAAACTTTTGAGGATCAGGCAGTATAAGGAAGACAACCAGGAACAGGACTAGATGCTAAATTCAGCTGTGCAGTTAGGAAGGTTAAGTGAATTATTTGTTCGGGTTTTGTACTTTTTCCCTGCCAGTGGTTATTAAACTTCTCAAGTAATGACGCAAGCCCCACGAGGCTTCCACATGGAAATCGTTCAAGCTTCTCCCAAGCAGGCCTGATGAGAGGAGAGCCAGCATGTGTGTGAGCTCAAATTCCCAGGGCTCTGCAATTTGGCTTAACCTTTGCAGGAATGTAGAGGTGCGCGGTGGCAGCACAGCCATCTGTTTCAGCGGGGCATTCAGTTCCGGTGCGATCTTCTCCACACTGATTAATTGCAGCTGTGTAGAAATGAGTTTTCTCAAAAAGCTATTTATCATCCTCAAATTAACTGCATGGGCATTAAGCCTCAAACAAACTAACCAGCAAAATATGAGCATAACATAAATGCCCAGTTTGCAGACCTGGTTTCGTTTTGGGCTTGTGGCAGTGGTTCATGATGAGTGATCGCAGGTTTTCCTGATGGCTGAGTAGCTGCTGTTCTCTCTGCTGTCAGTAGTTGATTAGAGCCCTAGGCTGCAAGAGGTGATGACAGAGACACAGCAGTGGCACGTGTACTTTTGGAGTCTGGGATAAACGGTGTTTTTCTGTAGTGGCAGAAGACATTATAGGCAGTGCTGCACAGTTAGGTGTGGACAGCTGTGCGTGTTCCCCGAGCTAGCTGCAGTAGAAAGGCCATCTGGCTGCATGAACGCAGGACAATGCCCACAGATGAAGTCCAGCTGTGAGGCAAGATTTCTTTGCTGAGGCACAGGCATGAGGTAATATGTCTAATCATCTTTGGGACCAGAGCTGGCTCAAAACACAGGCTTGACTGCACCCTGTGTGCTGCCAAGTGCTGTTTAGACTGAAGGTTTCACTGATGTCCTGTCCAATTCTGTATTCATATGAGGTTCACATTTGTGGTGCATGGAATCTACAGGACAGTCCAGGAAGACTCTTTCAAGTGTGCTGTACCAAGGAGCTATACCAACTGCCTTTTCAAAGCAGGTCTAGTCATATTGGGCTGCTCAGGGCCACATCCATCAACTCTTGAACACCTCCAAGTACAGAAGTCATATCTCTTACTGTGGTGTAGTGTTCCTGTATAATGTAAACTATCTGTTTTGTTTCATGTGAAAATATTTTATTCATTTGAAAATGTGACTTCATGGTCTAATGTGATATAAATGTGACCTAAGACATATCTTGCAGCTGGAAGGTTTTATTGTATCTCGTTCTAATTTATTATCTTTTTAAAACAAGTAATGCTCTGTGCTTCACTAAGAACTCCTATTGCTCATCTTAAAGTGCTTAACAGACAATAACTTATGATGACAATGTTCTCTGCCCTTAAGATGGATTTAGTTTTCTTCACTTTAAAGGGAGTGAAACTGAGGCAGAGGAGAGCCTTGTGCTGTGCTCCTAGTCTGACAGCAAATACAATGGAAGAGACAAGCATAAAGAAACAAGCATATCTGATTCCAAGTTCTTCTAGGCCTATAGTTTTCTTTCAAAATGACAACAACAAAAAAAAAATCAGGACATGCTGAGTATGCGCATAAACATCACACACAGAAGCATTTCAGTAAATTGTGTTTTTTTCTGAAGTTTGAAACTAAAAAAGATACCCAGTATGCTAATTCTTATTTCATTCTTTTTCTAAAGCAAACATACACTAGAGATAGTTTGATAGTTTCCCATGATTATTACAGTTGAATATTCATTCTGTACAAAAGACTGCAGAATTAACAATACATTACAATTACATGTGCCCTCAAATGGGAACACAGACTTATTACTTGTTTCAAGTAAAATAATTACTTACAGGAGTGACACATTGATTACTAATTCTTCAAGAAGTTATTATGCCTTACTATTTGAAAAAGAAAGACTTGAAGTCAGGAATATAATTCTTGCTAGTAGTTGCTCAATTTGATAAATGATTTTGACTCAAGTAATTGCTTCGTTAAAGCTAAAATGTGCTGAAGAAGCTTGAGTTTACTTTCCTAGTGCTACATAATAAAGCAACTAGTATTAATAATAATTATAAAACTAATAACCTGCTGAGAATGAACTCCTGCTTTTTAGTGGCTGTCACAAAAAAAGAAACCCCAAAAAACAACAAAACATTTAAAAGTTTTGATCAGTTTGAACCACTCCATAAACTGGTCTAATCCAGAGGCACAGGAATACACACACAGCCGTTTTTCATTATTTTCATTTTTTATTCTTAGATGCCGGTAAATAGATGAAAACTCCAATACTTTGGAGGTTATATGCACAACTGCATCCTTGCAAACTTTGCAGCTCTCTAGGGCTTGTGTCTCTGGTGGATTCATTTGCAACATTATCCCCTTGTGAGTTTTGACCATTAAAACATGCATGCGAAAGTGATTTGCCCCAAAAGCAGAAATGTGACAGAGATGGGCTAGGTCTGTCCCACCAGTATGGTGCAGAATCTTGTCATGGGCTCCAGGAAAGAAGCAGTGACAGGTGTTCGTGATTCCAAGTTTTGTACTTAGTCCACAAAATTAGGTCTTGCTTTATGATATTTCGGTAGTAGGAAGCAGAGTAACTACTAGGGAAACCTCCCAGTGCACTAGCTGGACTCGTAGCAAATCCATCTTTTAGCTTTCCAAGATATCATTATTATTACTATTGTCATTATTGTTGTTGTTTGCTTGGGTAGTCTGATAATGTGATTAATGTAACTAAGAGATACTAGTACCAAGACCAGTACCAGTTCATCCTCTTGATTAGTTGGTAGGACGTTATTCTTGTTATATTCATTTAATTAGAGAGTGTCCAAGCTTTTTTTTTTAAAAAAAAAAAAAAAAAAAAAGGGCAAAGAATGTTCTAGTTTTCTTTAGAATAGTCTGGAGTTTGTGACAGTCACTGATGTTATATCCCTTCATCATCCAAATAAATGTATATTCTCTTGAGCTATTGTTACCTGGAGCCATCAGTGGAGCTAGGAGTATTGCAGCTTCCCAAGTGTCAGAGTGATGCCAGAGCAGCAGACACATTCATGGGGGAGTTCTGACATGCTCACAGAGAAACTCTTGATTTCTAAACTTTCAGACTTCTAATTCGGGTCCCAATTCAGGAGTAAGGAGCAGCTAGCACCTAAAATACAACAGGTATTTGTTTTGCTGGAAGACACAGACGTGCCATTTCTCCTGTGCTGCTTTTGAAAATTCATTCAGTGATTAGAAAGCTAGCAGGGTGCCATGGTAGAAAATGAGGATCTGTCTCTTCTGGTCTTCAATGTTTTGCATGCTTGAGGGCAAGACCATATAGCGTCTGTATACTCACAGACATGTTAAATTCTGATTTTGAAGTGGATGACCAGCTTGCATCTATGAAATCTAAAGATCTGTCTTCTTGGGTTTTATCAGATATAACCTAAGGTACTACCAAGTATCTGCTGATATGGCGAGTCACAGTTTTTTCATCCATCAGGTTGACTTTTGCCTGAAACAAGATTAAGAGTAAGACAATGCTCCCCCACCCCACCAGTAGCATTGAAATAAAGTTCTCTAATAAACCTCCCTTTTATGCTTTGTTCCATCACTTTCTCTTGCCCACGCAGAGGGAAGCAAGACAAAGAGATGCTTTGGAATACAGGCAGAGACCTGAACTGCCACTAGGAATATCTTCTGCTACATTAGCATGGGTTTCACACACATCCTGCCATGTTAATTGGAAGATTTTTAATTTGCATGTGGGAATTATCTGATTGACTCTTTTCCATGAACCCTCTCTATAATTATGCAAATGGTCCAGCATAAGGGAGAAACAAGTCATTTTTTTAACTTCAGAAGCAATGTGTTTAAAATAAAGAAGATGAGAATGACAAAACTTGCTGATGATATACCAAGCACTAACAACAGATCCCAGAAGTGTATGCTTAGCCCTTTTGGTAGATGAAGACCTTTATTTTATTCCAGATTCTACTTAGAAAGCTACTTAGCAGATACAAGGGTATTGAATGTCCATCCGTTGTACAACCCAAAACTGATGCTTTGTCTCACTTCTGATGAAGGTTTCTTCTCAGCTCCCTTTATAGCATCTCCCCAAGGACAGTCAGTATGTCTTGCTGTCAAGAAGAAATACTTCATATTCTGAAATAAGTCAATCACTTCATCCAGAGCTGGCTATCTTCCAGCTTGTTTATGTGAAACATACTCTGGCTTCACTAGCTGCTTCAGTGGCTATTGGAGAGTTTAGCTGTCGGTGATGGTCAGTACGTCATCTTCTAAGAACTCCTACCATTTTTTTTTATTTCCACCCACCCTCCCCCTCCCCACCCCCCCGGAAACAACCATTGGTGGGTTTGGGGTTTTATGCAAAAAAGGAAATGTGTTTGGCATGTGGCATTTTGTCCACTCTTACTGAAGAGAGCTATGAAGTATTACTTTCTGCAGTCAGCCTCATATAGAGAAGGGAATATGGAGAAAGAACGTTTTATCTGTAATGGACATATGTTTTCTGTTCTGCAAGAGCAGAATGCAGAATGCAGTAATGATCTACATTGCAGCAGTATGGAGGCATGCTTACAAATTACATGATGACATTATAGAATCATAGAATCATAGAATAGTAAGGGTTGGAAAGGACCTTAAGATCATCTAGTTCTAACCCCCCTGCCATGGGCAGGGACACCTCGCGCTAAACCATGTGGCCGAAGGCTCTGTCCAACCTGGCCTTGAACACCGCCAGGGATGGAGCATCCACAACCTCCCTGGGCAACCTATTCCAGTGCTTCACCACCCTCACTGTAAAGAACTTCCTCCTTATATCTAATCTAAACTTCCCCTGTTTAAGTTTGAAGCCATTACCCCTTGTCCTACCACTACAGTCCCTGAGGAAGAGTCTCTCCCCAGCATCGTTATACGCCCCCTTCAGATACTGGAAGGCTACTATGAGGTCTCCATGCAGCCTTCTCTTCTCCAGGCTGAACAGCCCCAACTCTCTCAGCCTGTCTTCATATGGGAGGTGCTCAAACCCTCTTATCATCCTCGTGGCCCTCCTCTGGACTCGCTCCAACAGCTCCATGTCCTTTTTATGTTGAGGACACCAGAACTGTAGGCAGTACTCCAGGTGAGGTCTCAAGAGAGCAGAGTAGAGGGGCAGGATCACCTCCTTTGACCTGCTGGTCACGCTTCTGTTGATGCAGCCCAGGATACGGTTGGCTTTCTGGGCTGCAAGCGCACACTGAAGCCGGCTCATGTTAAGCTTCTCGTCAACCAACACCCCCAAGTCCTTCTCTGCAGGGCTGCTCTGAATCTCTTCTCCACCCAACCTGTAGCAGTGCCTGGGATTGCCCTGACCCAGGTGTAGGACCTTACACTTGGTTTGGTTAAACTTCATAAGGTTGGCATTGGCCCACCTCACAAGCGTGTCAAGGTCCCTCTGAATGGCATCCCTTCCCTCCGGTGTATCAACCGAACCACACAGCTTGGTGTCGTCGGCAAACTTGCTGAGAGTGCGCTCAATCCCACTGTCCATGTCGCCGACAAAGATGTTGAACAGGACAGGTCCCAACACCGATCCCTGAGGGACACCTCTCATTACGTATAGTAACAACCAAGTAAATTTGCATCACATACACCAATTCCAGGATTTTGGAGGAAGGAGTTGGTGATAAGTGCATTCCTATGCTTTGATTCTCAGAGATTTTCACTCATGGTTTCAGTTCAGCATAGGACCAAAAACCACAGTATCTTGTTATATCACTTTAATGGGAGAAGTCTGGGGAACAGGAAATCACATAGGTCTATATTTTGTTTGTGGTATATCCCATTGTAAATTAATTTTTATTTACTTTGCCTTTTATTATGGAGGATACTATAGAAAAAGCATGAGTCTGTTATAATAATAGCTAAGCTTCCATAGTTTAATCTTTTTATATTGGTAAAGCATACAACCGTCGAGGTTCATCCACCTCTGTTTGTCATTACAGTGTGAATTCCTTTCCTTCCAGGGCACGTTAATTTGGTCATGCCACTCCGACTTTAGGAGAAGGTACATTTATGCTCACTTTGGTGAACTAATCCAGCTGCAATAATTCTGAAAAAAAAAAAAAAAATTATATGTCATGTGGTGCAATGAAGACACCAAGTGCTAATGGGCCTGGCCTACTTATGCAGAACTCATTTTAACCTCCCCCCAGCAATAAGCTGTCAGGAGTGCCCATTCACCTCAGTATGGGAACTCTGGATTGCAGCACACGATGTCTTCCCTACATGATGAACTCACCATTCTTCACTTCTTCATGAATTCATAAAGACATTCCTCAAATCAAAAAAACAAAGACCCATCTTTCCTTGCTCACTTTTCCTATACCCCCTTTTTCTTTTTACTGTATTTCTGTTCTAATTTTTCTAATCCCCTTTACTTGCTAGGCCAAAAGGAAAAAAAATCTGTTGAGAAATGGATTTTCCCTTCAGGATGATGCAGACTTCAAAAGAAAAATCAGTCATTTCAAGAGGAGAAGAAAAAAATTAATCATCAAGAGCAATAATTACTTTCTAAATATTAGCATGGCAGATAAGGAGAGCAGAATTGAAATGGAAAATGACGCTTTCTCAGATATTCATTATATTTGATTTGTAAGTTTGGAATTTCTAAGGACTTTCTCTGTATTGCATCTCTGTAGCGTAGTTATCATAACTGATAACGTATCAAGACAGTTATCAGTTCCAGTTCTTGTGTTTCTTCAGACATAAAAGATGGCAGCTTGTAAAGTAACTGCCTTTTTTTCTCAGCTTGATCTCTTGGCTTCCTTCTGTGTTCAGGCAAGGCACACATTTCTGTTTCCAGCCATTTTGTAGATGCTCTGCTTTGGATTCATTCAAAAGTATGTGGGGCTGATCCTTAAACCTTATGGCATTTAAGCTACTTGAAATCTCCATTTTAAGAACAGATCTTGACATTTTTGCTCGTATCTGAATACCAACATCATTAAATCTGGTAGCAAACCTGTTTTTCTATCTAACAGAACATAATCAGCTGCATTCCTTTGCTTGTGGAAGTAAAGACCTCTTAAACCTCTTCACACTAATCTACCTATCATTTTACTACAGCAGGATTGTTCTTTAAAGTATTTTATAAAAAAAATTCTTCCTCTGAGTTTGCTCAGTTCTGTTTCAAAGTGTATCTGCTCCTGTTCCACTGACCAGTAGGACTTGTCAGAGGTACAGAGGTTTTGAAGGATGAAGTACTGAATGGGGAGTCAGTCTTAGGAGAAGAAATTTGTTACAATTTAGCTTCTTTAGCTTGCATACTAAAGCAATAAAGGAGGTATGGTTACCCTCTGAAACTATATTGTATTTACAAAGAGGAGGCTGCAAAAATATTTAACCTAAAGCATTGCGTGGCCCAAAATGGCCAGTACCCTGCTGTGAATAAGCTATGGCTGGAAGTTAGAAGTGGGTTCCTACCCAAAAGGGGAGTCCTGTGAATGAAGAAGTCCAGGAGAATAAGTTTATTGTTGGCTTTATGTGATGCGAACCAGAAGTAGCAGAGTACTAGCTCTTACACTCTCAGCAGTTCCTTCTTGTTTTTCTGTGATTTGTGTACATTATGAGTCTGCACCTACTGCCATTTTACCATGATAATACCGTATTACTGACAATATTGTGGAGATACGAGAGCACTGCTGTCTCACAGCTGTGCTGAGCTTCAGTGTAATGAGTTTTCAGCTCTAAGGTGGCACAGCTGAGCAAGAGGCTCATGCAAAAAGATGCATAGCTCCCTGTGTCAGACAGTAGCAGACAGAAGAATAAGACAAAAACTTCTTGATAAACAAGATGAGACATTTTGCTCATTTATCTAGTCACATCATATGAGGTCAGATTACCCCACTGATCAGGCAAAGAGTTAGCCGTTATGTTTAAAATGAAATTTCTCTTTCTGAACCAGAGATGTAATAAACTGTCAGAAAGAGAAGAGACTTCTCCTAAATTCAGCTCTCCAGAAATCCTATATACTGGCTGCTGGTTGGGTTTAAGTGATAGGCACTCCTATTTTTACTAAATAAGGAAGTATTTTATATTCAGGTTTCAATAAGTTTATAGCTTAGCTTCTGAAGGATAGAAAAAAACAGAAGAAAAATCCTGAGCTCTTCGAACATATCTCTCGAGGCAAAACTCTCAATACGGACATTGGCTGTTACAGAAATGCGTTAAAAATTATTAGCTGGATTTCCTAGTGTAACTGGATGCTTTGTTCAGTGGTATCTGGAGGTGAAACTTTGGAGCAGAATTTTGGAGCAATTAGGACTTTGGCCAGTGTTGGTCTTCACAGCTCCTTTCCAGCTGGGTGGATGGGAGAAGAAGGTGCTTGAAGTTTTATCATTGGAAAGTAAGTGTGATGTTAGAGCTAGTCAGAGCACAAACAGGAAATTTGAGGCTTGACTAGTCACATTATGTGAGGAAAAATTATCCCAATCATTAGGTAAACATTAGGCAATACACTTAAAGTGAGAAGAAAAAAATGAACTTCATGTACACATAAATAGCAAAAGCCCTTAAAAAGGAGAAAATAATAAGGTATCTCTAGTTACATGAGAGGTAAACTCATCATGCTGGTACGTGCTGTGCCCCTCAGCTGCAGACCTTGTGGTTTGAAGTAGAGAGTGAGAAATGATAGGCAGGGTAACTGGACAAAAAATGGCCCATTAAATTATTCCTACTCAGACTTAAAAATGAAGCACAGAAGGTAATATGAAATTAAGCACTTTATTACTATGGGTCAGGTTTCAACATATGGTACTGACTCATCAGTTTAATCTGATCACTTTAGTCCTCAAAGAAATCACAACAATCAGTTTCAGGACTTTTTTTTTTTTTTTTTTTTTTTTTTTTTTTTTTTTTTGAGAATTTTCCTAGTGTCAGGGAGCCTTCTACTGACTTCATTCTGAGGAGGTTCACTGCAGGTCAGAAATGCAGAAAGAAATGAAAGGTAAGACAGTGGAGTGAAGCCTTAAGGCATTTCCTCTCCCAAACCTGTGTGAAGCTGGCAAATTCCCAGCGCTGCATGAAGTGCAGATACAGGAGAAAAATTTTTGCCACCATCTCCCCACATCTAGAATAGAGCTCTGGATACCTGGGGGGATAACACTACCCCATTCTATAGCTACTGTATAATTTCTTATGTTTTCATGTGTGGCATCCAGCTGTGCAAACTTTGGTTTGAATTAGATGAGTGTAATGTACTGTACAGCACTTAAGGACATAAAAGCAACACTCACTCACAAATAAAAGGAAAAAAGAAGGAAGTTGCTCTCTCTGCAATGTAAAATAGTGAAACAGCCATTATTTTGCACTCACTCTACCAGTGACATTTTAATTTATGAGTTAAGAATGCGCTGATTGCTGGCTGCAAAAATTGATTTGGTGTTCATCTGATTCAACCCATGTCGGAGTTTGAAAGTAATTATGATAGTGGAGCTGATAGGCAGGCAATTACATTTTTGTTCGCTTCCTTTCTCTTTTTTTTTTTTTCCTGAAGTTGTTCTTGTCAGAAGGCCATGCAAGCATAAGAGTATAATCTTTGCCAGTGTTATTTTGTAGATTATTAAGGTATAGCCTCAGTTAGTGCTAACCCTGCACTAACTGCTTTCCTAAACTCAGCCTTTGTTAGCTTCTTTGAAAATCTCCCAGGCTAACCAGATTAAAGAATCCATGTTCAGGCAAACGGTCTTGCTTTGCCCATACTTCCTCCTCACCTTCAATAATCTTGGCTATAGGTGGTATTTCCTAAAGCTGTCTTCCTGCCATCATTCACATTACCCTCTGCTCATGCCATGCCCTCCCCAAGGTATCTGCATGGGAGTGGAGGGGTATAAAGGGTAGTGTATGTTCTGTAGCATGGAGGGTAAGAGGCTCAATCACCACGGCAGGTTGCAATCAATTCCCTGCTCCTGGAAAGAGGTGATATAGGTTCTTGTTCTTATGCTCCTGTTACAGCAAGATCCAGGAAGAAGTCCCCTGCTTTTAACTATTCAAAGCATGGATGTCAAGCCTGGATCCTTTCGCAGGGTTAACTCTTTCAAGGGCCTACACCCTTTAAGGTGTCTTGTGGGTGCTTTACTGTCGTGCACGCATGAATGGTAAGTCTGAAATATAGGTGCAAATAAAAAAAAGAAAAAAAATTATTTGAAAACTGGCACTGATCTAATTCCTTTTCTGAGATGGTTTTTGAAGGATATTTGGGCTTGTTCCAGCATAGAACAAAAGCTAATGCTTTAGCATCATTATTTATCATAAAACTGTGCTGTTATTCTCTTCTCTGCTGTACTTAATATGTTGCTTGTTTGCCTGAACAGCAGTGCTTGGAACAGGGTCTTTTTCATCCTGTTGCTACTGCATTATCTAAATAACAGGAGCCTGACCTGGTTAGGAGCTGTGGGTAATATCATTATTGTTAAAATTCAGGTAATAGCTGTTGTATTTTCACATATAAGCTCTGTGTTCTCTGATAATGTGGATTTTAAAGAAATCTTTCCCCTGCAAATTTAAAATACTGTGTTTGAGTCAAGATGAGTATCTTTGCTGGTGTTAAAAAGCCACTCAGCTTTCCTCAGAGTCTAAAAGAAGAAGGGGTGGGTTTTGGATTTGTGTGCATTCTCTTTGCCCTCATTAACTTTAAACCAGAGCAGTTTCCTTAAAACTGCTTTCATCACTGATCCACAGTGGATAGTAGAGTCCACTCCAGAGTGAAATGTCATGATCATCCAAAATGATACAAATGGCCTGAGGAAAAGAGATTATTTTGGGAAAATATATACCGTAGTTTTTCCCTTTTTGACTTGAGGGCTATAAAGTACAGCTGTGGTTTTTATACAGTTCAGGGCTCTTTTCATCTTCTAATTTGATTCAGCGTTTTGACATTATATTTAAGCCTGATTTACTTTATGACATACACAGTATAACGCACATTTACCAGCAAAAAGGAATAAGGAGACAGGTTGAAGCAAATTCTACAGTTTGGCCCCACTTCTGAAATTTATAGGTATACATTCCACATTCTAATTTAAATATTGTGTCTTCACTCTGTTACTTGTGTGCATCGATAGGATTCCTGCAATCTATTCTGAATGATGCCATATTGCAGTGCATTGCCTTCTGACACCATGAACCTGGCAGGCATCCCGTGGACTTACTCAGGTGCCTTCTGCAATGTCGGAAAGTTGTTAGCTTGTTGGACTTAACCAGCATCCTCCCAAATGCTTTATCATTTATTTGTAGATCCCACTGTCATACACAATTCAAGAGATGGCCTTCTGAAGCATCTCAAGTCATCTGTGACTTTGTATGGATGGATACCAGACATCCCTTCAGACATTTTAAAGAGGCTGAAAAGGGCAAAAATTAAATATATGAAGCATCACTAGATAAATCAAGAAGAATGTAGTAAACCTCCAATTCTTTCTATAAAATTCACATTGCAGGAATTCGCTTCTAAATGGAAAGGCCTTTGTCTGTAAATTGCATCAATATATCATTAATTAAATTCATTTTTCTTTCTGTCTTCCTTTTGTTTTTTTTTAATTAGGATATAGTCATTTACAGCCAAACCTCTGTTCAGCTACTATAAAATATTCATTTCCAGTTGCAGCTTGATAATGAAACATTATCCTGCAGCCCATTCAAACTGTTGCAAAGCAAGGCAAATCACCAAAGAGAAGGGAATAAATGCATTAAAAAAGAAAAAAAAAGAAAGACAACCAATGGACTTAAACATGCTCAGTGCAATCTGGTTTCAGGCAAAGGGAAAGGCTGCCAGCTAAAAAGCAATTTATGTAATATGCTGGCAAGGAGGTGGGAAGCCAGTGAATAGAATTTAATGAGTTGACAGCTGTTGAGAGCTCCATGGTGTCAAATTGTAGCATTTGTTTCGATCATTTGCACATTGTGGGTAAGTGGGAGACTTAGGTACAAGGGATCTCCTGGGACCAGCCAGGCAATTTGTTCCACTACCTATGAGGTGCTGAGATTCAAAGCCGCCTGGTACAGAGGTTACAAAGCATTTCTCTGCACCTGTTTAAAAAGCTGTGCTCTTTCTGAAAGCAGTATTTGCCTTCTGATGGGATGAGTATTGGTAGTCCATTGTGGCAGGCCTCTCTTTCAGAGAGTTGTTTGCCTTTGGTGATGAATGGTATTAAGCTCTGCTGCCATTTATTTCTGTAGATGTGCACTGCAGGTTTACTCCACTGATTAAGAGAATTTGCAGGAAGTTCCTTTCCTTCTTACACAGGAGTCCCAGTCTGTAGGATGGTGCAGTCATTTCCAGTACTTTATTTCATTCCTCACTCCTACCTCAACCCCATGTAACATTTTGTTACAGTCCACATGCGAGTTCCATGTTGACTGTGAGTCTTTCTGCTCACAAAATATAAAAAAATTAAATACAATCATGGTATCTTCCTTCTGATGCTTTGCACAGCACTCTCCTCCAAGTATTCTCACAGCGGCGTATAAACATTTGCTCCAAAGAGCATCTTCTCTACCTTAAAAATGAAGCCATGGTGTGGTGACAGTTAAGCTGCCCTGTCAAATCAGTGGCAGAGATATCCTGGCACTTGGCTGTCTGTGTAATTCCAAAGTTGTGTAGAACAGGAGACCAGACTGGGTGAAAATGATGGACCCTTCTGACCTTGAGATCTCTGAATTAAAAAGAAAAAAAAAAACCACCTCATTGACTGCAATCTTCTCGCAAATTCCTGACTTAAGCTATGGAAGCTATATACCTACTAACAACTATGGAGACAACTACAGGATTCTTTAAAAACTATTTAGCTCTCTGAAGCATTTCAGAGTAACACAGTGCTGTGCTCCAAAGCTCTGTCAATGTTGCTGCAGTGCCCCAGGGTGCAAAAATGCACATGCTTTGATTTTACATGCTGCTGCCTGTCAGAAGCCTGATATGAATATAACTATGTCAACTTTTGTCAGCTTAGCTTGCAATACTCAGAGCTGGTGTAACTGCCAGCAAACCCCCTTCTTCTGTCGGCATTGCTGGATCTAAAGGTAACAGCTCTGCCAGCTTAGACATGCTGGCATGGCCAGTAAGCTCACTAGTGTGAGTATGGCCCAAGTCTGAATTAAGTGGTAAAATTAAGTGGTAAAAAATGCCAGAAGGCACCACCTTTTAATGCCAGTGGCTTCTATGATTTGTTTCTGCATAGTACGAGTGAAGCTATAATAATGATACCATAGAAAAAGGAATTTTAAGGGAAAGTGAACTTGTTTCCTCCCAAGAGAGACTAGACATATACCATCATCCCAAAGCTGTTGCAATAGCTGTTATAGCAAAGGAGGAACATCAAATTTTATGTTAGAACAGGGATAGTTGGATTCTTTCTGCTTTTTAAAATTCTTTTTAAAAGGTCAAAACTAATGTAGCAAGAAACCTATGCCCACGCTTTTATCTAAGTATTCAGGGACTGGAGTACTTCAAATATGGGGAAAAATACCTTTTGCTACATTTTGTTTCTGTTGTGGTCAAACTGTCCTGTTTTATGCATTGCTAAGACTGAGGTTAAATTCTTTGTAGGCTAATGCTTTGCTCCCATGGTCTGGAAGGTCTGAGTATTTCTGTGTGTTACTAAAGGCTTTTAATCGGTATTGAATTAAATCAAGCATAGTTTCTTTTGTGATTTCCACTGTTGTCAACACTATAATTAGAATATATGAGAGAAAGATTTTCTCAGGGTGCTGCCTTGCAATGATGAGTGTCTCACTCAAATCCATTACGCAGAAACCTCTTCATTTCATACTGGTCATGAATTTCATGCTATCTTACAATCCTTGTGAGAGGTTACTGATGTCAAAAATGTTACAACAAATTTGAGTTTAGACGCAAGTTTACTGACAGTGGAGGAAGTATTCTCATGGATTTAAAACTTCATGTCTTCTCCTTCTGACAATGTTCCTTTGGATACTTGTTTCCTACCCTCTCCCAGCTCTGGCCATGGAAATCTGAAGGGTGCATGACAAAAACGTTATAGTGCTTGATGCCTTTATATACAGAATTACAGAGTAACAGAAAGCATCTTCACTGGGTGTCGGGTGGGTTTGGGTTTTTTCCTTTAAACAGGTAGAAGTATATATGATCTCAGCATGTTCCCAGTGGTGTTTAAAGCTGCCTGAATTCCTTTGTCTAGCTCACTTGCTTGGTAAGTGCATTCCAGCTGAGCATATATTGGGCCATTAAAGCTAACTTTGTTCTGTTTTTTTCCATTTTACACAAACAGAAGATTGATTTGTGTTTGCTACAGTTAATCAAACACAATAGAGAGCTAAATAAATAAGCAAGGGAAATGGCCTTCTTATCCATCATGGAGAGCAAACGTTCTGATTAGGCAGGGGCTGCAGAGAAACCCAGCAGGGATAAGTGTTCACCATGTTTGTTGTGCATGGGAGTCTGCCTGCTCAATGGCAGAATTTTCTTGCATGACAACCATTTGCAGCTTGGACCACTTGATGTGGCATTTAAGTGAAGTTCAGTTCAAATTTAATGGGATCCCAGGAGGCACTTGTTAGGTTTGTCAGCTCAGGAGGTTGAAGTTTACCTGGCTTCATCAATACTTGATGGATCAAGTATGGTTTTTTAACCTTACAGGTATATGTTTGATGGGAGTATTTTGTCAAGATCTCTCCTTGTTTAAGTTAGGATTGGAGAAGAATGGACAAACTTCTGTCTCTACCTTTCCTAAGTTTTCCTCTGTGATTCCTGGTGGTGGTGGGACTGATTTGGGTTACTGCTCTACTTTTTTGTTAGCTGGTTTTTGCTAGCATGTGCTATGAAGTCAGTTCCATATCCCCTTAGTAAAGTTGTTAGTCTATTCACATTTCAAAAAGAATGAAAAAAAAGGTTAATGGTAGAAAAACATGATTTTTAAGCATCAGACATTTGGCAGAGGTATTCCTGAATGAAAGAATGTCTAGAACTGAATAGCTTCATTTTTATTAGATTTGGCCGTGTTTACGTCCTATACTAAGAGAGGAAGGATGGACTTGTGTTAAGAGGCTGTGACTGTTCCTGTGAAATCTGTGATCTTTGGGACCTTCTTCGTGCTTGTGAACTTATTGTTTATAAACAAAAACTATTTCTGGCCTTTTTTAACAGGTATGTTGTATATACACTTCCACAAAGGAATTCAGTGGCTATTTTCCTTTGTTAACTGCTCTGTCTATAATGTTATTCAGGGAGCAGTTCTAGGTTCTGACATGTACCTAGTGGGCCAAGGTTTATTCTGCATTTATTTATCCTGTGTTATGTTTATTCTGCATTTAAATGTGTGTGGCAAACCCCTTCCCCTTGTAAGCTAATGTGTGAATCTTGTGAGTAACAGTATTTAAATGCCATTTTCTAAGTGTGTATTAATGTTTGGAGAGAAAGGAATATTTTTCTGGAAAGAGTAGTCTAGTGCATTAATGCAAATATTCAAAGATAGTTGTTTATCTTACTGGACTCAGAGGTACTTAAGATAATTGCAGAAGTTGTTTTAAGGAATATTTATTCAGAATGGTTATGTTTATTGTTACTTTATGAATAGCATACCCTGTCACTTTAGATTTTAAGTGCCATAGCTTAGACCATAGAACAGGGTATTTTCTCCTTTATGAAATTTACTGTAGCATATGCCAACTGTTTGTGGCCTATGTAATAATGAGTAGGAGAAATAAAGAGAGAAGCACAGGAGGAGGCAAAGAACTTCCCAATTAAAAAAAATATTGGGGATTACTGTCACCCCCAGGGTTGGCTTACTGGTCGTATACCTTTTGATGTGGGGTGGGATGCTGTGGGCTGGCATGGCACTTTGGTGCAGCCAGGGCCCCTCCACCATCGTTTGCTGTGCTGGGATTTTGCAAGTTGGGTGCAACCTAATACAGAATTGTAGAATCATAGAGTAGTTAGGGTTGGAAAGGACCTTAAGATCATCTAGTTCCAACCCTCTGTCATGGGCAGGGACATCTTACACTAGACCTGTGTAAGGCTCTGTCCAACCTGATCTTGAACACCGCCAGGGATGGAGCATTTGCCACTTCTTTGGGCAACCCATTCCAGTGCCTCACCACCCTCACAGTGAAGAAGTTCCTTATATCTAACCTGCAGTTCCCCAGTTTAAGTTTAAAGCCATTACCCCTTGTCCCATTGCTACAGTCCCTGATGAAGAGTCCCTCCCCAGCATCCTTATAGGCCCCCTTCAGATATTGGAAGGCTGCTCTGAGGTCTCCACGCAGCCTTCTCTTCTCCAGGCTGAACAGCCCCAACTTTCTCAGCTTGTCTTCATATGGAAGGTGCTCAAGCCCCACGATCATCCTCGTGGCCCTCCTCTGGACTCGCTCCAACAGCTCCATGTCCTTTTTATGTTGAGGACACCAGAACTGTACACAATACTCCAAGTGAGGTCTCACAAGAGCAGAGTAGAGAGGCAGGATCACCTCCTTTGACCTGCTGGTCACGCTTCTTTTAATGCAGCCCAGGATATGGTTGGTTTCTGGGCTGCAAGTGCACCCTGAAGCCGGCTCATGTTAAGCTTCTCATCAACCAACACCCCCAAGTCCTTCTCCTCAGGGCTGCTCTAAATCTCTTCTCCGCCCAACCTGTAGCTGTGCCTGGGATTGCCCCGACCCTGGTGTAGGACCTTGCACTTGGATTGGTTGAGCTTCATGAGGTTGGCATTGGCCTACCTCTCAAGGGTGTCAAGGTCCCTCTGAATGGCATCCCTTGCCTCCAGTGTATCAACCGAACCACACAGCTTGGTGTCGTCGGCAAACTTGCTGAGAGTGCGCTCAATCCCGCTGTCCATGTCGCCAACAAAGATGTTGAGCAGGATCAGTCCCAACACCGGCCCCTGGGGGACACCACTCGTTACCAGTCTCCAGTTGGACACTGAGCCGTTGACCACAACTCTCTCTGTGCAGCCAGCCAGCCAATTCTTTATCCACCTTGTGGTCCATTCATCAAATTGATGTCTCTCCAATTTAGAGACAAGGATGTCATGCGACAGTATTAGTCCGCACTGTCTCTTGCCATCATTGATAAACATGTGAACATGCTCAAGTTTTCTCTAGAGAAAGATGTCTGCTGGAAGAAGATCCCCCATATCTCTGTTTTCTCATTAAGCATCATTTGTGAGAGATTATGAGATCCCGGAATTAGGTACTACAGCAATAGGAGTACTGAAAGAGAAACAGGACTTTTATAGTTTTATTAATGAGCACATAAATAGAAATGCCAGTTCAATTGCGTATGTGACTGCCTCTTTGCTACATAGTAACCTTAATTTACAGATTTGTTTCTTTTAAATCAGGTGTTGGGGGGAATGCTACATGGTGTGCAGATTTCGTGGCTTAAGAGATTGTCATTAAAGCTACTATGCTGTACTTCGTTATTTATTTCTTGCTCAGAGTGATCCAATCAATAATAGAACAAAATCAAATACAACTCTCTCCCCTCTGAGGAAGAAAAGACAAGCTAAATAAAGATGTCCAGGAGAAAATGCCAGCAAACGACATATTGATTTCCAGCAAAGGAGCAAGGTGTAAATGAAAAATATTCTTCTGACACAGTTATTAAGTGCAAGCGAGCACGCAAAGAAAACCCATTTACTCTTACTAGAGGCTGAGTCTTCAAAGGGCAGCTGATTCATCTCTGGTCATTTGAGTCTCTAACTTTCTGAAACATAGGCTCTCCTTTACTAAATGTAAAGGATTTTTCTGTACTTAGGCTTTGCTTTGAGAATGTAAAATGTTTACTAAAGCCTAATTTTATGCCAAGTAACCAGAGACGTTGTTTTCTTCCCATTTTATAGCAGTATAAATATGAAGAAAGGAAGTAATTTTCCTGACATCAGATGGTGAATTTAGGACAATATCAGGAAGGTAAAATCAAGTAACATGAGGGCTGTGATTCAATGTCCTTGGCAATTTGGAGTGGGGCAATTTAAGAAGTTACTGTTCCTCAGTGGTCTGTCCTGCTCTTCTGCTGGTGAAGTAGGTGTTCTTCAGCAAGTGTCGTTCATAGCCCAGCACATTAATGAAGTTTTCTCTGTGGCAGTTTAACACATCAGACTGTGGCCATAGGGCTAGGATCCATGCCATCAGGATGCTAAATTCTGGCAATAAGATGGCTTTTTCCTACATATCTCTGAGAATCTTTATTCAGCTTTTGCTTCCTGAGTGCTGCTTTTAAGCAGGTACTAAGAAGTGGGGTAAGTTGAAGTCTCTGCTGCCCAGTGCATTTGTCTGGTTTTCAGTTCTTCTGAGGGGGATCATGGCACAGGGAAGACCACTCTGAAACTATTTTCAGAGCATTTCCTAAAAGAAATATCTTCCATTTGAAGATTCTTGGAAATGCGTTGGAAAACAGCACTGTGTAGGTAGATTGATGTGATTTTCAGAAAGTCAGACTCCTGAGCAGAGCCTGAATTTCAGAAGTCCTTCCTGCTGCTCTCACTGATTTCAGGGTGGGAGTTCTTGTGGGTTCTGCTATAGTGGCTTAATTTTTAGCATTAAGCTATTTCATTGATTTAGGTCATGACAGGTACACCTAGTGTACCTTTCTTACAGAGTTTTCAGCTGCATCACCATCATCTGCATAACTGAGGTTGTGCTTAAACAGGGCTAATCATTTCTGTTTCAAGTGACAGGTTTGTTTCAATAAGAAATAAAAATATAATAGGAAAGATGAAAAAGTTATATCAAATGATGAAAAAGGACACTCAGTGTGAAAATTCTACCCCTCTGAAACTCCAAGAAGCACTATATTCAGATAATTACTTCAGTGTATAGACACACAACTTTCATCTTCAAGGCACTTCTTTGGAAGCAAGCAAATGCATGTGGAAAGGAGCAATAGGTTGATAAAGGGCAGAAAAGAGTCACCTCTCATGCCAAAGCTGCATATTTTGTGTTTAAGCCAAGAAATTATATTTTACAGTCCAGTTCAGAACTTTTGCAAATCTTGAGGGCTGCACTGAGTAGTTTGGAAAAAGACTTGCCAGTTGATCCTTTGCCAGATCAAGATGAAAGGAGCACTGTTCTACTGGGAAAGAAACAGAAAAGCAAGTGACTCTGTGTGCATATGTGATCAATAACCAACCAATCTAGATTCCTGGAAATTAATTTTTTTTTTTTTTTTTTTTTTTTTATTTAGCTCCTAAATAGTATGTAATTTCTTCAGGCCAAGAAATAAATTGGAAGGATTTAGAAGGATTTGCTTATCAGCAAAACACCACGTAGCATTACATTCCTTCTGCTTTTGGGAAGGCACATTGACGTTAGGTTAAGCTGCTGTGGTTCAATACTCCTCTTTCCCCTGTCAGGATGTCTTGAACAACACGCGGATTAATCCTTCCTACTTCCCTTTTTCCCCTCTTTGCCCTACCTTCTTTCTTTGCCCTCTCTTTCTCTCTCTGCTCCCACTCCCTCGCAACATCGTCATCCTTACCACTGCCAGCAGACGGAGACAAAAGGCAGAAACATGATTTTTCCCCATAATCTTTGCACAGCATAGGGAACAGAGTCCCTGAAGTTTGGGACAGAACAAAGTCCCTGAAATTTGGCATCAAACCTGGTCAAGAAGAGAAAGACTTTACAGTCTTAATGCACTATTGATTCTCTTGAGACAGGCTTTTGGTGTTCAAAAGACTAATTCAGCTTTCAAGGCGCTTTTTAAACATGACTGCCCATGACTCTAGATTGACACACAATTGGGGGGATTATTTTTTGCCTTCTCTTACTTAACTGGCTAGTTACTTAATCTCTTGTCTGCCACAGTAATGGACAAATGGCTGATTTTGTTAAGGGCTAGCTCTCTCGTGATCCCTACTTAATGATATAATTTGACAGCAAATCAGCTTTTATGTCCAGCCAGGAACACTCAGGCAGGAAATGCACTTTTGCTGGGCTACTGTTGAAGGGTACATGCCTGCTGGTTACTTACCAGCTCCTGGCCAGTCAAGGTCCTGGGAACATAACCTGGATTTGTTCCCATGGGCTGAACAGGTCTACAGCAATGATACCTTCTTGCTCTGACCATAACTAGCTAAAAGGCTGTGCTGGATCGCTTTACTGCCTGCTTGGGAATGACAGAGGGGAATGCATATGATGTGTTTCTATTACATTGTGATGGAAAGGATGCAAACACCGAATTGATTTAGAATTAATTAGATTGGACTGAAGCTTGATGGGGTGAGTTCTTCCCCACTAGGGTGTATACACTAATGATATACATACCTAAATGACTTAATTTCAGTACTGGTGGTTTCTGGCATTTGCTTGGGGAGACTTCTCCATAGTTAATAAAGATTATTATTAAGATTTTTCTTGCTGAAAGTAATCCTAATTTTTCTTTTATTTTCATTTTATCCACTATTTTTTTGAAACACCCTAAATAGGTCATCTACTTTCTTGATATTTATTATACCCTTGTGACACTTGTGTACATTTTAGTCCTTGATAAATCAAGCTCTGATGTTTAGTTTTGCTAAGCCTGTCCTATTCATATGTCTCTCCAGTTCTTTCATCTTTTCTGTGGCTCTTCTCTGAATTGCCTTCAGTTACTCTAAATCTTTTGACATTGAATTTTCCAAAACTAAACGTAATGATCTATGCTCTCTTGCTGTAAATTGTGTGGCCTGGTTGAAATCAATGCCAATTTAAACCAACAGAGGATTTGGTCCTCTGGTTTTTGTATTCATTTCAAATGAGCTATATGAACTAAAATTAGTAGTTTCATGTTCTTTGATGTCTTGCCTCTGCAGAGGCAGACACAACCTTCGCACCAGTGTGCGTGGGTGCAAAGGGCTTGCCTGTCTTTGTGTCTGCGCCATGATAAGAAAATACATTTTGTACTATCCAGTGCTAATGAGTTGGAGAGGATTAATACCCTTTAGCAACAAATAGTAGATCCAGGACCCTCCTTAAAATTTTATGCCATCCCAAATTGCAGCTTCTTTTATAATACCTCATGATTTTCACAACATTTCTAATATTTTCCCATTTGTATGCAGATTCTTTCTATCTGTATGTAGTAGCTTGAAATTGTCTAGGCTGAGTCTCTCAGGTCTGTTACACTGTAATGAACTCCAGGGTATTTTTCAAATAAAGATTAAATAGAAAGTGAGAAAAAAATAGAAGGTGCAAAAAGGACAGGTGAAGGATTCCCATTTAGTTAGAGTAGTATGAACAGAATGCAAGTTCTTTAAAAAGCCCGGTTATCAAAGTACAAAAGGTTGAGGTATTCAAGCTAGAAATGACACCTAATGAGACAGACACTTCCTCTGCTATCTTCTTTTGGCAAGGCAGCAACTGCCTTGAGCCTGTTCTTTGCCAAGAAACATCATGGTTTCTGGAACACAGAACAGCATCACAAACATTTTGTCATTCTGGGGTGGTATCCATACTGTATGCTGTTACGCATAGAAGACAAGTACATTGTCCATATCCCATAATAAATTTGAGATGTTCAGAAAATACAGCATTATAGGAACAGTGGAAGAAGTCAAATGGTTGAATTTAAGAAAATTTTGTTGAGTTTCAGCTCTGAACATCTTCAATGTGAAAGGCAAGTGCACTGCCTAGATTAATACAAATATATTTCCCCACTGTTGGGAAGTTATTGTGCCTGGCATTTTGTGGTGGTCATATTTCAAGAAAGATTATAAATTGTGATTCCTTAGTGGCAAAGAGATTTACACTTCTTTTGCAACAAAGCATTTAAAGTTACTTTTCAAATAATAGCTTCGAGTTGGAAGTAATGTGTACAGCGTGCAGATGAGTGTCAAGCAAAAGGCTATCTTACTTTACCAAGTGAAGCAACTACCAAGTATGTACTTCTGGAGGAATTTGTCTGGGGTTTGAATTTATGTGTCCTTGTCTTTTCTCTCCCACTAGAAGCGAGAACTCCATCATTCTTGGGTGCGTTATTTATAATTTCATAAAGCTGTTCTGTGACAGGGCTTATTTTACACTGCGTGCTTAATCTTTATCAAATAATGGTGCACCCAAAGAGCAAGGTGTCAGAAAAAAACTTTGCAGTTGGGAAAAGGAAGATTCAGCACCTGCCATTTTGTGTAGAACAAGGGGGCAAAGGTTATGAATCTGACACATAAATTAGGGCTTTGAGCACTTGGAAGATTGGACAGGAATGGAGTCATCTTGAGCAGATCTTGCCATGCCATCCCAACTTTCCTTGCACTTTACATCCCACACCAGTAAGTACAGTATAATGAACAAAGATGTAGAACCATCACCGTGGCAAGATTGAAGAGACCCTTAGAGTGAATAATTGGGAGGAGGTGATTACAGAACTAATAATTCATGGAGAGGAATGAGGAGCCAATTCAGTGAAATTGAAAGAATTTGGAGGTAAATATGCCCATAAATCCTCCAGGGTGGACTCAGAGTTTAGCACTTTCTCCTACCCTGGTTTTATTCCAAGGCAATTTCATTAAACACTGGAGAGAGGGAGAGGAAAAAAATAATAATATAAATGCCATAAAAAATCTTTCAGAGGAAGGAATAAAAAGGGTTCCTGCCAGAGAGAGATTTTATTGAAAGTTATTATAATACCTATCTTTAGTTTTATGGCCTTTAATACAGGGCCAAGTAATTTCAAAGCTGGGATTCTTTAAAAATGAAATACATATTTTAAAATAGTATGGTATGAGTTATTATTTTTAATATAGAGTTTAGCTAATATATGGAATAGAAAAATATTTTCTCTCTCATGTTCTTTCCAATGAAAACACAAACATCATTTCCATCATAGTATACGGAGAAGTTTCATTACTATCATGGTGCCTGTACCTAAGAATGTTTAGCATTTACCATCTCTAGATCACCTGGCAGACATCAAAGAATTAATCCGTTTACATCCCCTGGGGGCAACGGGTGAGTATAATCGACCCCATTTCAAAAATAGGGAAAGGGAATCAGAAACAGAATAGCTGGTTTTGCTTACTGCCTCACAGAGTGAGCTGTTTCTAATGAGAAGAAATTATCTTGGTGGAGAGATTCCTAGGGTCGCTGCTCACTTGCCTCGCCTGTCTTGTGGAAGCAGCAAGGTCAATAATCATCCAGTGAAAGTTCTTAACTTCAGAAGGGTTTTGAAAGGTACAAATTCCAGTTACAAGAAGTTATGGTCTTCTGGAGGTTTCTGTGGTCGGGAATTTGCTGCTGTTTCTCACCGAAATAGCTTTATTCCTCTGAGATGATTCAAATGTTGATTCTGAGTGGAAGGTGCGTGGAAAACCAATACATGATGGGACTAGAAAATCAGTTAATGATGAATTGTGATGGAAAGTATTGAGATCAAAAATTCAAGATAGGAAATGGCAAGACAGATTAGTGTACTTATCTTTTCTGTGGTTTCTAGAGATCTCGTTAATGACCTTGGCTTAAGTCTAACACCACTTCTGGAGCTTTTTCTCTTTTTCAAACCCTCATTTTTGTATATATAAAATCAGCAGTATGGGACAAACAGCAATCTCAGATCAAGAAAAGCTGTAATATCAGGAGAAATAGCATACAGTGGAGATCAGAGAAAAGGTCAGAGATTAATTGATAGAATCAGGGTGGAACTAGTCACGAAAAAGTGCAGATATGGGTCAGAGCTGGCGGGGTTGATGAGTATTGCACATCACACATTTGCATTTTGTCTAAGTATGGCTGACTGTGCCCTCCTTTGTTCAGAACCAACATAAGCTGCATGAGGATTTTATAGAAGGAAATTTAGAACATATATCTAAGAGTGCAGCATAAATATGTTGCATGTGCTGTCGTTAAGATGGAATTAGATGGGAATATAATTAAGATGGGAAATAGATCAAGAAGATAAAGAAGGACCAGGCTTTATGATTTTTCAGCTCCTGAATAGAACTCATCTTGGCTTCAAAATTCTTCATCCCCCATGTTCAGGATCTGTGAGAGTGGCTGGGAGGCTGCAGAGGCTCACCCTCACCCAGCACCCTGCTGCTGGCCCTGTCTGTGCACAGGGCATCAAGGAGAGAGTCCTGATCAGGGCAATGCAAATAGTGATACTTTTGTCTTCAGTGTCTGTGGGACAGGGACTTGCCAAGCTAGGCATAAGGTATTTAATAGCTCTGGATGAATGCTTTTATCTTTAATTTGGTTGATCACTTCCAAAATGCATCTAAAACTTTATTTTCTGGTTTTTTTCTGGGCATGCTACCTTTCTGGTTTCATATGATGCCCCTAATAAGCAAGAGGAGGAAAAAAAAAAAAAAAAAAGAGTTATAAAAGAACTCCTTGTTCTTTACAAATGCTGAATCATATTAGCAATTCTATTGGAGCTGATTCCAGGTTAATATTGCCTAAAGCCCTCTGACGGTGGTGAGGCACTGGAACTGGTTGCCCAGAGAAGTTGTGGATGTCTCATCCCTGGCAGTGTTCAAGATCAGGTTGGATGAGGCTTTGAGCAACCTGGTCTAGTGGAAGGTGTCCCTTCCCATGGCAGGGTGGTTGGAACTAGATGATCTTTAAGGTCCCTTCCACCCCAAATGGTTCTGTGAATCTATGGTTCTATCATTCTGTGAGCAAATGTGGAAGTGGATAAGTATAGCAGCTGATGTGACAACTACACATTGTTATAATTTTTATGTGTATTTCCTGCCTGAAGCAAATCATCACTGTTCTATGAGACCTTACATGTGAATTGTCAGATCTTCAACTAGGAGCAAAATCCATATGTTCTAAATTCAACCTGGAAATCAAAACCAATTACTCTTTTACAAGTACTTTAGACAACTGTAATATAAATGTCCAGTTTCACTAGCTACATTTCACCTGCTTAAAATATTTCTTGCAGTGTAGTTTTGTTGACTTATTGGGCTAAATTACAGTGCTGCAATTAAAAACCAGTATCTTTCTACCCAGGGACAGCTGTTGGAGGATGTGATCACTGTTCGTATAAATTATAAAGTGATTTGGTGTCTTTTGGAATGAATAATGCTTTATAAAATACACATGACAGGACCAGAAGAATTGTAGAAAGTACATTTCTATTTTGTGCATTCCTCCTTTCTTGATCTCTCGCTGAACAGACAAACTTTTAAAGCCAGTTTGCTGATCTTATTTTTCTTTCTCGGCTCACTCTAAGCCACTGAATCAAGTGAAGGAATGTTAGGTTCAGTCTGATCTTTCTGGCTGACTGCTCAGTTCTGGTTTCTTTCAGAATACAGAAAAGGGAGAGCAAGGAATTTCTGGCAGGGGACAAAGGGCCTTGATATCACTAGGACCACAGGAAGCTAAAGAAAAGACTGAGACCTCAGAACACTTACGCAAAGAGAAGAGGGATCATGTTGGAGACAGCCATAGCAGACATAGGGATGTAAAGGAGACTTTAAGGCTGCAAAGTCTTTTTCAGAAATAAGGATTTGGAAGGCTTGTCATGATGTGAGATTCCCAGGAATATTCACCTAGAGTACTAAAGTACAGTGTACTGAAGTACAGCCTCCCTGCTTCTGAGGAGCTGAGATTTCAGCAATGCTTCCTGCCTGGTGAGGAACTTTTTAGTTGTTTTGTTTCAGGAGTCGCCCCTCTGATCCTACTGCTCAGCAGAATAGGCAGCTCTCTGCAAGGAAGAGTTGTCAAGGGAGACAATTTCAGCAGAAGCCATGGTCTGAGCTGAGGCTGCTGAGCTGGGATAATTTTGTATTATGTGCAGGAGCATTACAACCTGAGTCCAGAGGCTGCCATAGACTCTCCCTCATGGTCTGCATTACTAATTCAACTAATTGCAGCAATTAAAGGCAGGAGATGCTGCTGGGAAAAGATGCTGGTACACTTCTCTCTAACATGCTGCAGTACATGCTGCTCATTAATTAGACGAGCAGGAAAAAAAAAAGAAAAAAAAAAAGAATGAAAATATCATCAGCTGAAATGCAAAGGAATGTGTTGAAACCTGTGAGGGCCATGAACAGTCATAGTTTGGTTTAAGCCTTTCAGAACCAGGCTTTCCAGCCTGTCAGCCCTGTCACAGCCACTTCCCTGTTCACTTGTCAAGCAAGCAGGTGAGGTTGCATGCTGGGCATACCTGACACATGCAGCAGTTCTTCACCATGCAACAAATTGGTTGCACAGGTATTTATTATGTCGGTAAATGCAAAGGATTCCCAGCCCAAGAGGAGGTGCATTAGGAGAGCAGGAACTATCTCTGCCTCAGAGTGATGCATCTAGCAACACAGCAAAGAGTACTGCTAGCTGCCTGGGTGATGCATATTATCTGAGTCTACATTTTTCTTTGCAGAAAGCATGTTCAGCTTGAATATGCTTCATATGGTAAGTCGCTCAGTAAGTGCCTTCTGGCTGGCCCTATATGGTATTGGTGTTTGTTGAGGAGCCCAGCATGTTCCAGCTGGACTCGTATACTTTGACTGTGGAAGGACAGTTTGCCAGCCAAGCAGGTGTCGTAGCCTGGTGTACTTAACTGTGTTCAACAGCACAGCATGGTCCGCCTGCTAAACTAAACAGCCTGGCAGGCACACCACACCTGAACACACCTGAAATACTCAACAGGATAAGTACTATTGCTCCGACAGGAGATTCCAGCTCTGTGAAGGGCGCATTTACACAGGCATATCTAGAATGCTTGGTACAAATATTTTAAAAGTTCCAAAATTCTGAAAATTCTGAAACATTTTTTTTTTTTTAGGATGCTTAGCTGCTTCTGTACCAGCCTCTTGACTTGCAAGTATCTTATATTTTTTTCCCTCTGTTCTTTTTCCTTCATTCTTTTCCTTCACATGCCAGACAACAGATGACATCGTTTCATCGGCTGAATGTTCCAGTGATGATGAAGATTTCATTGACTGTGAGCCCAGTACAGGTAAGTCAGGTCAGTCTTGGTTTGCTTGCTTTCTGAGTTCATTTGCAAAAAACAATGCATACATATATTTATATGTGTGTGAATGTATACATATATGACTATATATGTATATATGTGTGTATATGTGTATATATACACATGTATGTATATATACACTGTATATAAAATAAAAATTACATAGCCAAGCATCAGATCCCATGGACTTGGCAACAGCAAAATACAGATATGTAGTCACTATATTGTTAATATGAAGTTGTTTGCATGGAAAGCCAAACTTCCTGAAACTGATCCCAGCTAATTAATAGTTCACATGTTTGTAGCAGTTACTTCCCTGACGCAGTGGGAAAGAAAAAATACCAATGTGGCATGTGATAAATAATAAAGATTTATGAAGTGGGGAGGGTGAATATTTGAAAAACAGAAGAGAAACAAATGTGAAGCAATAATGAGTTATTAGCATTATTTAATCTTTGTTAATTGCTCTGAAGATGGACTGTAAAAGAATATATTTGTCCATGGGATTTTGAATACAGTTAACATGGTAATGTATTTGTACTAATTTTGTTTCCTGGGAGCCCAAAGAAATTGGGGAGCACCAAAACATAGTTCAAACATAACAAAATTAGTAGTAATTCTTGCCCTGTTATCTGCAGCGATGCTTCAAAATGTATCCATTAAAGAGTCAGAAGGACTGGCCATGTGGAACTGACTCAACTTCTCCCTTTCAGATACATTTTGATAAATTGGTGGCTTTTCTTTCTGGTGAGATATATGATGTGATATCCAGCAGGCAACTGCAGTCAATTTTATTTCTTACAGGCTTTTTCAAGTCTTCTTTTTTGAGGCTTGCCATGAGTTAAGCATTTCTATAATAGAGAACAGACATCATTGAATTTCTGTGTACATTTAAAAGAAAAAGAAGGAGTTTAGTTAGAGTTCTTTTGTCCTTAAAAGTGAAACATATAAATAGTTTAAAGTTGGGAGGTTTTTTTTTTTTGCTTTGTTTTGTTTAGTTTTGCTTTGGTTTATTTGGGCTGATTATTTTTCTTTAAAAAAATGCCAAGAAAGCATTAAAATGTTCTGTTTCTAGTTTCCTGAAGCCATTTGATTAATACAATAATAACATTAAAATTCACCCAAAGCTAGTGCTTTCATATTTATTTTCAATTTGTCATGCTGTACCTGCATTTTTGGTAGAACTTGGTCCTGCAGTAACCTGACATTGGCGTTGCCCTGTAGCTGGGAACTTCCACTCATATTCTTGACTTCCCTATGATGGTAGGAAAGACAGTGACACAATGGCTAATGCTGACAGATAACTCAGCCTACTCCCATATCTTTTTTTCACAGATCTCTGTGAGTTTTTCAACTCCCCATATGGCAGAAAAGCAATCCAAATAATACTCTATTGTGAAGCATAAACAGTGTGGGTACTTGGATTTTAAATAAAAGTAGTAATTAAATGCCAACACAGTGATTATCGTGAAAGTGAGGCATGATATTACTAGAATTATGCTAAAAAGGCTAGCATACCACCACTGGTATGCAAGTGAATGGGTAGGAATCATTTCATTAAAGCTTCACTAACATTTCAGGACTTTTTTTTTTAATTATTATTCTGATTGCCAAGTATTTCAACTGAAAGAGGAAATGAGATCTTGTACATTATTGTCATTTATGTTTCAACATAGAAATCACAATTACTTCAATGGCTAGAAATTGTAATAGCAATGTTTTCAGCTTGTGCTGCCAGTGGAAAAATCAGAGTTTGAGGGGAAATTTGGTAAAACAGATGTTTAGCATGAAATTTCAGAGTGCTTTAGAGCAACATTTCCAGACTAAAAATGCCTCTTTCCTGACAGAGTTAGAAATCTAATGCTACAAATAGGTACACACTGGATTTGTAAAGATCACTTGCCTTTAAAAATCCTGCTAAGGATTACAGTTAACAGCTGTACATGCCTACAGATAGTTGAATATCTGCTGTGTAAATTAATATGATTCGCTGAAAATCTGCTGAAGGTACTCTCCTAAACCACTAGACATTCTTGAAAATTTCACCCAGTACGTTTTATCACACCATACTCCTCCTCCATAGGATGCTGGTCCACATGAGCTGCTGAAATCTGAATATTTTCTTGGTAATTATTGTGGCATTGAGAATAAAAGTTAGCCTGATTATAAGTTAAAAAGGTTTCCTAGGTGGTCCTTGCTGATGAAATTTATACTTCCAGATTTTGAGGTTTCCTACTCTGAGAGGTGCTGGTGTACAAAGTCACCAGAAGGAAGATGGATATGCAGGTCCTTTTTGCCTCCAAAAGCATAAACTTATCATCTCATTCCATCATAATAAGAAGAGAAAGTACTTGGTTTATGGTGCTCCTCATTTAGGTTTCTTTGTCTATCTTTCTGTCTCCATCCCCAGTGCATCCAGGAAAGGTAGAACGGTGTCTGCAATACAGCCAGTATCAAAGCGCTCATGCAGCCTATTCCACTCTGGAGCATTAAAGCAATCTGAGCCAGCTTATCAAAATCCGGTCGAGCTGGCTTGGCTGAACATTTGCTTTTACACTTCACCAGCCAAGTCAGGATTCTGTCCATATGCCAAGATATGGTACCTAAATGTATACATCATGGAAAGAAAATATTCCAATTATCTTGCTTGTATTTTCATGTGCGTGGGGTTGGATTTTATTTTTTTTTTTATTGTACCCATTTGAAGTTGCTTCATCCTGTTCTGTTGACAGGTCAATGTATTTTAAGCTGCCTTCTGACTTGCCTGATCCCTTTTTCAGCAAATTGAAAATTAAATGACATAACCCAGCACAACCTCCTTTTTGTTGCTCTGATAATGTATAGCTTTTAAAGCTCTTGAGTTTCTGCCAAGTGCCAGGGCTTGGTCTTCCATCACCCTCAGTGCCATGATCCAGTAATTCAAAGGTTACTGAACTCACTGCTGCAGATGTGAGATATGATACACATCACTATGAACCTGCTGTGAAAACCAAGACAAGGGCAGCAGAGAATGTTGCTTGGCAAATCAAAAGCTTTCAGATTTCATATGGGTCAGAAACAAATCCCAAGATCTGAATATGTTACTTTGATCTTGGTCCTGGATCAGATGCAGTACACTACAGAGTCCTTTTGAAGAGTTTGATTTTGGTGTACTCAAAGATAGTTCAAAAGATAGAAAATCATGTCCTCTTTAAGGCTAAATATTGTATGAGAACCAATTGCATGGTCTTATTGCCTCTTGACTCTGTCTGCTGAAACCAAGACCTGAATCTCAGTAATCATACAATCTCTATCTGGACACTTGCATCTTTTTAAAAGAAGATGGTGTAAAGGCTATTTCGTCACTGTGCTCCCCTCAGGATTTTCCTGGCTAGGTTGAGACACTCACTGTATCAGGCTGGCTACCACTCTGTGTCTTCTTCCAAAACTAATTTCTGTTGGGATTTCTGTAGATCTCCTTGTTTAGAAACCAGGAGCTGTCACAGGACCTGTCCTGACTGAAGTAGCCTACAGACATCCCTTGTGGACACATATGTATACATAAGGAATTATTCTAAAAAATGGCAGTGACAGCTGTGAATCCAAACCCCATCTGTATTTTACATAATGAAAAAGAAGCCATTGCAGGTTTAGGGATAAAAATTACTTGCTATTCATCTTATTGCAGACAAGCCTAGATACACTTAGATATCTAGAACTCCTGGAAAGGCTTACTGTAAATGATACAGAGGGCATAAAACTGTTCTTCAGCCCTGAAGAAACATTTACTTACAGATGAGAGCAGTCCCTCTCTTATCTCTATGGAAATGTCACTTGCCCCAGTACATGTTCAAAAATCTTCTAGTTTCTGCACCAGAAACATGATTCTTTTCTCTGGTATGAGTACAGGGCTTTCCTCTGGCTTGTTCTGGAGAGATCTAAGGCTCAAATATTCAAGTTCTTCAAAGCTGAGGCCAGGGTCCTGAGTCTGTGCTTTTGAACACAACCCTATGGTGGTGTTTTGGTCACTCAGCAGCTCTCAGAAAATGAAAGATTTGTAAGGGAAATCTCTTTACTCCTAACTAGGAAGCACTGTGCCATCATGAAGAAAGAAAGCACTTATCTCTTTCCAGTCAAATGAGGAGCACCCCAACAATCTGATCTTATTGGTGGTCTTGGCAGTCCTGAGGTAATGGTTGGACTTGATGATCTTAAAGGTCTTTTCCAACCTAGTTGATTCTATAATTCTATGATTCTATTGAGACTTTAAAACTCTGAAGATTATAGTTATGCTTTCTTGACAGCTTCTGTCTCCTCATGCCACTGCCCTTGTTCCTGTTAAGCATGTCCATTACTGCAGTACTTTGACACCAAGCAGGTTGGTTGCTGGTGGCTGGTCGACTGATGTGGATCATAGCCCAAGCTGCTCATTGCACTACTCAAAACAGTAAGACCCAAACACTCACTGGTTAGCCTGAAGCCCATGATGCAATCTCTTGAAATGAAATGTAAGGCACTAATCCTAGCTCCCTGACTTGACGCAGCTTGCATTTTCACCTGGTATAGTTGTCAGCTTTCCTTTCCTATTAATCCAACAATTTCCTAGGTGATTTTTTCCTAAGAAATTTATTCTGTGTTTCCCAAAAGGCTTCAGATATGATAAGGTTGGCATTACTGGTAAACCTTTCCCATGAGTGACTGGAGACAGCAACAGAGATGCCAAAACCTACAGATCTTTGCACTGGAAGTTACATAGTGTTTTGTAGCATATACCCACACACAGGAGATACATATCCTAAAGGTGTGCTGTCTGTATATATAATTTACTGGCCTGTACCCATCCACTTCGGCCTCCTGATTTATGGGCTAGGTCAGTCAAGCTTCCAACCATGCAAGCTGCAGAACCAGGTACCTGCAGGCTGCCTAGGTCGGAGATTTATTTGTAGAAAACAAGCAGAATCTCTCTTCCAAGAGTCTACAAGCAGCCAGCACAGTACAAAAAACTGCTGGAAGTGAAGAAACCTTGACTGAAGAAACTAAGAGAAGTGCTGATTTGGCTCTTATCCTGCATAAACTGCAACAACCTTGTCGAAGCAGACAGGGAATTTTCATTGCTCTCCTCAGAGAAGTATCTCCCACAAATCCACTGCCCAGTTACCCCCAGCCTCTACCTCTGTCAAGCAGGAGTTCTGCTCTATTTCTCATGCTGTGAACAAGAAATGGTGCATTTCAACTTGGGCACATGCCTCGGAGCACACAGAGAAGTAGGCTGCCCATCTCACAGGCTGAATACCGTACAGACCTGAATGAAGGTGTACTGGGTTCGGTGCTTAAACCACAACAGAGGGGAATTCATCCAGGGCACTTCCCAGGGTAGAATAGTTGTGATACTTGTTTGATGGAATTTCCTAGCTACGGTCTTATAGCCGAAACAAAACCAAACGATCAAGTTTTACTAATCAATCATGCAGATGACTTACAGGAATTTTTGTTTTCTTATTTTATATTAGGAATTTATACTGATTTTGGTTTTCAGCATGTTGATCTTTTTTCCTATGTAAGCTCCAAGGGCCCCATCCATGAGGATATTTTATCTATATATGCACTATATATAAAGTGTGCATATATATCTGTATGTGCATATGCTATAGTAATAAAAGACCTATATCAGCAGTAGCCCCTATCATCCAGTCACATGTTTACACAGAAATTCATGCCTTCATCTAACCCTGGCATCCGCTGGTGTGGACAGATGCATGATATTGTTATTTCCTGGTGAAAAAAAGCACGTTAATTTCTTTTTTGTTACAGTTTTTTCTTTCTTCCCTTTATTTATTTGTTTACTTTTAATTGATAGTTTCATCTACGAATTAGCCTGGGGGTAGGGTGGGGCAGGGAGAACAAAAAAATTATACAGGTATATCCATCGGTATATACACACATACTCTGTGTATATATAGATAGATATATACATTGTATATATTTGAAGAACATTTTCTGTCGTTTCACCTCATCTTGTGCCGCATGAATTTTTGGTGATTGATATTTTGGTTTCTTTTATATTTCTTTTTTTTTTTTTTTTTTTTTTTTTTTTTTGCTAGTGATTGTGCCATACCACTATTTTTTACTTTTTAAAATCATTGCTGTACTTTTCAATTTATATTTTTGGAGTTCTGCCAACAAAATAATGGTTCAGTTGTCTCAAGAAAGAGATATAGATCTGCAAACCAATAAAGGCAACAAAATCTTTTCTTGCCATCCTCGAGAAACCCACGTTTTCCGACATCCCAAGAAAGTTGTGTGCAAAAGAATGAAAATTCTTACCCTCCTTTCTTTTTATTTTCTCTTCTCCCTACCCTTTTTTAAACTTCTGAAAAGTCTCTATCCCATCTTTTCCCTCTTCATTTTTTTTTGGTTTTAAACAAGTCCAGAGAAAAAACACGCAGAAGACAAAAAAGGCTCCCCTTTACCCCTGTATTCTCCCAGGAAAAATTCTTCCAACAAAGAAAGCCCTACAAACCCCAGATGGCATAAAAAGAATTTTATTGCGATGCAGAATATCTGTCGTATCTTTTATTTCTGGGTCAGTGCAAGATCATTGTTATGGCATGCTGTAGTTTAGCTGATTTAACTAACCATGGCCTTCATTAACCGGTGCATGGGCTATAATGACGCCATCTTGTGTTTCATCAGAGCTACGCATTCAGGCTAACCGAGCAAGTCTGTAGTGTATGATTTGGGAGGATATCGTTTCAATTTTAATTTTTAGTTGTATTATAATTTCTTCTTTTTGGAAGAGTGGTGCTAGTACCGTCGGCTGCTTCTTGCAGTCCCAGTGTTATATATCTACTTTATATTATGGGTTTTTTTGCTCTTTTTTTTTTTTTTTAATTTCTCAGTAGCAATCTTGTCTTGTCTGTGTCCATCTGTCTTGTCAGTGTGTCTTGAAGTCCATTGGTCTAGTGTTGTTATGTGATTCTGTTCTCTGTTTGTAATCTGGTGTTTAGCTCCCCGCAGCTCTGTCATCCCTTTTCCCCTTCCCTTTGCCTCCTTCCCTTCCCACCTTCCCAAGGGGGGTCCACAAAGAGGCACTAAGCTTTGAATGACATTCTGAGTGTCACCCCGAGGCTTCGGGCTGGAAGTTGTAAGATGTTCACACAGCTTCTTAAGAAAGACGAAGTTTGCAGCTGATCAGTTTTCAAGTTTTCAAGCTCTGTTATCATTTCACTGTTAGAAATGGTTTACTGACATAATACTAAAGTGATTTCTTATACAGCATTTTAGGGGATTTGTGTGTACATGCTGACGTCTTAGAGTAAGAACTCCTGTTATCTGTGCTTTAGGTACCAGAAAATGCTACGCAGGGTGGAGGCTGTATGTTAAATGGAAAGTACCTAAGCCTTTTTATAAAAGGCAAACTTGAGAAAGCAATGTCACCGTGCACATGCAACTGGAATGACATCTATCTGAATGTATTTCTAAAATCCACAGTTCATTGTTCATTTGCGGTTAGGAGACAAAAATGTAGGACATGCTTAAGATTTCTGAGAGTAGTGCACCTTCGCTCTATGGGGGTCAGTCTTCAGTTTGTGTGATGTCTGCCTCTTTACTGATATTGGTCAAAACTGCCTTGCAGATGTTTGCTTGTATAACTTGAACACAATTCTGGAAATGCATCTGGAGTGTCTTCTGCCATCTGCATCATAAACGTGCAATAATGCATAAGGCAGGAGAAAGCCAGTAGAGTTTTCAGGTGTCTGCTTAGACTTCAAACACTATTTAGAAAAAACATCCCTTGGCTTGGACAATGGTGCGTTTCCTGATATTTTTAATTCTGTTCCTGGTGATGTGCTAGCCATGTTAGTGGCATGGAAGGTCTCAGTGCATCAGGATACACCAGCTGGAATCAGTGGATCAACTGAAGTTAGCAGAGGAAGAGGCAGCCAGTTTTCTCGCAAATGTTCACAACGTCACGAAAAGCATGCTTACACATACATTTAGCCTAGCTAAAATCCCAGTTGTTTTGCAGGTATTAGTTTCTTCTGCAGGGAAGATGAGATGATGAAATCTGTGAACTTTTCTCAGAAGCATGACATAAGGCTAACCTGTTTAAACTAAGAATTACCAGAAGAGGGAAGTCATGGGTTATGTTCAGATCTCCAACATAGAATTACTTCATTTAATTATTTCATTTAACTTATCCAAGATATATTTCCTATATTTAGAGAGGGATAAAAAGAAGTTAGCTTTTCTTTCATCAATAAGAACCAATGATATTATGCTTAGTTCGGTTTTCTTAATTCGTATATGATCTGAGAAATATTATTGAGTACTATTAATTATACTGAAAATGAATCAGTATTTAAAACTTGCTCCATTTAGATGTTAGATCTCTATGTGTATTTCACAACTAGTAATTCCTAATGAATCTAAAGCTTTTTCTTGGCAATTGCTTAAATAAAGCAACTGCTTATAAAATTATATTATAATCAACAAGCTCATGGTTTTGTGTAATACTGCCCTCTGTCAGATAGACCAGGTCAGTCCTGTTATGAGGCTAAAAGGAAAAGAAACATTTTTTTAGCTCAAGTGGCAGACTATTGGAGCAGAACAATCAGAGTTGTAGCCCCTGCATCATGAAGTTCAAGGTAACCTTCATATTGGAGTACTGTGATGAGTAAATCAAGTGTCCAGGCATCAGGACAGTAACCTCCAGGCTGTGGTAAAGCTGCTGTGTCCTGCCGAGTGGTTGCTTTTGTTTGCCTTATGTAGCCTTTGTGATGCCTGTGACTGGCCCTCTGCTACAGGGAGTGAGAGGCTCACTCAAGCACAGGAGATGCGGTAGAAGATCCCGTTGTGCTCCATTTTATCCCACTAAGTATATAGATGGATTTCTGGCACTTGAAATAGTTCATACTTCTTGTTTTCTGTCTTGAGGCAGGCTGCTGGCTTCAGCTCTTGTGATATTTGTCATTGTCATTTTGTCATTTGTCACATGAGCAAGGGGGAGCTGAAGGTTGAGATGTGAAAGCTAAGGATAAAAAGCCTGAATTTCAGTGTGCCACTCCCAGCTCTGCTGTTGATTCCTTCTGTGACTGTGAACCTATATTGCTCATTTGCCTACCTGTAATGCAGGATAAATTAAATACTTCTTAGCTGAATGAGGTGGAGATGAAAGGAAAGAAGGAGACAACCAATATATTAGTGCACTTTGATATTCAGGTGCAAATTGCTGTGCAATACACCAAAATGGTACTCTACTGCTAACTACCAAAACATAGAAGCAAACTATGATATTGTTAAGGTTTTAGTGCTAAGTGCTATCTTCACTTGCTATATGACAAGTAACATTATTGCATATTTTTATGAAGTAGATACAACTCCTAATCTGTTAATACAGAAAGAAGCAAGAGAGGGATGCAAAAGCCAAATATTTTCATGTCAGGGAACATTGGTGTGGCATCATTTTCATTAAATAGCACTTTTTCCCCTAGAGTTAACACAAGCAACGGAATGAGCCATGCTCAGGCTACAAATGAATGTCATGAGAGGACTGTAATATACAGATCTTTTATATCAGCATTTCCATCACTTGAACTTGCATCCTGATCAGATTTTTGCTTCAAAAACTTCAAGTTTCTCTAGCCTGACTTAGCTGGTGTAAGTGTCCCTGGTTTTACATTTAAGATCAGGAGGAGATCAGGATCAGACCCACAGTCTGGCTACCTTGCCCTTGTTGCCTCCCAATCTTTTTTTAAAGCATGTTCCTAAACTCTTAGCCATGTGCACTGTCACATTCTGGCAATCCCTCTAATGCTGTGCCTATGTTATCAAGCTGACACATGTCTAAAATACTAAGATATGATATTTTCAACCTGCTGGGACTTGCTTTTTGTCTCTGTTAGCTTTGATTTTCAGCTTCATAAAATATATGGGAAAGAAATTAAAAATAGCCAGTGACACATTTGGTGGAAGAGAAGAGCTAGCACACGACTCAGGAACAGATTTTGCATCAAAAGCAAATGTATGTATATTAGACCCTTAAATGTCTATAGCAACTGATTAGTTAGCTTTAAACAAGAAGAAACTATCTGATTTCTGAAATAGAAGTGATACCTGTTAGAGAGAAAACATGTTGAGCATTTTGAGCTTCTAGGAACAGAGATACGCTTTTGCTTCTAAAGGGTTTTATTATATATTTCTTTGGGTCATCATGCCTAGATATGAAGGTGCCTTATGTATTAGAAGCCAAAAGATACTAATGTTCACATGAACTGTAACACCTGGAATGACACCTCAGTAGAGCAGGAAAACTTATTCTACTTCCATTTTCAACCCAAGGAAATCATGAGATACCAAAGCTTATAATTATGTCAAAGGGGTTATTACCTTGCCTTCATTCTACCTCTCTATTTCAGTTCCAATTTTTTAATCACAAGAATTAGAAATCAGTGCCTTACCACAAATGTAAGCAGCTGGGAGTCCCAGTTCCTGAGCAATGTGAAGTGTTAACACTTTAAATGCTATGTGAGGAGCAGGAGTCAAAGATCATGCCAGTTTTGAAGCTAGGGATAGAAACAAAAATAATTAGACTGACTTGATTTGAAATCACAGATGTCCACTAATTTGACAACTTATTTTGTTCTGCATTTTCACTGCACTAATAAATACATTATTCAAACCTTACAAAAAAGCCACACTCAAGGACTCATTTCTCTACTTCTGCGGAGTCTTCTAAAAACTGAGACTGTTTGGTCCCATGGGATGGTGTTATAAGGATCATCAGCTCCTTTTCTGGCATTCAAGTAGAGCTATTTTAGAGACAAACATACAAAATCTCAGAATTACTTCTTTCAGAGCAAAAAGAGAATTCCAACACTTTTCACTGGGTTTACTGTCTTAGTATCAGAACAAAAAATATCAGAGACATCAAAAAGGGGAAAAAAGTTATTCTGTCTTTGTGGGACAGCAGAAGTGCAAAGCAATTATGAGCGTTCTCTTTTTTCTTTTTTTAATGGATGTCAGTAATTTTTTTTTTTTTTTCCCCTGGTACTGAAACTGGTATGAATGTTTTCAGATACTAGTTTTACGACTACTGATTTTCATTGATGAAATCTTGGGGACTTCATAAATTTTATATTTCATAGATAAAAAGAGCAAAAATAGCCCTGTTATTAGTTCAGGGTATTTTCTAGTTTATCCAAATGTAATTTTAATTTCTTCTGATTTCTCTCCATGAAACAATAAGTCTACTGTGGAGTGCCTGGGGATCTGTCTTTCCACTAGAATCTGTGGTTCTCCTGTATGCTAATTCCTTTAGTGTTGAAACATAGATCATGAATATATTGTAAAGCATGTGCATGCACGTGGTCTCTCTCTGTGTAGATATGTGTGTATATTTATATATCTGTTAATGTTGTGTTTATGTTCTGGCTAAAAGGAGCATTTGGAGAAACTGAAATAGAGGAGTAGAATAAACTTATTTAGGAGCTTTACAAGCAAATGTGGAACAAATAGATTGAATCTTGCCTTATTGCCTTTCTCATACTCCTGTTAAGTTCTGTTAATCCAAGTCTTCAGCTTTTGTATAACCCGGAAAGCAGCTAGTACATCCCAGCGTTTTGGGGCAGGAGTTTTGTGAGTGCAGGCAAGTGTGACTTTCAGGTTTGAGATCTGTGCATAATCTGAAATAGAAGATCTCCCGCACACATCTGAACTCACAGCAGGGAGATGCCTTTGGCAAAGTTCTGAATCACTTGTCTCTGCCAGGGATTTGGGGGCTCTCAGAGAGCTGTGAGGAGGATTAAGGAGGGTTTGACAGCTGGAGAGGAAATCAAGGAACTTGGCATATAGTGGGAGTTTGTATGTGTCTGAAGCAAAAAAAACAGTACTTTTTTGTACAGGAGACTGGACATATAACCACATCTGCCCATATTTCAGTGATTGATGAATAGCCTTCCCCTGGAAAAAACGCTATGACATGCCTCACACGGTGGTAGAGTGACCGACATCTGAGCATGAAGTAATGAATGACTTTTAAGCTTTATTTTCTGATAATATAACCGAGAAGTTTTCAGGATTGCCTGAAACCCTTTACTTCACATTCTTAAACATGCCATGTAAGCCCTAGGGGAATACAAAGACTGGAAGGTAGTTGAAAATATTCATGCCCTAGTTCTTCTTTTGATAAAAGTGAAGATTTGGTGTTGGCAAAATACTGTGGGGAGTCCATCTAGTCTTCTCTGAACTGTGTGTGTCAAATCCAACACAAGAAAATGTCTTATGACTCCTAAAATGCAAATTTCAACTTCTGTCTTAAAGTGTCTTTTCATGTTGAAATTGATGCTTTAAAAATAAATAAAAAAGAAAATTAAAAAAAAAAGTTCACATTCTAACAAAGTATCTTATTGTGAAACAAAGTAAAGGTTTGTAGTTCTAAGTATTGTGTGGGGATTTCACTACACTTGTCCCTTCTTTTCATCTCTGAAAATATGACTAGTAACCTTCACTTTTTAATGTGGGAGCTCTTTACCACTCCTTTTCAGTTTTTCAACATCCTTTCTTCACTCTTAGGTTCTCCAGAACATTAATCCATCCTTTCCTCCATAGGAAACATCTGTCACTAGCTCTGTACCAATTGTGTTAGAGAAATAAAACCTTTGATTTCATTTTCAAAAGAGTTGGGCCAGTATATTTCAGCATCTTTGGTTGTTTCATTCATAGCTTTTCATTATATTTTGAATAGCAATGGTAAAAGTCCATTCCTGAAGCTGTGTCATCTTTCCCACGTGTTGTTTTCCATATCTATCACTTTTCCCTTGGAAAGGAAAAGCGAAGAAAAATTAATTTGGAGAGAGAGGGAAAAAAGTCTCCTTCACTAAGGCAATAGTTTTAGAAACAGCTGGTAAAACTATGCCCGAAGCATCTCTATTCTAATAACAAGATTGTTTAAAGATGACAGCAGCCATTTGTGTGTCTAGCTCTCTCTGTTAATAGTAATTCTTCGTCCCTATGGGAAGAGTGAGAAAACCTGGTTCAGTAGTTGGTTCCCTATATTACCTCCTCTGAAAAGGTATTTACACAATTCTCTGCTGAAGAATGAGTGTCTGGTAGTGTTTTGTACAGCATATGCAAAGAACTGATAGCATTGGAAAAATGAATCTGTCATCTATACCTCATTTACTATTGAATTAGTAGATCTGTTGTTCTGGTGATTTTTTTCTTTGTCTCCCAGATCACTTTTCCTTCCTGATGACAAGCTGCAAGTTTTCTGCTGGCCTGTCTCATGGGTGGCAAGTGTCCAAACATGAGCTGCCAGTTCAGATAGTTTGAGAAACTTAAGAACTGCCAAGCTTGGTGCTCCTCCTGTAAGAACACTATATCCACATGCAAAAGTATCCTGACTAACTTCAGCAGTTTTGTTTCTTTTTCCATACCTAATTTGCTTAGCTTCCATTAAAGCTAATTCATTAGAAGTCTGAGCACCAAATGAGGTAACAGCCCATTGATGTACTTTTAAAAACAGACTTTTTGGGAAGGCCCAGCTTTATGATGATATTTGGACTATCAATTGGTATTGATACCTACTGCTTTTGCCTTAAAATCCCTATAAAAGCAATATTGTTTCTTGTATTTTACTGGGATTTAATCTCTGATGCCAGCTACACATTCAACAAGCTTATTAAAATTAATTTTAGCATTTGGATCCTAGAGATTGCTGCATGTGTGAATGTCCAATAGCTCAAACAACATTTTATAGCTATATTGCCATAATTTTTGCAGAGGCTGAGAGGAGCTTGGTGGTTATTAGTGCAGCTGAGCACTTGCTTCAAAGATCTAAATTTTAGATTTATAGGCTGACAAGACATAGTTAATCCTTTTGCGGACAGGCCCTTAGGGACTGTCTGAATGGCAGGACTTGAAATAAGACCTTGGAGTCTTAATTCTTTTTTCACTTTCAAACCTCAGTTAATCTCTCCTTCACTTTTAAACAAAGATTATATTTTGATCCTACAGATGTCTTAAACCTTCTGACAGATACATACTCCAGGAGGTCATTTTTCTGGGGATCCAGTCATGTTAGGCCAATGACAACTTTTACTGCAGTGTGTCATATTACATTAATTTTCTTTATTCAAGATAGATTTCAGCAAATGCAAAACAAGACAATTGAGCTATCTACAATGAAGTTAAAGATTTTAGACATCAGCTTAGAGCAGCGATCGTTGTTCCTTGTTGAACAGCAGTTCTTTATCAGTTTTCTCTTTTGTTTTATCTTGTGCTGTTCTTTTCTGGTAATGAAATGCATAGAATTGTACACATCATTTCAGGGGTAGCAGTGACAAAGCCATGTAGAGAGGCACTGTTATCTCTCTGCTCCATTACAGTGAAGCCTCTGCTTATACACAGCCTGAGTTCTGAAAATAGTTGCAAAGCTTAATAAGCATAGGGAACTGATGCAGTGGAAAGAGATTCTCTGCCACAGAGGATTAAGGGATGACAAGTGCAGTTTCCTTTTATCAAATCCAAGAAATTTTAGCTCTGCGTTTCTGACTGGAGCACTGGGAAAAGTTCTGGAAATAGAAATTAAGGGAAAAATATATATATGTATTCATACGTATATATGTATATGCATATATAAACATATCTATATGTAAGTAATATATAGTACATATATACGTAAGTATATATATGTAAAAAAAATAAGTGTTATTCAGTTGCATTATATATATATAAAACCTCATAAGTATTATTCAGTTGCATAATATGATGACAGATTTCAGATAGTTCTAGAAAATATCTTAGTTCTGAAAACAGAGTGCTGGTAATATCCTGTACTGGTCCCCAGGAGATGGCCTGCATGTCACATTTTAGGTCTCTCTGATTCTACTGTAAGAAATGATGCACATGTTCTACCTCTCAGTGCTAATGTAAGTTAGCAGTAATGCAGATAAGCATTATTATCAGTGTAAAACTGCTGCAAGTGAGTAGCAAAGCATGCTCTTCAGTTTCGGATATAGGATAATTTGCCAGGACTGAACAACAGAGCTGAAACAATGAATTAAGAAATTCATTGCATGCATGAAAAAAAAATTTAAATGCACAAGAAATTCCTGTGAGACTACGCTTGATAGTAGGCTTAAAATACCAACAGCATAGCTTTTTCACAACATTCCTCACTTGTTTATAACTCTCTTCCAAGCCCTTTGTCCAGAGCTTTTATGAACAGGATGTTGATTTTTCTTTTAGAAAAAGAAGCAGTCAGCACTTGGATCTCCATAGCAGTTTGGAATTTGGATGCAAATTAAATACTTTCATGGTCAAAAAATTCAAAAAATTGTGTGGAGATTCCTGTATATATACGTGTGCGTGCATAATTGCTAATTACATTAACCACATGGCTGGAAAAACTGGCAGCCTGATGAGATGTTCAGTGCCTTCAGTTTTCATTGAGATTAATGAAAGTAGAAAGTATTTAGCATTTTGTAGGATTAAGGCTGAGTTTGTATAGTTATATGTGAAAAAAAAACCAAAAATACTAGGTAGACCTTAAATCACAGTCTGGGAAAAATACCCCACAGAGAAAAGACTTTAGCCACAGCATTTCAAAGCTCAGCTGTAGAGTACAATAGTTTGCTTTTATAAGGTATTTATCACCTACATTTTTTTGCTGTATTTCATTACAGTGCTCTGTAATATGTGTGGTTGAATACATGAGAAATGCCCGTTGGTTTTCAGAGCTCAGGCAGTTCTGACTTTCACTTACTTTTTTGAGCCCCGTTGGTGCATCAGTACTCTGCACATTAGTATTCTTGAAGAGAGCAAAGATGAACCTTCCTTTTGCTTAGAAAATATGTTCTGTCTTCAAAGTAAGTCATTGCAATTTCCATTTTTATTTCTGCTTTTGATAATGTTCTGGATCTTCTTGGTCTTATCTGACAGAACACCCAGCCCTATATGTCAGGTACTGTGTTTGACCAGAGATGTACTGTTTGTTAGTAATTTGATACCATTGTTTATCTCAGACTTCAAAAATGTTTTGCAGGTATTAATAAGAAGCTTTTCAGACCTTTAGTAAGAGGTCTTACTTTAGTAAGATGAATACTGTTGTCTCCACTTTATAAACATCGTAATCAATGAGGTTAGAAGGATGTTTCCTTAGGTGACTCACTAACAAACTTTAGTTGAGAGAAACATGGAGAAAATTTGAGAGATGCATGGAGAAAAGGATCTGTAGGGCACACAACAGTTGCAGAGATGGGAGGAGGAAAAATTACTCCTGAGGTTAAAAGAATTTCATTAATAGAGGGGAGGAAATGTTTCTGAATTAAATTATTTTTTCAGTATGAAAATCCATGTTTGTTAAAGCAAAATGAACAATTTCACCCTTAGCTATACCTGAAAGCTGTAAATGAGCAAACAAATAGTTTTTCCTCATCCTCATTGATACATATGTTTGCTTTTAGAATCCAGTCCACTGGCCTTAATGGTTTTGTATCCTGTTGGTTCTGTGCTGAATTCTTCTCTTTGTAGTTATATGTTTGAATTGCCACTTGGTTCCCTTTTTCTGCATTTTTCAGCTGAGGTTACTACTACTAAATTATCAGACAGTGAGATAAGATAATGATAAGGAATTGTGATGGATCTATAATGCAGCAGTGGCAGCTTACATCTAATATATTTATTCGAGTGCCTTCTATGGATTCACTAATCAATAAAAAAGAAAAGACAAACTTCTGAAAACACAGAGCACTCACATATCCAAGAGTGAGGCACCTGAACTGATTAGAAGTTGGGAACGTGAGTGTCCTTTGCGTTTGCCTCTGTAACATGTAGTAGAAATCAAGAGTTGATAATTTGACTCCTGGCATGCTTGCATTTTGATGGATAACTCAGTGCCATGGAAGGCTGCAAAAAGAAACCACTTTGCATTACACACTTAAATTTACCATGAAAGACTAGCATGGATTGTTTAAGCATTGGTAAGAACAGGCAAATCTACCAGTTCTTCTCCAGCATAATGTTGGTCTATGTGCCTGTCTATGTTTAGTGTCCTGTTGTGAAAGGCAACGAAGGATGCAGATTGGCTCAAGTGTTTATAATGAGTCTTTTGAAGGTGAACCCTTTCTTTTAACTTCAGAACAGTGCTGTTCATTAATACCCTAATAAGTCAGTAAATCTCAGAGCTCAAAGATTAGAATTTGAACACCTTTTTAATTCATTCACAAAATATAAAGCTGCAAGTTTTGCCAGTAGCAGAATTACCCAAATAAAGTGTTTGTTTTTTAACATAATATTTCAAGTTCTATCTCTATTTTGATTGTGCTGAAGACCATAGATTAGAATAAGAATATGAATAGAAATAATGAATTCATCAATAAAAATAATCTGCATGAGAAAATTTTGTGGCTCCTACAGATAAAGGAAATTAGAGTCTATGAGAAAGTAATAGACTTTCCTATTAAAATCTAACCATATAACATCTTACTTCATAGCAGAGGAAAGCCTAATATGATAAGATTTTTTTTAAGCTTCTTTTAATTAACTTTCCATCCTATTAGACTTGATCTGCAGTTAACTTCCATTTCACAGGTATTCATGATTGCTATGCTCCTGTGAATTACCAAACCATGAAGCTCAGACATGGTGGTTAATAGCTTTGCAAAGTCATCTTTTAGCTGATTTTCTAACAATAACCCTAAAATTTAAATACAAATATTTCAGGTAATACAGTAAGGAGTCATATGGAAAACATATGCATGACTATATATCTTCTTAGTGATTCCACAGCAATCTGACCTGCCCTAGTCTATGAATATTAACTGTGTTTAAAAAAAGCCAAAACATTTGTGATAGTGGGATATACGTTATCTTATCATGGTGTGAAGATAAGGGAGAAAGGATGCCAAGGCCACCTGGCTTACCAATGAGATAAGCAGCATTAATTAGTAGTGGATGTCAGTCATCCTGAATCTTTCTTCAAAAAGTCCTTAAAGTCTGAATGACCTGAAGAATTCTGGTGTCCAGCTTATCAGTTTTATTCAAGGACATACTCTCTTTATCTGTGCTTCTGAAATACACCCAAGTATTATTATTATAGAATCAGATAACCATAGTATGGTTTGGAAGGGACCTTAAAGATCATCTAAAGATCATTCCAACACCTCTGCCATGGGCAGAGACATCTTCCTCTAGACCAGGTTACTCAAAGCCCCATCCAACCTGGCCTTGAACACTGCCAGGAACGGAGCATCCACAACTTCTCTGGGCAAACTGTTGCAGTGCCTCATCACTCTCATAGTGAATTTCTTCCTAATATCTAATCTAAGTCTACTCTATTTTTAAAGCCATTCCCCCTTGTCCTATCACTAAATGCCCTTGTCAAAAGTCCCTCCAGCTTTCTTGTAGGCCTCTTTAGGTACTGGAATGCTGCTTTAAGGTCTCCCCTGAGACTTCTCTTCTCTAGGCTGAGCAAACCCAACACTCTCAGCCTGTCTTCATAGAAGAAGTGCTCCAGCCCTCTGATCATCTTTGTAGCTCTTCTCTGGACCTGCTTCAACAGATCCACATCCTTCTTATGTTGAGGCCCCCAGACATCATTGATATTAAAGTAGGTTAACTTTTGGAATAAGATCTATTTCTCTTCTAATCCAATCTGTTATGAAAACAGAGCAAATACCCTTTCCAGCCACTTTCTTGCCATAATGCAACCTGTGATAAACAGCTTAAAGCTTTGGCTTCTGTATCACAGTAGAGTTTATTCCAGTCATTCACTGTGTTGAAAAAGAGGATTCATACTTGCCTGCAGCAGCCTTTTACAGCTGTAATCCTGAACTTTCAAAAGGAAACCTGCAAAAAACAGTCACCTCTCTTTATGCTTCTGTGCTTCCCAGCTAGTATTAAACTTGCCCATAAAAACAAACAAACAAGAAGTCCTGCCAAAAATCCATCCCAAAATGCCTGAATCATGGCACTATCCTCTCTTGTCTTTTCCAAATGATAGGCAAGAGCAAGCTCACATGTTGAAAGCTCCTATACAAAGGGCTCCCCCGCAGTGCTTCAGAGTTAGATCATACATTAGTTGGCTCTATTGTATTTCTGATGCAGTTACAAGTGCTGCCTAGTAGGAGAATTAACATCAAAGCACGGATTAATAGTCATTGCCATTCTGTCTCCAAACATCTCTGTTTGAGGTCTCAAGGGGATTCTTGTACATTTAAACATTAGTACAATCAAAAGGAATGAGCATATCACATCCTCTGAACTGGTGTGACAGAACACCACCTAACATACTGCTGAAAAGGTTGGCATTTTTTCCTTTTCAGAGGAAGGGTTGTGGCTCTATTTATTTATGTTTACTCAATATCAGGATTTCTACCTAGGTCTTTCTACCACTTCCTAATGGTAATGTGATAGAACTTATCAGCAGTCTCCATGGTAGTGATCTTCTCATCAGTAAGTCTTTTATGTAACATTTTTCCTCTACAGGTAACTGGGTATTAAACAAAGCCCTAGAGTACCAAACGACAGCTCAGTTTGCTGGTGGGGACCTTGGCGTATACTTTTCAGTATGGTTGTGAGGCAACCCTTGTATTAATTCTGAGGAATATTTTGACTTATTCTTGGCTGAGGAGACTGAAGGGCTTGTCCTCAATTCTGGAATCCCAAAGATCTGTAGCATGAGGAAAAATACAGATAAAAAATTTCTATTAACTCCTATCTAATTCATTGTAACTGCAGCTGCTGGTACTGAGGTATTTTTCTCTGCATTCTTCAGGGTTCTGTCCAAGCTAGTTAAATCCTCAGTAGCATTTTGCACTGTCAAGGTTTAACTTCCACTGTGGGAACTATCTTTTTATTTTTATTTTTTTTTTTTAGCTTGTTTTCTTTCAGTGTTGATATGGGAATAACATTATTCCAAATTAATCTACAGCAGCTTGCGCATACTTTGACATCCAAAACCTGAAGAAGAGCAACATTATGAGCAGGGCTGCACTGCTGGAAAAGTCACCTTTTGGATGCTTATGAGTCCCTGATTTATCGCAGTTTTCCTACCTGAGTTTGAATAGGTCACCTCCGTTCTTAACTCTTACACCCCAGGTACCCTAGGAGTGGATGTAAAGTGCTCAAACTCAGTAGAAGAGAACATGCAGATACTTATTGTGTCCTTTTCAGTAGTGTTGATTACTGAAAGAAGAAAGTGTAGGTGTGAAGGCTCAGGTAAATGAAGCTTGTTCAAAGCCTACCAGAATAAGCTGGTTTCCTAACCATCACACCGTAAATTCTCTTCACTCTACATTTTATCAGGGACTCATGTTCACAATGCTGAACAGACATGGTTTCTTTTCAGTTATTGAAATATTTGGCTTGATATAGTTTCAAAGGAAATCATGTATTGTTTTTAGTTGTAATTCATCACCATGTCTGTATAGCCCAACTTATTCTCACTCATTAACAAACACCCCTGTTTTCTTCTACAGCTTGTCAAAAATACTTCTTTAGTACAGTGTGTACACTGTTAAAGGTCCTTGTTAAAAGCCTGTAGTAGTACTGTTTCCCATGTATCCTCAAGAATAAGCTGTGGCTGCTTCCCTGAGAAACGTATAAAGCGAAATGCTTTAGATCTTGAATGTCTTCCAGAGAGATAAGTAATGTCTGAGATGATCCTATATTATTCAGCCATCCAAGAAGTGGACAACATTTTTCTTTGTGTGGTTTTGCTTTACTTTATTCTGTTTACAGTTCCAAAATAAAAACAGTAGCCCCCTCTAGACACCAGCTGCCAATGCAGGTTCTTCCCAGCACTGATTTATGTCTGTGAGAGGAGCAGGAAATACTAGAAGAGGGATTATCGAGGGCAGAACTAGGATCACTATGCTGTCAGAAAAGTTTAAGTTCTTTGCAAGAGAAACCTTTTGACAGTGAATCTACTATGCTTTGGATTCTTCTCTCACAAAGCAAGGGAGGAAGTTCCATCCACTGAGTCACTTGCACCTGGACTAGCTGCAGGCTTTGAGAATGTAATGTGCTTATGCTAGCTGAGGGATGAATTAAATTACTTTGTAGGATCTTTCAAAAATGGTGAGTGTAGCCTAGCATGCAAGTGATTAAAAATCTGCACTGCAAATGGGTCCCATCTACTTCTGAAGTTCACCAGAGTTGACTTCTTGAAGAATCCAATATGAAAATATATTTATGAGTAATTAAATATGAATGGAAGAGATCATAGGAATAACTGTTATGCATGTTAACTTGGGTGTACAACTCCCATAGAGGATAATGTGGAGTTAATAGTCAGGTTAGGTACAAAATAGCATTCGTGGAGTATCCAGATCTTCATGTGGTTGTGATTTAGCTGCACCTAAAAGAGTATTTATATGCCAGCCAAGTAGGCAGTATTTCCATCAAGTATCTCAATATGGCATACCCTCCTTACATAGACACACACTGGAGATGTCTTTTAGGATTTGGACATTCATATCAGTCTTGAGTCTAAGTATTTCCTAAATTCTTCAATTTTCCTGTGTAATTATCCCCAGTAAGTTTTCTAAGATGTAAGTTTCATGTACATATGTGGCTTGTGATCCCTTAGACAGCATATTTGAGAGTTACCTTGATACGTTTCCTGGGTGCATTCTAAAAAAGTAATATTAAATGGTGTGACAGTATAAGACTTCTTGGCATACAACTGCGAAGAAGGGATTTGGTAGTCATGGGGTATTCACTAGCATTTGGACAACATGTATTTGGATGACATGTTTTTTTGGATGACATGTATTTTTACCGGACTGCTTCATAGCGGTATACACTGAAGAAACTAGGAGACACTTCAGGTACCCTTGCTGCTCTTTGTTTGCAGATAAGCAAAAGCTTAAGTGCATTTTAGTATGCCATAAGTCTGCAGGAAACATTTGCTGCATGGGTTTAGACTGAAGACAATAAACTAGCCCTGCTCCCATTCAAATTATTGGATGGAGTTCTGCTGCCAAGTTTGTCAGTATGAAGATCTGATTTGTGGTTGCAAAATCCCTCAGGATTCAGAAAGACTTCTTCCCATGTGACTGAATTTTAGGATTAAGTTTAAGCTTTACATAAGCTGGGCTGACTGCAAATGTCATTCTTCACTCTTTAAAAAAAACATATCAGATCCTTCTCCCAGGAGAGAGGTGGTTGAGTAGAGATGCTTGCGAAGAATACTTTTAGACCAGTGATATTGGATGGGCTGCTTAGCACTGGAAGCATCAAAATACTCTTTGATTTGGAAGAATGTGAAGTGATAATAAGCTTATGGCAAACACCTGAAAAATTCTTTACTTCAGAGAGCTGTCGTGGTTTAGCCCTCTGATTTCCTTAGCTCTGATAGCTGTAAATGTGCTTTTGTATTTGATACTTTTCTGGTTCATTGCTATAAAGAAGTCCCATTAATTAACTCTTACACACAAAAACAAACAGGATGGCATGTGGGACTTTGTCAGTGGTGCTCATGTAGACATTCTTGCTATAGATTAGCTTTTTTATTTCTGAGCTTCAAATGTGCCTGTAGGCTTAGAATGAAAGACCTTTTTCCCAGTACAAACAGCTTGTGCAAGGGAAGTAATATAAAAAATTTATCTTCTTAGGCTATTCCTACCTCTCTGTGTTTTGTAGTGGACCAGCTAACCAAATATAACAGATTTTTATTCTGACTTGGGGGTAGGAATGATGGGTTTCCTTGAAAATTAGTATTTTACTCCTATTAATCTATAAGCTATTCCTTATTTGTGGTCTGCTAAGCATTTGTTTGGCTGGATGTGTGAAAAATACTGCTCTGAGAAAGGTTAAAAGCATGCACGAATGAACAGGTTGTCTTGGGAGCTACTACAAGCAGGAAGGACCATCTAGAAATACCAAGTTTCCCAGATTCTTGTCAGAATCCGTCACCTGACTTCTCTTTCTGGGGACTTCATCCTTTGGAACAATCTGCCCTTTCTTCTGCTCATTTTCTCCCATTTTCTCCATATGCCAGAAAATGATTGAGTTGTGGACAGTCAGAAAAGCCACGCTGCATCAATAGCTCTTAGGAGGGTTTCTTCCTGGATCTGGCATTTCTAGCATATGGTATTTATATTAAGAAGAGGTAAATTCACTAACTTTTAAACAGCCATAAAGTTAACTTAGCCAGTTTTAGAGGGAGGGAGAGAACTAAGTCTTTTAGTCTGTGTTTGTGTATATATTTAATGGTGAAATCATTGGAAATTGGGAAGATTCTTCTCTTCTTAGGTGTATAGATATATGCCTAAAGTGGAGATTTTTGCAGGACTTTTTTTCTCTTTTATCTATTTAAAATATATTTCTGCTACCAGAATATTCTAGCCAGAGGAGAAAATGCTGCCAACACATCTTGAAGCTAAAAGCAGATGAATAGCTAACAGTACCTTTTTCTCTATTTTGTAGGTAAACTTTTTACAGAAAAATGAACACTTTCCAGTCTGCTGGAAATTCTCCATTTGTTTCTTTTCACTGGCATTTTGATAGTATCAGCTGCTTGGAAGTGTGTGTCAGTAGTATTCGACGTGTATGTATGGCCTTAAATGACTCTAAAAGGGTGCTGCCTGATATATAAAGTAAACTTAGAAAGATAACAGCAGTTTGGGAACCCAGACTGGGCAGTGGTGAAATGCATGCTTCCTTTTAGCACTGAAAGTCTTGGGTCCCATTCTAATTAGGTCAAAGTACAATCAAATAGGAAAAAAAAAACCCAACCAAACAAAACAAAAAGATTTTCCTGACTTCGTCCTTTTTTTTCAACTATGGAACAAAAAATACAGAAAGAAAAATATCCCGAATAAGGAGGAGTGCATGATTAGGCCAGCAGGGAATCCTGGACATTTGAAGTGTATCAAGAGTATAGCTGGACCACTAAGTCAGAAGCAGCAGCTGGTACAACTGGTTAATAATGAGATATATTGCTAGAGTTGTGTTGGAGTGCACAGAACTCAAATAATGTGAGGTTCAGTGTGTTAGGGAAGAGAGAAACTGTCAGGTTAATGGAGCCCGAGGACTAGAGTGGTAGAAGAAATGGAAGTTCCAGAGGTTAACATGAATCTGGGGAAAGTAATACAGGCCTAGATCCTAAGTTACCACCTATCATCTTGCTGTTTAACACACACATTACCTTCGCCAACAGCATTTGAAAGCGAGAAAATACAACTTCATAATTACAGCTGCTGAGCAAGGGGCTTTTCATCTCCCTTTTAAAATGTGGCTTTTTTTATTTGAAAAAGTTGGCTATTAATCCTTCAAACAACAAGCTTGTAAGCCTTGATGGTACAAATGCCTCTATTCCCAGTTCTTTGATCTAATCTAAGTTTTCGAAAATAAAAAAAAAAAAAAATGGTGCAATGGTTATACTTTGGTATACTTTGGGTATGGTTTTACTAATGGTTGTCTTTGAGGAGGAATAATTTGCTAAATATTAAGTAATAAGATATTGTCTGTGTAGCTTCATGTGGAAACACTTTGGATCCAATTTTCAAATTAGGACATCTAGTTTTGACTATTAACAGCTAGAATTTTTTTAAAGACTGGAGAAGATTTTTCTAGCCTTAGCAGAAATTGCTGGACCAGATTTTCTGAAGAACTCTACTTCTGTTCAAGCACCTCTGTATTGACCAAGTAAATAAAGTGGCTTAGTACCCTTCAAATCCTCTTCTAAGTCTAACATCAAGATTTCCTTTACAAAATCTTGTCATCTCTTTAAGCGTCTCTGGCTCCAGTTGTGGTTCTTTGGTTCTTTTGATCTTTCAGGCAGTAAAAGAATTTTCCAGACCCCCATGCAACGAATTAGGCATTTATCGTCAAATAGGGCGTAAGTATTTGCTGGAGCAGCCCGACATAGACTGCACAGTTGGCAACTGGACCCATGCTTTACAGACTGTTTTGCATCAAAGAGAAGGCACTCACTTCTAATGTGCTGAAGGGGAATATTTCACTACTCTGAAAATCCAGCTGCAAGTCATGACAAATACCGATTAAAATTCAAAGCTTAAATGCCTCTTTGTGAAACTCCCCAAGTACAATTAAACCAGAGTCTCAGAATCCTGGTAGGGTGTGGTGTCCAGGGACACTAGCCTTGAAACCTTGCCAAGTAAAAATCTCCACTGAGGTCTGCAAAGGCCTCATTTCTGTCTTTTTTTTGCTTTTTCTATTCCTAGCAAATCTTTTCTGATCCACAAATGAATCCCCAAAATTTCCTATGTTCAACGTTATGTATTTCCAGTTTTCCTTCCTGCAACCTGCATGTTCTGTCCCTGAGATCACCCTGACCAGGTTTCCTCTTCTTTGGTTGGACCTCTTCCTTTCCTAACATGTTTTCCAAAGGGTTGCAGGAGAAGGTCCGGTGCAGTCTTCCAGCAAAGGCATGGTACATTCCAGCTACAGATGCACTGTGCTGATAATCAGCACAACCTCATCACTTCTGAAATAGGAGTTAAGAGTCTTCTCATATAACTCCTCTCAGAACTAAACACTTTCCAGAAAAGCATCTAAAACCAGTATGGGCTACTTAATTTTTGTTGGTTTTATGCTTATTTGACATTCTCCAGAACTAATACTAATCTCTGAGTGGCTTTAGAGGTGCTACTGTTCCTCATGTTAATAAGTACCAAAACATCTTACCTGTTTGTTATTGTATTTATACAAAAGTACCCCTGGCCACATCTACAGGGTGGATAGTCCCATTCTTCCTAGAAATTCAAGCTCAAGATAGCCACCTACCTTCACTAATTGGTGGTAGCATGACCTTTATAATGGTTTATGAAAAAATCTTGCTGGAAAGCTAGGGTACAGGCAGTGCTGGCAGCCTGCTTTACCCATCTCCTGGAGAGATTCATCGTGGACAGGGTCCAAAGCTTTATATGTATTGTTTACCCTCTCCTAAAACATCAGACAGAACAGGTTGTTTTGCTGGGGTCCCAAGTTCCTTCTAGAAGGATCCTGATGTCGGAGTAATGGTCTTTATACAAGAAAAATAAGGACATCATATTTGTTGCCTAGGGAATTCAGAGGAAGCTGATGACCCCTCTAGAACATAAAGTGTTTGGGATACAGTTTAGTAAAGATTCAGATAGAATCAATTAGTAATATCTTCTTGAACTTTAAATCCTTTTGTAACATACAATAAACTAGTCTCAGTCTTAATGCTAGCAGTGGCATGTTTGCCTATGCAAAATCATGTGGCTTTAGTACCAAATACTGGGATGTACCCCCAACAGTAATCATGGATAGCACATCTGAATAACTGCTCACAACTTCAAATAAATATTCACTATTTGCTCAAGTGCTTATAGGAGTTAGTCCAGTCTGACTAGGCAGAAAAATAAATGCCACTCATTTCATGAATACCCTCGTGAGTTAGGGTCAGAATAAGGGCTGTATTCTGGAGTTCTGAGTGTTTGATCCATATATAATGTCATAGTCAGGGTGAAAATTGTGTCCTAGCATAGCTTATGATTTCTCCTCACCCTTTTCCACTTCCGACCTCCCCAAGAAATGCAGACAACCCACTGGAATGTGCTTTGCCCTTTTTGGAGACGCATGGATGTTACACCCCCTGCTCCTATCTCCCTCCCCGCCACGCCTGCCCGCCCCCAAGCGCTTGCTTGCTGTTTTGTTTTTCTACTTTCCCTAAATGCAACTTACTTTAAGCATGCATTATTATTAACATCCTACAGTAAAATTAAGTTATTATATAACCCATTTGTCGATCTCAGCCAATTTCTTCTATCTTTTTCTATGTCTATTTATGACGTACATCCAGACTGCACGTCCTTTTTTTTTTTCTTCTCTCCATGTTTATTTTAAAAAGAAGTGATTTAAAAAAAGATCTATTAAAAAAAAAAGCAACACTGGAGATTGGTGGGATTTTTGGCCAACAATTGAAAGCAAATTTAGATGGGAGGGGGAGGGAAGGGAAGAGAATCTGATTCTTAACAAAAAAAAAATCCAAATTATGAAAGTGTCCCTGGACTGCTTTGTCTGTTCCTTTCAATGTGTGTATCTAGTTTGTTCATCTTTAAAAGTGTGTAGAATATTTTTTTCTTTCAAAGTAAAATCTTAAAACCCCACAATTGTTATTTATCTCCCTTCTTCATGGGAACAAAGTGCTCTTTCATTTTTTGCTTTTTTTTTTAGTATATCTCTACATAGTTATATTTTGATGTATTTATTTTCAATGGTTGAATTTCTATCTTAGATTTGGTTTGTTCCAATCTAATAATGAAAAAAAAACAAACAAACAAAACAAAAGAGTTATGAATTGTTTTCTGCAATTTCCCCCTCTATTTCCCTCTTTAAATAAGGAACTACTTCACTGGCAGAATCCTACAGCTGTATCTTTTAGATTCTTCAGAGAGTCTGAGTATAAAAGCAATCTAATTTGAGAGTGGGGAAGGGGTGTGCCACACAGTCATTGCATTCAAATGAGTGATTTGCTCAAGAAATGATTGTCTCAAATTATTGAGCATACTGATGTCAATTTGATGGACTTCAGAAAAATTATTCTTGTGAAGAAGGAGGCTGTGGGTAGCTACAGATGAAGTTGTTCTAATTCCAATGCATAAAACTAGTTTCCTTGTTTTTTGTTTTACTCTATTATTATTATTATTATTATTATTATTATTCGTTTATGTATTTTTACTGCTATTTTTAGTAGGGAAAAGTTTTAACTGTTTTTATAATTTGAGAACCTTTAATGAAAATGTAAATATTAATACTATAATTATGAAATTTTGTAACTTGCATGTTGAAGAAGTTGCAGCTTAGGGTTTGTGAGATTGTCAATGTTAGAGTTCTGTTCTTTCTTTTTGTTGATGGGCATGAATATGCTCATTTGTTTTTGTATATTGCCCATCCCTTCCTTACAGCCAGAAGCTCTAATGCTGCTAGATCACTCCGTACCGCCCTTACATGGACATGGCAACTGACTTACACATTCACTCCCATCATCTTCATCTCCTGTGTAGTACACTCATAGACTTTTACAATCCCACTCCATCCACCCTAGGCATTTTTTCTTCCAGTAAGTTCCCCTCCACCACCCCTTTCTTTAGCATTGTTAAAATTTTATGTGCAGTCATCCATTTCTTAAAACACACACACACAAAAATTGTAGAAAAAAGAAAATGTTTAAAAAAATATATATCAAATTGACCAAAAAGGCAAAAAAGCAACAAACTTTGCTTTTCAAAAAACATTGTATCTGTAGATATGCAAACAAGCAAAAGTAAATTCTATAAAATGTACAGGATTTTTCAACTGTAATATGCTAATAACTTTACATAAGATTAAAAAAATACAACCAAAAAACAGCAGAAAAAAAAAAATTCAAATTTGTTAAGGTGCAAGATTTTTTTCTTTTCATGTTATGTGGTGTGGATGTATGTGTTGTTGCCTCCCTGTATAGCCCTTTGTTGTAAAACAATTATATTAAAAAAGAAATAACAAACATTTTGCTAAAAAAGTTTTTAAGAAACAACAATGAAAAAAAGCAAGTTACAAGAATGTGGCAATGCTACTTGTCCAAGAGCATTCTTACACAACTTTCTTTTGTAAATTTTTCCTTTCATGCCAAAAAACATGCGGGCAATTTGTTGATGTAAGTTGACTGTTATGAAATCAATGTGGTATGCTTTCTAAATATTTTTATGTATTTTTGATTACCTTTTTTTTTTTAATGGAAATAATGTTTTTGATTTTCATCGGTTTTTTCAGTTCTTATAGGTTTTTGTCTTTCTTTTGCAGATAAAGTGAATGACTTGTTGTTTTTTCCTTTTTCTGACCTTGTTGCTGTGGCATTTTTATTTTCTAGTATATGGTTTTGTTTTAAGAAAAATGTAGAAGTTCATTTATTTCTTTTTAATCAGTTTGTATTTGCCTTTATGTTACGTGCTCTTTGTATATTGTCGATTACCAGATTGTAATGTGCATAGGAGGGGGTGAAGGAGCCTGTGGTGGTTTGCTCCTATTTTTTCTTGGTCCCTCTCTAGAGCTTTCTTTCCCCTTTCCGCTTCCCAAAATGAGTCACCAGTAATGCTACTTTCTTTCATGCTACTTAAATTGTATGTAGTGTGGTGGTGTAGCCTTCATGCTAAGTAAAAAACAATGAGACTTCTTTAGCATTTCGGTAGCTCTCAGGATCTTCCTACTGCAGATCTACATCACTCTGACTTTATTCCCATAAAAGTATTTTATTTCTATCAGTTTTCTTCATTGCTGACTATCTGCCTGATGTCCAATCTAAATGATACTCTCAAGTGTACTCTTGCCAGGTAAATGCACCCATCATTTTATGACTAGCATCAGACTTGCTAAAATCATACAGAAATGGTACATTTGGCAGACACTTTCCTGCTGAAACTCACATCCTGAACCACTAAAATTTCCTTGCTCCAAAAGAAATTTGGATTAAATTCTTTAAAAAACAATGACTAAAAGTAAGAAAAAGCTGTATTTCCTTACAAGCAATGTTTTCACCATTCCCGCATGGTAATGCTGTGCTCAGTAGGTATATCAGGTTCAACTCTCAGGTACCTTGAAAAACTGATTCTGAAAGCAGAACAAATAATTGTGCTGAGTAGGAAGCTGTAAGTTTAAGATAATGATGGGAGGTGGACAAGGTATGTTTCAATTGATTTAGAGCAGCTTAGTGTCTGAGCACTGAAATACTGGGTTTGCTCTAACATCCTGCCTGCAGACAGGATGTTAGGTCCTCTCTGGAAGCTATTCATGTCTGTTTCACTGAAACTGCATGAAGGTGATGATCAAGAATTTACATCAGTGAAACACAGCCCAGCATTAACATGGGATTCATGGCCTGTCAAATTCTGTACCTTCCTGTTGTTCACGAGCCATGTGTTAGGGAGCACTGCAATAAGTAATATCTTTTAATGTAATTTGTGGGGCTTATGAAATGCTTTGCAACAAGCTCCACCAGAAGACATACAGTTTTATCTAATCACTTTGAGAACTATATATTCTCTGAAAGGAAAAGGAGGTATTTGAGATGAAAAGTTGAAGTACTCCATTGTGGAAATAATTTTTTCCTCCATACTACTGACTGTCAATTGCAATTAAATCAGAGTGCAAAGAGTAAAAAAATATTAAGAACGTTCATCTGCTAGGTTTCACATTATCATCATCTTTCCTGTGAATCAGGGACTATGTTCTGAATAATTTCCCCTTTTTATCCTCAGAGGACTAAAGGAGAATTAACTAAAATACCATTAGACTGAAATTTATGAACTCAGTCATTTGATAAGGATTTATTGAGTTGGTACAGGGGGGAAAAAGGTAAGGAATTATTTTCTGTGGCAAGTATTTCATGCTGGAAGTAGAGTCAAGCTTCAGAGGAACAGCATAAGGATAAAACAAAAGTGACAAATTTTGGATGCAGAATTTCACATGCCTACAGCCTTTATGGATGGCATTTAAAAGCTTTTCAACTACATCTGGAGAAGAGAGACATAAGGGAGTGTCCCTTATCATCATCAGAACTTTCAAGCTTCATTGTGGATCTTTTGTCCTGTATCAGTTTGATGGCTGAGACTCAAGTAGTTGTGGCTCCAAAGATGAAAGCCAACAACTGCTACAGTTTTTCAGGTTGTTTGGTTTGGAGTTTTTTTCTTTTTTTTTGTGCCCTCTGCATTCATGACTCACCTACACCATCCTCACAGTTTATAAGGCTTCTATTAAATTTTTAACACGCTGTCTTTTCTAGTGATAGAGAACTCTTACTGGAGATCAGCCCCAGAGGTATGACTTACATAGCTATAAATAAGCTCATAAAGCAAAAAGCAGGGCAGCTCCAAGGTTACAGTAGACCTTTTATATCCCCAATGATCTTGGTATTTTATAGAAAAGCGCAACTCCTTGAAAATAGTATATGTGCTAGATTTAAAGGCTAAAGGAATATATGCATACTGTGTTTGCTTCTTGGAATCAGAAGGCCAAGCAGAATACTGGACTGCTCTGTACAAGGTTTCACACCTCACAGAACTCAGTTCTCTCAGTGCTGCTTCCAGTTTGCTGTTCAGTAATTTTTTTGCAACTATACATTGATGGTCAAACTAATTTTGCAACTGCAAAGGAAGCCATTTTATCTGTTTCCCTTTTGTTTAATTCTTTGGCATTGTGTTGTCAGCTGAAGCTTTTTAAAAACCATATTTCTGTTTGGGAAACATCTATTCCATGCCTAGAAGAGAAAGCACAGAGTAGGTGAAAAATAAATCTGGAAAATCCTTGTGAAATCTTTGGATTGCTAAAGTAATCCTGAACTTGCAGCATACCAGCGAACACTGTTAACTGGTGTTTAACAGCCAACATAAAAAAGAGGGAAAGAAACCTGTAACTACCAGGAAACAGTCCATATCTTCCACAAATAAAATCTAAGTCTCCTATGAATATTTGTTTTGAAGCCATGGCCCAAACTGGGTGGCAGCCTTTCCATTTTATTTTTTAAGCACAGAACAATTTGGAAATTAAAACTGTAAGTTTTATTCAAGGCTGCAAAGTGTTAGTTTTGTGATTGAAAAAATGGTAGGCACTGTGAGAAGATAAAAAGTTCAGATAGGAAAATACAAACATAAAACCTGTCTCAAACGTATTTCCCTTCCAAATTGTCATGTAAGGTTTTTCAGGGACTTCTCTTTAGCTTCTTCTAGAAATCCAAATCTTTAAAGCACTTTCCTGCCACAGCAAACCTTTCAGGATCCAAATCCCACATGAGATATTCTTGGCAACTGATTGGTACTTTGTCTTTTAAATCTTCCAGTACTTACCTTTAAACCTTGGCCCTGGAAAAGAAGTGCCACTTGTCCATCAAAAGGCCACTGGCTCTCGGCAGCTTCCTGTCATGCCTTTCATTTTGTGAAAGATGATTCCCCCTAAATACACACTTATCATCTGGCTGTCATCAAACTCCCCCTTGTGTCTTTTGCGAGTAGAAATGTAGTACTCTTGAAGAGTTTGCAGGTATGATATGAAAGTTTGCACTTGCTCCCCTCCATAGATATTGGTGATCATGGTACTCACCCTTTCCTGGGAGCTTTTCGGAATTTACATTCCCTGTTATCCTTAAATAACACATTTCATTTAGACTGAGTGGCATTTTTATCATGCCATTTTAAAGGATGTTTTAATTACTCTATAAAGCACATACCCCAAGAAGTATTCATTGTGCCTGCATGCTATTAGACCTACAACTTCTAGTTTGCTGTGAGTTTTGAATAGGTGCCTAACATACCTATAAAATAGAATCCAGATTTGATACCTAGAATGCTGCTTCTGAGTTACCTTACACCTTTTTCTTCAGTCTTACAGTTTTTGCCATTACAGACAAAAAGAAAAATAAAAAATTGTCGCCTCTACATCCATCTCCCTGATACTACCCAAAACTGTGTTGTCTTAAATGTAACAAGTTAACTCCTTATGGAGAAGTTATTCCTAATGAAGGACCTTTAACAGTCTATTTCTTTAGTAACACAGATAAACATAGTATGGATCATTGGACAATTTGGATTAAAACTGGAGATGAGATTAAATAATTGTATAGGAAATTAAAGTTAATCCACTCTTCCTGGTATGAAAGTTATTTCTCTTCTCACATGCATTGTGAGATTAAAGTATTGTAAAACTCAATCTTGATTCTGTCCTGTTGTCTTCCATCCAACAGACTTGCTGGAATCAAAAAGCATCCAACCCCCTGTCCATCACTTATGTGAAACCCCACTTACCGTAGCAACTGTATCAATTTTTGTTAACATTTCAGGAAGACCATGATCATTTTTGTAGTTGTAGTAGTCTTGATCATTGGCTCAAGTCCTCACCAGTAACAGAAACTGTAGAACTATGACCTAGTTTTAAAGGCAAGAGTTACCGGGGCAAAAGAAAGATCTTCATGTTAAATATAAGATACTTCTGATTCCTTCAAGAAAATTAATTATTTATATGACCAAAGGAATTTCTTTTTGGATGAAAACTGCCCTAAATATTGCCCCACTGGGTGGCAGATCAACTGCATGATGATGGTGCATGCCAATATAATCGATTTTAAGAACAAAGGCACTTCAAAGCCCTAGATGAACAATTAAAAGCTGCCAAACCAATTTTTTTTCTAATTGGGTGTCACAGATAGATGGTGAATGAAAATTACTGATGAATACTACTTTTTAACAGCAAAACACCAATCTTAAAAAATCATTAAAGCATCTATCTTAAAAAATCATTAAAGCATCTATCCCGACTTTCTGGCACTTAAATTCCCCACTCATGCAATTTGATGTAATGCACACTTAAATGTTATTATTTTTATTCCTTTTTAACCAAACTAACAGATTATCTTTCCCTTTAAGGCATACTCCAAGTTTGTCCTGAGACCACCTGTTTGCATAGATTATAGATGCCCTGCTCTAGCTGTAGATAGGGCTTTTGGTTATGTATAAATTATATTACATGCTCTAGTTTCTACATTACACAGAAAGGAGTTCAGAGGCATAAGCACAAAATGCCATGTAGCCATTTGACAGACTACACTTTCTGCTTTTTATTTTTTCTTTTTTTTAAGATACTTAGTTTTAAGAAATTGGCATTATTTTACACATATGATAGTTATTTCTTCATCCTCTAGTAATGAAAGTGGTATGAACATGCTGAGGAAGCTTGGAAAATTAAACATATTCAAATCGACACTTTATGTCTTAGCTTAAAACTAGCTTTGCATGAAAGTATGCAAAGTACCACATTCTTATTGTGGCCTAATTTCTACCCTGGTACCGCTGAGATAAATCTGACTGTTTCAGTTGATTAAATTGTGTCAACACTCAGTTTCTCATTAAGGATAAGTATAAGCCATATTGGTAGTTCAGCTATCCAGATTTAATCAAACTGAAAAGTATCTTTTTCAGTATATTGCTATACTCAATATGTAATTTGTTCAAATATATTATTCTCCAAATATATTTAGAAGGGATTAAGATTTTAGACCATATTCTTTATAGAACTCCCATGGATATTACTGGCAGTATTCAGTGGGAAACAGTGCATGCAATACATAGTGTACATAGGAGAGAGCAAAATTTTGACCCTGATGCCATTCGGCATTTTAACAATACCAAACAATACATAAGTAAAAGCCAGAATTATTTCTTTAGAAGCTAAAATACCATTTGCATATTTTTCCTTAAGCAGTGGTGAGTATAAATAAAAATTTCCCATGCATTATAAATACTTCTTACTGAGTTGCACTTCTTCCAACAAATCTAGATGACTACTCATAGTGTTAGATGATCTCTTCAGTTTATATTTAAAGCAGCTAACTTAAGTGGCTAGCCAAAGAAAAACTACAAGGGAGAATTTATACACAAACTTTCAAAAACAATATGACTCACTCTAAAAAAGTGTGGGCCGCCTGTATGTCAGCAGACAACTGTATAATCTGAACTAAATTAATTAGATAAATTAATTATGCCTCCACATCAGAACAAAACAGTGGAGTGTTAATTACCCATAAGATCAAAAGTAGAAGTACAGTCATATTACAATATGTAGACAAAACAGGACTACTACCCAAAAAGCAGAAATATTGCTGCTCAGAAACCAAATCTTAGAAATGATGCACTGATTTTCTGGTTTCAGTTGCAGCTTATACTGTGGTAAGGTTTAAATGTTACAGCTATAGCTTTGTTGTTCTACTTCAAGAGTAGACCATAAGTCCACTTCATTTTCAGTCCTCTGTAGACAAATAGCCATCATTTTAGGAAAAAGTAGCATGGATCACAGCTATCTGCATATCAAGAAGTAACAGGAGGTGTGAAGACAACTTCTGCTGTACCCTCCTGGAAAGTGCTAATTTGGGTTGAGTCCTTATTCAGTTATATCATCAATCACAATGAAGTATATCTCAATTTTTAATCAAATTATAGTAGAAGAATATCAAGAAGAACTGAAGGTGAAGATAGTATGGCATTAGTAACCCCAAAAGATCTAAGGAAAGTGACATCCCTAAAGTTGAACAGGATGGTAAAGAAAGATTAAAAAGAGATGAACAAGCATTGAGTAGAGATCTGTACCTTCATGGACCCCAGTAAGTACTTGGTTCTTATTCCATCCCTCTCTTGCATGAATTTTCCCACAATTCAAAAGCAAGGAAACAATCAAGAAGAAATGGATGAATGGGAAGGGCCTTAGGGAAGGGCCTTGTAAAATGCTACAGAAGGTGAGCAGACTTGGATGGCAGAGAAGAAATACCAATGTTATTGTAAATTAAAGAAATCAGAGGAGAAAACTGGCGAGATGGGTGGTAAAAACCATCTAGGAGAACATTGCTCTATGGAAGTCTAATATGATTCATTTAAACAGTCTTGTAACCAAATGCTTAAGAAAGATCACTACTAAATATTGGTGTTCCCAGAGTCACTTGAGAGTATCTTCAAAAATCAAAAACTTTGGGTCCCAAGAAATTCAGAGTATTTCACTGTGCATATGTGGCATAGACTAAAAAAGGAAGGAAATGAACCATGCAGTTTACCAATGTAAAGGCAGGATGGGAGGGAGGAATAAAGGGCATCCCCAGGAAAGTATGTCGGTAGTGTAGTTAGGGAAAAAAAACCCAGATCCCTTAGTGCCCAAATCCTCTCTCGCCCTTGAGTTAAGTGAATTGAAAATGGTGCATTTTGTCATTAAAATGTATTAATCTACTTTTTTTCTCTTTTCCATCCCAGGAGGTGAATTAGTTGTCCCTCTACTTGTAGAAGACCCTTTAGATATCCCTCCTATTGCTACTCGTGCACCTTTCATTACACTTCCCCCTACCTTTCGCCCCCTCCTCACCATTATTGAGACCACCAAAGATTCCCTGTCCATGACCTCTGAGGCGGGGTTACCTTGCTTGTCGGACCAAGGCAGCGATGGTTGTGATGATGATGGCTTGGTGATATCTGGGTATGGCTCAGGGGAAACCTTTGACTCTAACCTACCCCCTACTGATGATGAAGATTTTTACACCACCTTCTCCTTGGTAACAGATAAGAGTCTTTCCACTTCAATCTTCGAAGGTGGCTACAAAGCACACGCACCCAAGTGGGAATCCAAGGACTTTAGACCTAACAAAGTCTCCGAAACTGGTAGGACTACTACCACGTCTTTGTCCCCTGAGCTGATCCGCTCCACAGCTTCGTCCTCGACTGGGATGGTGCCCAAATTGCCAGCCGGCAAAATGAATAACCGTGAGCTCAAACCCCAGCCTGACATAGTCTTGCTTCCGTTGCCCACTGCCTATGAGCTAGACAGCACAAAGCTGAAGAGCCCGCTAATCACTTCCCCCATGTTCCGTAATGTGCCCACAGCAAACCCCACGGAGCCAGGAATCAGACGGGTTCCGGGGGCCTCAGAGGTGGTCCGTGAGTCGAGCAGCACAACGGGGATGGTCGTCGGCATAGTGGCTGCTGCCGCCCTCTGCATCCTCATCCTCCTGTATGCCATGTACAAGTACAGGAACAGGGACGAGGGGTCCTATCAGGTGGACGAGACGCGGAACTACATCAGCAACTCAGCCCAGAGCAACGGCACGATCGTGAAGGAGAAGCAGCAGAGCTCAAAGAGTGGCCACAAGAAACAGAAAAACAAGGACAAAGAGTATTATGTGTAAAAAAGAATACTTATTTATTTATAAATATATAAATATTTAATGAGATTTAACTGAAATATCAGAACCATTGCAGCGAACGAGATGATTGGGAGATATCATTTGTGGGAAAAAGTATTGAGAAAAAAATTTTCAGCAGTGACTGTTAATGTCTCAGTCATCGCTTGGAGTCAGCAAACTCTGCCCTAATGTATTATAAAGCACACTTAGCGTTCTGGAGATGGCGCACGCAGCTCTGCCCTGTTAGTGAACTTGGACGTCTCCAAATCTCCTCCTCCGCTGAACTTTCTGCAAAGGTAGAAGACTTCATGGCTTACTTGTTTCATATCTCCAAGTGAGTCTTTAACAATGTTCGTGATCCCTGACTGTATCGATAATTTTTCAGTTTACTTATTTAAAAAAAAAAAAAAAAGAAAAAAAAGAAGGAAAAAGAAAAAATGCAATTATTAAACAACAGAAAAATGTTGAACAAACTGATCTGGCCACGTCCAGAATACATACAATTTTTCAAGATTGGAGGAGGGGAATAAATGATTTTGGAGACTGTTGGTTTTTTGGTTTGGTTTGGTTTTGTTTCTTGGGTTGTTTTTTGTTTGGTGTTTTCCATTTCTAAGGGTTGTGGGAGGGAAGGGTGGAGAGGAACAGTGTGGGGGGTGAACCAGGACATGACTTGAGAAGAAATCTCGGAAAAAAAAATAATCCATAACAAATAAAGAGAGACTATTGCCATATATGAACTCAAAAGCTACCCATGGTGTTTACTCTGCATATCTGGTTGTGTTGTCTCTAGAATCCGTCGTCTTGCAGTAAGTTGTTTGCTAACAACGCAGTGAAAGTGTCTGATGGGTAGTGCTGAAGAAAGTTATTACGGAAAGCTGGTTCCCTTGGATCTGGCTCCAGTATTTGCAATTAAACTGGAGAGTAGATGGGTTTGGGTCTGTTCTGATCAGTCTTTGGCTTTATTTGAGAATATCACTTAGTATGCATTAGCACAGCCAAACTATGGTTAAGGGATTTGAAGATTCAAAATAGAATGCTTAAAAAATGGTTAACCGTTCAGAGCTGAATATATCATGCAAAAATAAAGGAGCCTTCTTCTGGGTTCTGGTTCTGTGACTGATTGCAATGCATGCAAAAAATAATAATAAATCCATTTAATAAAGAGATCAGAAAGACACCACTGGAGTTCAACTTGTGACAAGACCCATAAATGTCAGAAAAGCTAAATACTTGTTAAAGAATGAAAAATTTTTTTGACATAAAACTTTTTCATATGTAATATTTTAATTTTGTAGCTTGACATTTCAGATCATGTCTGTCTTTCCATTTGCCCTATTCTCCCTTTTCCTTCTCTTTTTTATAAAAGAAAATAAATGAAGCTGCTGTGACACACAAAAATAATAAAGACAAAGTAATTTAATAATATAATATATATATACACACAGATATATTTATCATGGTATGTTTGACGGGACGACTGGAATAGAAGTTCTGTTATGGTTTTAATGTGGAATGAGAATGTTCTTGAAGAACAAAGTAGAACAAAACAGACAACAAAATCAAACCTTAAAATGTGAAGAGTGTGTGTTTTAGCTTTGTCACAGTTACCTGTGTCAAAAAAAGAAAAAAAAAATCTAAAATTTTGTTTACATATTTTATTACTATTTTTTTTTTGCTAGTATAATTTATATATGGATACCCTGATGGTGTATATACTGTTTCATGGTTAAATTGGGAATGTCTTCTGTTTTTATTTAACTTATTTAATTTGCTTGTTTCGTTTCTAGATTTTCCCAGTTATTGTGAAAAGGATTATCTTACTGTACAGAAAAATAGCCAGGCAGTTTGATGGCCATGCCTATCATGTGCAAATAAGCAAATGAGGGAGAGAGAGGCAGAGAGGAAACAACAAAAACCAGGATGGATTGAGACTCTGGAATATCAGAAATGTACACTTTTTCTGTATACGGATGAAAACTAATCAGCTGTTTAGGTTTAGAAATCTACTCTTGCTGGTGTTTATAAATCGCATGAATATTTGACTTTGAAGAAGTGTCATCAAATACACACACGCACATGGGAACTTAAATTCAAAGAAACAGCCTTCTCAAACATTTAGAGAAGATGCTTTCATGTTAACAGATATTTTCAGTGTGTGTATGTGTGCGTGTGTGTGGTGCGTGTGTGCGAGGTTGAGCTTTTTTTTCCTTTTTTATTTTTTATACTAAAAAGAAAAAAAAGACAGGTTTTAAAAAGGTATGAAAGCACGATTTTAGATGACTTAACTGGCCGAAACTATATAAAGTTGATTATATCTTGATGTCTGTAAAAGATTGCTGTTCTTGGAGTCTTGGAGTCTTGTGAAATGATTTCCTGCTTTCTTTCTTCCTTTCCTTTTTGCTTTCCTTTTTTGAGTTAAGGGAAAAAGATTTACACTTTCCTTTTTTTGTGTAAGTTTCTATTGGACAGTTTTGGGAACATGTGCATTTCTGTATGTGGGCTTCTACCATATCCCTGTTGCTTTATGGACAACCTAAAGAATTTTTATTTGAGTTGTCGTGATGTTATTGCTTTTTTCCCTTTCTTTTTTTTCCTTTTTGATTCTTTTTCTTTTCTTATTAGCATTTTGTTTAAAGATATGCTTAGCAATAAAATGTTCTTCCCAAAGCCTTGGATGTTGCTTGGGTTTTTATTTCTGAAATACTTCAGGGAAATTCCAGACCTTTTTCCAGGTGAAAAGTAGTCTGTGAAAAGTAGTAGGAGGATACCTTTTACCAGGTATCCTCTATCCTGTGAGAATATTTAGCCATCAAATTACAGAATTGTGTTCATGTTTGCGTGCTTTCATTAGTCCAATGAATCTTAATTCTTTCCTTTTCAGGGTCATAAATTCAACTTGACTATGGGGTTTACCTCCACCACTCCCAACTCCTTGTCCCCCAACACCACCTCAGTGGGGTACACATTAGTTCCCTGGAATACGGGTTTCAGTGACCTCAGATAAAAGCATACCTAAGACATTGACTTATATGCCCTTTCTAATGTGTTGCCTGGCGTCAGTCTCCCTTTGAAGTGTGTAGCTCTTACCATGACCCTCTTCTGTGGACAGCAGGCTATGTTTGTTATGCTGCAGCAGCTAAATCCTTTGGGGATTTGGTTGCCAATTTGATACGAGAAAGCCTTCTCATCATTTTATATGAGGATCTAAGTTCCTCTGAATTTATCTATGATTTTCCACACACTATTTAAGGAACTTAGTTTACTTACTTTGTGTGCTATGGATCAGACTTAGGTAATTAAAGTAGATGGTCTGAGTCTTTATGTCATTCCAGGTTCTGAGTCTCCTAAAACCCCCATCACAGCTGCTGCCTGCCCCTTGTTGTCCTACTGAGCATTATAGCCTATTACGATTCTGGCCAGCATGCAAAATTGCCAGTATCCTGTCGTCTTTACCAAGTGAACTTCAGTTCATGCTAGTAGGTTTTTTCCAAACTATATGTTCCCAAGCTACTTGCAAGATTTGACTTTTTAGAGGCATCTGGAGGTCAGCCAAATGAGTGTTTCACAGCCATTTCATTTTCAACCAAGGATGATACAGAATCCACAGCTCTTTTGAGCAGTGTTTTCCACAGATTTCACTTCCAACCAAATTAGACTCAGGATAAACAATACTTTTTTCAGGTATTTTAATTTGTTCAGGTATTGCCTTTGATTTTCCACATTGGTTTTGCTCACATTTGCGTGCATGAGAATGTGTATTTGTATGTACATATGAAGTTTTTTAATTTTACTGTTTTCGGTTCTCTTCTGAGTCATGTCCTAACACCTTACAGATCCTCGCAAGTATCAAACCCACAGGTTCTGGTCTAAACTCCAGTCTTGTTTCCCTCCCAAAATCATGAAATTCCTGGATGATATTCCCAACTAATATTCCTAATATTCCTACTACTACTAATGTCCTAATATTCCCAGTACTGGAGCAGTCAGCTGGCATGTGAGAGACCTAGGTCTGAACTTAATTGCTTTTTCTAATATTGCAGAAAATTTCCTCATCACAAGCAGTTGGTGTTCTGAGAAAAGCATTTTTCTTTTCGCAGTGCTTTTCTCAAAACCTGTTATACTTCATATCATTATGAAATATTATGTGAAGCAAGAAATTTCAACCTGATTTACCCTAACTCTCTAGCTATAGTCACTCTTTTCATTTTCCCTGTCACCTAATGACCATTTTATTACTTAAGCTAAATGAATGTGTCAGAAAAGAGATTTCATTGTTGCCTAAAAGGCTTGGGATTATTGTGTGTGTTTGGCTTATCACAGAATCATAGAATTGTTGAGGTTGAAAGGGACCTCTGGAGATCATCTCGTCCAAGCACTACCTCCCCAAAGCAGGGTCAGCTACAGCAAGTTGCTGCCCAGTCAGGTTTTTAATATCTCCATATGTAAACTCCACAGCCTCTCTGGGCAACCTGTTCTAGTGTGACCACCCTCACTAGAAACAATTTTTGTTGTGGTTAGATGGAATTTATCATTTCTTAATTTGTGCCTGTTCCCTTTTACCCTTTTTCTGGGTAACACTGAGAAGAGCCTGGCTCCCTCTTCTTTACAACTGCCTTTCGGGCATTTATATGTATTAAGAAGATTCCCTATAAGCCTTCTCCAAACTGAACAGTCCCAGCTCTCTCAGCCTCTCCTTACTCATCTTCAAAGTCCCTTGCTGGACTCACTCCAGTATCTGCAAAATCTGGAATAGACAAAATTGTCTTACCACCTCACTAAGGTAGAGATATAGCTCTTTTGAAGGACGAGGGCTTGGCAGTTGCTCCTCTTCTCAGCATTTTCTACTGGTAAGCAACATCCCACTTACTGTTTCACTTTTGAAGATCCCTGTCATAGATGCCTAGTTCCACTCTTCCCAAAACTGTCCAGCACATCTCTCCTGACTGCACATCTCTCCTGACTGCAGTAAGGAATAATTTCTTTACAAGTGCTGAGAAAAGTTAGAAAGATATAAGAACTGATGGGCCCTAGACTTCCATTCCTGGTGTTGCAGGAAAATGCTAGCAAGGAATAGCTTCAATGCTGGTTCTTTTTCCAGATATTTCATGCCTCTGGGCTGGGAGGGAGGGCAGAGTATTGCAACCAAGGGTGTCATGATAAATGCAGGAGGTTGGGATGTGAAGTCTTGATGGATTCTTACTCTTTATTGGAGAAAATTTCCCTGCAGTAACATTTGTTGGGTTATTTAAGAAACAAAATTAGAATCTCATTCAATTTGGTAAAACACTGCTTTACATACAGAAAGCTATTGCACTCCAATTTTCCTTCAGACTATACATGTTGTACAGGGTGATATCTCATGTCTGTCCCCAAATGTTCCTGATAACTCACTTTCTCTGGAAAGCCTGTTCATGTCATCTTTCACACACCAGCAAATCAGTGTCTTTCAAGGTAAATTTTCAATAAATGCTTGGTCTGCAGAGATTTGATATTTATAATTTGGGCACATAGATTTTATGGAGAGGAACAGAGCACACACACACAACAGATTATGTTGGACTGCATAAGGCTGGATAAGGGCTTAAATTTCAAAGTTATTGAGGTGGCTGATTCTTATTGAAAACAGGGGAAATCAACTACGTAAATAATACCTTTAAAAATTGAGACCATTTCAGTGTAGTAGTGAGATAAAGTTAATTAGCTAGTGTTAATTGCTTGGGCTTTTGCAGCACCAAATGGTGTAGGCAAGTGGTGGACAAGGTTCCACTCTCTCTCCCTTATATAAGCTTTACAGAACTCACCTGCCTTCACTGTGGGAGTCAAAATAAGAGATAGCTCAGATCTGCTGTAAATTACCTGGAGAGGAATCCATTTCAGCATGCTAGGATGGAAGCTGTATGAGCATGTTGTTTCCTTAAATTCAGTTAAAGAAGAAGAAAAAAGAATTGCACATGGTTCCATACCTTGTACAGAAGCACAAACCTGTACACCTGCCACAAAGCACAACCTAAGGCCACTCAGCAGGAGTTTTCATCTACCACTCAATGCATGTCTTTTGTCGCCTTTTGTTCACAGAAGAAAAGCAAGAGGCAATGTCCACGTGGAGTTAGCAAAATCCTGAGCAAGCAGCTGGGAAAACCTTAGGCATGCTTTTCTTCCATGGCTCATATGCTGGGCACTATGTCTAACAGCTTTGGCTGGCTCACTGGAAGAAAAATCCAAAAAATATAGATAAATATAATGATGCTGGCAAAGCTTTTGGAACACCATGAAAAAATTCACTCAGAGAGCATTTGGGTTTCAAGAGTAGTTACATAAAGAGTTAAAACACTGGACCACAAAACAGGACTGAATCACACCATGGAAACAAAAGTGGAAATGGAAAAAGTGAAGGCTCTGAAAACCATCAGCATCTGAATGACTTGTTGGTTCAGATAGTTCTTCACAGTTCTCAGTCTTATAGCTTGGCCCAGTAATTCACAGTCAGTACTACCAAGTGGTGGTAACAGCAGGTCTTTAGTAGAGTGGTGTAATAGTTAAATGGAAGGATGATTCACAGGGTGATGAGGAATCCCCTTCTGAGAAACAGTTTACAAGGGCTATTTGTAAGAGCAAATTAAGAGGGAGAGACAGAGTCTGCATGCAGCGCACAGCCATGTACCCAGTAAAGCAGCAGGTGAAGAACAGGATTTTGATTTCCAAAGCTAAGAATGCATGAGCTGAGCTGTGCCAGGGCTGAGCGTTTATGTAACTTGAATCAAGCCCTTTTCTCCACATGCATTATGAACCAGAGTTTATTTGCATCACTGTTTCTCCCTCAGAATTCCAACCTTATCCAGGCATCAGAAGCAGGACACTTTCAGTATGTCTATTTGAACTCTCTGAGCATTTGATCTCTATCACTTCTTCTGCATCATATGTTTGGCGATTATTCATTTCTGTCTGTTCTCTGAGTCACAAATGTTAATTTACATCCATAGTTACATTGTGAGCTGATGCTAGTATCTCCCCTGTGCATGGATGGAAATTAAGACAGACTTGCCTGTGGTTATATAGAAAAACCATGGTTGTAACAAGATTAGCCTCCCAAAGCTTCTGGACTCGCGCACTCCAAAGAGCACTGTGGTGCTGCCTGAGGTAGAGTACATCCAGTCCTCCTGTTCACTTTAGCCTCTCCAAATCATGAACTGGCTGCCAGATTTCAAAGACTTAGAGCAAACGGTGGAAATACAGGAACTTCTTAAAAGAGAATAAGACTCTTTTAAACTAAGAAAGCCATTTTAAATTGGAAAGTATTAGGTTTTCAACTGTTTATTTAAAATGTCCCAGTTTTATACACGCTGGTAAAGACAGAGGAGCATTCAGGCATTTGAACACCCAGAGCAACTTCTAGTCTGCAAGTCTAGCTTTACCGTCTGCAAATGCCTGCAGAAAATCACTACCTGCATCTGTAGTATTTTGCTATAAACAACTTGTTATACCATTATAATAACATTGATGACAACACGATTTTATTACATCTAATTATAGGAAGGAAGACTAAATGCCATATTACAGCCCTTCAACTCCAGGGTCAGTAGGAAGTCAAGTTGATTGTTATCTTTCACAGTCTGCAGTGAAGTGCAGAGTGTTGCCAAGATTTTAGCTAACAAAGATCTTGTTATCTGGATAAATTGGGTTATAACTATTACAAACATTCAGAACCTACAACGACTTCTTTTGAAGCTGATGGCAAATCCCTTACAGTAAACAGAGTGCTCTCATTCCATAAATCTCAGCAAGTTTTACTTTTAAAACAGTTTAGGCTTTTTTTATTTTTTTTCCCTTTACCCCGTGGTGTTCACTATTTTTTTAAATATTAGCCACATTATGGTCATTAAGAAAAAAAAAAGAAACAAAAGAAAAGGTGGTTTAGCATTGTCAAAACTTACTTGGTAAAAAGAAATTGGCTTCAGCTTACATAGCAAGCAACCTTGAGCTGAGTCAAAGCCTGGTACCTAATGGCCATTCACGCATATAAACAAGAAATATTTTGCAAACTAACTGATCAATTAAAAGTATTATGGAACAATCCGTTTTATTCGGGAGATTTCTGAGCTATAAATAAGAGTCCTAGATTCATTCTGCCTCACAGTTTGGGCCAGAAGAGCACTAGCACTACACCAGCAGCAGTAGGTACTACATTTCTGCACTGACAACAAGGCCCTCATCCTCAAGAAATATCAGGCAGGGCTGAAATGTCTTTATATGCCAGGACTCCAGTAGTAGAGAACTAAGTGCTGGTTTGAAGATTATAAAAAAACCTAACAAAACCCAAAACACTCACAGCCCTGTGCCTTGGGCTGCAGTTCAGCAGTTGTCTGCTTCAAATGAAGTCTTTGGCTGGGAGGTGAGAACATCATGTGGTGATATAACCTGCAGCAGCACTACATTTTTGGAGGTAGGATGTGCTCTTGCTCTCAACCACTCATAAGCACCATTCAGTCTTTAGTCTTTAGTCTTCAGTCTTCAGTCATGACAACAAATCAAATAACTTCAGTGCCTAGGCATTCACTGCCTCTGCGTTTCTGAGCCACAGCCCTTTGTCTGCAATGCAGACAACAATGAAGACAATGCAGCAACTAGGAGACAATAGCCACAAAGCATTCAGCCCAGAAGATTTTTAAATGTAAAGATATGGAAATGCATCCTCCCACAAAGCACAGGACTATATATATGGCTACTAAAAAACCATAGCACTACCTGTGGTGAAACATTATTGAAGCATTCTGCCACCAAGGAAACATCAGTCCCAAGCGTTTGTCTATGGTTTGATTTCTCTTTTGTCTTGGCCCTTGCTGGCAACAATAAAAATCCAAATTAAAAAGCTCTTATTAGTGATGTAGTGAGCTAGCAGACTGTACAGTTGAAGTGTTCATCAGTGTTAGAAAGGAGGGGAAAAGAATCTGAAACTGTCTAACACTCACAGTAAACAAAGATATGTGAGTTTTATGCTAAGAACATTTCTGCTTCTGTGCAGTTATCTCTTACTGCCAGAATAGCCCTAAGGATTAAGATGGTTTATTGGGATCAAATGCCTTATAGATTATTATAGTGCTGGCTGTTTACTTGTTCACACTAAAATGAAGAACTATGCTTATATCCCTGTATGTGCATCTCTCAATCACAAATCCTGTTCCATTTTCTAAATGGACCAGCCCAGATTCCCAGCCTATCTTATTTTCCATATCCAAGATAAATCTCTAAAGACATATTGCTGTCTCTAAATACAGCTACGCCTGTGTAGCTGGTCTATCCCTTAAAAGCACTGTCAGCAGTCAGATCTTGGCACTTACTGCCAGCAATAAACACAAAACTTTGCTATAGGGTTGTTTAGGCAGGAATAGATGTGACAAATGGGTTAGAGGCTGAATTATCTCATGGTTAAAGAAGCTGAGGGTTAAGGAGGGAAAGAAATTTGGAGTGTTAGCCTAGACATGCTCTTCTGCAGGAATGTCAACTGTGCCCTTGGAGGTATAAGACTTTTGAGGTCATTTAGCACAGATTTTTTTTTATGTTGTCTGGTGTATAAAATAGGTGCCTTTAACCAAGAGGATTAGAAGAAAAAAAAAAAAAAGCCAAAAGCCAAAAAGCCAAGCTAGCCTCTTGCTTGCTGTCAGCAGTTGAAGTTCCCTTCACAACAGAGCAGAGGTTCTGCAACCTTGGCTGGCCTCAGCATTGCCATACCTGTATGCTCTTCCTGAGCCTGACATGCATAACCAAGGATCTCACAAAACTAAACACCTTACAGAGCCCAATCTGAGAAGTAAGGTCTGAATTCAGATGAACTGCCACTCTTTTGTCCTGTCTTGTCACTGAAAAGAGCCTGCTTCTATCTCTTTTACACTGTCTTTTCAGTTATTTATGTACATCGATAAGATTCCCCCTGAGACTTCTCTTCTCCAGGCTGAACAGTCCCAGCTATCTTGGCCTTTCCTCCTCCTTTCCTCCTAGGAGAGATGCTTCAATCCCTTTATTATTTTCATGGACATTTGTTGGATTGTCTCATGTCTGGGGAGCATAGAGCTGGACCCAGTACTCCAGGTGTGGCTTTACCAGTGCTGAGTAGAGGGGAAGCAGGATCACTACTCTCAGCCTGCAGACAACACTCCTGCTTATGCAGCCTGGGATACCATTAGCCTTCTTTCGGCAAAGGCACATTTCTGGCTGAAGTTCAACTTGGTGTCCACCAGGTCCTTTTCTGCAAAGCTGCTCTCCAGCTGGTTGGCCCCCAGCATGTACTGGTGCATGGAGTTCTTCCTCCAAGGCGCACAACTTTGCACTTCTCCATGTTGAGTTTCATGAGGTTCCTGTTGGCTCATTTTTCCAGCCTGTTGAGGTCCCTGTGAATAGTAGCACCACCCTCTGGTGCATCAGATGCCACTCCTACTGTTGTGTCACCAGCAGAACTTGCTGAGGGTACACTGCCATATCATCCACATAATTAATGAAGATGTGGAGCAGGACTGGACCCAGTATGGATCCCCTAGGGTTCACTTCTAGTCACTGGCCTGCAGCTAGACTTGATGTCACCGATCAACATCCTCTGGGCCCAGCCATTCAACCGGTTTTCAATCTACCTCTCATCCAGCCCATACTTCAAAACTTGTTTTAAATGCCAAAATGCCACTCATCGTGCCTGACTTTTGCACAGATGCCTGATGATTCCCATGTTTGGGAAGTTATTGGTGTGATTTTGTTGCTGACCTGTTCTATGATCCCATCTTTACTCTTTGGATTGTTCTGCATTTTATCCAGCAACTATGTGATATAAAAGAGACATCTCTATGACAGCAATTGAAATTTAGGTCTTTTCACTGCTATTTTAGTAGCCTCAAAGAAATTGGCCTTGTAACTCTATGTTGGGGGTTTTGGGGTTTTTTTTGCACTCTTTGCTCCATAGTAGTTCCATTTCAAAATGAAGGATAGAAAACATCTCCCCCTGTGTAGTCTGCAGTTCAGCGATTCAAGTGCTGGGAGTCTGGGTTTGTATATTCCTCAAGCAAGAGAGACACCAGAATTCTGCTAAATCATAAGCTAATCACTGCAAGGTCTGCAGAGGTGCTTGAGTTTCTTACCTAGAAATCAGGACATTTGTGTTAAAGTTCACAAATTCAAGAATCTTAGTTAAGTTTGTATAAGTCAATAAATACAAGCAGAAAGAGAATATGTCATCCCTGCCTGAAGCCAAGGAGCCCAAGGAAGAGGGGAATGATGCATACTGCAAGCTGTCTAAAATTATCTGCCTTCACCCCCTGATACTCTAGTATCAGCACCTGTTTAACATAACAGCCCTGTGAATGTTGGAATGAGCCATCCATCTGTACCTCCATATTAGATATAGGCAAGTCTGGGGGTCAGGTTAATCACTAAATCCAGTCTGAATGTGCTTTAAGTGCTAGAAAAACACAAACTATTATCCTAAGTTTTCCATCATACCAAATATAACCTAAGAAAGAAACAAGGGTCCTGGCACCATAAAGCCTACGAGTTTAAATAGAGGCCTTTTACTCTGAACATCTAACAAAGGAAAGTTTGGTGTGAAGTTTTTCTAATACCTGACACTTTGATGAAGAAAAGTAGGAAGTCCTCCAAGTGAAGTACCTGAGGTTATTAGAGAAATAATCTAATTTGTATAAACAGAATTTAGTCAAGTCACTAGTTAAATAGTTCTGCAATTAACAAATGTGCCTTCAGAATGTTAATAGATGTCTTGACCTCAAGTCTCACAGCTCAGCTAAAGGTACTTTAGCAATGTAATAGAGAAGTGTTTGGGGGGGCAGATTTTTTTTTTGTTTACTTTCAAGTATAGGCACTGCAGCTGGAATCAAAACATGACACTATCTAACACTAGATTTCTCTGGACTGGTGAAAAGATGAGGAACATCAAGTCTGGATGGGACAAAAATTTTGTGATGAAGTGCAGCCACAGCTCACTATTTCAGGATTGCTCAGCCTTGCCAGGTTATTAGTATTCACCTAGTTTAAATTGAGTGTTTCTCTTGCGTAGTATAGAGAGTGAACTGGGACCCAAAAGTTGGTCATGCAGCTAAGCTGTGGACATGTGCAGAGACACCCAGGCTTATGGTTATAAGCCATAGAGATACTCCAGGTCCACAGCCCTAAGGGCACAGATATGCCTGTACACTTACACAAAGAGCCATCTCACCTGCTGTGAGCGTGGTACCTTGCACTGTGTAACACCTATTAACAACACTGCTTAACAAGAGTCTCCACAGCCCACTTTGATGCTGGGCTGGAATGACTTGCACCAAGACATTCAGAAGTGCTAATTTGCATCTTAACATCCAGCCCAAGATAAACAACATTTTGTCTGCTGGTATAGTTATTAAAATAGGATAGCAGGAGAAAATAGGAAAGAAGAGCTGCTTGTTTCCCAGGGGGAATGTGTGGTGGGAGAGAGGTAAAAAGAGCTAAGTGTGAGATTATTGCTGAACTGTGACCATTTATAATGAAAAAGCAGAAGAGTAAGTGTAGCAGAACTATATTAAAATAAATGACAATGGTCAAGAAAAATTGCACTAACATGGTGAAGGTTTAATATAATTTAAGTTTGTGGGTTTTTTCTCCTGTTTAAGTGATTTTAATGTCAGTGAATGGTATCAGAATAATAACCCTGGAGACCCAAATCTTCTGCTTACTCTTAATGTGAGTGCAGTAGCACAGCTGCACTGGGTCCAGGCTCCTTCTCCCCTCCTCTCTGCAGCCAGTAGAGAGGGGAGCATAACCTTCAATTTCCACAGCCCAGAGGGTCCTCATCAGCTACACTCAGGCCTTTGGTGAAGCAGTCAACAAATGTTTACAGGTATTATGTTTGTGACACAGGGCACTGTTTATTGCAAGTGAGCGGAGTCACATCTCCCAAATAACTAAAGGCTTATGAAGACTTTCTGAGTCTTTTCTTACAGAATATTTTGATGAGTAAATATTTTTCAGTAAGATAACAGCTCTGTAAAAGTGCTCTCAAGCAACTGTACATCAGATTGTCTGATCTGATAACATTTAACAACCCCATATAAAGAGCACTCTTTTGTGGAAACTCGACACATATGCTCAAGTCTTGTTTTCTCCTTTCAAGGTAGACATCTCAAATCTCAGCCAAAAGCCCATTCTGCTGAATAATAATTTTGACGTAAGTGTAATTTTGCTGTCATTGTCCTCTTGGAGCACTTAAAAAGCCCTTCCAAAAACCAATAAACACTGATATCCAAGTCAGTCCTTCGCATTTCCATGAAACTCATAAAACCGAAATCTGTTTGAACGAACAGGCTTGATATCAGGCTCCAAATTTCAGTTTATGACACCAAGACATGCTACAAACAATAGTAGCAATGAAGGTCTGCCATCAAAAAAGAATGGATCCAGTTCACATAGTTCAGTTCCGGAGATTATGATACGGAGCATCAGCTACATGAAGAATTAAATCCACTTTAAAATTTCAAAGTGTTTGAGAAAAAAGGCCAGTATCATCACTGTTCTCATCTGACAAAAGAGGAAGCAGTGGTATTAAAAAAAAAAAAAGGGGGTTCATGCATTCTTACAGTGAGATAACATCAGAAGCAGGTCTAGACCCAAATCTGTGATGCACAGATTTTTTTCATATGTTTTACTCCTAGATAAATATACCATATTATTTTTTATTAATTTTTATTAAGCAGATGCAGTTATTCCAAAATTAGCGTGAAGTAGAGTAACATAATTCAGAGGAGGGCAGAGATTTAACCAGGAAGATCTGTTCATCATTAAAGCTATACTTTACTTGAATACACATATACTTTTATTACTCCTGATCATCAAAGGGTCTATAATCTCATCTTTGCCTACCATGTGACAGATCAAGAATCACTGAAAGAAAGGATTCATGAAGTAAATGGTAATAAAAGACAAGTCTAAAAAGCTCTTTTGCTAGACTGTTTATGAACTGAAAGACAGATAAATGTATCTCAGAATTGTTCACCTTTAATTATTCAGCCTGCTTCAGAATTGTTTTGCTAGGATTAGGGTGCACCGCAAATTCTAAAGTAGCTATTGGATTTACCTACCTGCTACTTTGGTTCTTGTGATTTATTAGACACCCATTGTTTTTAGGAGTTCGAATGCAGCTGCAAGGTGATGATTCAATGCAATTAAGTGGTTCATGTCACACTCATCAAATTAGCACAGTTCAATACAACATTAACTACTTGCAACCATATGTTAGCTCATTTTAACACAGACAGGTACTCTCTGTATTTTCACACATATTTTTTACAGTAGTGATCCTGGGAGTCATAAATGGCTCTTCCCCTTTGGCAGTCCCAACCCTTACCTGCGAGTGCTGCACTGATTGGGGTGTTACACTTCCTACAGGAGCAGACCATGGAGCCACACCATCTTCTGCACCACTGCCAAGACTGCAGCCATTACCACAGAAAAGCACAATCAGGCTGTGAGCTGGCAAGCCACCTAAAATGGTTCATTAATTAAGTTGCTTCCTCTAACTGGTAATATAAAAATTACAAAATTATTATAACAGATGCTGTATGCTTTCACATTAACTTTGCTTTTACATTACAATGTTACCAGACCCTAAGAATTATTCAAGATTAACACTGCTAAAGCCTTGGAAAGCACGAAAATGATTAAATTATCATAGGAAACTCTGTAGTTCTGCAGAAGAAAAAAAAGAAATTAACACTTTTATTTCTATTCAGTTAATAAACTTGGACATGGTAAAGCCAGAGAAATAACTCCTTGCAGAAATGAAGTCTATCACTTTTTAAATTTTGATTTGTTTATCTATTGATAACAAATAAATCTAATATAACTTCTCACATAGCCGAACTTTGCATAATTCTTGTACTTCTAACTACAAGCATTAGAAACAAGATGAAAAAGATGTAAAATTTCTTTTCTTTAGAAAACATTTCTCGAAGCATTTTTGTCTCCAGAATATGAGACTTACATACACATTTGTACATTATATCCACTGATTAGTTATTCTCTCTACTTAATATGCTTCAATCTATTTGTTAAAAATTGTATTTCACATGTCCTCCAAGAAAAAGTGTTAAACTTTTCAAAATTCAAGCAGACTTCAGTAATGGCATATAAAAACCCTTGCAACCAAAACACATCCTTTATTGCATTTACAAACATTTTGTGCACTGCAAGGTTTAACTGCCATCATTGCTCCATTACTGGAAACCATGTTTCCTTCACATATCAAAGTAAACCACTATACACCTATGTTCAAATTCCCTTATAATTGAATCTAACAGACCTTCAGTAACAAAAGTTATAATTGGTTTCTACCCTTCTTATTTTAAGACGTTTTCTGTAAGAAGTTCATAAAAAACAATAACCTCAATACTGCCTTACAGACCACTGCCTTGTGTTCATAGAATCTGAAGCCGGAAAGACCAAAGTCATCACTTCTGCCTTATATGTGTGTGTGCACATACTTGTGTATGTGTAGGTATATCTGTATATAAAATGTTGCAGAATTTCCCCTTCTGCTGTCACTTTTTGCCCATCAGCTTGTGCAAGACTTGAACAAATTTTCTAGAAAGGTGCCAGTCCTTCTCTGACAACTTGATAGAGACTATCTTTGTGTCTGATTAGTCTTTTTTCAAGCTTAATAATCTGTTTTATTTCGAACTTGAACATGCCTGGTCTTAAGTCCTCTCTCTGTTAAATAAAAGGCACTTTTGGCATTGGGTATTTTATCCTTCAGAAGAAATTTATTCACTCTTCCCAAGCTTTCTCTAAAGCTTTTTTAACAATCTGAACATGCTGACTCTGTAGCTTTTTCACTGCAGGGTGTTTTCTCCTACTTCCAAACCAATCTTGCAGCTCTTTTCTGTCCCCTTCCACAATTCAGTGTAAGGAAAAAATACTGGATATCGGACTGAGTGTACAGGTCCAGTCTTTTCAGTCTTTTCAGTGTCACTCAGTTATTCAGTGTCAGAATATGAAACTACCCCCACTATTCCAACTCATATTTCACTCTTCATATGTGAAAAGAACAAAAACTGTTGCCACTAAAATGTTCTCGCAGAGGCTTTTAACAATACTTTTTATTGCCATGCCATATGCTTGCCTTGTGCTCTGTAGGGTAGGCTAATTATGGAAATACAGAACATTACCAATATCCCTATCCTTGCTCTCTTCCTACCTAATAGCACTCTGCACATGAAGTTTTTAACTTTGTTAGAGGATTTTGGAGTGTTTTTCTAAAGTGTCATGTGATCCAGATGCTTTGTGCATCACTCTATGCTAAATGTCTATTATACAGTCACCAGCAATCTTAAGGCACTGAATTCAATGGTATAGGTGGATCTTTCCAATCGTATATACCTATTTACCCATGGTTTTGGCTGAACACAGTTGTTTACACCAAGCAATTAGCCCTGCCACAGACCAAAAATTGGACTGCTGGAAGCTATTTCACCAGCTTCAAAACCGGTTGAAGATCAGATTTCCTTAACATTTCTTTTTATCACCCTAATTATATATGATGTAACATAACTATAGCGTTAAACATTCACTGTATATTTTTAAAGCACATTTATCAAAGTAATTACAAGTAATTTAAACAGACAAAAAGGATGGGCCCCACCATTACTATAGCAACACAAAAGAGCATTAAAAAAGGTGAAAGGCTCTCACTCTCAATAAATGGCGTGAGACAGAAGGTCTAAGACAAAGGATTCACTATCACCTTACACAAGTGAAAGCAGGGATGATTTGAGAAGATGGGAAAAGGGAGGGAATAGTTTAACTTAGGACATATATCTAGACTGAGCTGCACTTTCTTCATTCCTCACATTTACAAGCCCCAAAATACACTGCTTCAAGAAGCAGAAAGGAGAATAAATAACCCAGCGGACTACACCAGGCTGAGAGCTGCCTCCAACAAGCAGGCTTGCAGGCTGCAGCCTCTCTGTCTCATGCTCCACCTCTACAATTGTCTGATTGCTCTTATTATGCCAATGCCCTGTGTGTGTTACTGAGAGTTTGGGTTAACACAGTCTCTGTTATGCATTACAGCACTTTCAAGACACACTGTACATTGTTAATTCACTTTCAGTCATCTTCAAACATATCATCTGCCCTTGGTCTAACTCTCCAGCCAAAATCCAAGGTCACAATTGCAGTAAACCTCTTTGTATTGTTCCTGCAAAGAACTGGGGAGGTTGTTTTCTTAATTGTTTGGTGTTTGTTATTTTGAGGCACTAATATTGAGAAAACTTTACATAAGGAGAGTTGAAAAATGGTAACTGAAAAAGGAAAGTGCAGATTTTATACACAGTGTTTTCACATTGCTCAGTTTTGAAGAGAAACTGGCAGTTACCCCCAATTAGAAAAGCAACTTAGGTTAGCTGTGCTGTATCGTACCCGATGGGACTATACAGTGCAGCTAAAGAAACTGTCATGAGGAGCAAGAAATCCAATTTCATTCCCTCCTCCCTCGTCCTGAGATAAGAGAGTCTTGCTACTGCAGGCTAAAGATTACACATCATTTCCATGTGCACACCCTTGTCATACTCTTTTAACATTCTCATATGAGCACTGTTGATAAACTTCATAGTAGTGGAGCTTAAAAACAGACTCAGCACGCTGTAAAATATCACTGTGAAGGAACAGACAAACAATAGCTGTAGCAAGAACAATAGAAACAGCTAAATTATTACAACATTTGGGGCTTGGGACTGGCTTTATGCATACATCAAATGCAGAACAGGCACAAATGATTCCAGCCATATTCCTTCTGCTTCACTTCTGACTTACTTGTACCAGGCCACTTTTTCTCCCTGCTGTCAGCAGGTTACCACCACCCAAGGGCTCAGCACAGTTTACATCAAAGTCAAGGGCAAATTAGGCTTACCACCATTGCCCCATGTGGCCCCTTCATTTAACCTCCCAGCAATTAAGTGCTGATGATGACAATATTCTGTGCAAGGCAAACACTTGCCCCTGGGGACCTGACAGGAGACCAATACCTAATGTTACATGGGTGATTGCAGGTAAATAACACCGCCTATTATTTTAAGTTCTTGTATGCCTCACCTAGCTGAATTATTGACCAAGTGATTGCCCCTCTTACCTTCCACTGCCAAGGTCTGCAAAGTAGATCAGCAATAGTATTAAAGGCATCCTAGGGACAGATATTTTGGTTCATTGCTGTCAACAATCCAATGATATTCATGTTGTAGCTGCATCTTGTAGATATTCATGTATCTTGTAGATATTCATCAACAAGACATATCTTCCACCACTTAACTGAAGCAGCAACTTAAACCAGGACACTGAAAATCATCAAGATCACCCTAACTACCACACTATTGCAGGTGAACGTATCTTTAAGTCTCTGTCAGTCGATGCTTTAAGGAAGCCCTCAAATGAAAATTGGGTCCGTGGCCTAGTATTAGGATGATCATTATGCAAATTTGCGAGTTAAGGTCCACTCCTTCTTCGATAGTATTCCAGATTTTTATGTTTAAGGATAGACTAGCATTCAGAACTATCATATACCACCTAACATCAAAGCATGTTACATCTTTGCAGAACATAATACATGCTGATAACTTAGAGTAAAGCTGGGGCCTTAAATGCATCCATTACTATGTTCAATTGGACCTAACTATAGATCTATAGCCTATAAAGAGCATATTTGGGGATTTTTACAGATTTATAAGGAAGATCAATCCACATTCATCAAACATATAAACTCTGACACTATTTTAGAAGTCTAAGCAGGTTGAAAAACAAAAGGGAAAACGATGTTTCACGAATAATTTGCTAGCCGGGGAAAAAATAATGAGTAGCTTACTCGACAAACATGATCACGTAATACAAAACACATTCATAAATCTTATTAATTGATGAGGAAAGTAATTGAATAAACTCTGCAAAAAATATGTGACAAATTAGAATACAAGTCCCTGGACTGGTTTAAAGCTTTGTTAGGGTAAGAGTATCATACCAGCAAATTCAATAATCTGGGGTAAGGACCACAAAAATATAAAATCACATTTCCTTGTTTCCCCTTTTGTTATCACTAGGACCATGAAGTGTTTGATGTTTCATCGACTGATTGCACAGATTTGATGGTCACAAAGCATTAACAGGTTTTGTTTCACAAAGATCTGTGAGATAAAACCCTTCAGTCACCCTTCCAGCTGTTTCGCAGGAGCAAGCTCTCACGTCCCACCTCTGCATTGGAAGGAAGTGGCATCCGAAAGGGATCCCACTTTTCTGTCAGCTTGAATTGCTGTTGTCAGGGTTTAGTCATGCTGCTAGTGGCAGTAATTTCAATATGCTTGGTGAAGTAGCCAAGGGAAAGAATATTTCTGGTTTGGCTGGATCATTGGATCACTACTCTGCAATACTTTTTACCAAATTTGAGAGCCAGGTGGACATGGGGAGGTGAAGGGCTGTTTTACAGCCTGAACAGTTTTGTTTCGGTGGTCTTCTGTACAAATACTTCATATTTTAGTCCAGGAATAGGGCAGAACCCAAAGCCAACTAAGGCTTCGATCTCGTCATTGCTATGCTTCTGCTCCCTGATTTTCTCAGCAATATCTCAGCCATTGATATGCTGGAAAAGCCTTGATTTTTTACTAAATGCCTGCATACTTTCTCCTTCCCTGTTCTTGCCTCTCCCACCTTCCTTTCCTTACATGCACATTGGGAACATTTCCTCTGGGCACAGTCAGATAATCCCTTCCATTCTTCCAGCATGTCTCACAAGACCCAGCAAGATAGGGCAAACACCAACCTTCTCCTCTGCAGCTGAGGCCAAGGCATGTAACATTCAGACTAGTCCTTTGCATAAAAAGGGTAGATCCAGTAGATATTGCCAATCACAGGCTGTGATGATGTTTTTCAGTGACGTGGCTTGCAAAGACCAAGTTTCAATTCAGAATGGAAGCAAACTTCCAGTGGAACAACCTATGCTGTCTTCTCATGAAACAGGAAAGCTTTGAGTTGTACAATCCTGAATTCTGAATTCAGAGTTCTATCTGGCTTCCAGCAACACTGCTCAATGATTCAAGATAGCTCAGGTACCCCTAATATAATACTGAAATGCATGAACATGGGGCAACTAAAGCTGTAAAAGACTGCTGTTTCTGAGGAGTTCCTAGGAAGTAGCTAATCTGAGCTCTGCTCCACCAGTCTCCAGATTTGTCCAGATAAAATACGCTTTATTAACCCTCTCTTTTCTGTTACCTCTCAGTTCACCTAAATATTGATGAAGTCTTGCCTTGTTTGGCTGGGAATATGCGAAGAAATGCAAAAGTCCTGAGGCAGTGCCAACAGCAATTGCATTTCATGTGAAAACTGTCTTCAGCTTTGCAGACTGAGTATACTGGTGCATGAGTTTGCTTTTGATGCACTCACAGAATCCCCCCATACACCCCCCAACTACATGGTTCCATAATCTTTATTCTTTGTTACTGCAGTAGGTGAAAAATAATATATTTTTAAATTGTTGAAGTTATTTATCTGTAATGGATAGCTATGTTTCCAAAGGAGACATTTGTTTCTACTGGATAAAGCACAGCATCAGCACATATGTGTACTATTAAACAATTCTTGCCTCTCTCCTTTCATATTTCTCATTTAATTAATAATCTCATTTCTTAGTTCACTGCCACTATTTTTCAGTGATGTCTCTTCAAACACCATCCAATATCTATTTTGTCTAATTTTGCACACAACAAAAGAATCCCCCTGAAAGTTTGTCTAAAGCCTTTCTGATTGCTGTTTCCCACTCTAAAATTTTGGAGGTGGTAAAAGAGTGAACCAAAAGGGGTTTAATCTGTTTAGAAGAGATTGTTTTATCTATATCCTTTGGAACATATTTGACATCATATGACCCAAGGGAGCACATGCTCTGAGAGACAGAGAACATGTACAGGTCAAACAGAGGACACAAATGCAAGACTTCATGGTGCCCTGCACCTACTGAGTGCATTTAAGTCAATGCAGGAAAGTTTCAAAAGTATTTTGGCACTGACCAATGCAGCAGTAAAATTCTCAGACATCTTATAAGGTGAAAGGTTGGGTGAGCTCTCATCACTTTGAAAATCTTACTCTTAATCTCTTAATGTCTCAGTTACTGACTGATACCAGGATACCTTCACTTGATTATTAGTTCAAGATGCTAATAGAAGTTTTATTACTAATTTCAAAGAGAGGAGGATTAGAGGCATGTCAGACTAAATTAATCTCATTTTAGTTACGTAATTAAAGATGCCAGGCTTCAGCAGCTTTTAATGATCTCACACCGAGCAGCTGGATATCTGGAATCTCTAAATATTAGGCCCCAGGTCTGGCAAACACCCCCTACATGTAAGTATGTACTGCATTCCATCCTTCAATCAAAATTACTTACATGTTGAAAGTTTATCAATTGTAAAATTCCAACCTTAGGATTTTTTTCACTAGGTCAGCCTAGGCGTCAGTGTTGCATTATTCTAGCCTCTGTAAGGTATAGTGCATTGTAATTGCTGTCATCCTGTTTCTGATTTACAAAAGACTTTGCACCTAGTGGTCTGTGTTAAACTAACTGTAAATACCATCCTTTTATATGATGCCAGAGTGTTTCAGCCACATCAGAAAACATCTGAAAGCATCCAAGCCTCTGTTTAGATGTTTCTCCCTGTCCCAGTTCCAGTGAAACTTAGACAGGAGTCTAGTTGTCCTGGCTGGAAACCTTCACCAGTTTCTTGTAAACCTGACATAAAACTATCATTCCAAACATTTTTTTAAGTACCTAGAGTATATTGTGCTCAAAATGGAAGCACTGCAAAATGTTAGGCATCCGATAGCTGAGAAGCAATGAGCAGTTCTCTGAGTCTCTTAGGAGCCAATGCAGGAGGCTGAAATGCTGCACAGAGGGCCCTCAGAAACCCCTAGAGGTAGGCAGCAAGTCTGAGGAGAAGATGACCCAAAGACTTGAAGGTAGCTATTGAAGTCTTAAAGAGAGCTTCTAGCCTCTCTTCTTTTTCTTACCTGTAAAGCACCCCATTTGTCTCTGCAGCTCTCCATTTTTTGGGCAATGAGAAAGTCTCAGTTCCAGGGAATACGTCCCATAGCACAATACAGAAATACCAGTTTCCACACCAAGGAAGCGCTAGTCCACTCAGATATGTTAGTACTGCCTCAGCATTGGCCCTAACCACAGCGGTATCTGAAGTGCAGGCAGACATTTAAGCTCAGGTTTAACGTCTGCCAAATATCTATGGACCATTCCTGAGATGGTTAAGTGTTCCCAGACTCTCTATCAAGGAGAAGCAAGCTGCAGAGACATCACAGGAACAGCCATTTTGGTGTGTCCACCCAAGCTTCAGAGTGCAATAGTTAGTACAGAGACATGCATGCTGGTTCAACGGGAAATTATGTGCCTGGCAAAGTTCGAACACCCTGACTTCATTACCCATTGTAGCCACAAGCAGACTAGGCAAAGGAGCACCTCCAACTTTTCTGCAGGAATTGTTACTCCAGTGTTTAAATAAATCAAAACTGCTCACTGAGAGCTGGCTGTGTGGTAATCATAAAAATTCCGCCAATTGGGTTTTTCACTGGGGTGTGACTCAGAATCCCACTGGCTGTTTGATTTTCCTATTAAATTTTTAAATTCTATACTGTTGATTTTGTAGATGGAAAATGTTAGCCTAATTAATGTTACTGCAAAGAACATTAAGGTTATTAATATTCAAGCTTCCTGGCATAAAATGAGCATAAGTTTGGATAAGGAAGAAATCTTTTGGCATAAAGAGATACAATTATTTATACTAGGGAAATTTTACTCCTTCTGAAGAAGCATTCAGCTCCAGCTGCTCTCAAAGTCTAAATGGGCTGTTGTTATGTTACAGCATGGCTGTTTTTCCTTTCTTTGTGAACAATTTATCCTTTCATCAGACATTCACTTAAACAAGCTCCATTTTTTCACTCTTTGGAAACAATAGCAATCTAACATGTAAAAGATCCTATCCAGGTATTATGGTTGGTTACATAAATGGTTACTGCCTAAAGCTCAAGAGAAGCGATTAGTAAACTAAAAGCTGTTAACGGAAAGCCCTGAGAAGTGATCTTGACAGAGATCAGATTCCACTTAAAAACAAAAAGCTGCAATGATTCCTTCCCACACACTCAAGATGAATTCAAGAAATAAAGATATCACAACAGGGGAACATTTAAATTGGACTGGCTTTTGAATGTGCACAGAATACCAAGACAGTGGTGGCACTGAATGAGCGAGCTATACTGCTGAGAACAAACACACACATAAGAGAGCACTTACGAAATTACATCATACACTTGGATGGAGCTACTCTGTCATCCTGTGCATCCAGCAAAGAGCAGAAGCACAGCCCTGTTGGAATGCATATACTATGGAAGAGAACCATGAAAAACGTGGCAGTGTCGTCCCCTTTCATCTCACCCTAGTCCAGTCTCTCAGTGTAATACTAGTAATCAAAACCTCCCTTTCCTAGACAGCCTGGTCCAGATGCAGCCCTGCTTGTGAATTACATGATTTTAACTGTGTTACTACTGCCCCAAAAAGAATACACTGAGAAGGAGTCTCCCTTATTTTCAGATGGGTTATACCTTTGACGGCTTAATTACTAGCTGACCTGAGGTGCTTTTCATAAAACCTATCATTCCTAGTGCAACACTTCCAAAATGTGCAGTTGTAAAACCTGAATTCTCATTTCTGGTCAGATGCAGACAATCTTTACAAGCATCTGCCTGCTCCCTGTTGCAGACAGTCACTATGCCTCACCCTGGAGGGAAGTAATGCAGTTCAGAAAAAAATTAGGAAACATTTTTTTATCTATTTACAAGAGAATTGTTACAAAAATAGAGAACTGCTTTTTACATTACAGAACTGCTACGAACACATAATGTATTTCTCTGTGTTCTTCATTTCAAAACACCCTTGAACATGGGTGCATTATCTCAGGTGACCCTGATTGTGTGCTACAGTTAACCCAAATAGTCTGAAGAATTAGAAATCTGGGCCTGCATTCTCTCCTGTATTTCTCAAGATTCCCGGCTGTCCTCGTACTTGCCAGTCATCTGCAAATTTCAGCAGGTTGAAATGGCATGCTTCTTTTGATCTCTTATAACCAAAGTAAAGATAAGTGTGGTCCTCAGCTTGCTGCTTTTTTCTAACTCTTAACTGTTATCTTTCACTGACATCCCCTGTGTCCTATCAGTCTCCAAGCTAATCTTTAACCCATTTCACAAGTCCTAACCCTTATGTCAAGCTCACCGACTTACCTGATCAATCTTTTTTCACCTCTTTTTTGTTCTTTTTTGTACCCTTAGTAAGCTACATAAATATCTTTCACATTTCACCCTTCAGTAAGGCATTTAGAGGACCTGGGATCTCAAGTGCATGTGCCATACCTGGACTTTTTTTTATTATTATTCCTAGTAAAGCTCCTTTTCCGAGCTGTTGTTAAATCATACCTGAGACAAGTATTTTTATCGTGTGTTTACAACCAGGGACTCAAAATCTTCTGGCTTCTGGCTTCTGGCCAGAAGGCTTCTGGCTCTGCTGCGTACTTTGTGTGTGGCCTTTGACAAGTCAGCCAGCCACTCTGCTTCAGTTCGTCATTTTGTATAATTAAAATAGTGACCATAGTTTTCAGAATGAGTGGAATTAAGTACCCGGCTGGATATATCTTTAAAAGAAACCCTCCATAGCTACAAGACAGGAGGACAGCTCATTCTGAATATGAGAAATTTCTGGCTGCAGATGATTAATTTCAATTGGAAATTAAGAATCCAAGTAAGAGAGAAGAGTCAAGATAATTTCTTGTACCTAAGCTCAGACTCTGTATTGTTCTGCTCACCATACTCACCATATAGATAGGGTAACTGAAGTATAGTGACTGATTTCCCACAAGTCACATAAGAGGACACTGGAAGAGAGCAGTAAGTTTCAATCAGTAAAAATTTATCACATTAATTTTCCTAATAACATTTATATTTTCCTGACACACACTATGCAAAATGACAAGAGTCCGAGTTGCCAGCCTTGACTCAGATTATTTCTTTGACACAGTCCAATAATTAACTTCCCTCCTGATGAAAAATTAGAAATCTTAAGCTCCTAAAATAGCTATGTCTTTTTGGCATAATTAAGCCTCTGAATCTCACTTCTCTGTGAATATAGAGCATACGGCCATCGAAACAATACAATCTTTGTCACAGGTGCGAATGTTAGCATAAAGAATTCCTGCAGCTTCTCAGCAGTAACAACACTGTCACAACTGTCATTTATAAGGCTCTGAAACAGGCAGCTTGGGCCCCCATACACATTTGTGTATTATATATTGCATATTTTTTGCATGTTTGCAACATATTTTAACTATTGTGCATTTATAAATTGTACTAACCATTTAGCATCACCTTTCTTCAGTATATGTTTCAGTTCAACTCACAATTTGGCAATATTTTAGTCATTTTACAACTTTGCTCTTGGGAGTTTCTGATATAGAAAGATTTTCAAAGAAGTGATGTTCTTTTCAGATAAATTCCTTCTAATAGTCTGGTTTTCAAGCTGCCTTGGGTTTGAATTCCTGCTCCAAGATGCAAGGTCACTATTGTATTTGAACAGCCACCTTTTTGTAGCCAGGCTTCTTCTCAATATGCACAAGGGATCATGCACTGCACAGAGTCCATTTGTTGCATTGCCATTGACCATCAACTCCAAGGTGAGAGACAGCACTAACGCCACAGGTGGAGGAGAGAGGAAGAGAGAAAGCAAGACCTGCACAAGGCCACTTACCAAACTGCGTCAAAGCAGCAGGAAGTCCCAAGAGTTCCTCCAGGGAACTGTCTACCTGCCTCTCTGCATTCCCTCCCTTCTATGTCCAAGATCTGACTTGAAGAGCAGCTTTAGATACAGATGAATCGTTGGCTGTGAGCCTGAATCAGAAAGATCACTTTCAGAGGTGGTAGGAAAGGCCCAGTAAAATAATGGTGCTCTGATAAGCAGCTTGATCTACAGGAGAGAGAAAATATTTTTCCTCTCTATTCATTTTTTTACTAACCTCCAAAGCCTCAAGGCTTTCAGTGCTCTTCTTTCCTCATTCATTGTCATCATGAGATTCCTCCAGCTAGGAGAGCAGGCAGCACTGTCCATGAATGCTACTCACAGAACCAACAAATCAACACCTGTGCAAGGAAAAAACAGTAGTCTATGCTCAGAAAACATCTAAATACTTTTCCAGACATGCAAGGGAAAAGGAAAAGAGCAGAATACATAAAAAGTGCAGAGGAACTCCAAATCATGTAGCAGTCAGGAGCAGCCAAACCCAGAGTGTCCCAGCATCCAGATGTTTGTCTAGCTCAGAGCATCTTGGTGTTCACAGAAGAGCCCAGCACAATCAAGAGTTCTTAGTTCAAACAATCTCATTTCTCCTTCCAGGAGAATAGCAGCTCCAAAAAAGAATTACTTTACTGTGAAAGAAGGAAAAACAGACAGATGCTTTTAGAAATGTCCTTCATATGATTTAGTGTAGGGACGATACTCTTGGGAGCTGTCATGCAAAAACACAGGCAGGAGGGAGAGAAGAGAGAAATGGGTATTTGAAACAGAGAGGTTTATTATAGTGCTGAAATGTTCACTGATGTGCTTTACTCTTTTAAAATGAAGTCAGCAGTGACAGAAGCTTTTCTCTTTTTTATCCCTTTTTTATCCCCGGATAACTCAGATTAATTATTTTCTACTATCACCAGCCTTCTGGGCCAAGTCTTGACGATCTCAAGGGTAGTGTCTTTGGTAATACGTCCTAGGGAAGCTATGAAATAGTTCTTAGATGTATAAATTAAAAAATAAAAGTCAAATAATTAGCCCATATTTTCCCAGCAGGAGTTTATGCCAGATAGGAAAACCTTCCACCTCTCTGCTTTGTTTTGGCTTTTTAGATGTGATATCTCATTAACACCAGTGTTTTTTTCACCCAAGTCACTCTGTTTCTCATTTCTAGCTATTACTCTAAAGGGAGTACCTCGGTAAGCACACCAATGTATGTGGATATGCAAAGCTCCTTATTTCCCAGATTTCCTGTACTGCAGAGTTCCCTTCTTGCCACAAAGATAACCACTTAACTGTCCCTCTTTCATTGTCTTAGTAACTCCCTGTAGTCCACAGATACCAGCTATCTTTTCTTTAAGACACAGGGTGACTAATTCCTATCTAGTTCTATATCAAACCTTCCCTTTTGAAAGGCAAAAAAGCACTGCTGCTGTTCCTGCCCATGCTCCCATGCTCAATGTGTGCTTAACTTTATCTGGGGATCTGGGCCATGTTCACTGCCCAGAAACTTCTTAAACTTATTTCTAGAAGGCTCCTTTGAGTCTGTGTGGAGCCAGCTTGCCCCAAGATAACACAGTACCTTGCAGAATCAGGCTCTATTGAACTGTCTGGAAATAGAAGGTGCAAAATTAACTATTGGAGTTACTCAGCATTTTGTATGACTAGACCCTTATAGTGGCTGACAGATTGCTGCTTTTATTATGGGAACAGGTGTCTAAATCATCTGTAAACATCGAGACATTTCTTTATTCTGTATCTATCTTCCACATTTTGCACTTTTCACCTGCTGCATCTAGAAAAGACTTCAGAGTGTATTTAGTAGGTAATTATCCTGGAACTGCAGATGCAGTTATAAAATGTGAAACTGGCCATATTTTTACTCTTCCTCTTTATGAACAGCCACAAAACATCCACTGTCCAATCAACAGCCCTTAAACCTGATCTCCAGTGACCAGCTCCACTGAAGATGTTATCCATTCATGCAAGAAATAAGCAGACACAATTGTTGGAGACAATTAGTTTGCAATCTGCAGACCTGTCACGATCCTTGGCAGTGGTAATCACTTAACGAGGGTGTGACAGGCTGTTATTCTGAGAGCAGGGAGCTTCTGCATTCAGCTTTGCATTTACGTACTACGTCCTTTCTTACTGAGAGCTGCTTTGCACAAGGTGTAGCCAAAGACTGGACTTAAAGGTAGCGCTCTTCAAAAGAAGCATTCACAGCTGCTCATAGGGAAATGCAGGTGTGAATTTGAAGTAAATCCAAAAAAAATCAGTGTGGCTATTCAAGATTTACGTCACTGTGGCAGGCTAGAAATGGCTTCAAATATTTGAAAATACCAGTCTTTGCTGAAATGACAACCTTTCACATCTCTCATAATACTGATGTGGCACCTGAATGGTGGATGACAGCACAGAAACAAGAAACATAACAGGCAGATTTTCTAATCTAATTTCCATTTTTTCTCTTATCCCATCACACTTTTTTATTCCTCACTGTGGTGATGAATGTTGCTCAGTCAACACGCCAAATTTCTAGTCAGCTTTAGTTTCCATTTCCCACATATGAGCAGCTGTGCTGCTGGTTCTTAAACTTTTGATGACATATCATCAAAGCTTTGTTTAAAATAGATGTCGTATTGGATATAATGGCAAGCTTTGTTTAAAGTTGATATTTTATTTCAGAAAATTACAGAGTTCTCTACATTCAGTTTAGGCTTGCATGACATGATGTTAAATTTACAACCAAAACGCTCATCCAATTGGTATAGAAAAAATGAATTGCTAATGCCAGCATTGCCAGATCTTGGTATTCCTTACCATAGTTATATTTTTTTCTCACAAAACAGCTTCTAAACAAAGGAAAAAAAAAACATATCCAAAATACTGAAAAGGATTCCTAACCATTTTGGACCAACTCAGTTAATTATAGGGAGTTTTACATGGGAAAACTCTGAAGTATTTTTTTTCCTCTTAGGAGTGATGCAAGAGGGACAGAGATTTTTATTTATAGTTGTTCACAGAGACAGTAGGGGTTCTTTTAAATTCAAAACCAGAGATTTCTCAACACAGGTTAGTTGCATATACAGCAGGAGCACTATACTTCATCTCTCGGGGGCAGCATGGGGCCCTTGTAAAACATAGCTGTTTGGCATCAGGCAAAAAACTCTGGAGAAATACTACAAGGCAACAACAAAGGAAAAATCTTGAAAGTCGTCATGTTATTTTAAGGAGTCTACTACATGCTCCTTGATGGTCTTGATCATAAAATGACCTCCAGTACATTGAAGAGATTTGTTTTAAACCTCCTCCTGCAGGGAAGCTGTTATGATGTTATAACAGGTCCTGACTCCTGTAATTTATAAGATATGTCCAAGCTGTGAAAAGATGAAACATTCCACGAATCAGTTTAATGGAGGTCATCACAGAAATGATCCTTATGAACTAGAAACTGCTTGACCAAGCACAGTGTGCTATGGTTTGTGATATAGCTGCACAGCTGCATTAGAGGTTGCTGGCCACAAATATTATTTAACTCCTTCGCATTTGTTTTGGGGTTTGCAGCATTGATCATTACAGATCCATGAATCCCAGCTCTACAAAGTTTCAAGTACATATCCTCCGAGTTAAATTAGCAGCAGTGAGTAGTTCAGTACCTTAATAAAAATAAGGCACCTACTTAGTGTTGCTTGTGCTTTACAGCCTGCTGCAACAACATCTGTTGGGTTGGTGCCTGTGAGCAGGCACATCATGGAGGAGACAAATTTAAAAGCACAGTCCTCAAACATTTCTTGATGTCAGTGAGCTCAGGATCAGGCATCTTGTGAAAATGTAGAGCTTTTTTTCTTGGGGTAATTCTGCTAACAGACTGCAGGTGTACAGGTATAATTGAGATCAAAATTTAGCCTTCAAACTACCGGCTGGAAGCAGTTAAGAGAGAGTCTCCTTCAGCTTAAACATCTGACTACTACTTTGAGATTAAAGAGTTCTCAGTTTAAACTTCAGACGCGAGATTTGCCTTCATTTATATAGAGTCACAGGAAACCTCTATCAATGTGAATAATCCCCCATTTCGAATATAGAGAGATCTGACGGCTATTCATACAGTATGCATACTAGCAAACCTTCCTTTTTCCGTCAAGAGGAACCATGATGCACAGGTTGACAAAACCTGCAAAGCTATTAAATTACATCCAGTTTACAAATGTAATTTCTATAAATATTTGTCTTTTCAAAAAACCTGGAGAGCCTGTTTGGTTTAGGAAGGAGAACACAACCATCTGCTGGGAGACAAAACAAGCAGCTCCGAAGCAGCTTGGATTCCCCATCAGCAGTCCACCGTTCAAATATTAAAAGGTACGGGGTTCTGGGTATGGTATGTGCATGAAGATTTACTTAGAGGTTGGTGTTCTCCAAGCTGAAACCATCAGCTCTGAAACCTGACTTGCAAGCGGAGAAAAATAATGGCCAGATACCTCATCATCTCTGTGTAGTTTAGGATGGTCTGGCAGGAATTTAATCTTATTATTTGAATTTTCCTATTGTGATTATTTTCTGTGATTCCTTTTTTTCCCTCTGATTCAGTTTTACGTCACAACCGCTTAGAATTATTTTCTTGGCATAGAAACAGAGAGGGGAGAAAATTAAGGTTTATCATGAAGTCCTGAAGGATGTGTTTTCTCAGTTAATGGGGGAAGAATTTTAGGAGAGAGGGTCCCAAGTAAAGGTTATTTAAGCTTTTTCAGTAAAGAAAGACTCACAGAACTTGAATCTAGCACTTTTCTTGATATCAAACAGGACATGAAAATTTATAAGCTGCATCTGGGGAAAAAAGGGCTTAAACTGAACAGCCATTTCTGTATTCTTGTATAATAGCTTGGTATCCTTTGCAAACAAGTCTATTCAAACTGGAAGTGAAGAACTTACTTATAGTACAACACAGTGCTAGAAGAGGTGCTACTGGAGAAAATGGTTAAGAAATGAGATTTTTCTCTCAAAGAGGAAAAGACATACAAGATTTCAGAGAAAGGACAGTTATGTGAAACATAAACCTAATATGAAAGTACGCAGGTCCTTTTCCTGACATAAAAAAAAAAAAAAAAGCCAGAACACAAGACTTGTAAATCATCTGAAACAAGTCTCCTAGTTTGTTTTGAAGACTTCTTCCACCTTCAGAAGGGAACAGAACAGAACAAGTTACACTCCTTGTTTTAATAAAGGCAACATCAGAATAGGTCTAGCAATAACATCCTCATGCAAGGTTTAAAAATGAGCTTTCTCAACCATAAAATTAGTAATTGTCTGCCTTGTAAAAAGATAAATAAAATGAATGTTTCATTACTGTCAAGCTCTTGATTTCTTGTTTTATGCAGAGCAAAATTAACCAGTTTCAGCTACAGAAGTATGAAAATTTGAGATATGTCAGTAGCTTTCCTGAAAGAAATCATACAGAGCTGATTGTTTTTATTTTTTAATTGAACTTCTTTCAGTCTGGCAGACAGCTCATATCCTAAAAACACAGGAGAATGTGTGGTGCTAGAGCTGTTTCTAAAAAGGAATGCTTTCAAAAAGTTGTTGCGAAGGGGTCCAAGGGCCTGGATGCCCAGTCCTTTTTTCAGCTTTGTCACCATTTGCTTTTGTGCCTTTGAGCAAATCATGCATACCAAGGAAGGAAAAGCTGACACAGTGCAGCATGCAAATGGCAAATATGCTTGTGTATGAGAAAGACCAAGTGTAAGATATATCCACTGCCTTGAGCGTCTATGAGACTCCAACAAACTGCGCATCTGCTCACGTGCTTTCAAAGCCACAGAATACAAAAAGATCTATGAGAAGGATTGCCTGGTGTATTCCATACTGAATTTGACCCTAGCAATTTTTAGCTTTGTAGTCCCCATATAATATCTTATTCCAGCTGCCAAGCATAAGCTCTGCAACAGCCACAATGCTTAGTTTTCATTGATGTGAGCTCTGACTTACTTCCATGCAGTATCTTGGCTGTTCTTAATCTTTTGTTTTATATTAAAAATTACAACCATTTACATGTGCATTTCCAATAACAGCTTTAATGTAAATACTTATAGTGTTAACCTCTTGGAGATATTATAGACACTACCCTCTGTCATATGACATTGGTATTACTTTTAGACATAATATGGGTCTGTAAATTTCTTTGAAATCTTTTGATGAATATAAGCAGTAACCTTCAGGAAAATTTTGAAGGATCTATGTAGTGCTGCATTTTATGATTTGGCATATTCATCATATATTTGCAAAGAAACAAAGGGGTTTAGGTTCAGCTGACCATAAGTTGGCATCTCTGAATTTGCTGTCTGGAACCACTATGTAATCACTGGAAATCTAGACCAGATAACCATGTTTATAAAAGTTTATATAACTAGCTCAGTTATGGAAGCCCACACTATAGATACTTGAATTTATGAATACCATCCCTTGTTCCTGACCTGGGATATTTTGGTTTGGGTACATTGTTCAGTAATCACAAGAGCCAAGAATTCTAGCAGGTCTTTTTTATTTCAATGTCCAGTTTCCCTCTGTTTTGTAGAGCAAAATATGCACTTCTGTAAAACTGCAATCTCTTCCAACCAGCTCATAACAGGGCCTCTTTAATATACAGCTGTCTACATTTTACTTACCCATCCAAACATATTGATAGCAACCAAAGGCATTTACCTAATACACCAGTTTAAGTAGCTAGGCTGTAAACGAATTTGCAATGTACAAGTGGTTGCCAAGACATCAGTACTCCAGCATGAAGCTTAGGCAGATTTTATAAATTTAGCATCCAAAACATGATCCTGGAAACCTTTCTCCAGAGGCCTGTTTCATTGTCCTAGCTTGACCAGCAGAGTCTCTTAATCAGTTACATCTAACTCAGAAGACCAGAGGAGCAGCATGTGAGGTGCAGAGATAGTGCCAATTACTAAGCTGCAACCAGGTACATGAAAAGAAACATATCAAGTTCATTTAGAGGCTCCATTTGTACATTTACACAGCATATATAATTTCCAGCAATAACGGGTCTAACTTGAGACACAACAATCAAGAAGCAATGAAAAGTGCAGTCGAAAGTACAATTGATTCAATTTAGGTCTGCTGAATAAAAGGAAAAAATGCTTCATGCATATAATATACATTGCACATTACAATAATTACCTCATTTACTTATATATTACAGTAATTAATATGTTTGGAGATGAGCAAAGCCAGAACAAAATCCTTTAATCAGCTTTTTCTTCAGAACATTTGGATTATGCAGAAACTGAATTTTCTATCAGAAAATCATTCCCAGCATGTGATTCTTGGTCATGGAGCTTATGGGCTTAATAACATGGCCACAAAAATTAAATGCTCTGGTATAAGGGTTTTTGTAGACACTAGCTCTAGTTAATAAGTGATTGAAGGGAAAGCAAGGAGTTTTACTGGGAAAAACTGCTGTGAGTGGGTGCTGAAGACTGTCACAGCCATGACATTACATGACATGACAAAATAAACCAAGTCAGAAAGATGTGGAGAAATGGAGTTTTAAGGTAAGAAGACATGTCAGGCTGTAGGGCTCGAGCAAGAGTGTGTGAGGCAGTATTTTGCCAGATCCTGACAGTGGTGGGTGGCTTTCAAATGGGTTAGCCATTATTGTCAGACTCCGTTGCACAAGCACTTTAAATTGGATAATAACGTTAAAAGACACTCAAATGAAGGGCCACTTATCCCTTAAAGTAATGCCTGGTGAAAGTAAGCTTTCAGTCTTGCAGACAGAGTCATTACCTCATTTTTGGAAGAGGAAATCAAACACTGTTCCTGCAAAATGCTCATGAAACATTTTCCCAGCAGGTCACTCACTCGTAATATGGTGACTATGTTGGCAGTAATGTTCATAGGAGATGAAGAATGCAAACAAGTCTAGCAGACTGCTCCAGCGTGGGTCCCCCAAGGGATCACAAGTCCTGCCAGCAAACCTGCTCCAATTTGGGGTCCTCAGTGTCCACAAGGTCACAAGTCCTGCCAGGAACCTGCTCCAGCACAGGCTTCCCATGGGGTCACAGCCTCATTCAGGCATCACCCTGCTCTGGCACTGGGTGCTCCACAGGCTGCAGGTGGATATCTGCTACCCCATGAACCTCCACGAGCTGTAGGGGCACAGCCTGCCTCACCACGGTCTGCACCATGGGCTGCAGGGTAATCTGTTCTGGTGCCTGGAGCACCTCCTCCCCTCCTTCCTCACCGACTTTGGTGTCTGCAGAGCTGTTCCTCTCACATGTTCTCATTCCTCTCTCCAGCTGCAATCGCTCCCATGCAGTAAGTTTTTCCCTTTCTTTAACTATGTTACCCCAGAGGCACTACCACCATCACCAATGGGCTTGGCCTTGGCCAGTGGCAGGTCCAGTTTGGAGCCAGCTGGCATTGGATCTGCCAGACATGGGGAAGCTTCTAGTACCTTCTCACAGAAGCCATGCCAGTAGCCACGCCACTACTAAAGCCTTGCCAGGTAAACACAATACAGTGTAAAATCATGAGATGCTTACCTATGAGAAATAATTTTGATCTTAACCTGATCTTTACTATTCTGAAAGGAAAGGGTTTCTATGGAGCTTTCTCCCCCAGTGAAAGTCTTGCTTCTTCCTCCATGAATCTTGGACAAAGTTCTTGTTGGCATAACAGGTAGAGAGAGAAATGACACATTGTATGCCGTAGCTTGTTGCCTTTCTCTTGCTATCAGAGCACACACCTTCTGCTGAGAAGTCATCTGCACTGTGGGCTTATCAGAGCAACAAGCTTCTCATGTTGATGGAAATAACATATTCCTCACACTTTGCAGAATTTATTTTATTCTAAAATAGTTGTTTCCTTGGTTAACAAATCATTCAATTCTTTTAATCCAATTGTTTCTTCTCATATTTTCATACATATACATTTTCATTCAGTCTTCATATGTAAAAACCTTTTTTTTCCCCCACTTTGATAGGCTTTACTTCAGAACCTCAACCCTTAGTTTATCATTTTCATAAGCAGTTACAAAAACATTTGCAGGAACATTTCCCACTTATAACTGGACACATCGAATTCAGAAGACCAGGAATACATTCCACTAGAAGAGTTAGTTCAACTGTACTTTTTATACTCTAATACACTGAAGTGTATTTAAATAATAATAAGAAATTTTGCCACTGAGATGGTATGTTTGTTAATGCTAGAAAACACAATGCCCTATCTTTCAGTAAGATCAGAAGAAAACTGTAACTTCTCTGTTTGGGAGGAAAGCCACATTGCGAGATTCTGGGGGAAAAGCAATATTCCTTATGGCTGACTATGCACACTACTGACATGAAACTGCTGCAGCCTTTGGTGCGAAGAAGCAACTGCTGTGGCACAGAAGGTTCAAATCTATTCTGTCCGCCCATGCTTTGCTGAGGTCACACCAGCCTGACAGTCTCAATTCCTCTCACTTCACAATGGATCTAAACACCTTTTGTGCCGACTAGCTCATATACTGCTATAATTGAAACTGAATCAATACCTACAAATTCTGAAGTGACATTTGCTAATGGCAAAGTAAAACAAATGGATGGAGCTTTGAAAAAGACAGGGAAAATTAGATTCATATCACACTATATGTCCTGAGAAAACCCCAAGATTATGTGTTTCTTTCACCAGCAATAGATACACAGGAAAATATTTTTCACTAACTAGCAGAAATTTAGTCTTAGCAGCAGAGGAGTGGCCTGAAATCCTATTTTGATGTGTTACAGCAATTGATGACAGCAAAACCAAACTGTATAAACTGTGTGTGTTTTTTGGAGTCAGACGTCAGCTATGTTAAAACTCAAAAGCCAAGCAACTTGCCTGATGTCTGGAATGTGGTCTCTCATTTTTCGTGGAGGTAAAGCTCTTCAGGATTTTTCAGGGAAGTGGTATAATTATCAGGACGTTGATAGCTGGACATGATCTGAAAAGAAATATCCTAGATGACTGGCAGAGTGTTGTTATTCTGAAGCTAATACAGGACACCAAAAGTTTAACATAACTACAGAAACAGCTGTTATTAAATGCATTTCTGCAGTTGCTGTAAATAACCCTTTGAAAGTTTGGAAGCTTGCCTTTGAGCTCGGTCTAAGCTGAACAATACTAGTTCCAGTGTGAGGAAGACGGCAAAATCAGAGGAGGGGCAGACTGAGGAGGCTGCAGAGACCTGGGTTTCTTTTCTACAGCTGTATGATTAAATAAACATATATTGAGGTTTGTTTCTGTATCTTCCCCTCTGCTTTCCTAGCTTGAAATTTGGGTCAGTGTACATGGCGCTAGATACAGACTTCTATTTTGATGGAGTAGAAATGCTGAAAATCTTTTAATACATTAAAATTAGACAGATCTAGAATATGTGAGTTTGTCAGGAAGCTCTCCCATGCCACAAAGCACTTGGAAACAGTTTGAATATTGACTGCAAGATGGACTTTCTCAGTTCTCGTACCAGAGCAAAGTGACACAGTAGCTGTGTGTCTCCATCTACCAGCAACATAAGCATACTATTTACCTACATCCCACCCATCTTATAAGGTGTCCAATAACATGTAAAGCATTTACATTTAATTTGTTCCATTTGTGCTGAAAAAAAGAAACCGTGTAAAAAGATAGTTCAAATCTCTACATTTTACACGTGGGAAAACTGAAAATTGAAAATGTGTATGCTTAAGAGTTCACACTGATTTCATGGCTGAAACAGGAAAAGGATTGCTAGCCCCCTTAAAAAGGCAACATCAGTAGAATGAATTAAAATTTCAACCATCTGTCAAGAGGAATGTCTTGTCACACTTTGTTTTGTTTACTTTTTATTATCAGGAAAGAGCATTGGCTCAGCCCCCAGCTATGAGAACAAAAGCAGTTTCTGCTGAGGCTTTGGCTTCAGCTTCTTCAGTTCTTGTTTCAATTGCTTTTTAATTCAGTCTCCTTTGTGCTTGGATCTTGCCTAAAATAGCCCTGATCTTAAGGATTAGAGATCTCCTGAAAATATTTGATTATATACCTCTATTACAAGCTGAAAAGAAACTAACACAGGTTAATTCTTATCTTGGGATGCATTTACTAATTACTGTTTTCCTCAGGCTTTCTTAGTCTCTGCATTTGCAATTCTCTTTGTTGTGCAGCAGCTCAGGCTTCTGTCTTCTGTCACAGCCTTCTGTAAGACCACATTGGCTGTGTTTCCACGTCTGAGGCTGTGGGAAGAGATGCCTTCTTTATCCTTTGAATGCAAATATCTTGGAATCTCATATTTCAGAATTCTGCTTTCTTGAAGGACTTTTTCCCTGCACAATTTCTAGTTTAGAAAACAGGATTTTCTGAACTGAGAGTCATGACCTGTTTATTGTGTTACCTGCTGTAAAGAGCTGCTACCAGCTAGCCTTGTAGTCAAGAGTCCAGACACTACTGGAGATGGAATAATACTAGAGTGACTTATCTTAGAAAAGGATACTCTATTTTAGGAAAGTGAATAAGTGGTCCTGCTCAAAATCTTTTCACATCAGAACATACTTGAATTCTGAAAACTGGAAAGGAAAATAGAGGGGAAACATGGTAGTTTTTATTTTCAGATTCTTAAATTTGCTCTTCTACCATAGATTTGCCACATATTCTAGAAGCACATAAAGTAACTTGACTGATACTCATCACAGAATACTCTCTGCTTCATGTTTTACTACTCAAATGAGCGAAGATGAGGTTTTCGTGTTGTTTTATTTTTCAGCTACTTATTGTGTGTTTTTTGTATTTCAGCTGTCTTACCAAAGGCAGTTAAACAGCATGCCATTTTGAATTGTAGTGATGTTTGAGGTGGTTTTGAGGTCCACCATGACCACAGCCTGTGCCAGCAATGGTTCTGCTTCCAAAACATGCAAGTTTCACTCTTGCTGTGGAAAATTTTTCTGTAGCATAGGAAAGAAGTCTTTGACTACTCTAATCCTGAAGTTTTAGGTGACTTTTGAGATATCTTGGGCTCAGATCACTGACCATCTTGAAATCAAAGACTGGGACTGTGAAGGTGGTTAGTGTTTTATGGGCATCTAAGGTAGAGTGGAAATTGACCTGTGCTCATAGTAGCCTACTCCTCCCAGTAGTGCTGAATAGACAGGTCATTGCATTTATACCAGCAGTGTGATGCCCATATTATTACTGTTCATCAACATTAACAACTTATAGAGGCAAATGGGTAGAGGAAGATCACAGTGCTCCAGCACCACCCCAAGAACTTTTTAATTCCTTCTACTCCTTGTCTTCTATGCGGTCATATTACAGCTTGGACTCATACACTAACTTAAATTACCAGTGCCCCCACACCCGGTGTAAGACAGCTCCAAATTTTCCCAGACTCTGAAATCTGTAAGTATTATTCACAATAAATACAGAAGGCTGGAATCTGAACCTCAGTCTCACCATGGTAATGCAGGGTAAACCCACCAGCCCAGCACTAATGGCTGGAGGCTGGCAATGCTGAGGAATTCTTTACAGAGGAACCTGCTGCCCAACCTAGTTTGAGAAGAAAATCACATTTCTCACAAATGTGCAGCTTGACTGATTAAACCCAGTTGATTTTAAACAGCTACTGCAACCTTCCACCTGACTTATAGTGTCATATCCCAGGAAAATTGAGGGGTTTTTTGTTCCTAGGTATCTAGCTTCATTTTCATAATCATACTCCTGTTCCTATCCAGATTTAACAATATAGCCTAGCAGGTTTGAATGAGACCTATGCCTCCCAACAAGAACTTCTACACAGAGATTTTATTCCCTAACTTTCGTATTCCAGAATTTTTTTGTTATATACCAATCACTTGCAGTGATCCTACCCATGGGGAATCTCCCATAAACATGCTGTTGCATGTCCAGATGTAGGATGCCATGTGAGAGATGAATTAGTCTTGGACATCATTTCAGCAAAAGGTTTAGCTTCATAACTTTATTCTTTGGCAGCTGCTATGGACATGACTTACAATAAAGATTTCTATGTATATTTTGCTTTACAAAAAAGAATATAAAGTAAATAATATGACTGTTGTTGCTGTCTTCTTTTATGCCACACTCTTAGAGCTGCACACTTTGCTTAACAGTTGCAACCAGCTCTGGTTTACCTTCAGATCTCAAGAACGTTACTTTCCATGGTAACATAGTGCCAGAGGCATGTTATTCTACTGACATTCAGCAAGAACTGACGACATAGCAAAATTCAATATATTTTGGAGATTTGGAAACATCCGCCTATTTTGAGGGGGAGATGCATCTTTCTAAAATAGTTTCATAAACTGTGCATCAATCGGCACTATTAAGCCAAGCACAAGAGAATCAAACAGGAGAGAATCAAAACACTGGCTTTGTAGGAATGCCACTTTGATAAGAAAATTAAGGAGACAAGAAAGTTTAATGACAGCCTGTCACCGGAAAAATTTTAAGCACTCTTTTTTCAGCCACGTATTTGGCCTAGTTGCAAGTGAACGAGTTCAAAATTTTTGTTGTGCATTGTTGGCAGCTTCTCCTCTAGGGTGACTTTTCCACTTGCTTTGGATTCTGAAAATGTTTATAAAAATAAGGGTCTCAAGAGGGAAAAGTTATTGCTTAAAATGAATAAAGCTAAAATATGGGTTTATTTATATTTTAAAAACATACTGAATTAGAGTAAAACAACATCAAGCAGAAAAAAATGTGGAGCTTCTGAGAAGTCCTACAGAGTGGTATACAAACTGAAACAGCTCAGAGAACAAAATAGCCACTGATACATAGGACAGATATCTTAGGAATGGAAAGGTATAGAAGACAAATACATTCCGTTCATATCATGACTGAGATAAGCACAGCAGAAGAAAGACAGGTGTAGCAGAACAGACTAAAATTAGACGCAAGAAGGCTATGCGTTTCTGATAATTAAATCCTAAACTGTCATTACTCACGTAAGAGAATGGAGTGTATCAAAATGCAAATTATAATCGATAATTTCCATAATTACTAACTATAAAACATCCAGCTATTGCAAAAAGTCAGTGCTAGATTCTCAAAGGTAGTTGGCCCTTGTAACCAGAATCAAGCATTGTACAACACCAACATTTTAAGGCCTTTGATGTCTTAAGAAATCCACAGAAACACAGATGGTTGTGCCACCTACCTGGCAAAGGGTATACCTGAGTTCCAGTGCCTGTATTATTTCAGTGAATGTACTGTAAGGTTAACTGAAGCAAACTATTTCTCCTGTTTCCCCTGCAGCTTTGTAATTGTGAAGTATTAATGTCCTTGTCTTCTCCCTGTCCAGATTTTCACAGTCAATTATTTTTCTATATGAACTGGTATAGTTTCAAGAGGAAAAAGACATTATTCATCCCACAATTTTTGATTGGCTGATATTCAGACCACTAGTGTGAGAGATACAACTTTAAACCTTCTCAGGCGGAGAGAAAATTCATCTCAGTCTCCCATGTCTAAAGTGACAGCTCTTATGAGTAGGTCACTGGATAAAAGGAAGTAGGGCAAAACATCTGCCTTGGTGCAGTGATCCATGTGCTTGCTGTGTTCCAGGAATATGTCTTGCATTACACATTACAGAGCAGATATATGAAGGAGAAGCTATACTTCAGGTTCCAGCACTGTTGACCCTCTACTCAATGCACTGCTAAGGCATGACCAACAGGAGATATTAGTCTCCAAGAAAACTTCATTATGGAACAATTAAGGACCTAAAGCAGATGAACAGGAGTTGTGAGGATCTAGGTGAACACCAGCTGATCTTGCAAGCAGCCAGATAAATAGGCCATTTTTTGGAATATGAGATCTTACTTCATGCTCCTTACAATAGGCAGCAGGAGTTCATATAACATCTGTTATGCAACATATAATATCTGTTGTATACCCAAGGCAAATTTTATGCAGTTCAACAAGGCAAAGCTTCAGGTCCTCCACTTGGGTCACACAACCCCATGCAACCTTACAGGCTTGGGGAAGAGTGGCTGGAAAGATGCTCAGTGGAAAAGGACCTCAGTTGCTGATTGATGGCCAGCTGAATATGAGCCAGCGTGTGCCCAGGCAGCCAAGAAGGCCAACAGCATCCTGGCCTGTATCAGCAATAACATGGCCAGCAGGACTAGGGAAGTAATTGTCCTCCTGTACTTAGCGCTGGTGAGACCACACCTCAAATACTGTATTTAATCTTGGGCCTCTCACTACAAGACATTAAGCTGTTGGAGCGGGTCCAGAGAAGGGCAGCAAAGCTGGTGAAGGGTCTAGAGCACAACTCTGATGAGGAGCACTTGAGGAAACCAGGGAAGTTTAGGTTAGATATGAGGAAGAAGTTCTTTACTGTGAGGGTGGTGAGGCACTGGAATGGATTGCCCAAGGAAGTTGTGAACACTCTATCCCTGGCAGTGTTCAAGGCCAGGTTGGATGGAGTCTTGGGTGACATGGTTTAGTGCAAGGTAGCCCTGCCTATGGCAGGGATGTTGGAACTAATTGGAACTAGATCATCTTGAGGTCCTTTCCAACCCTAACTATTCTATGATTTAATGATTCTATGAACTGGGGTTGTTTAGTCTGGAGAAAAGGAGGCTCAGTGGAGACCTTATCGCTCTCTACAACTACCTGAAGGCAGGTTGTAGCAACATGAGTGTTGGTCTCTTCTCCCAAGTAACAAGTGATAGGACAAAAGGGAATGGTCTCAAGTTGCACCAGGGGAGGTTTATGTTGGATATTAGGAAAAAATTCTTCACCAAAAAGGTTGTCAAGCATTAGAAGATGCTGTCCAGGGAAGTGGCCGAGTCACTATCCCTGAAGGTATTTAAAAGACATGTAGATGTGGTGCTTAGAGACATGGTTTGGTGGTGGACTTAGTGGTGGTAGGTTAATGGTTGAACTCAATGATTTTAAAGGTCTTTTCCAACCTAAATGATTCTATGATTCTATGTTGTCTATATATCTCAAAGTGATGTACACATTTTTATTCCCAGTTATGTCTTGTGAAATAACCCAAGCCATCTTTCAAGCTACATCTCCTGAGGCGAAAAAATAATGAAATAAATACCCTTTACATAATAAAGCCCCAATGAGTTCATCTCTGTGCGTGCAGATTCTCTGCTACTATGGTTGCTATAAGATTAGAAAAGACTCAACTGAAAAAAAAAAAAAAAAATTGTCTTTTGATCCGGTAGGATAATAGGCTGCAGTGTTTCCAGGTTACTGTCAGAAAGCAATCTCCAAGATGCCAGCTAGCTGTAGCAAAAAACAGGTTTCTATAAAACTAAAGTTAGGGAGAAGGTTGGAGTCTTTTGTGTTCAATCACTTTTCAAGGTGTTCATCCCAATAGCACCCAAATACAAAGGTGAGAGGAATGAAATAAAAAATTGAATAAAGCAGAATAGTTAGGCATTAGAAGGTCACAAATAGAGGCAGCTGGAACACATTATCTTCAGTTATAAGTAAAGCATAGAATTTTAAAAATCAACTGCAGATGGACAATCCCAAGTTCAGTTATTTCTCTAAACTTTTGGACTATATTTTTCCATGGAATACAAAAACAGAGCATGCTCCACTGTCATTTACATGATATAAATGAGGGTAATAGAGAGAAGGTATTGCTTTTTTAGTTTCAGTAGCATTACACAGTTGGTTTATCTGTCTCATCAAGAAGCACATCTCCTCTGAACAGACTTTCAACCAAAATGTCCCTTTGGTTTAAAAACATGATAGAAATATCTGTCCTGGAAAGTATTACTGATTTTATTTCCAGCTCCAGTTGGTACCAGCAAATTCACAGCAGGCAGTGAAAATGGACTTTATCAGAGACCCATTTATTTATCTAGCATTTTTCAAAACCTCACGGCTGGGGAGAAGACACAGGCAGAACCATGCTTTCTCCAAACCACTTAATTTTCTCATTAATCTACAGTTTCCACCAAACTCATATAGATCCTGTCTCTCTTTTTTATTACTATAACAGGAATATAAGGTTAGAAATGCAACCAAACTGGAAGGAAAGAGTATTACTAGTGCCTGAAGCTGACTGAGGGTCGGCTGAACAGCGTCTGATTCAATAGTCTCTACCTTCAGGAAAGCACTGAATCTCATCTTTGCAACATCAGATATTAGACTGTAATATCTGGCCCTGTAGTGTTTGCAGGAGTGGCATCAAGGCTGTGGCTGAGAACAAGTTCACTGGCTCAACATACTGGAGCATCCTGCCTAGCAGTCTCCAGTGAAGCTCCAGGGCAGGCTTCTGTGCACTCCAAGAGCACAAGTGGACAAGTTATCTAGCAGGTAAATGAGGACCAGCTCTCTCTGTTCAGCCCACTACCTTCCACCCATTTCAGCCTTCCTTGTAGCAATCTCATGTGATCTACCAGTGAGCAGACAGGTCTGGACTGTCCTCTCAGGGTTTCAGTGTTCTGCTATACAGGCACATGGGCACATGGGTTTCGTGGCAGCTGATTAGCATATGCATAAAATGTGCTCGAAGTTAAGCATGTGCTTAATTGCTTTATTGAATCAAGAATCAATTGATCCTTCCAACACTGGTTACAGCCCTGGTGTTGCAGCACACACTGATTCATGACTTTGGCTTCATGGAGTTTATTAAAGAATCGGTGCTGATTTCCCACATTTTAGAAATATTTTGGTAAATGAGTGTGGAAATCAAACAATGTACTCCCTTTGCCATTATAAATCTTGGCTGCTATCAACATGGAGTACTGAAAGATGTGAAATAAAATATTTCACTCCCAAAACCAAATACGAATGCCTTTGAGAGGAGAGGTCAATTATGGTGGGGTCTATATTGTACATGTACATATATAAATCATTGGTAGCCAGATTACTTTCCTATATTGATCACATCATACTTTCCTAGCAGGTAGATTATCTAATAAAATAATCACTAAATTAACTTGAAGACACCAGACTTCCAAAAAGATTAATGATACATAATTTACTTTATGAAAGAAGCAAGCATCCAATAAATTAGAAAATGCACACCACCATCAATGCAAATTAAGTATCTCCAGCACTCGCCTTACTGAGTAGTTGACAAATGGTTTTCACATTCTTTCAATCAAATCAGAAGTATTTTCTTGCCACCCATCTCACTGTATAAGCAAATGTCTGCTGACTTCCCATAAGCATGCTATTTACTCCAAATTCATTTCAGGGACAAAGTATTTACATTCGCACATGCACATGTGCATACACAGTAAGAGAGATTGAAAAGAACTAAGATTCCATTTGTGGGACCTTAAATTAAGACTTATTTGCATATGTTTATATGGTTTTTACCAAAGTGGAAAATAAATCATCATTCAGGGTCAAGATTCATCTTGAAGATAAAATATGGCATCAAACCTCAACTAACAACATGCTATTTGCATCTCCAGAAACAGCCCTGATTCTGGGAGTAAGAGTCTCCCTTTCAGCTCCCTCCTACATCATTGGTCTCATACTGTCATCTTCTTAGGACTACTGGAGATAGACATTTATGAACTTTTTTCCTGAATTATTTTTTCCAGGGCTATATTCACCATTTACACTCATGCAGTACCTGATTTTTCTACTATCACCATCAAAAAATCCTCCCCAAAACTAGCTTACTTCCACCCCTTCTTAATGCTTTTAGTGTCTAGCATCCACAATTTTACCTGTTAAGGCTTGTTTATTTACTTCTAGATGATTGAGTATTACTAATTACACTCCAAGGTGCTGTCATAATAGGGAAGGGGTGAAGAGAGGTTATAATTATCACTGTTTCTGGAAGCATTAATCAAATATTAACCAGCCTTCACTACCACTTCAAGAAGACAAGGTGTGTGTTTCACATTTTATGTGTAGGAAACTGAGGCACGGACAATGGATGTGACTTGCCTTCAGTCAAAATGCAAGTCATTTACAGAAGTGGAGACTATCACAGGGATAATTTCCTGGTGTCAGGCAGCATGACTGGCACTGAGCTCTGCAATCACATGGTGAAGGGATAGGGCTGAGAAATCACTGCTTGGCAAGCAAGAGACAGAACAGAAACAGGGCTCTCAGGACAGAGTACTAAGGCTGAGCACTGTTGAAGAAGCACACTTTCTGGTCCTGCCAAATAGTGAGGCAATCGGGAAGGATAATTTTGGTTCCCTAGGGAGACTGCATTCTTCCTGTTATGCCACAGATTACAGCCATTCCCCAGTGGCATCAGCAGCAACAAATCTGACTTTACAGAGCTCTGGCATAGGAAAAGGAGGCAATGGGTCTATGCTGGTTCCCTAACCCAATAAGCTGCTTCACCTGGACCTTGAGCCAGATCTGATAAGCAAACTCCTCCCCAACAACAGCAACACATGTACAGTCATTTTACAGCTCTGGACAATATCGTTTGACATAAACAGGAAGAAGCAACATTTTTACAAAAAAAAATCAAAAGATCACTATGAAAGAAATATAAGGAATTTATACACAGTGGCAACACATTGTTGCTTTTTCATTGTGGAGAGAACATAGAAGCAGAGTTCCACATTTGACAAAGCAAAAGGCTTTGACATATTACTCAACCTTGTACAGAATATACATTTTCAAAAATAATGGCTTTATTCTGCATAGAATGCTATTATAGAATGCAATGTTATTTCTGAGTGTAACCATTATAGGTGACATTTTCATTTGGCAAAGACCAATGGCAAAGAGGTTGCAAAGAGGAAGGTATAGAAAGTCACACTGCAAAGGGAAAGAAAGGGAGGGAGGAAAAAAACTGGTCCCATTTCATCATTATGGCTCAATGAGCAATGGGCGCTATTGCACACATTCAGGCAGACTCAATCAGCACACTGCATACTTTCACAACCACTGTTCTGCCAAGTCCAGGCATTTGCAGGAATAATATGTTGTATTGCCTTCTTGCTTGGCTGTGTGTGCAGCTTCTCAAGACATTTACCATTTCTGTGGACAGCAGCTGAACCCACCTGCTTCTGCTAAGTCAGAGTGCTGAGGCCTAAAATTACCCTTCTTGAATGATGGTCCTTATGGCACAGTGGAATTCACTGCTGACTTACGACCTAATCCGAGAATCATCAAAACATCAGGGGAAAAAAAAAAAAATAAAAAAATGGGAAAATGGAAAGAGACACTGAAGATGTGGAAGATGTGAAAAAAGCATATTCTCTTCCAGTTAGCATGTAAGCAGGTGTGACAGGCAAAGCTCTTATTTGGATTCTGAATAAGAATGTCACATTGTAAACAGAAAGTCTTCTTTCACTGCACATACTTTTCTCCAAAACAACTGATGGAAAGGTAACATCGGACAGTACAAAAATGGAAACTGAGGCACAGTGCCATGCTAGCCACATAATATCTGTATGCCCTGTATACTTTCCAAAGTGCAATAGGCAGTGACAGAATGAAATAAGGGCAGTCAGACCCCATTCTCACACACACTTCTGAAGCAGAGCCATCTATTGGTACAGAAAATGCACAGGAAGCCAGCAGACACTGAAGCACAGCTGTTACTTTATGAAGGGGTTGGCAATGTCACGCTCCAGGACCGCGAAGCTCAAGGGGTATTTGATGACAATAGAGTCAGAAAGGGCTGCTTTGAGACACAACCACTGAAAATACAGCTATGAAATATGTATTCAAATGGCTGTGTACTGGCAGTCCACCCTGCAGTACAGAACCAGCAGCTGGGCAGAGAAATGCAAATAAAAGTCTCACTACTGAGCCTTACAACACATGTACATCAATCACTTTTTCCACAAGATAAAATTGGGCTCTTCATGATCCTGAATGGCATAAATGTGGATAATGGATCAGATCAGAGGGCAACATGTAGCCTAGGATCAGCACCCTTTCAGCTTCCCAGTGATACCTTTATTCATCTGCTGCTGGGGTGGTGTCCTGGTTTCAGCTGGGATAGAGTTAAATTTTTCCTAGTAGCTGGTGCAGTGCTGTGTTTTGGATTTAGTCTGAGAATAATGCTGAAAACACACTGATGTTTTAGTTGTTGCTAAGTAGCACTTAGCCCGATCAAGGACTTTTCAGTCTCTCATGCTCTGCCAGTGAGGAGGGGCACAAGAAGCCGGAAGGGAGCAAAGACAAGACACCTGAACTGAACTAGCCAAAGGAATGTTCCATACCACAGCATGTCATGCTCGATGTATAAACTGGGGGAAGTTACCCAGAAGGGACTGATTGCTGCCCAGGGACAAACTGGATATCAGTCAGTGGGTGGTGAGCAATTGTGTTGTGCATCTCTGATGCTTATTAGAGTTTTTTTTCCTTTTCTCATTTTAGCTGTATAACTGTCTTCTTGTTATTTCCCTTATTATTAGTAATATTAGTAGTATATTGTACTTTAGTTATTAAACTGTTCTTATCTCAGCTCATGGGTTTTACATTCTTTTGACTCTCCTCCCCATCCCACCCCAGAGGAAGTGGCGGGGAGTTGCTGGCTGGGTTTAAACCACAGCAGATGGTGAGGGTTAAACACTAATCCTGCTCACTTGGAAGAGGGTAGGAATGTGGAGTCATTTACTTCTCAAGGTAGTGGAAGGCCCTGCGTAAGAAACAAGAGAAATAAGCCAGAGAGGCACGTGATGACCCGAATGTGTTTCTCTCTGCCAGAAAGCTTGTACAATTCCATTATCCTCTGTGGGTGCCGCTGCTGATTCACTGTTTAACCCTGTATCACTTCTTTGAGACTGTGTATATGGATATACTGGCTAAGTAAAACATCCCTCTACGAAAATACTAGTTTAAGGTGTTACATCCTGGGGGTCTTGCCCCAAAGAGACACAAAGCATACTGTATATCCATTGACTTCATGGCGCAGTTTGGCACGTCCCAGAATGGCTTCCATCTATAAGCACCCACAGGGCCATGAAAACATTACATGTCCACACTGTTATAAATCCAGCAGATTCTGACTGGGGAACTGCTGAGATCAAGCTTACTACTGTCTGCCAGCTTTGTCTCATTACCTAGCATGTATAATCTCTGCTGTGAGCTAACAATAAGCAGTCTTCCTTATTACCATTGCAATGTTCACATAATTAAGTTGTTCTCAAATTGTAGGCTATAACAGCTTACAGGCTGAGATGAAATTGTTGTGACAATTCAGAAATGCTTATTCTCTCTAACCACTTTATAGGAAAAAACACCTCCCAGTTGCATGTGAGAAAAAAATGCTCTAATTCATTAAAAGTCATGTTATAACTACGTATCTTCACTGAACTGCCCATCAAAGTTAGGTGAGTTTTAGGAAATCTTTGAGAGTATATTTATCACTACTGAAAAAAGGGCTACCCAAAGAAACGTGGAGCTCTAGAAAGAGGTTCAGTTTTGGAAAGAAACTGGCCCCTCTTCTCACAAGTTGCAAAAATTAGTTTTTGCTCTCTGCCAAATGAGCTTCATAGAGAAGACCTAAAGCTCACTGTAAGTCTTATGTAATTATGAAATTTACACATTCTTTTCATATTTTATATCCAGTAGCTAATTTTTTTCCCTTACATTTCACTAAACTGTTGTTTTGTTTTGGTTGGGTTTTGGGGGGGGGTGTCTGTGGGGGGTTTTTTGGGGTTTTGTTTGTTTGTTTTCTTGTTTGGGGGGGGGGTTGTTTGGGGTTTTTTCTTACTGTGCCACTGAATTATATCCAGTATTAAGCAGAAATTCAGTGAGACAAATATAAGTATCGCATTTTCCCAGGGGGACAGAAAGCATATCAGTGCGTAAATATGTATGTTACACACATTACTCATGGAGTATAATATACTTTACCCAGGTAGGGACAGACTGGAAGAGGGTCCTGCACCAAGTGTATGTATTTGGAGGTAGGCCACTGGCCCACTGAAGCAGCAAATACGTCTTCTGTGGCAAGTGGTTTTTCATTAGCAGCAAGACTTGCTGCTAGACTCAAGCCAGAGATTCAGTGCTCTGCGAGCCTATGATACAAAATATTTCCTTTTCCTTTTCTCATTTTCTCTATTCTTTTATCTGCTATTTATACGATGAAAGGTTGGAGGCAACAGGAGTATCATTCTGTGACAGCATCAGAAATAAGAGACTTTGGAGAAAGAGTTAGTAGAAGGACAAGCTGTGCCTCTGAGTGTTACACATAAAAAATACAACATTAAATACAGCATGGAGGGAAAACAGAAAAATTCCTACATCTTCCAATTTTTGCAGACAAAGAAATTTTCTAACAGGATTTTTAATGATTAATGAAGAGGATAGGATTGCTCTCCCAAAGCTTCTCTGAGTACTAAATCACAAATGACCTTTAATGCTTTCATCTGAAGGTGATTTATCTCATTTCACCATTAGTGTCTATTATTACGTTTTATAAAAATTGGGTCAATCTACTTCTGCGAATCCATGTTCTTTGCCTGGGGATGGGGACGGTTCAGAACCCCAGCAAGACCTGCTTTCTAAAGCAACAACAATCCAGCTGAAAGCAACTGCTCTGTGCACTCCACCCCTTGCTGTCCTTTGCTAACACCCAGGAAGGAAACAGGAACAAGGTCAGGTTTTCTAACCTTTCCCCAGCTCTCAGTAGGACCAGAGCCATCTAACTTCTTCTTGGATCTATCCTCAGCTTTTAGGCTGCAGATTCTTGGGGGAGATGTGTTTGAGATTTTATGGTATATTAAAATGCTATCTTTTTTTTTTTTCATACCAAAAGCACAGAAGTATAACAGAAAAGAGTAAAGAACTAATTTCATATACAAATAATGTATAATACAAAACTAAAAGGACCAGACTTTTTAAAAGAAGCTTTCTCAATCAGCTTTCCCTCATATAAGCCCCTTTCTGCATAATCTTCCCAATGCAATTCCTTCCATGCAAATCAAAGTGCCTTTTAGGATAACGAAGTCAGTCCAAGCAAATAAAAGACCCTCCTCTAGCTTTAGCACAGGATTAATCAAGAAAAGTTGGGATATAATACAAAAAAAAAGATAACAGGATTCTACCCTGAGTTCCTTTGCCTCTGCTTTCACCAGGCAACTAACACTCCCACACTTTCTTTGAGAAGGGTAATCATAAAGGCAGACATTAAACAACACTGGAGATACCTATATGCTAAAAATAAAAGAGAAAAAAGTGAACTTTCAAGGAGTAGATTCACAAGTAGGATTTTTGTCATTGTTATAGTATCTAAATTTTTTAAGCACTCTTTTATTTTGTGCTCTGAAGACAAAGATTCTTACATAATGTGCTGAAGATAGGGATGGGCATTTAGAGAGAAAGAATCAGGTTTGCAATTCGGACTTTTGTCAGCATAATGGAGCTCACATCACTTTGCATACTCTGAAATCTCTGATGCTCACAGAATTGAAAAACAAGAAATACTGGTGATGACGTATGCCAGCAGTTATTACATAATCCAGGTCCTTAGCTGGTGCTTGAAACCACTCATACCACCTTCAAAACCAAGTTTTATTTCAGCCTCCCTCACTCATTTGGCTCTTGTACTGCACACAGAGAGTGAGCTGGCTAGCATGTTGAAATGTCCCCTGTATGGAGAACATGAGGATGTCATGAGAGACGTACCTCTCAGTATTTTTTCCATAAAACCCCAAAATAGCCTTTCATGATAGATAATGAAAACTGACAACAACTAAGAAGAGTAACATGATTATCAGCATTTTCTATTTGTAAAACAAGCTGCGTTAGATTAAAAGAGTTTCATTTCAAAGCTGAAACAAAATTAACCCAAAGCAAAAAAATACCAGTTCATAAAGGTCAACTATATTCCCAGGGTCTTATCTGCAGTGTTATTTTTCCAGTAGTGCTGCTTCTTTGATGAAATTATATTTGTGCAAATCTCATCTTCCTATACTGTCCTGGTGTATATTATATCTGACACAGATGTTGCTTTTCCCAGTTTGATACTGAAGATATGTTTTTACAACTTCAGTTAGCTGTAGATTATCAAATATGTTTATTTTCAGAGCAGGACTGACTTTTGCATACTCACTAACGTGCTTTTTTATTTAATAACTATGTATTACTAACCTTTATGTTTCTTTACTAGCTTATGTTAGGGACATAAACCACATCTTTCAGATATTAGATGATGCCTACAGAAGAAGAAAGAACAAGCCTTTAACCCATACAGTAGTGCCTCACTTTGTGCAAAATGCCTTAAGTACATATTAGTCAGAAAGAGTAAATTCAACAACTGTTCATAATGAAGGGAATGCTGAAGCAAAGCTAGGAATAAAAGTCACATTTCTTACCTTTCATGTAGGCTGTTAACAAGGTTGCAATAACTTACATTTAGTGCAATTAAACCTTGTTATCTCCTGCAGTTTCAACTCAGCAAGGTATCTAGCTATTCACAGCTTATTTGTACCTTTTCGGGAAAGAAAATAGCATCTCAGATATATAATTAGCCACAATGTCCTACACAGATGTGATCTGCAAGGCTGTGACTGAATCCCAATCTTGGAAGTGTCAGCATCCCATAGCAGGGATTGCTGCTTCATAGAAACCCATGCATTCCACATGCAACTAGCTTCACTTGTGCTTAGCTGTCCTTTGATTGCTACTTCTTATGGTATGGAACTGCTATGCATTAAAGATAGGTCTGAAGGGAGGTCTGGGCACCTCTGGGTATCCTCTCAGTTTGGTAGTCAGTTCCCTTAAAACATTTTGCTCAGGTGCCATCACTTTGTAGCACCTGGAGGTTAATCATGTACCTGCTTAATGTAATATTATTTCATCGAGGATTCACACTAATAGAAAGGGATGCAGTAAGAAATACTAAGAAAATACTATATACTCTGAATACGCCATTTTATAAAGAATGATGTCTCCATCTGAAGAGGATGAGATGTAATACTTTGTGTTAATGTAGTGTAAAACTAAAAGCGAACGTTAAGATAGACTTTTCAGACTCTTTTCCACAAAAAGGACAGAATCTTACCCATTAACCCCTGCATGGAGCAACATGTCTTGTGATTGACCTAGGATATATCATTCAACAATACTTTTTATTGTCTGAACAACTTTAAGATACAGAAAATAAATGACTTTTAAAAGGTTTGGCTAACCTACATGCACCTATAGAAGAGTCTCACTTGGCAAGTACAGAGGAAGAGTTTCTTACCTTGTATTCATTAATAATCAGTTAATCTCAGTTGGTTTGTACATTCAGTAAGACTAAGTCTGGACACTTCCCAGACATTTGTTCTAAAACATAAACCACAAATGCTCTGACAATCAACTGACTCCAGCAAACACTGGTATATGTAAATTCATTGTTCTCCACACCCTCTCCAATTCCTTGTCCTGCTGGCAATCCTTTCTTCTTTCTTTATTGTTATTAGAACATGTCTTATGCCTCAAACATTAACTTTCATGTACTTCTTCCTCTTTTCTCCCTTTTTTCATTTCTAGGCTTTGTTCATTCAGATCTTTCCCGGTACACACATTGAATAAAATTGCTGCTTCCTTCACACTGCTTTACCAGCCTATTGATGAGGCCTCAGAAGTCTACTCTCTTTACCACCTTATTTATAAATTTTGTTTCTCCAATACATTATCTGCTACTCCAACTCCAACCTCTTTCCCAGCAAGCACTCAAGAAAGAAGTCTCCTTGCTTTTAAAAATTTAGATCATGTTCTTTTTATCCCTCTCTGGGATGAACATGAAAACAATTCTTCTGCAAGTATTTAATAATCTGTCTTTCTACTTAGATTAGCTTTCAACATAACAGACATTTCCATTCTGTTAAATCTCTCTTCAGCAGTGCCATCATCTCCACTTCATTCCAGAATAATTTTCTTTCCCTTATTCTTTCCCAGTATCTCTCTCTCCCTCTGCTTTCCTCCATTTACACACTAATTCTTTCATTGATTCGAGTTCCCACAGCCTTAGCTGTGTTCCTTAATACTTATTATCAAATTACCATTTCTCATTTCTTTCCATTTTTACCACAGAATGTCATAAAATTCCCAGAGGATTGTGATGCTACCTGTGACCAGTTTTGGAACAGGAGTACTTTGTTACCCACATCTCCTTTTATCTGGATAACTTGGTTAGTCATATCGGTCAGGATAGCAAGAATTTTGTACACATACCCAATTTAAAAGTATTGTCTGCTACCCAAAAATAGGGTTCACCAGTCTTTAGTCATTTTTCCTCCAGGGCAATCGCTGTGAAACTTTTAATGCATTTTTGGCATCCCTCTGCAAGGTTTTGCATTAAGCAGTAGACAAACATTCTTCTTCAAAGCAGCCTGCAACATTTCCAGCTAGTCACACTATTTTGATTGACAGATTTCCATAGCGTATAAGGATCTTCATTAAGCTTTTCTGGTCTTCTGCTGTCTATATAAAGCGGACATTATCCATTGCATTACTATTCTTTGACTGCCTGTTCTCCATCCTCAGGGTATCTCTAATTACTTTCCTGTCTATTCTGCCCATCTGACTTTTTCAGTATTAGCTTCATTTCATTGAAACAGTTGTTGGAAGACATTTATGGGCACCCGGAAAAGATCTTCACACTCCCTGCTGCTCTCCATGACATATATTCTACAGATTTCTTCACTTCCATCACAAGCTTGATGTAAGGGTTGATTCTGAAGTTTTATCCTGCTGTTGCAAATCTGTCACCGTGATATTCTTTGACTATCATCCCATTGGTTTCTGGTAACATTCTCTTTGTTAACTCCATGTCTTCTCATATGAACTACTGAGCCCTCTTCTCCTGGCTTCATGAAATCCCAGCTCCCCACCGCTGTGTGAGGATTTTCCTTTACACAAATTCATCTTCAGAAGTTTTAATTCCTTTCTTGCTCATCTTGTAGTCTAGTCCAGAGTTAGAGTGGAATCAACATAGAAATTGTTTCAGCAAAAGTTTTTTCCACTGGAAAAAAGACTGTTAATAAAAAGCAACTTCTCACAGCAATCAATTACTGCCACAATGAAACTTTCATGAAGAAAAAGGTCTTGCAGATCCAGAATGGAATTTCTGTTTGAAATTAGCTGCATAGAGGATATCAGGGTGGCCTGTTATTCAATAGAAAAACCTGTTTAAACCCCTGCACTTTCTGGTTTTTTTCAACCTTCTCTGCTCAGATCTCATTGAAACGTTTTTCACTTCTCTAGCTTATAGTTCTGTCTTTCTCAGTGCCTTGTTACTTATTTCTTAACTCAGTGAAAAGTTTTGCTGTTCTTTTTGTGTGACAGATGCAGTCCTAAACACAGGTTGATTGTATTCCCTTTCAGGGGGGCAATATTCTGATTAGAATAGCAATCGCACACTGAGACAAATGTGAATTTTTTCTCTACCTCACTGTAAACAGATTTTCACTACAGTAAGTACAAATTCCACTGCATGCAGACTGTAGGAAAATACAGAACACAAATGAGTACTTCTAACTTTCAGGGAGATTCCAGCAGGGCTCTGGCTTTGGCAAGTGAAAGGTTTCAGGCAGTACATCTTATTACATGGGTGGTCGAGTTATTGAACTTTATTGACAAAGGGCTGTATTTTCCAGCAAGACGGAGCTTCATTAAAATTCTACAGAGACTGAAAATTCAATAATCTCTCTCACAAAGCACTGCATGAGTAGGGCTGATTAGGCAATTTCTCTCTCATTCCATTTCTTTTGCTAAAAGCGTTGTTACTTCTTGTTGGTACAGAAAGACAATAATTAAATGAGCATTCGCTATAGTTGATTAAGCAGAAAGTTTTAAAGGTGCATTGGCTCCCTTTCTTAAGGCTTAATTGAGGCCTTAAAAAATGTTGCAAAAACAACAACAGCACTCTATCATGCTAGGTTGAATTATTTAAAATTTGGATCTGATGAATCCATTTGTTGTTGTATCCATTTGCTTTCACAGCTACTTGTACATTTGTAGCCACGTCTGCCTGGTGTTGGAAAGAGTGTATAAATTGCTTTCTAATTTCTTTCCCTGTAGTTCACAACTTATTTGCTCTCATTGGGTTTCAGTTTAAGAGACCCTGTAAGAACAAAACCACAGGATCAGACTGAAGATCCATCTAGCTGATTATCTTTTCTGGCACTGGCTATAAGTAGTTAGGTAAAGCAGCATAGCAAGCTTACTGTTATACTTCCCCTGGGAAAGCTATGGGCTTCAGCAATCCATAGCTTAGGGACTTCCTGACACAGACGTTGTATCCGTGTATTTAACAACTGTTAGTAGATTTTTGCTCTGTGACTTTGTTTATTTGAGTGTTCATCCCCACCCTCTCACACTCTCCTGCCACTGTACAACATGATGGTATCCTGCTGCTTGCAGGAAGATTTTCCAGTAAGCAAAGCCAGTTTAGAGCATAGGAGACCCTACAAGTTTGCTCTTAAGGGTCTGTTCACAGCAATCACAGAAACAATTTCCTCCTCTTTTTTTTTTTTTTGTGAATTCAGACAGGAGCTTCATAGGACTTATTTTATGCAAAGAAAGATGATGAAAAAGGCCCAAACGCTACAAGACGAACCCCTAGGAAAAGAATTATAGGATTTGTATTCCTGACCATTACTCTTATCTGCTCTCTCTGCTCTTGATCAGTCCTGTATTACTGCTTGTCCTTTTTTCTAAGTCAATTCAGCTGCACCCAAAATATAAGGATATATAAGACCAAAGCCTACTTTGTTGTGTTTGCTCAATAGCACTAGTTATCTAACCTGGTCTGCATCCTAGAAGTGTTTGATCCTCAAAAATAAGGTGAGGAAGCTGTTGCTATTATTCAACACCTTCTGCTGTGCAGGTTTTGGAATATGGATCAGTCTGTATTCCAAAAAAAACCAAGGACCAACTATCACAGCCCTGATTCCATTTCTATTCATTCTCTGGTCACATTAACCTCAGTGAAATTTTGCCTAAGTTAGCACTGAGAAAAACAAACCAAAATGTCTTCTAAACATGGCCCAGTATTGGTGCATTGAAATACGAGTGCAAAACCTAGATATTGCAGGGTCTCTCACACTCTGACTACCATGTTTTTTCTGAGGAACTGTTTGGTAAATTTCCTGATAATTTTTTCAATTAAGGGCACTCAAAAAATATTTGAAATCTCAGTGTAGTGAGAGACATAATCCAGGAGAACAGATGTCTAGCCTGAGACATCTGAATACAAGATGATGGGATAAGGAGTACCAGGTGGCAGCAGGAATCAGCAACGTGGCAGCAAAAGCTGTCCTAAAGAGGGAAGTAGTAAAGCAGAAAGGCCAAGCTGATCTTTCCACACTTAATTCCTGGAGATACCATTCTTCAGATTAAACTTTTTATCTTCAAATCTGAACGTGACACATAAACTGAGTTTTTCACTAGATCTACCACCCTCAGAAGCTTCTGTGTTCTACAGCCTGGAGAACCAAGTTTTCGAGAAACAACTTCTCTTTTCTAACTGCTTGGGAGATTCTCCAGTGCAGGACTAGATGGCTATCAAAGAAATTCCGTTTCAAAACATTGTTAAACAGAACTGTTATATCTCGAGGCTCTTTTGCTTGTCTATTCTATTTTGCTGTTTCTCTGGGCAGATTTTTGCGAGAAAATTGCTGGCAGTGCTCACACGCCTGCACGAGGGGGCAGGAGAAGCTAACTGTTTCGGCAGCAAACGCTGCCTGTGACAAGAGAAGCAACAGACAACAGTGACTTTTTCGCTGCTGGTCGCTCTGGTTCTTTCTTTATCCTTCTCCTCTCCCTGGAAACAGCCCTTTGCTGCAAGGCTATTTTGTAATAGAGACTGGAAAATAAATATGACTTGCAATAAAACTTGTGTCAACAAAGGTCTGCAGATTTCACTCAAAAATACACAAACAGCAGAGATTGTTAGTAGGAAAAGGCCATTTTTGCATAGTCATTTCCGTTCTTGTAATTACACTTTGAAATAAACACTAGTAAGAACTCCAGTTAAAAGACAAATCAGGACATTCCCTTTCCTTTTGTCTTTATTTTTTTTTTCCCCTGACCAAAATTAAGACTTTGTGCTTTAAAATCAGGAAACACAAACGCCATGGCCTGAAAGATGTGAGCAATAGGGTTGCAGAAGAAATCAGTAGGATGCCACTTTACAGTTGCAAAGTAGTCCAGCAGAGTGGAGCAGAGCTTGAATAAGCCAAACTATGATTCCATGTAAATAGACATCATTCTCTTGATGCAGCAATACACAATTTACACCTAATAAAGAGTGGCTCACATTCTTCTGTGGGGGAAAAAAAAAAAAAGTGCGAGGAGAAAAGTCTTGTTCAGATGTCTACCAAATCCAACTATTTGCTACAGTAATAACCACTAAAATTTGTTTTGGACCACTACCCTTCAGTCTTCCCATCTTCCATACGTTTTTTTAAAAAATAAGTGTATACACAACAACCATGAGCATGACTGATAATTCTGAAGCTGAAACCAACTAAATTTCTGGAAAAGAAATTATTTACTTAACTTTGCAATACTTCTAGAAGGCAGAAAGCTATTGTTTTCCTGTAAAGAGAGGAAAACAGGATGTCACAAAGTCGAAGTGACTTGACATAGGCTCTATACAAAGACAGTAGATGAGAGTTCCTTATTTCTCAGCATCTACTCAGGATCCAACACTAGTGCTGCACTAACCACCTTTTTTCATCTGCACAATAATCCCCAGTGTCACAGTCCTTCTGCTGCATGACCCTACATAGGGAGAGATGACACGAAGCAGGGTAGGTATTGAGGTATTTTCAGAGCAAGAGGTATTAAAAATGGGGGGGGGGGAAGTATGAAAAATGGTGACCTTGCAAGAAGTGGCTGTACTTCAATCACTGACGCAGGGTTCCTCCCCCTGCCACAGCTGTAGACAGCTGCTGCCCTTTCCTTTGCACCCACCCAGATACCTGTCTAACTTGTGAGCTGGCTTAACTTGCCCAGCTAATAATAAAGCCAATAAAGTACCAAGTTCACCCCTTTTAAAAAGCGATAAAATAGCAGGCCAACTTCAGTGTCCTATAAAGCCTCACCCTGGTGTGCCTAGAAAGCACACCAAGTTCATGGAAACCAGGTAGACTCTACTGGCAATGCTGCTGCCTACTCAGCTCTGGAGACCCACTAAGAAAGCACTAAATGTAATGCCACCATAGACAACAGGTCAGACACACTATAGCAACAGGAGGGAATTTAGCTCCATTCTCCTATTAACTTTCTGCATCCATAGCAATAACTCAGGCAGAGTATTTAGTCCTGGGACTGATGGTCCTCTTTAACTACTTCTTCTCCATCGATGGGCTTATTTCTGCTAGTGACTATCTCCACATCAATCCTGTCAGCTACTCCCTACTTCAAAACCATCTCTTTCTTTCATTCTTCTGCCAAGCAGTCCTATTTTCATTCCCCAATAATACAGTATTGGGTAGTAGTGGTAGCAACAAGGAGGACTACCTACAAGGATGTAGGCATGACTATTCTGACTCCATGCATGTTTTAGGACTCTGGTGACAACCTGCCTAATTTTAAGCACCCAAGTACTTCCCCTGATTTACACAACAGCAAATGCTGACTTAAAATTAAGAATGTGTTTGAAGTACCTTACTAATTCAGACTCCACCAAGTGACATTGCCTGTAAGGGATGCAACAATAAAAAAATCCAGCTGTTGGCACCAAGGAAGCCTTCTTCATGCTAGGTGGCCACGACCACATTTTCAAAGTGGGGAGATGAAAGCTATAATTGAGGCTTCCCATGTCTGTCCAAATCAGAGCCTTATGCAAAACCTGTTAAAAGCAATGAGAAGTTCTGCACTGACTTGAAAACATTTTGGATAAGACTGTTACATAGCAAACATTGCGGATAAGGCCATCAAAGATTGGCACCCAGACACTGGAGGCAGATTGCAGATAAAATAAACCAACTTGGTCCAAGCACACCGCCACTGAGAAATAGTTCTGCCCCTCATTCTTATCCAATCCTTACCATAACCTGCAAAAAAATCTCAAGTTTGTGTGCTGCATCTTGGGTACATGATTAGGTGCTTGACTTGGAGGTCTCTTTGTATTCCACCAATTCAACCACACAGAAGAATAGGTCTGCATAGTACAGAAATTAGTCATTAGGTAAGTTCATTGGTTTCATTATTTAAGTAAAGAGGTGTACTGTGGCTGCATTTCCCTACAGTGGAAACTGTAATCAATGGCAATTGCAAGTCAGAATTGCTCACTGCTGAGGCAGAGGTCAAACAGCAATAGTTAAATGCTTTCCTCCTGTGATGGTATTAGCATGACTGCTAGGAAATATGTGCTTGAAAATGCCAGAGAAAGTGATTTGCCTGTGACAGAAGCTGTTTTAAGAAGAGAGAAAATAAAAACCACAACCACACTAAAATAAAGCCTCTTTTAATGAGCTTCGGATGCCTTCTGGAAAATTGAGAAGAGCTTTTAATGTATAAATGGTTCTTCTGGTATATCATTATATTTTCTGATGGAGGGGTTTGTTGGGGGGTTTTATTGGGTGGTTTTTGTTTTCTTTTTTTATTACCAAGTATATACCTTTTTTTATTTAACTGAGAACAGGACCTTTGTTGTTAGAAACAGAAAGCAGGAAGGACCAAATTGCTCCAGTCATCAGAAGAACCAGTGTGAGAGATGTTTACCTGAACCTAACCTAAATTCCTGAGGATACCCACCAGTATTTCCTGAAGGATGGTTTGGTAATCAACTTAACTTTGTGTTGCTGAGCACGAGTCATTGGAACTCAAACTGATCAAGTGTCTGTATCACCCCCCAGGTGAAAGTGAGAAGAGGGGAGGGCATGGAAGAGAAATCTAATACGCCTTTGCAGACCCCACTTTTGAGCACAGAAAAAGGCCTGCAACACACTTACTTAGAACAAAATGACATCTCTTCAGGGTATGCTGGTTTTCAGTCTATTTATTTGGCTGTTGCAACCCAGCTGTATGCCAATCTATTGCTCTCCTGCTGAATTCTCCTTTGTCACATTGTCTGATTGGAAGAACAGACATAACTATGCCATTTTTATATCTTATGTTGTCTGTTCCTTAATCTGTCTTATTTTAGGCCACTAGAACCATCAGTGGGATCCTATTGGTGCTATATATATTGACAAACCAGCACTCTTATCTTTCACTCTAGCACTCAAAGTGGGAACCTGTCACCGAGAAAGTAAACTTGAACTTGTTAGAAATTGGTATGCTAGTATCTGATAGCTTCCCATCCATATTTTTGCATTAAGTTGTGCAAATGTATAGCTCCTGCCTTCAAAATGAACGGAACAAGCAAATCATTGAAAACTGTGAACTATCTGGTGTTTCAAGGCACAACCACTGTACTATTCAATCATTCCTGCTTGCTTTCCAGTCAATCTGTGCACATTGATCCAACCTCAAGAAACGCTGAATGTTTTCCCATATGAAAGTTATTTATGACATCACTGCAGGCAGAAGGTCTATACTCATCTTTAACACTTCCTAAATAAATAATCTAGCCATGAAACAAAGGTGGTTGCTCCTCCTTCAAAGAAGTTTTATGAGAAAATAGCAGCATTTACACAAAAACCACAGACCAGGCATTTATGTGCCAGAAGCAGTTTCAGAAACTGAATCCGATTTCAAAACGTCACCTCTGAGATCACTCTCTAAATCTAGGCAGTATAGAGAATGTAAGATTCCCAGGTCTCATCAGCATTGCCAGTTGGCTGGATCAGGCTTTCTCTCATTCCATCCATTTGGTGTGACTGCTATTCTTAGCTAAATTAATTACAAAATGATCAGAAATCAGCCCTGTGCATTCATGTGCTGTAACCAAGCTCCTGAATTGTGAGGGGGTGGGGGTGGAAATTGCCATGCTGAATATCATGATCCCTAAATCCTAGTCTGGATCAGTCCTGAGAAAATAAGGTTTCGGATTCCCTTCTCAAAGAGGAGTTTGTCACACTTGATCAGGCTGTTGAGCTTGGTATGTTCTGTACTCTGGCTGGTCACTGACATGCAAGCTCTATGACAAACATTTGTTCTTTATTTTCCTCAAGTCCAAGTGCCCAGTTACACCTCAAGTTTCCCTTTGCTCATTCCCTCTGCTTATTCCACACATTGGGTTTCCAGGGTAGAAGTGACCAGGAAGCTTTGCTGCTGTCTGCTGCACAAACACCAAAGAAGATGGGAAGAGGAGTCATAAAATCCAAGTGAAGGGGAACACATTATTCACCTATGCCAGTGGTATGCCACCAGCTTTTTTTTTTTTTTAAAAAAAAAGGCCTTTCAATATCAAACTGCATCAGCAGAGACACTTGAAAGCATTTTTTCTGACAGAAGAGAGGCATTCACTGGCTGCATGCAGGGTTAGGTTTATTTTACTTCAGCTTGTGGTTGTCACAAGGCAAATTAATTTGTGGTGGGGGTCTCAGAGAGAGCAGAGTCAATACTCCCTTTGCCTATTTACAAACTTCAGCTGCCTCTTAGCAAGATGCCCTGCAGTGCACCTTCATCAGACACTGTTTAGATTCCTGTCTCATCCATCCTAAATATCTCATCTTGAAAGTATGCTCAGTCACCTTGAGGACCTATTCCATATAGGCTTTTGACCACACATTGCACCAGCAACTCATGTAATTGAAACCTTCTGTAATTAAATGCTCTGTCTTTCTCTGAGCTGTGTCAGTGACAGAAGTGCCACTGAAATTCAGATCCTTCATTATATGCTACCTTCTGCACAGGCTCTCTGAGGCTAATCTATATCCATTCTCCTGTCAGGAGTCCCATGACAGTTCCTCTTCACAGGAGAGGAGAGGTGTCTTGAGGTATCAAGCTGCCATCTTGTCACACTGCATGCTCAGGCTTTGGCCTCTATTTCTAATTTGATTGCCAGAAAGAACCTCTTTAAAAGGGCTGAAAAGAAAAAACAGGCTTACGGATGAGACTGGAAGACCTGGTTATTTGGTTTCTGCCCCCATCTTTGTTACCGTCTCCTTCTTTACCTCCAGTAAAGTCTTTCTGCTTTCTTTACTTTTGTCACACATAGTTTGCACAGCAGGGAAGGAGAGCATTTGACAAATGGAAGCCTAGCTTATATTCTAGTCTTCTCTTCTAGGTGCTACCACACTCTGCTATTAATATGTAACACTGAGACAAGTCTGCAGTTTCACAAGTTCATCTCACCAAGGAGTAAAGAAGGTAGGCTGGTAACTAAGACATTAACTCCCCTTGGCTGTTACTAAACTCTTCCTAGCAGCAATGAGAAAGAGCCAAGAAAAGTCCTTGGGAGAAAAGATGTCTGGTCATAATTTCAATGTAGGTGCCTAATCTGTCACATGAGAAACTGAGATGAAGTCTAAGCGATTGAACTCACTCCCGGAAAAATGAGACCCAAGTTTGCAAATTAACTACAGAATCAGTGGGCCATGATAAGAAACAGCAGCTAAAGATTAAATTCAAAGAAAAACACACATCTTTCTCCCCTCTGAATTGCTTTGCCTTTTGCTTTAGAGCTTTTAAGAGTCAACTGTCTGCCTGTATCAGTTAATGACCATTGAGCAGCTTATTCCTCTGTCTGCCAAGACTTTCAAACCTAGAATCACTTTTTGCCTATAGCTGGCCAATTGATCCCCAGAAGTGTGGAAATAATTACAGATTTCAATCACATGCAACTTTAAACTGCCTGGGCAGGATACCACCAGTTGCTCATTCACCTGGCAGTGTTTTTCTCATCCATACTGAGTGCTGAGAATTGCAGAGGGATAAGGGACCACAATGCCATAAAGTGCCTAGGAAACAGTAATAAAGGCTGCTGCCTTCTATCCAGAAGGCAGATGTATGTCAGTGATGGAACTGGTAATCCTTACATACATAGCAAAAAAACCTCTCTGCTACTGCAGCAAGTATGAGTAGCTGCACTTCCAAACAGGGCTTTTGTAAAGGTAAAAGGTGAAAAGGAAATCCCCTCCATGCAAGGTTGTTGTGGACCATTGCTAGTTGCAAAGATGCATAGCAACTGCTAAACCTTGCAGAGCCTGATGCATCAGCTGCATCTGCATACTGATCTTGGCCCTGTGCCCAGCTTCTGTAGCATGTGGGTGCCAACACTGCACCCACAATTCTCACTCTCCATAGCCTCACCCCTACAAGCTCTAGCAGGAGAGTTGCAAGAAATTTACATTGAGGGTGTATTAATGCCCTCCTCATATAAGGAAAGCCACAGGGTTCTGGTGCTAGATGCTTGTGTATTTACACTCTGGTTCATCAACCTTAGTACTTAATTGCTTTTCCCAAATTAAAGCAGAGAAGAGACAAGTTCAGTTAATGAATAAACTGTTCCCATTGTTAATTAATCAGTGGCAGAATAATGATTCAAGATCAGAGCTGCTCTGTTCTAGCCCTTCTCAAAAGGAGATCAGCTCACCTCCTCCCAAACACTTGAGAAAGCTTGCATTCAGAAGTTGCCTAGCAAGTTAGCCAACACAGGCTGTGATACAGAGTGTGCTGCCACAAACGTCGTCCTGACGCATTCCCACTCTGGCTGCCTCGTCACCAGCTCTGGGTATGTGACACTGCAAACAAGAAGCATCTCCCAGGTAATCAGAGCCTTACACAGTTAGGTCTAAGTTTTGGACCCTGAGTCCTGGCACACCATCCAAACCACAGAAAGCTGTCGTGCAGTGCTCTCGGTGTGACATACTTAATAAGCAAGCCACTTATTCCACTCTCGTCTCAAGGTTTAGCTTCATTCGTTAGACCTATTAGTCTATCCCCAGTAGTTAGTGCTGGACACATTCAGGATGTTGCACTATTATTTTCTAGCAATAATAAGCTGGAAACCTTTTCCCCAATCAAATTATATCAGATGTAAGACTATATGGATAATTCAAGCAGGGCAGAGCAGCCAGTCAAATTGCAAGGCAGTAGAGGAAAACGTGTCACTGGTAAGAAGGAACAGCTCACCTTCATCAGGACCAATTTGGATGGCACCTGCTGTAGGTCTGCCAGCTGCTCACACTTTCCTGTGACAAGTTCACCTGTGGCTGCACAGGCAGGAGGGCTGGCTTTGCACGTGGTCAGGCCATTTTGCTTTGTTTGAGTACTCGGCCGTCCGTTGACCTGGAGTTTTACAACGAACTCCAAGCACATTTATCCAGAACACGGGCAGACTGGGGGCTGGAAGACTATTCCAGGAGCTGAACTGACTAAAGTGAATGTCCTCATCGTTTGTGCCTTAATCAGTTTAATCATTGTGACACCAGGGCATTACAAAAATATCACCTGCTTCCAGGGTGGTCGATGATACTTTTACAAGGTTTTTGTACCTTGACCTTTTAATACACAGCTGTGCGATCTGCCCTGGTGGAAGAAAATGGCATTTTATAACGTAAAAGAAAAGTTTTGTCATGGTATTACCACACTCCACAGAGAACAGTTAAACTAAAGAAAAGAAGGTCATAACGAGTGTGCTAATAAAAAGGTGAAAAGAGTGGATATGGAGTTAAAGAATACCTGGAAATCAAAGTTCCAGGGAGACTTGCAAGCCTGTGAGTGTTTTCTGCGTGCAGTGAGACAGTACTGAAGCATCCACAGAAGATAGAGCTCGTTCCCACAGGCTGCAACAGAAAACGGTTACAGTTCAAGTTTAGCTACTAAGAAGAATGTCATGAGAGGAAACAGGGAAATTTGGGGGACAGAGGTGAAAAAAACAGTTATAAAAGGGAAAGATGAACGAGGGCAAACTGGAGAGGTGCCCTAGTCAGTGGATGTTAAAGAAATTAGGGGCAGAAGTGATATGGGAAGGCAAACTCAGTTAGAAAGCCCATGTTTTGGGTACCAGGTGCATAGTGAATAGAGTTAAAGGTCTGGGATGCCAGTGGATTAGACAGTTCCTGAAGAAGCAACAGCAGGAAGTTTATGTGGGAAATAAGTGGCAGACAACAGTTTCAGAGACAAATATCCTGTTTTCCTACAAGCTTTCCTACTTAAGAAAAAGAAAGAACCCAAATAAATCCCATATAACGAAGTCAAGAGATTATTTTTTTTTTTTTAAGTAAACAAAATGTTCTTTCAAGTTCTGTGAGAGGCATTAGAGGATTTTAAAATAAGAAAAATTAACACCACATTTCCCACAACTGAGCTTGCAGACCACAAGAGTTTTACTGCCCACTCTGGCTTTCTTTGTTTTGTTAGTTGTGCTCCACATCAGAAACAATGAGAACTCTTTTTTTCTGTTAAGAAACATCTTTCAAATTGAGCTGTAAACCACTCCTGATGTATGTGAGAGTGGATGTGTGGGGGTGTGTGAGCAAGCTTGTTTGTGGGAGAAGAAGAGTGGATACATGTGTGGTAGGGAAAAAATGAGAGCTAAGAAGAAAGAAAATCCAGTCTAGAGTGGAATGAAGCAGTGAAAAATGAGTTGTGAAATAGGATTATAACAAGATGAGGTTATTTTTGTGATTTTAGGCCAGTTAGGGAAATGGGAAACCTAGAAATTCTCAGTTAATAGTGAGGCAATTCAGAGTTCATTAAATACTCTTGGTTGTTTAGCGGTTTGTTTTAAATCTCCAAGCAACAAGAGGAAGAAGATTTACAAAAGCTATAGGAGAAAAATGTTCCATGGGATTAAAAAAAAAAAAAAAAAGGAAAAAGAAAATCCTTTATCATATGAATAAAACCCCACTCTGTGCTGGGCTTCTTTTCACAAGCTTTGCTGATGTTGTAAGTTTCTATATTGTAATAGCTGGGCCGCATATTTTAACCATTCCTTCCTAAGCAAAAAAACAGGCATATTAGTGGGACCTGGTGCAGATTACAACAGCTCAGGGTAACTAATCAACTGCTGCTGGGTCAGTAAGAAAATGGCAGGAATTGTTTCCCGCTTTCAACTAAAGTAATGCCATGTACTGATTACCTCTGGCAGCTTCTGTACTACAAGGTTTTCTTTTAAGATCATATTTCCTTTTCCAGCAGTGATTTAGACAATTACTTAAAATCCTGAAGCTAAATCAAATATTTAATTTTCATCTAGTGTCATTGAAAGATAACAGATCTCAGCAGGTACTCAGCATGAACAAGTTGAGGTTTGGATTACAAATACTTATATGTTCTCCAGATAGCCATAGATACAGTCCATACAGACAATGATAAAAGCTAGAGAAACATTCCTCCCAAGATCCATTTTGTCCTTGCTCCTTTCCCAAGGCTGCCAATAGAGCTAGTGGGTATTTGCAATGCACACGCTTGACTCCATTGAGCTGAATCCCACCACATGGCATGCAGCAGACACTTGAGACCAATCTGTGCTTGCTGCTAGGGTAGAACAGAGCTGAAATACTCGCAGGTTAAGAAGTCAGTATTCCGCTTCCAGTCCTGCAAAGCCATCCAATTACTCACCGTGTAATTACTTGGTAGTCAGTAAATAAAGTTCACATGATTAGAAAAATACTACTTTGTTAGGGAAAGGAGGAATGGGGTAGAAAGAAAATTAGGGGGTTCTTTTCCAGTAGAGAAAAATATTAGTTTCAAGGTTTGTATCCATATTTCTTCTCAAGTTCAGGGATGTTTTTCCGGATCCACTTCTAGTTTTAAACTGCTGGATGACTTACCATCTGAAAAAAGCCTCACATTTGGGCAATGCGTCTCAAGTCCTTTTCAACCAATTCAGCCTGCAGCTTTCAGAAGCTGGGCCACCTAGGATTTGCTACATGTGCTGTTAGCAACTGGCAGTGTGTAACGGAATAGAAGTATTATACGAAATCCTGGTAATGCCCAAAACCTGCCTGCCAGCTTTAGTAACTTAAATTAAAAATAAAATAAAAAAAAATAAATTACTCAAGTCTAGCAAATCTGCTGGCAATCCAAAGCTGGAAAGGACCCAAATTAACCTTCTGCCCTGTGTTTAAAGCCAGTATTTGAGGAAAACTGAAATAAAAAAATAAAATTAGACAGCACACTGGTATTTGAGGAACTTTAGTTCTATTGCTCTCACTAGATACAATGCAGGAAAGTCCAATGCCCACCACTATAAAAGATGCGTATGGTTTAGTAGACACATATGAAAACCATGTGGGATTTTTAGCTTTGTAATATAATGACATATGACTGCTTCCTACCTTGCAGAGGGAGAAGGGATGCCACTTTCATTCAGAATCAGCTAGGCTCGGGGACCTGAAAATCTAGTTTAGGTTCACATAGATGTAAGGATATGTGGGAACATTGTTTTAGCAGAGGGGGTGATGGAAATGTTCTGTAAGGATTTGTTCCCAGGAAATCCTACCTATTTACATGAGAATGTAGTCACAGTGATCTGCTAAAGAAAGAGGACTGGACTCCTGAGCTTGTGTTCAGAACAGGTACATAGGCCCTGCAGACCACTTCCCTGCCTCAGCTGGTTTCCTCCCAAGCAGACAGCTACTGCAGAGAGAAATGCTTTAAAAGGCAAAGGAGAAAGAGTGGACAAACACCAAAAGCGTAGGCAGATTCTTTAAATAGATTTTACAGATGGAACCTACATATATATAGTTACTTTTCTGGTGTATTTCTAATCTCGTATATTTCTAATCTAATGTTGAGTGTCCTAAAGAGCTAAGATTATGCAACTATATTGCAACTCAGATGAACACATTTTAATTCCAGGATTTTTCATATGATGTTCTATCTCAATTTTCCTTTGCTTATATTTATCCTGCCTACCATCCTAAATATTTCCTTTCCCCTGTCCCCTCTCTCCTTGGTATTTATATCACAGGTTTTCAGACTGTTATTTCTTTCCATTCCAGCATTCCTAAACTAAACCAGATTTAGAATCTTCTCTCATAAATGAAACCCAACATGACAAAACAAATATACCTTTTAAAGGTGGGTCTTCTCTCAGAGCTGGACTTGCGAGTTGTAAAACCCAAAGCCTAGCAGTTCCCAAATCAGCTGGAACAAATGTAATGAACATTCTCAGCTGTGCATTTCCTGCCTTGTTTCTCTCATGAAAATACACATTAATAAACTGATGCTGAGAATCTCCAAAAGGCAAATCATAGAGTTTGACCAGCTAAACAAAAGGAAGAAGCCTCCATTTGAACACACAAATCTGAAAAAGTTTTTACCCTCCGATTTCTTTTACTCCTCTTGGGCAACAGAAAACACTTCTCTATTACAGATGTGTAGCATTATAAAAATTTGCTGCTCTGCAAGTGTGAAAACACTATACCATGAGCGGAAGGTGAGAGATTTCTTGGTATGTTGTAGCCTGCTATACCCTATTTAACACTTAGACTCTTGGGGTTAAGAAGCTGGCATGTCTCAAACATATTCTACTTGGCCGAGTATCACAGTAGTGGAAAGAGGCATCCAGTGCTCCAGGCTTCTTCTGTACTACAATTAGTTGCAAACCATGCATGGAGACCAATTACTTTGCTCCAGAGATATTTGGATCTCCAGGTTAAACAACCACCTACTGTCTAAAAGCACCTAGAGAAATCAAATACACAGCTGTCTCTTTGCAGGTCTTGACTCCAGGCTGGAAAACAGCGTGTCCACCCTTGAGCTTCCAAGGTGGTCTGTTGGAAAATAGTGTGCAGGAATAAAGGAAAGGCATGGAAATTATTTTGCAAAGCAGCACAATTCTCTAATTGCTCAGGAATTAAGAGATGAGATGTAATTTAATTACTACATATAATTTGCTGTTTAACCTTGAAAAGGCCCTGGTGAGTGATTCTGTGCTGTTTTTCCTGTGAACATTTTGGGAATATTAGCAAATACAAAGCAAGAGTCACCCAGATTTTTGAAAGCCTTTCAGGAACATTCTAAACCCAACAACCAGACTATGTCTCAGGGTACCCTGCTTATAAATTACTACGTAAGAGGTGAAGCATTTAACTGTAGCCACATTACTGAGTCTCCTCATGTGATACTATTTCCAAACTTCAGTACCAGCTGCAAAGTCATACCCCAAATCTGAGAGCCCTTTCCCACTATCCCATTGTCCCTGCACAGCACATTATAACCGCTGCAATAGCCCTGAGGACAAAGCCGACAAGTCTGTGATACACCCCACGCTGTGACCATCACAGCTTTAAGCTAAAGAATTCTAAGGGCAATCTGGAGCGTAGGAATGATAAGTGACTATCATCTTTGTTGTGGGATATTTGAGTCTCTTTATGCTTGAATGCCAAATGTTCTTTTAAAGACTGTTATTTCAGCTCCCTTTACAGTACAGAAGGGATCACCAACACTGAAAGTACCAAAATACTTGAGCCAGAGGCTAGGAAAAAATCTTCTACAGAATGCAGTAGAAATATGCTAGGGGACATGCACATGAAGGAAAGTAAAAGCTCTTACCCTCTTTAAATTTCTTGGTCCCAGGCAGTATGTTGCTTGTCTGGAAATGTCCTGGTATAAGCAGTATGCTTTTTCTGATTTTGGAAGAAACCATAAGCCTGAAAGATATTTACTACTGCCCCTTACCCCTAAAGGATAGCCCAAGCCTTTGCTAAGAACACATACCTTACACCGTGTCCAGAACCTTTATGCAATAAGATATATATAAAAAACCCCAAACAAAGAAACTCTTTTTTATGCTGCCACAGAGGCAGCTCCACAGCCAAACCCTCAACTACACCATACTGGAAGCACTACCATAGGAATCTGAGTGCTTTTATGCCTGCTGTGTCAGGGGCACCATAAACTTACGCCTGCCTCAGGTTTAATTTAGCAATTAGTAATTACTTGGTATATTAAGGGAGGCAGGATAGTTTTCTGTCAGATAAGGGTATTATTAAACAAGAGAAAAAATGAGTGCTGGATGAACTGAGCATGTTATTTCAATCCTCACAGTGTGACAAACGGACTAGGGTAGATTTATAGAGTTTTAGGGTTTTGATTTACAAAGATGTGTTAGTGTCTTCCATTTTCAACTTTGCTAATGATATTGTTGATGTTTTACGGTGCAAATCCACATTATTTCAAAATCTTGCTTCTCTCTTGAAAAATCATAACTGGCCCAGCCACCAGCAATATTCAATGATAGATTCTTTTTCCGGCTTAAATACAAAGCTGACTAGTAACAAGAAACACATGTCCCTCCACAATGAACTGCGCAGCTTTGCCCAGTCTAGCAAAAATAACCCTATAGCACTAGCACCTGAGGATGTCTCATTTGTTCAAAGTAATTCGTACACATGTCTTTTTACTTACCAAAACCAGCTGAAGACAGACAGATCAGGTCCTGGTTAATATAAACAAGTTCTTTCTATTGGCTAGGTGTAAGCTTCACCTTATCTCTTCAGTAAAAACAAAAAGAAAACCCACCAAAAAACAAACCAACAACACTTTTCTGCCCTGAACAAGGCATGCAGGTGCCAAGAGGACAGTTCAAACAGAGGGGCATTCACTGAAAGACAACCCCATGGGAAAGGATGTATTTAATATGTGTGATGAGATTTCCATGTGTTCCGGGCTGCAGATTAGGAGAAACCCAAGATAGGTCTGGCAGTATATAAACCAGAAAAGGGACACAGAACCTGCTGCCATTCAAAGACAAGCATGCTGCATTAGCCCATACTAAGGAAGACAAAAAAATCAAAGGAATTTTTTTTAATGCCTGCCACCTGAAGCCCAGGTTCTTCCTATATGATTTCCCAATATTTTTGATTGTGGCTTAGTGTCCTTTTGATGGAGCAATAACCAAAGCTCTCAGATTTTGCATACTCAGAAAGCCCCCAAAACTCTAATAGCAGAATCTCACTCCCATTTATTTCCTGTTAACAAAAGTGGTGGGTCAGGCTCTTTTGCGAATCTGTTCATTTATGAATTTACCTATAAGGGAGCAGAACTCTCTAGAAAATCAGCCCTGCAGCATATGAGATATCTTTTGATGTATGGGTTTGCATGTGTGATGGTGAAGAGTAAAGAAAGGTAATATTTGAAAATATTATGCCCAGAATTAAAAAAAAAAAAATAAAGAAGGATAAGTAAAGAAAAAAGAAGCATTGTCAGGCAGTTTCACAAGAGTCAGTTAAAAATAACAAAATATGTGGTCCGTACACATAGAGGACCCACAAGACAAACAGCAGTACTTCGATCACTGTATGTGCCACAGGTCCTGGTAGTACTGTTTGGTTTTATGCCATGGACTACATACTTGATAGGCCTTCTCTAGGTTGGCAATGCTTTCTGATGCACTATTTATCCAGGTTTGAGTCAGGATTATGCCAATTCCACTTGCTCTGACCTTTCCTCCACGTACAGCTCAGCAGTGAGCGTGACACCCAGGCAGCACTCCGCACAGCGTTATCAAAACAACACTGAGAACCAGCTTATCAGCAGTTGTCCTCCAACCACCTGCTACAGAAACGCGGTGGAAGCTGGCCTGTGCCCAAACTTCATGTGAAAGCCCAGCCAGGACTGAACTTGTAATAAGCAGAACTGAATCCACAGCCTGGCAAGAGCTGGTCAAAAGCAAGGGACTTGTGCAAACTAATATTTTGAAAGAGAGTGGGGAAATACCACTACTGTTGTGCAAGCTTAACAGAAATTCAGCAGTGCCCAGGGTCATCAAGGCCTGCCAGGTAGCAGCCGCTTCCAGACTTGTGTTAGAGGATCTCTAGTGCAACGTCAATTCAGAAAGCACTGCTTTAACTGTTGGGCCACTGATCATATGACTTCCCCCAGCTGCCCAGTTTTTTGGGAAAAAAAAACCAAACTCCCAGAAAAATGCCCACAGATCTGAACACTGCTTAAACAACAAGGCCTACATGTGTCTGTTGCTTGAAAAGTAGAGATCCCTAATGACATAAATGCATAACAAATTGCCCAGGAATAATGGCAGACCTGGAAGAGTTAGTACTGAAACAGAAAGTATTTAGTGTTTCAAGAAATAAATAGCTTTATTTTTAAATAACAAAGTCACCCAAAGGGGCAGATATGCTTTACTTGCTCCCCTGAGTAATATTAAAGTGCTGGTGAAAAGGAAAAATTCTCATCTTTTATGGGAATAAGGCAGAAAAACTGAATATTTATTGTAAATGTCAACAATATCAACCAACACCCTACAAGTAACTTCCAGAGCATAAGAAGATATTCAGCAAGTATTACTATACAATATTCTGTCTGAATTACCAGTTTCCTCCAAAAAACTACAGTGGCAACTTTAACACATCTTGGTTTTTCTTACTTTAAACAGAGGATAGCCTAGCACAAAGTGCCTGCTTGTATGTATCCCAAACAAAATCTGGATGAGCAAAACCTGGATGATATTTGCAAATGGCTCCTGGATTTACAAAAGACGAAGACACGTTATTGCCTATTGATTTTCATACCTGGGATTTTAAAAATCCTGCGACTACTCTAAACCTTATTTATACATAAGTGATTTTTAAAATAGATTTTAGACTAGGCAGTGTGGTCTAAGGTTTAAAGCAAAGGGCTGAGAAACAGGAAACTTGGGAGAATTGGGCTGGATGACAGCCTGGATAAATGCATGTGGTTTGTTTGCATGATTTTCAGTTAGTAACAAGGGAGATCAGGTGTCTCAAAAATTCAGAAAAGGGAAATGAAGCTTTATCCTGTCAGAAAAAAGCCAGAAACTTTCATATGAAGGTAACAGAACTTGTAAATAGTATTTGAAAGCAGTCAAGTGTCTTACCACTTAAAATGGGAATGAAGAAAGCCCTAGATAATGTACTGCAAGGGAAAATCCTGTGCCAGTTTGCTACAGGACATCTAGAGGGGTTGGACCTGTAACTGCAGAAGTGTTGGGACACCATGAACAAGAACCAACCAGTGATCAGCTGAGTGTTCCTATCGTCTCACTGATCCCAACCAATGATTCAGAAAAAGCTGAACAAAATACCTTTAATATATTATGGAAACAGTCAAAACCATTCTTTAGATGTTTTCCCAAACCTGCTCTTCCATGTGAGATAGGTCTTAAAGGCATATGAGGTCTGATATGTCTTGTAATTGTTATCCTACCTAGGGCAAGTTCAGCTGTTGTTTCATATGTGTGTGCACACTCAAAGGCCTGATCTTTTGAAGAAAGCTTGGAGAGATGCCCAAGAGGTGAATTACAGGCAATTATTTTTCTGTTTCCTAAGGAGACACTCCAAGGGCTCATAAATAAGTCTGCAGGAATAAGACATCCAATTATTTGAGGTGAAGAAAGGGCTAATTTGGTACATATTCTACTGTTCCACTGCTGATTCCAAGGCTCACTCTCTTCTTTGATCTTTTCTGACACTCACCCCTTTCCTATACTGCAGAATAACACAAACTCCAAGGATCTGTAGTCAAGAACAAAGCAAGAGAAGCTCTGACAAGTGCTGCAGACAGAGCACATCTGTTTTCTGATTTTTTTCTTACCTTTTTTCTAAATATTATTCCTGTGCTTACATTTTTGTAATAACTTCCCAGTTAAAAAAAAAACAACACAACAAAAACCCAAAACAACCTCCCTGCAAACAAACAGGAAAAGGAAAGAAACTGAAAGTGTGTTAGTTTGTGTAATTAAGCATGTTAAGCATGTAGAAGTGAACCAGTCTTTAGTTATACTTCTTATTTTCCTTGAGTTTGGATTACCAGACACCTACCTGGCTTTATTTACAACCTTAGGAATGAGGACATCGAGAAGTTAATGCTCCTTGCTTGAGAAAATTTTGAGTTTAGTCAATAATCGTAATTTCATATCACAGCAAGCCCTTTTTACTTGAGAAATACGAAGGTCAATCACACAACTTCACCATATGGAAAATATTATTTGGTCTACCTGACATATGCAGAAACTATTCTAGCATTTTAGCACTGAGAAAATCATCTGCCACACAGCCTTTAATTTTGGGTTCCTCATGGTTCAAGCTACACAGGCAGGGTTTGGTCTTACAGGTAAGAGCACTAGCTCTGGAGTCAAACTGGTGCCAGATGCTTAACTTACATGTGATTCACCTACTGCCTAAGTTGCAGGTGTCTTCACATGGTGAATTCAAGCCCTTAAATTAAATATGAAAGTTGTTTAGAGGTTCAGCCAAACTTTTTTGCAGCAAACCTTAACAATAAAAATAATTCAGTTGTTTACATCACACTCAAATTCAACTGTTTAATACCAGCTTACTAACCAGACTGGTGAGTACTATTGGTTAATTGTTAAAATACTGTTGCTGAAGTATTATTGCTTAAACTTGAGACTTTCTTTTGAGATACCTTTATCCTTATGAGAAGGGAATGTCAGATGAGTTTCTTCTGAAAAATTATCTTTTACAGCTCATCCATTTTAACTTCCTGTCATAATTATCCAAATAGATTCTTGATTAAAATGTCAGAGTCCAGTGTCCTTAAATATTACACTTTGAATGTGAAGAGTGAAAAAACACACTTCTAAAAGTATGTTCACTTCAGGTAACAACCTCGTTGGGCTATAGATTTACTGTACACCACTGCCGACAGTGCTCATGGAGTCTTACTTTGAATCCTTCTCTATTCCTTTAAGGAGACCTTCAGTTCTGGGATTTTCCTTTTCTTTTGCTTGTTCCTTCATATTATGGCAACATTTCCATTTCTCTGACATTGTTTTCTCAAGTAGCATGAGTTGTGACTTTCTAATGCATAAATATCAGCAGATGAAAACAGACGACTTACTTAAGCAGCTCATGTACATGTGCAGGAATGGGGGTGTGGTGGTCCTGGGAGCTTATCTGTCCCTTTGTTCAAAAGCCCTGGAAATTACAGGTGTTTGAGACCTGTCTTTCTTCCCATCCAACCCACCAAAGGAGAGATACAAGGTTTTATGTGGACTAAGAAATCTGCTGTCTTTGGATTCTTGATCAGACTATCTTATTAATACTTCGTTTGGTACTGCCAAGGGAAACAGAGGAACAGCTAGGACATGACATTTGACACTGATGTGGAAGAAGAAAGAAAATGAAGCAAGTTACATGTTTCTGCAAGAAATATTTACATGTGACATTCTGGACAGAAAAGACTGCAGCTCACATGTGTCTACTTTATGCATGTGCTCCAACAAGCACAACTGCAGGCACAGCCAGAACATGCTCTTCAGAAAATGCAGACCGTGTATACACTGGGTGTGTTGGTGTGTCCCCAGAAACATATGCACTGGCTTTCACAATAAACAGACTACCTGTGAGGCAGCCATGCAGAATAAGGTGGATTTGAATAGGATACTCACCCAATGTGTTTCCACTTCACATTACCTCTGTAAGACACATTTATGCCAGTGGATTCACTAACACGAACATTAGAAGTACACAGGCATGTACAGTGAGTCAAGTAATATATCAAACCATGAAAATGATATTCAATTTAGCTGAAGTTGATTTGTCTGTGATCAAAATCTTTAACCAACATTTAGTCCCACCATTTATAATGGGATTTGCTTGTATTGCTTAAGATCTAGTCAGGGTGGCACAGACTATTGTGTTTAATACAATTCTAAGTTTCCTTGATCTAATGTCAAGATTCCACTGCATATTAATAATTAATATTAGAATAAGAAGACACAGAAGAGGTATAATTTCCTTTATAGTTTATTGTAATACAAGAAAAACAAATCTAGAAAGCACATTTCATGGAGCACCATATTGTAACAAAATTTTGCTGGCTCTCCTGCAAAGTGTATTTTTGACATTTAAACAATGACACACACATAGTCAGTACACACAGGCATCTACATCCCAGTGATCTTACTAGGAGCCCCAAAGAGACCCTTCTTTCAAATACAGAAACACTAAGGTGCACAGAGGAATGCCAATGTGAGGGCATCTGAACGCCAACTGAGTTAATTACTCTTTTGTTAGCGATCTTCATAAGCACACAAGCATTCATTGTCTCACCCCAGTCTCTCTTCTCTAAAGCCTTCAAATTGGGCCCAAAGGTCACTGAATATGGATCCAGCATAGACTGGTGTAGAGTTGAACAAAACTGGCCAATATTCCCTACCTGATAACTCTTATTGCTTTGGTTATAGTACTGAATGAAAGTCTTTAAAACTCTTAAACCTACACTCCACATCACAGAAAAGCCACTTTCACACATACAGAAACCTACACTCCATATCACAGAAAAGCCACTTTCCCCACACACACCTGAACGCATAGAACTGATAGCTTTTTGAGAAGCTTTGTGGGCTTCCCCACCAAGATCACCTTCATAAAAATGATTGCTTTTCTTTTTAAAAAGTGTTCAGACAGTTGTTCAACAATATATTTTATAATATATTTCTTTCTTTTTAATAGACAGGGAATGTTTTCCTGCTGGCTTAAATCTATGTCATTGTCTACACAAGCAAGAGCAAAATGTTATCGTTTTCATGTGTACAAAATGTTTTACATTCATTTTATACAGTGCTAAATAATGATGCTAAGCACAGAACAGTGTAGAATGATAGCACACAATAGCTTTTTACCTTGCTCAAAATGCAAAAGTACTGGAAGTTTCCCATACTAATGCTGAGACACAGTATTAGGGTTTCTATTACAGTGTCCTTCCAGACTACTTTCAGACAGCTATTTTGTGAGCGATTGCTCAATATGTATGTCAGACTGAAGCACCTCGAGTAATATGGTTTTAGTGTCCTGAAAAGTGAGAATAACAGACAAAAGCAAATCCAGCCTCACAGCAGACTAGGACAAGAGTTAAGTACAATGCTAGCAAGATAGCAAAATTTCTGCCTGGACTCAAACCAACCCACAGTTACAATAATTTGGGGTATATGGCAATTTCTATCATTAACTGAGGACAATGCATGAAGTTTAATTTAAAACCTTTTCTATAAAATATTTTGATTTTGTCAACCAAACAAAAAAATGAAGGGCTTTTATTTCTATCAGCCAGTTACAAAAGATATTTCATCAAAGCACATCTCTTTGAAATACTTTTCCTACTTTTGACCTTAAATTTTCTGGAGAAATTTAAGGATTTGCAGAATATATTTCTGCTTGACAATCAGTTAGAACGAGCTATCTTTAAGTTTTGGGCAGCGTAAGGCATTCATATTGCCAAGAAAGAAATGAAGTTATTGTGTATTTTTTCTTGTGGAAAACCACTGTGGATTTCCCATTTACAGGAGCAAATTTCATAATTCCTTTATCCTGTGTGAGGAACAAACATCTATGAAAAACATGAAAAAATAATGGAAATTCAAAAAGAGAAAATGTACTTGAAAAATACTTTAGATATGCAAAGGGATATTAACCAACTGAATTACTAACTCAGACTCTCTCCTCTGAGCTAAAGGTATGTTTCAATAGCTGTGCTAAACATTTGGCTAGCATTTCCCAGGCAAACAGTTCAAACTTCAACTGTGTGATGGGGAAAAAAAAGAAAAAAAAAAAGACTAACTAGTTTAAGTTACAAAAACTATGGAGTTGTTATGGATTGCTATGTATTAATAAGGTTTCAGGTGACTGAAGAATAGGATATAATAAGGAAAATATATTGTGCTGGGTGTATCAATACATATTTTCACTTGGAGTAGCATCTCCTGAGTAAAAGGACAGTGTAATAAAAGCAGAAGGGATTCAGAGACAGGCAAAGAGTATGGACCTCTATAAGAATGTGAATTATTGTTTGGCTTAAGAAGCAAACAAGAAGTATGTAGTTTTTGATATAGAGTATATAATCGCTGAGATACAGAATTAAAATTGGGATCACTCCTGTTTATACTGGTTTAGCATAAAAGAGCAAGAGATGAGAACGACATTGAAAAGCACTCAATTTGAATCTGAAAAAAGAATCTGCTTTTATTTGTTTTTCTTTGTTCTTAAACATAATGGGTTTTTCTTTTAGCATTCTCCACCTCAAGAACTATTTAGATCTCAAAACTTAGGATCAGCTTCTCACAGGGATGATGAGACATCCACAATGACGTTAGACAAGACAAAAATATAAGGGCTGAAGCTAATGAAAAATCCAGATGAAATTATTGCACCTTCCCCTGAAGCATCTGATACAGTCAGAGGTAGGACACTGGATTAAATAAACCATGTAGTTTAACTATGTTACTGTTTCTATGATATTAGGTTTAAAAATTTCAGCTGTACAGTCCAGTTACTCATGCAAATATATAACAATCTTCCACACTGAGCAATGAGTTACAGTAACATTAATGAATGGGAGGACAGAATAATTGTTATTACTGGTCTTAGATACCACTGTGGTGCATGCGTATGTATACACATACATAAAAAATTATGAGATATATATATGCATACATAAATGCATACATACATATACCCATGCACACAGACACATGCCTTCTGGGAAGTGGGGCTCACCAGAAGGTCTGAACACTGTTCTTTACACCCTTCTCTGATACACATTACCAAACTGTGTAAGAGTGTGTGTGTATATGTTTAACTGTGTCTTGAGGAAAATGTGAAAAGGAAAGGAAGCATGTATGTGAATGTGGGAGAAAACACTCTCATTATTTGAGACCTGTGCTTGAAAACACATTTCCAAATGTACATTGGCTAAGTTGACCGACAGCCAAGCAAGAAGAAATACAGAATATTAAAAGGATATTGTGAGAATGAAAATATTTATGTATGTATTTTCTATTCTTTCCTATGTTAGTATTAATACCTCACATTCCTGACAACTGGCAGGATAAGAAATTAAAAGAACTAATTTGATTTTTGCCACTTAATCCTGTTTATCTGTTTCATGTTTCTGCCCAAGTTGAGAGAAAAATTGAATAGTCCATCTCCTTACAGGTTTTCATCTATCAGCTCTAATGGGTTAGCTCATTGTAAACTTGCCTTTCCATCAGGCTTGATTAAATCATTTTACTTTTAGAAATACCTAAACTTAATGTATACTCTAAGAAGATAGTATCTCTTTAAACATAATTAATAACTCCTCAGACCCATTTGTATGAAAATTCTGCCATCTTTTACACTTATTCACATTAATTCACGCTGTTTGTCCTCCCTGTATCTCTGGGAAGGCTTTTGAGAACATGAGTGAAACAGATTTATCTGATAGCAGAACTGCAGCTAACCAGTTCTGAAGGTGCAAACAACTGAACTTCCAAACAAACTAATTTAGCTATAAACTAGTTGCAGGTATCTAAGGTAGCAAAAATCAGCATGACTACAATTAACAGGATAAAGGACAGTATAGGTTTCCATTTCAATGAGGTAAAGTTGTGCATAAGTTCCCCTGTCCCCAAAATACATCTGTAAGGTCATTACCTCAAAAGAGAGAAATAAGTTATTTTTTAAAAAGCTAAAAATGAAATTACATTTAAGCCTATTGCTAGACAGGATTTCGAGGTGGGTAAAGAAACAAAGAGAACCAGAGAATATTAATAAATGTGTGTTGTCAGCTCTGAGAACTGAGGGTTGATTGGCACCAGCTGAGCTTTGTCTCGTGATGCATGCTTTAGATGGTTCTCACTGTTTTGTAATAAATAGTCCAGGTTTTTTAGTTTTCAAATTGTAGTGGGCTTATTTGATCACCTTTGTCTTTTTGGTCCAACTCCATAGATTTTAACATCTTTCTCAACAGGCACAGGCCTGTATACTGAGTAAAAACATATAGATAGAATTACATAGTTAATATGATATGCAAAGGCATCCATAGAGAGTACAAATATCAACATACAAAGTTTCATCTTGATCTCGGCAGCCAGTCTGCCGACAGGATGCACTGCATGCTGGTTCCTGTAGCCTCTGAACAGTAAAATCTCTACCGAGAAAGGACGATTGCCACACTCCACTGCATTTCTATGCAAAATAATTGCAAGCCCCCTGGCTCATCCCAGGTCACTTGCAGGAAAGTAAAGAAAAGTTTCTGATGAAATACACAGCATTGACTTTCCATGGATTGCCTTCCAAGCTGCAACACTTCTAGCTCACCCTAGGGCCAACACTTCATAAGACAGGTTACTGGGAGACAGGTCTTAACTCCCCACTCTTCCTGCTCACCAGCAGCACCTTTTTTCAGAAGCTTCTTCACCTCTTCTGTTCTGTAGCAAGTGCAGGAGTGGAATTTTTTTCCCACAATAATGTTTCTGTGTAGTTAGGTTTTTGTTTTGTTTTTTCCTAGTTAACATTCATTTGATCTCGTTATCAAATGTGTTCTCCTGCAATCCTCTGATAGGCCTTATTCAAACCAGCATATGTTTTCTTTTTTTCCCTTTTACATCACCTTAAAGGGACACATCTGTTGACACAGCTTCTGTAGACAGTGGATTTCATCTTTTGCTGAAGTTTTGTTCCAGCCAAAGCCGAACCTCCTGCAGATTGTAGAAAAATGGGCCTTTGCCTCCCAGGTAGGCGATTTTTTGTCTCTGCACAATGCATACTCGCTCGAATGAAACCCCATAGGCCACATTGGCATTATTGTCCATGCAGTCAGCCACTACTTGGCACTGAGGTGGCAAGGAAAAGTGCTCTAGGAGCTGATGAGCAGCTGCACATCGGTCTTCCTGGTTCCTGTGTTTCTTAACCTCAAATGAAGAGGAAGAGATGCCAGGGGCAGCCCAGCCATCTGATGGATGAGCCTCATCGATGTAGACCAACAGAAAGTCAGCCACACCAGAGAACTCCTCCACCAGCTTGCTGAAGGCTGACAGCTGGCTTGTGAATGGTGGTCAGGTAGCTGAACCAAAGTTGACCACAAGTGGCCGCTCAGAGTTGGCAAAATCCAGAAGGTGGCATTTGGCTCCACACTTGCTACCGACACTCTTCCAGCTGCTACTGCTGCCATCGCTGCCCTTGGCTATGTGGATTACACTGGAGTTTGGGGCTTCTCCTCCCAGTTTCACCTGATGGCAAAACAAATTAAAACATAGCAAGTTAGTATGACTTGCTTGTCCAGTATCCTTATGACTACCCTCTTCAAATAAGTAGAGTCAACTGCTCAAAGAGCACACCTAACTACCAGCATGGACACTAGCATTGAGATATTTCAAATCAGCAAAAGCAGCAGCTACAGAAAGTTCATCTACTCCATCTCTACTCACGGTACAGGGAAATGTGGCATTCCTGACAGGTATGCTACTCCATTACTTTTAAAAAATTTGATCTGAGATCTGTCTTTCCTATCCACTATACACATAGTACTGTCCACCCTTTTGCATTTGCAGACTCTTGTTTGCGTTCAGACAGACTGCCTCCAATTTATTCTAACTTTTCTCTGTGAGACAAATTTTCTAGACATGATTTTTTTCACTGCCATCCTCTGAATTCTCTCCACTTGGTTCATATCTTGCTTGAAGAGCAGTGTTCAAAACTTAGAAAGAGTTTTTACTAATTCTCAGAATAATCAAACAATTACTTCACGTATCTCACAGGCTACACGTTTTATACATTCCACATGTTTGCTTTTTACAAAATATCATTACTGTTTTGGAAAAACTGTAGACTGATGATTAGGAGTTTGCTAGTGAGAATTGATAATGGTGCCTAGACCCCTTTTTCTAGGTCCCTTTTTCTACCCTTTCTATTTGCTCCCCGTCATGGATTTGGGTACTTCATCAGTCCAGACTGAATTTGGTGATTTGCACATGGCTCTGTTGGACTGCATCCTACCTTTCAGGCTATTCTTCTTCTGATTCTTCAAAAATCATTCTGCATTGTATTCCTGATCTTCACAACACATGCAGTGCCTCTCAATTTTGAGAGATTTACAGATTTCATACATGTATATTCTTTTCCATCCTGCAGCCCAAGAATGAAAATATGCAAGAGTACCAAACACAAGAGAGATCTCTGCAAATGCCCACTCAGTATATCATTCTGTTTAGACAGTGGACCATCCAAGACTGTGATCTCCAAAGGGTTTTCTAACCACTTTGCGGTAATTTCATCAGCAGTTGAGTGACATTGTTTCCTTCTACTGAAATATTTCTCTAGAAGATGACTGGGGGTAAAGCAGCAGAAAAAGGGGAAAGTTTATATGATGGTTGAAGTAAGATGAAGTAAAAATGAATTGTTCTCAGTTCTAGCCCCATATGTAACGCAGACCAAACAGGCAATTGCAGAAAAGTCATTTTGCTTGACCTATTTCCCTGCTTACAGAAAAAAGACAGAATATAATAAACATCTCACAGAAGGCACTGCCAGAATGAGGTGGAGCCTGCAGAGGGCTCCAAGATCCTTAGCTGATAACTGCTATAGAACCACAAAATGTTATTACATAAGACAATTAGTTTTTAATGAGCTCTGCTACAGCAATTCCTATGTATCTGTCTTTACCATCATGCTCTACTACAACAATGCAATTACCCTTTTGTATTTCCCTCACTTTTTCTATCTCTGTCTCCTGTCTATTTTATTATGTTTAGAAATGTTGCTTTGAAGCAAACATATCGGGCCAAATTCTGAAGTCTGTCATATTTTATTTATTTCTGAAGCTACACTCCAATTGAAGTCAATAGAATTCGATGTTGAATGAGAACTGTGTGAAAATTGAATAAACAACTGATTTTTGGTGCACTTCTATTCTACATTACATTATAGCGTATCCTGGTGAGTCAGATACAGTAAAAAGCTGAGTTAAAAGCTGAATGCTTTAATGATGTAATTGCTGTTGCGCACAGATCCAGAGGCAAATACATTGTAGATACCAGATGCACCACTCCTCCCTGAGAAACCTGACTACCTGAACAAATCTACAGTTATTCATGACTCGGCATTATTTCATCAGAACAGCAATAGAAGCAAGAGTCTTACCAAAGCAAAGTTTGTAAGACACTGCCCTTAAAGCTCCCAGACTTCACAGCTACATGAGACAATCTCACAGCACGTTGGCACACAATATAAGCTTCATTTTGATTGTTTTTTATGGGGCAAATTGAGACACAACTGCGCCTCCATTCTCACTCAGAGATCAGAAAGGAAGAGAGCTACAGAAAGAAACACTGCTCAAAACTTACAAACCTCTCTAGGCCAAGCACATGGCGATCACGCAGGGCAAGTGCAGCTGTGGCTGCATCGCAGGCAAGAGAACAAAGTGATGCTCCACGAAAGCACGGTTGCTTGTGGTATCCCTCTTGGTAAAATCTGCTAGAGCCCAAGCAACAGTTAAAAAAACCCTTAAGCTCATCTGCTTTTGAAAGCAGGTGAGGTTTGAAATAGCTGAGTTTAGGACCTGCTGTGCGAGCATGTTGTCGGTTGAACTCAAGAAGGAAAAGGTTTGTATCCCAATTTTTGAGAAGAAAGGATCTATGTGGAGAGAGGCAAGCTCAGAGACGCAAGCTGTAGCACTTAAGAAGTAGCATTATGCATCTTGAAGTATTTAAGTGCTGCTGCAGGCCACCTACACCTTAGCAGGTAGTAGGTACTCTTTTGTGCAGCTGTTGAGAACCCCATTTCTCTCTGCCATTCTGCGCAGTAAGATAGGCAAAGCAAGTCTGAGTAAGGGAAAGGGCCAGACTTGAGCAAAGAAATAACACAGATCAAGATCGTATGTCGGCCATATAATCATCCTGAGGGCTGCAATCAATTCATAAGCCAGCTAGACAACTCAGCATTTTGTGATAAGTTGGTAACCACCAAAAAAGGCACATCTCAAGAAACACGTCTTCACATCTGCACAAATACCAGATCCCTCTTTACCTAGAGAGTGCTTACCTGTTCTTGCAGTACCAAGCAAATGTTTTTTTCAGAGCTAGTTTGCCCAAAATGTGCCTTTTGGGCAAAGCCTGACATGCAAATATCTGTACTGCACCCGCTCCCTGGAGGAATAATGGACCTCAGTATTTAGGAGTGTGCGCTCATCCAGTCAAAGAAAAGAAGTAATAACATGCAATTTATCTCATAAATCACAATTAAGCAACATACTTTGAATTTCTGGTATTTTCTGGCACTCTTCAGAGCAGAAGAAATATAAAGGTAAAAAGGATAGAAGCAACTAAAACTCAGCAGTGAACAGAGCTGCTCAGGAGACAAAAATATCTGAGCAGCTGTTTTCCTTCACTCTTCTGGTTTTCTTTTAACAAAGCTATTATGACTGAAAATGCGCTAACACTCTTGAACTAGAAAACCACATCTGCTTCTTGATCGTATTTAAGCAGAAGGAGAGGCTACAGGCTGTAAGCTCCTCATTATCAGCTCTTCCCTTAGGTCTACCAAACGTTTTTCTCCTAGGTGAGTTTGCAAACCCTGAAGGAATAGATTAACAAAACTCCCATCCAATGCCAGCATGGGAATGCCCTTCAAGTACTATTTAACAATGAAATCAAGGATGGCAACATATTTCACTGTTCTCCAACAATACAAGTTTGCATTCTTTCTCTCATACTCCTTATTGACTAAAAAGATGGATTTAGGAAATAAAGTACAAATATACCCCATGTCACCTTATAGCAGTTCTCTTCATTTCCCAGAGCCATGAAGCAAGTCTCATGGCCGCAGGTTACCTATCATTTTAATTTTTGTTTCTAGGAGTGCTCGTGTTGAATTTTTTCACCTTAATGAGACTTCCTTGCCAAGCAGGCATTCACAAGGCATTTTCTGCTCTTGTAGAGAAGTAATTAGGTCGGTGCCTTGTTCCATGCCAGTGTCAGGCACTCCAAAAAGCAGTCCTGCCCAGTCATTAAAGCTTAAACATAAGCAGCAACATCTCCACTAATTGGTCTTGATGAAGCACTGACGTTCCCAATGGGACTCTTTATTTCAACAGGCTCAGAACCCGATTGACACAGGATGACAATATCATCCTTGCTGATCATCTGCACTGTAGGCCTTGGCTCTCTTCTTTGTTGTCATTTATTGAAAGAAAAATAGCTCTTGGAAAAGAAAATCAACACAATGAGAAAACAAACAAAAACCTCCATGTATTCAGACAAACCGCTTTTGAAATCTTACACAAAGGCAGGCAAAATATAAATTCTGAGAAACAAACTAGCAGAATTCTCTTCACACGTGAACCAGCATTTCTATAATCACGTACTTCTGAGCATGAATGTTTGGGCATTCAGTGCCAGACTTCTGGAAGAGGTGGAAACCAGGCAGAGGGCAGGCACCCCCTCCCAGGCAGCCTGCGTAGGACACGCAAGGTTGGCCAACCAAGTCTGGGAGCCAGCCTGGCCATGACAAAAGCAAGCACCAGCCTGCCACCAAAGTAATAATTTGCATTATTTGTGTGAATTTAGTGTTTGCTCAGCAGCCTTAGTACTGCATCTCCTTCTCCAAGCCTGCACAAAGAGTGAAAAGGGAACAAGGTTGCTGATGCTTTAGTATGCAGACTGCAAAATGAAGGAGACTTAGGAGCAGGAAAGAAGGCCCTATTCATAAACTACAGGCTAGAAACAGCACATACTGCTAACTTTGTTGTACATTCTTCATGAGGATTGGAAAAGTCCCATGGACAAAACATCACCTCCTCATTCACCTTTTTTTTTTTCTCGTTTTACTTTTATCAGCTTTAGCATAACCCTTCCGGGAACCTGTGTACAGGAATATGGCTTTCATTCCCTGAATGAGGGACTTTTAAACAGTTTGGCAGATTCACCAGGCTGTGCCAAATCCCTAAAGAAAATAGGTATTGCCAGACAATTAGCAGTCTAGGATATTAGCCATTTAAGTATGGACATGCTGTGCTTGGGACTGGAGTCCAGAGATTGGTAATGAACTGAATTTCTGGAGCTTTTTTGCTCCTTTTCAAATTATCTGCTTTTGGTTTGATTTGATCCTATTCAGCTAAATATAGACTCTGAACAGCTTGATATTTCCCAGTGTTTCATCCAAATCATAATCAGACTCTGTCTGGAGAATGATACAAATTATTATTTTTGTTTTCTTTATTTACATGAGCCAGAGATTTGTAGTGGATAAAAAATACAGGAGGCCCTTGTCTGGAGTAGCATATGGGAGTGGGAGCTCTTCATGGGGAGGTGGCAACTTGCTTTAAGAGACTTGATTACTTGAATTGGAGACCAGAGGCTGGAATTGGCTGGAGTTCTCCCAGACTCCAGAGTCTTGTATTTAGGATCAGGTGTGTGAAGTTGAGGGAGGGAAGTGGGAGGCAAACTAAAAAGGCACAGTCCAGATAAAAATAACTAGTCAAATGCTACTCTCTTTACTTAAAAACTGCCAGTCCCACAAATAAGCATGCATGGCAGAGGGAAAATATAAAAGAGCCTTTTGCCTTGCACTCTCTTAAAAGAAAATGGATAATTTTAGTTCCTCTGATCAGGGAGCACGCAGCAAGCTTCTTAAGGGTTTATGTTACCCTCAGGATAGGAGCATAGCCTACCACACTGGAGCCACCAGGCCACCGGCTGCCCCTGTGGACTCCACCTACAGGTGGAGGTTTTCACCAGTCTTTGTCAGTCAGCACCTGGAGGACATTTGAAGTTAATTTGGATTTTTTTTTTTTTAACTCAGCTTTAGCGCTGTATGAATACACAGTGGGCATGTTGTTGAAGAGGCAGAGCTAGGCTGAGCACAAGGATCGGGTACAATCCTTTTCATGGGTGGTACTAGTTAGCTAATTTTCTGCGTCTACCAGAGCTGAACGAGGTTTTCACAAGGGTTCGATGAAAAAGCAATAAGTCCTTTCAGTCAGTTTTTCACACATAGGGGTGAAACTGGAAGAGTGCAAAGAGTCAGTGTGGAAAAAGTGAAGCTAGATCCACAAAATGAAACCAGTAGGATGAGACCCCATCGGGGATAGGAGTCACCACATTCCTTTTCCAGTCCTTTGTCTGTCTTGAGTCTGAACTGTAAACTCCGTGGAACAAGCTGTCTGCTCCTTGTTTACGATACTGCCTAGTACAACAGGTCCCTGATCTAGGTTGTTCCTCAGACACTAGTATAATAAACATGATTATGTATTAATAAGAATGACAATGTTTTAAATTAATGACAATGACAAGCTCAATCCTGTTGAATTTATGTTCCAAGCACAGCAGGAAAGGTTTTAATTGTGGTTTTGTTTTGTTTTTCTCACTTCTTTCAAGATTGTTTTCATTTGCAAATGTCAATGAAAACAATTCTGCTAAAGCTGAACTTTGTAAAACCAATAAAATATTTTTAATAACACACAATGTCTAGTTCTAAACCCTGAAACTATACCACATGCTCTCTTTCACAAATTCCCTTTATCACTGCCAAATGCAGAGAGACACTTCCTTACCTTGCCAGACAAAATAAATACGAATAATTATAGAGGTTATGTCTTTGTTTCAACCCTTTAAAGATTTCCCCAAAAAGCAAAGAGACAGCCAAACAGCAGGTAAAGAATTGTGCCATTATATTACTTTCATGCCTAGCTTTGCAATAATACTGTGCAGCATCCACTTAACGTGACAGTTTTCGGGCTGTCCTACTTTGCATACTGATTTATTTTATGAATAAATTATGCCCCTATCAGGCAGGCAGAAGTAGCCAAAGGTAAGTCAATTGTGCCTCCCTGAAATCTGAGGAAAATCCCACTGGGTGTTTACTGAACCACTTTACTTGCTGTTATATCCAGAGTTGGACCTACGCTGAGAAGTTGGGATCCTGTGCCAACCATTCCTTCCATGTTGGGTCTGTCATGCCAGAGCTTGCTGCTGGCCTGTTCTAAAGACAGTAAAAAGCTTTACAAGTACATACACACACCCATCATCATCCATTGCTTGAGATATCAGCATCCTTCTGAGGGCTGTAATGTACGTTTACACACGTGTATACATGCACAAATGCTTGTTACCCCCATAGGTGCACCACAACATTCCTAAGCGTATGGCTGCTCCAAGGAGGTACCATTAAGGTCTTCCTCCTAACGACCCTGCGCTGAGGTGGGGAAGAGGGAAGATTTCCTCAAGAATAACCTTACAGGTCTCTACTGGAGACCAGGAGCAGTAGCTCCACATTACTGAAACACAAAGCTCTGAGCTCTGGTAAAGCTCTGAGCACGAAGCCTCAGCACTGGGCACTGCTAATGGGTGCAACCTTTTTGTACCCATTTAAAAAGCATTTAAAGATAACAATTTCTCACCTTTGGTATCTTAGAAAGCAGATTCATTCCAGTACTAAATAAAGCATGGAACTTAGCAGCTAAAAAAAATTTTTTTTAAAGTAAATAGAGTGGGTTGTTCAAGGTTTCCCTAGCTTTTTCTCTGGATTTCTGAAAGCTATATCACACATTGAGTACACATGCTGTGGGCTAAAACAAACGCCTCACTGGCATTTTTACAGATGACCTATATAAATCATGCAGAAGGCACACTAACACCCTCCCAAAAATCTCTGTGGTTTTTTTCTCTTATCAGTAGGTGTGGTTGCATTCATATCTATCTATATGTATACATATACATATATATGTGTGTATACATATACAAAGAAATGAGAGGACTGGCTCCTGAAAAAACAGACTATGTACGCTTGTATGTGTCTATTTTTGCATTTATACACATATACATATACGTATGTACATATATAGAGAGACAGATACACACACATATATACCTGTATACATACAAACACATATGAAAGTGTAAATACCTACACACACATACATACATGATTTGCTCTTCAGGAAGCAATCCACTCATTTCTTAAATGATAAACAGAGCACAACTGTAAATTAGAAAAATAACGTTTAAATAAAATAGTTGCACTCTTTCAATTATATGAAGTTAATGTAACTTGGCTACTAGCTCTATTTATCACTGTTAGGACAATTAATCTGGTCTTAAAGACTCTCTTGCTGTAACATAAGACACACTTGCCTCTTGGAAAAGGAGGATGGTGCTCTATAAATCAGAAAGCTGGTACAGTGCACACAATGTCAGCACTGAGTGTGACAGATACTGAACTGAGAGCTAAGGAAGTAAAAAGAAATATATTAATCATTGATAAAATTTACATAAGAAAATAAAAATAAAAAAAAGATAAATCATGTTGATTCTATTGGGTCTGTAAAATGTGGAGAAAATAAATCATATAGAATGTTGTATTTACCAAAAAAAGTCATGTGCAATAATATAATAAAAAAAAAAGTCATGTGAAGTAATTTGGTTATTAGGATAACAACAAGAAGAAGAACAAAAGCAAGTTGAAATTTAGGTAAGATATTCAAAAGGTTTTCTAGAAGGGAAAATGCATCAGAATAGCTATTTTCAAATACGCTCTATTCCAACATAGAATACACAATAGTCTTGAAACAAAATAAATTCTGGGACAGGCTGTGTGCTTTCGAGGCAGAACTCCTTTCTTGTAATAAATTTACTTTAATCCAGAATCTAATATCTACCCACTGGGTTTTTTTGGAATGGCTTCCAGTCATTTGTAATGTGAATAGAAATTTTGCACCAAGTACTTTTGTGAAAAATATTCTGAAATGTACTGAGAAAGAGTTCTGTGTAAATGACACAAAACATGGTAAAAGCAAGCATAGTTACTGCTTTAATTCAGTCTTCTACTAACTGGTAATCTAGCTTTGGTTTATCTCAGACATCTGCAATTCTGTTCTAGCTGAAAAATTATTATTATCTTACAAATACTCCTCAGTGGAAAGAGCTGAAGCACCTGCTTAAGTACTTTTCTAATACCTGGCTTCAGCTAGCAAATTGGAGCAATAAGCAATCACAGTTATGGTATAGACTGCACTTTGCCATGCTTTTTAGTACCCTGATTCCCTATTATTTTCATTTTCTACTCTCATTAATTGCCTAAGATTAAGATATCACAATTAGGCAGTCCTAGTCAGGATTTAAAAAAAGATAATTTAAGGGAAACCATGTTTTGCGGGCCAGTCTTTAATATCTTGCACTGTTTCTTATGCCTTTTAAACATGCCAAAACAGGGTATATTTCAATTTTTTTTGACTCTACCAGTATAGCTTTCCAGCTGAAACTTTTTTTCCTTTCTCTTCCTTACAGAAGCAGCAGAAGCTTCTTTTCTGTTGTGGAGGTGATGACTCTTCTTCTTCTAATATTGCTTCTCAGTTTATTGTGTCCCCTTTATAATTTGATTTTTACATTTATCCACCTTTCTGTGACAATCAAGAGTTTCCGATGATACTCTGTCTTTACAGCCCATAATTCTATTAAGGAAAATAGACTCTTTCCATGAAGTGTTGGTCAATTAGTTTCATCTTGAGGATAGCTGGAACAAATGGAATTTTTTCCCCTTTTTGAAACAAGGTGATAAAATTTGGTTATGTTTATATGTGTTTTTCTCCTGCGGTCATTGAGGCACAGAATTCATTCCAGGGACCTTAAACCCTGATTGTCCTGAACAACCTAGGTGATTTAATGGTGATAGGGGAGAGTTTTTATTTACCAAAGTTCAAGGTATGAATTTCAATGCCAAGATCAAAAATAGCGTAGAGTCACCCACCTGTAGCTTCCATGGTTGAAATTAAGAGTAACGAGGAAAAGGCGAAGTATGACTTTGGACAGTATAGAAAGACATGTGGCATATTTATTTTAAATAATTTTGTGTTATTTAAGCAGAATGAGATTGAAAATATCTCATGGATATAAGGTTCCTTACAGCATCACACCTTCTCCAGACCCTGGCCCACATACAGGTTGCAAATGTGGGAACTGGAAGCTTGGCTGTTTCAGAGCCATGCTACCAACTTCCACTGGAGCTTTGACAAAGTCATGTGTTAACTGTCCTACCATGCCTTGTCTGCGAAAGGGGAACAATTGTGTTCACTATCCCTTTTAACAAGGCCACTGTAAAATTTATTTACTTGATGTCTGTGAAGAGACTAAAAAAAGAAACTGGAAGGGCCAGGAGAATAGTAAGCTTCATTCAGCATTACTTTATTTGGGTAGCCAGCTGGCTGATTCCTAGGGTAGCAGTAAGAGGTTGACCCATTTGGCAAAAGCATGTTATTTACATTTGTCTTACACTGAAAATTAATGTCCCCATAGGTTGGATTTCAGGCTAAGCAGCTTGTGTTGCCTATCACAAAGCCAGTGAACACCAACACCACCAGATCTTAACATCTCTAGGTAAAGAGCAAATACAAAAGCCATTGAAGGGGAGTGAAAGGAGAATGGGGGAAGGTGATATAAAATAAAATATTTCAGAAGACACAGAGCTATCACTTGGATAGGACCCCTATGACCTCATGACATCATAGGGTATGTTAAATTAGATAGTCTAAATAAGACAAGATGTTAATAGACTAAACACTGTTTTGGAAGCTGCAAAGCTCTGAGTTTGGTACTTTTACTTGCTAACTGGGTAGCCTGTGCAAGAAATTTCATCTTTTGGGGTCCACCTTTTTAATCTATAAATGGGAACTATACCTATCTCATGAGACCTGAGCAGTAGCATGGGATAATGTCTGTACAAAACTTAAAAGGAAAAAAAAAGTACATGTTGTATAACTGCTATTGGCTTTGCTAACTTAAATCACCAGACAGCTGTCCCTCGGCTAGTGAAGTTCATTTTTAATCTCTGACATGTCTCTCTGTCACTGCTTCATGAAGAAAAAAGGCTGTTTCACTTCATGCCCAGTTGTACTGTTACTTGGATGCTTCCTCCAATATGAAAATTAACATATGAGTAACAGAAAATGCCAGTGTAATGACAAAGGTTCATTTCTATCTTTTACTCTAATTGAAACAATTCTATGTTACATAGATGACATCCACCTATGTAGAGCTCTATCCGAAGATGCAGTCTTTCTATAATCTCTGAGGATCTCACATGACAAACAATTTTAAACAACAAAACATCTGTGAAAACATCTAGAGTGCTTTACAGTTATTCTTATATGAAGATCCTGAAGTACTTTATAAACATGAAAATCATTATCCTTACTGGTGGGGAAACTGAGGCATGGCTAAAATAAATGACATGGCTATGGCTGCGCAGAGAGTTGGTGGCAGAGCAGAGAGGCAGCAGCTCCTGGATCTGGTGAACCCTTAGTCCCTGACTTAAAAGTACTGCTCCTTTCAGCTTGTATGTCTCACACCAAACAGCAGGTAGCCTGCACTGCACAGAGACATTCCTTCCCTCCTCTGCTGACAACGGGGACCCACCCCAGCCTGCCAGTCCCCATTCCCGTATACCCACCTGCTTGTAGGCATCCAGGAGGAAGCTGTTCCAAACGCAGCGCAGCCCCTCCGAGGTCAGCATCCTCCGCCACTCACCGCGCCCAGATTTGGACCGGCTCAGAAATAGCACCATGTGCTTCAGGAGAATCACAGAGTCATAGAGAGCAAGGAAGAGGCAATTGGAGAAAAAGACCGGCAAGATCTGAAGCGTGATCAGCAAATCCACACTTAGCAGACCCATCTTCCTTGCTGCTTCTTTTCAGCTGGATGCCTTCAGCTCCCTTTTTTGCTCTGTACTCTTATTTAAAAGAGTAAAGTAAAAAGCATTTGAAAAGCCTTGTTACCCCTCTCTCAGCTTCTCTCTTTAAAATGAGCAGAGATAGTTAAATATGAGCAGGCTGGTTAAAACCATAATGGCACGATACTCATTCAACTCGGAGCTGCTTATTTTTCAGAAACTAAGATGTTAACAAAAATTCTTCCCTTAACCAGGAGACCTGATTTTGTTGAAGAGAGAGGCAGCTGTGTTTCCAGTTCCCTGCAGTCACAAAATTTAAGCTGAGACTGTTAATTGTTAACTTCCCTGCACTATCCCATTGTTTCTCAGCTATTTAAGCACTGAACAGAGCTCTCAATCCTGTGTCAGTAAAGCTAACTACCAGGTGCAACAATACTTTTATTTAAAAACAAAAAAAAAAAAAAAAAAAAAAAAGGTTTATGTACATAAACTTTCTGTTCCTCCCTCTCTTCCTCCCTCCTTCTCTCTCTCCCTTCCCCCCCCCCTCGCCTCTCTGTATTCCTGCCTTCCTCCCCTCGTCCTCTCTCTTGCTATCTGCCTATGGTGCAAAGTGCTTTCCCCTCTGGAGTCCTAGCTTGCTTCCCTGAAGCCTTTTATACATTCCCTAGCTAATTGCTGCAATAGAGAAATGAAACCCTAATCTTAGTAAAGATCTTGACGTCAATGTAAAAGAGGGCTTTACTTTGGCCAGGACTGCAGTGAATAGAAAAATGAAATTCTCAAAACTTTTTTTTTTTTTTTCCTTAAGAGAGGAGAAAAAAAGACAGACAGACAGCAAGGGTGGAACTTTGCTTTGCTTTGAAAAGGAAAAAGAAAAAAACCAATATGCTTCTGACTGCTGTTACGAAATGCTTTCAAATTTTGGAAAAAGTATTTTCAGATGACATGGAAGGTGACACAGCAATGCAGGTTTCTGTTGTTGATGGTTTTTTTTTCCTCGTGGCTGTTTTTTTTATCTTTGCCCTTTTGTCTTTTCCAGGAAGGTGTGTGAGTTGGTGCATGCCAAGAAAGGGCACTTTTCTGTACATTTTTCTCCCACCTCTGTGTTGTGCTCTGTGAAGTACAACATGTGTAAATGTTGTTAATTAACTGAGCTTCAAGGACTTTAATATTCCCCTGTGATAACTATTTATAAACACCAGTCTAATAGGGATAACTAAATTTTGGTTAAAAACTTACTAGGAAAAAAAAAAATGCAAAAACCCACACATGCAAAAAAAAAACCAAACCAAACCCCACAAAAAAAAACCCACAAAAAACCAAACACCCCCAAAAAAATACCAAAAAAAACCCCAGCCAAACAAAAAAAACCCAACAACCAAAACCAACAAGAACAACAACAACAACAACAAACTGAAAGAAGTTTTTACTTCTGGCAGAGCCGTGTCTGCTTTAACAACCACAAGCATCCCCTGCAGCCCCATGCTGAAGATTTGCTTTGTTCATTTGTACTTCTCCTTGTTTCACCCATTTAGACCAATATTTAATCTTTCTACATGATTTTTTTCTATTACAGTAGACAATTTTTTTCGTATGGTTCTAACTTCCTTAGATAAATATTTCATGTATTTCATGTTGCAGACATCCATAATTTTGTTTTTGAGTGAATGTCTTCCATATGTGCTTATGTAGGCTTTCCTCACCAGATACGTTTCATTCCCAGAGATGCCAGCATGGTATCTAACCCCTGTCAACGCACATTCTTGATGAGTAGTACAAGCATCCCTCATTAATACATCTTAGTCTTCATCAGTCATCACTATCCTTTCACTGCTAGCAACTGCAGAAGGTAAACACCATCAATCTTCCCTACTCTGGGGTCTTTCATTTTCAGATATTGGGCTGTTCTTATACTAGGATGCATACCTTTAGATAGGCCACCCCATGTCTTGGCTTGGGCTCACCAAAGAAAAGTTTCTTGAGGTAGCATAGTATCAGGCATTTGCAAAAGATATCACCCTGACAGGCTATCTTCCAGCAAATGTTTACTCACAAAAATAACTTTAAAAGATTATGAATATTAAATCAGTGACCTTCTGTGTCACTAGCGTGAATGAAAAAAGGCACTCAGTTTCATTTTCAAACTATAACAATTTTTAAGTTAAAATGTTGGTGACAACCGTGTTTTGTTGTCATAGAAAGTATTGCAACCTCACAAATTTGACTTTATTATTAAAACTTGTAAAAACGTGCTATAAGCAGGCATTTATCCCCACACATGGATGAGTCAGCATGCTCATGTCATGTGAGCACAACACAGGAACAAGGGTTCCGAGGGCTGCTAAATTTGCTTAATGTCTGATCTCAGGCAAGCATATGTAATCACTTGATTACAAGAGGTCTTAAAACTAGATTACTCTTCTGTAGATCCACTACTAAAACATACATGGTCCTGTCTAGGAAGGTCCCCTATCTTTACTATGGGAAGGTTTGTTACAAGGCAGGCCTAGAGATTATTGATGACAATGCCAGATGAATCATCAGCCATTGTTTCTGAGAACGGTTTGCAAACAGCTCTGAGGACAGTCCAGCTTAAGCTCTTCCTGTTCCACCAGAGGTAAAGTCAGGCAAGAACCTACATTGGGAACACAACGTATTCTGGGTTCCTGTGAAACAACTGCCCCTACCCACAGCATGCTTCATGGGTGAAGAAGTTGTTTGTAGGACAGCTGGAGACCAGACAGCTACAAAGCTCTGATGTTGGAAGCTGAACAGGAAGTCCATGGAACACTAGTGTGAGATGGTATTTCATATTTACTATGTCACCTTCCTTGCCTATAAGGCAGACTGTGTGCATCGAGTTAAACAGAAATACCTCAGATTATGTATTTGAGAGATTCAGTCAAGAGATGCTGATAATACTTAATACAACCATAAAGACAAAAATCTTTTGTACAAATAAAAAAATTTTTGCCATCGCAATCTTCAGAAGCAGTCTGTCCCTGCAGGACATGAGCACTGCTTCTCAGCTTGATACTCAAGAGTACAGCAGCCCTCAACACAGAAGGAAAGAGTAATCCCTGCTTCTTGTTGACACCACCTCTCTTCCTTCTTCATTGAAACAATTCATCCCTATGTTTATTTCGCTCAGACATCAGAACTACAAGGGAAACCACTATTTGCATCTTTTGTGAAAGGTATCAGCAGCATCATGTCAGTGTTGAAGCCAACAGTCTCTTGCTATTTCCCTGCAAATCTTCATGAAGCAAGGAATAAAGAATAGATCTTTCAGACCTTGAGGCATTAAGAGAGTCTTTACTCTCGTGAAGGAAAACTGGATGAGTTTCATACGTAAGGAAGAATTATACAGGGTTGAGGATATGCATGAAAGAACTGACATAGGGTTCAGCTAAAGCTTATTCAGTTACCTGCTCTGCCATACCTTCCTATGTAATTTGGGCACAGCCCTACAATGTACCTCAGTTCTCCATCAGCAAAAGAAAATAAAAATCCTCCCATAATCTAAGGAGCAGTCAGGTTCAGTAATGGGAAATTAAACATATCATCCATAATTTGTCAAGGTGGAATGAGCAAAGCCAACAACATTAAAGCATTCACTGTTACTAGACCTTGTATGCGGCTAAAGTCAACAGTATCGGTATAGATGTTCATACCCTGTAATGTTTATAGAAATCAGTGCCATCAAAACTGTATCCATGCACAGGTTCATGTTTCTTCCCAATTTCAACCACAGTAGCATGAAGATTAGGACGCAGGCACCTAGTAAGTTTGTTTACTGCAACTCTCTTGACAACTGTGCCTAGACACGGGAAATTCGAGGTGAGTTACTACTGCTCAGGCCACTTTCTCTGATCTCATTATATAGTAGATCCATGCTAGCTCTCTGCATGTCAGCGCATTTTAGAGCCTTCACTTTGGTTGTGCAGGTCTTTACTTGCTTGTGGCTGAACTACCTATGTAAGCTGCCATGGTACTCAATAACACTGTGTGTAGGTACCTAAATGCAAGACCCTAGAGCCCAAAACAAGCAGACTGCTTGACATTTTGGTTACTCAGCCTCATTTTCTCAGACTAAGCAAGACCATTTTAAATGCAGTTACTGTTTTCAACACAGCTTGGAAAGGGTACCTCACAGTGACAGGCAAGCAATGTTGCTGCTCTGGTTCTAACCCCGGGAGACTCATGGGAGAGATCATCCCAAAAGATTCAGCACAACCTATGTGCCTGCTTTGCTGCTTCTCACTGCTTTCACTGCCAAAAACAATGACTGAAGCTTTTTGTTTGAGAGCTAGCTAGTGTGTCCATGAGCTTATCCCTGGAGAATTGCGCAGCTGCAGAGCGATATGGCTAGAGATGGGGAGGAGAAAGTTTAGCTTAGCTTTGCCTCCCTGGCCCTAGGCAAGATTTGTTTATTACAGCCAAATTTGTACGCCTCATAAACCAGCATTTTTTCTATTTGCCAAAAGAGAAAAATCACCCCTTCTCTCAGCAACAATCCCCTCGCTTAAAACACCACAGAGCATTGACTGACTGTCTATCTCCCTATTCTGATTAGGATCATCAGCATATTTTCTTAAAGAAATAATATCTTCAATGAAAATTAAAATTTTTCAGGTAAGTCTTTGTGATACCTGGATGGATTACCCACAGTGTAGATTCACTAGGCCCTGCCTTCCTCCATCACTCCTGGCCACAACATTATTCATCCCACTGGCACCCAGCCGCATTCTGCATGCTTAAAGCAGCCTCTGTTCTCAGCAGGAATCCACATGCTAGCCTTTCAATAAATCCTTACTGCCTAATTTATGTACCTTTTGTATCAACCTTGGTTTTGTTTTATTTGGATTATTCTACTACTGCCATTATGCTGCATAATTGAGAGTTGGTTATTCTGTGAAATAGCTTTGAGAGGTGCTGATTTAATAGCCCGGAAGACCTGGTTCTTAAAGTTTATCTGCAGTGGGGCTGAGTAAAGGTAGTGAGAATGCAAACTGCCCACAGGAACAGTTCTCCACGGCAATTTTGAGGGGAGTCCCTGGAACAGGAAAAGGAAGCCAGACTTACTGCCCTCTCAGTCCACAAGGCAGCACTACAATTAGAGGTCCTTTAATACAATAAATGCCTGAAAGTGTACTAAAATGAACCAAGAAAGTAAAAAGCTATATAATTGGGACACTTTTGGATAGGGAAAAAACAGAATATCCTAACAGATGGCAAGTTATGCCTAGATTCTGACAATAATGGAGGCTGTTTTATAGTCAAGCCACAGTGGTTCAGAAAGATCGAAGAGCACAAGGAGAACTGGGACTACTAATGTCTCTGCAAAACCCGTTCTGTAGACTTCAAAGCTGACAGTCTGGCACCTTCCAAGAGTCTGCATTCATTGTATGACAGCAAAATGAAATAATTGACTCACGGGTGTGGGTGTGTAATGGTGACAAATTTGAGTCTAGAAAAATTCCCCACATCCCTTCGCTAATGAGCCCCAAATTTCTATGCAAAACAAAAATAATCTCCTTGTTTCAATAAAGTACAGTGAACAAACCTGATGCTAAAACACACCTGGCTGAGTCAGACTTAATTTTGGAACAAAACACCCTGTCCACCCTAAAAGGTAAGATAATTTCTCTGAAGAAAAACAGGAAAGCTGATGTATGAATAAAGACAATCAGAAAACTTCATCAGAATAAAAATGAGTCAGCCCAAATAATCTGAATATTGTACAAGAACAGGAAAAAAGATTTAAATGTATTGAATATGAGAACAACTTAATCTGCTTGTAGATTCTGTAAATTACCTCCCAAAATACAAAGAAAAGCTGGGACTAGAATTTAAAGTCTCTATTCATATGACTATCCAGGTGAAGGGAGTCTCATATAGCCATGAGTAAGTTATGATGTTAATGTATTCGTACCAATCTAAAACACCAGAGACGTGTGTGTGTGTAAAATTTTAGTAAAATCTCTGTAGGGGTTTCTAAGTAAGTTGGCTCAAAGTTCTTGAGAAGCCTTCCAGCCCCAACTTTCCCAGCTGAGAAGGGGCCACTTCCTTTTTTCCTGGCAAACCACTAACCTTTTTCTTCATTGTATCCATCTGGAGAGCTCCTACAGCTCCTAATCCAGCGTGCTTCAGTGGAATTAAATGAGGTTTGTGTCCTTGTCATTCTTGTCACATGTTTGTACATGAATTTCAGTTTCTGATGACAGCTATACACAACCCAAGCTTTCAATCTCCCTACTTCACATCCTGACACATTTTAAAGTTCTACCTTCTGTGTACAATTTTCTGTGCAGGAGTGGAGGCAGAAATGCTGAAATACCATAAAAAAGGTTTTTATCATTATATTTCCAGTTAAATCAGAAACAGAAATTGTCAAGAATCCTGTTTCCTTGAACTTGAATCCTATTATCTGACCTTTTCTTCCCAAACCAAGACAATGAGATAGTTCAGATCTCATGTGGATTGAGAACTGATGTTACCAGTCTTTATCAAAAGATATTCAGCTAGAAGAAAAAAAGGCACTCACAGTACTTCCTTATAGAAGGTCTAATATAAAAAATGGTGTGCTTTGTCCCAAGTATTCAATTTCCTTCCAATCTGGAGCATTGGAACACAAAAAAAAAAAAGAAAAAAAAAATTAAATCTCTTACAGTGACAGTAAGATATGCAGCAGTTTACCTTTCTGAGTAGAGGGCTTCTTCTCAAGAGGAGCCTTTTACATGCATGAGACTAGAAACTGTGTGCTCTAGGTATCAATGAAAGTCTAGGAAGTGGTGGTTGTGGAGGTCATTAGAAATCTATTATTTCATCACCATCCTGCTCACATTTGATATTAAAGTGTACTGCACTCCCCATCTTTTATTTTCAGTGTAATGTATCACTAACAATTAACAAAAAATGGTATTTTAAAAGCATATAAACAAGCTGTCTTATTCTCAGATTAACCTGGTCTAAACTATAAGTGTAAGCAATAAATTTTCACATACTCCTTAATGTCATTGCCAATCTGAGGTCAATATCAACAATCCATCTCCTAGGTTTCTCAATCTGTAAATCAGATTCTTTAATCCTGTTATACATTTAATATCTTACAAACTGACATCCTAGTGTCCCTTACTCACTTCTCTGTTCAGTTCAACCCTTCTCTTGCCAGGCAAGAATGTGGTGGAATGACCATCCCAGATGACAGCTATGAGCAGTTTCACCAGGGCTTCATTCTTAGTGGTAGCTCATCTAAATACCAGTCACACTCAGTCTCAGATCAGACGATCTGGTTTCTTTTCAAATTTGCAATCTAACCTTGCTCCTTATAGTTTTGTCAGATACTCTATAATTGTCATTTGTATGTCATTTATAAATAATGAGTTTGCAGCCAAAATATTAATCTTTTCATCCTTGGGAACGAGATAAATACCTAGGCCTTCTTGGCTGAGGTGGTATGAAGTTTGTGGGCAGTTTACTTTCCTAAATAAGGACAGTGAACAGAAGTCAAGGCTTCTTTTTTCATTTCAATGTATTCAAAATCCATGACAGAAACTACAGATCTTTGGCTGAAACTATATCATAATGGTCCAAACCTCTTTGTAAACAACTTGGTTTTATAAATTTGCTTTAGGGCCATTTAAAGACAGTCATTTCTTTAATAAACTCCTTCAGTTTTCCAGATTCTTTATTAAAAACTGTTAAATATTTGTGCGTGGGACACGTGCACAATATTGCTCAAAGTCTGCCTTAGCCCCAGGGATCTAGCTCTTCCCTAAACTGCTCAGAACATCTGCTCATGCTCTTTTTTTTTTTTTTTTAATTAGGCTTCCTTCGGTTTGAAAATTGACCATATAGAACATTTTCTTTGCTTATAAAGTTGATTCTACCATCCTAAAACTATCTAAATGATAATGCAAGAAGTGTCCACTGTGGTTCCTACAGTGGGATGTTCAATATGCACAGATTTATGTGCTTTTTTAATCCCATGAGGGTATTTTCCAGGCCTCTGGTGACACATCAAATGGAGGAAAATATTCAAAGGCAGTTATCTCTCCAAAAACATATCCAACTCTTTTCAATGTTTCATTTTTACATAGAAAACAGCACTCCTCGCATCTCTGAGCTGCATTTCCGCAGATATATATAATAGGGATGCTAGACAGGATACTAATTCAGTAAGTGAGCAGTAGAAAGTACTCAAAACTGTGTACTGTAAAAAATAAGAATACTTTGTCTTCTTGTCTGCAGGCATTGACTTCAGGCCTGTTCAGAGTGCAGCTTTGTTGAAACTTCTGTTTTGATTCTAGTGAAATTTAACTTCACCATTCCCACACTGGGATGTTCTTTTTAATTTATTTTAACCCCGTTACCTTGTTTATAAATTATTTAGGCCTAGGAAGCCTTGTAAAAGCATGTTCTTTCAGTCTTCAGTTTCTAGGATGTCAGAATTGTGAGACACTTGTACAATCCCATGGCTTGTTCCATCTGTCCCCTACCACAGTTCCCCATATTAAAGTCATGATTCATACTCATTTCTTTATGGTCTGTGCATTACAGTAGTAAGTATGATGTTTAGGTTAAATAAGCAACTATGCTAAGCCTTCTATTAGTATATATTATATACAATCCTTGCCTTGAAGAGCTTCAATTTAAATAGAAATGATGGAAGGAAAAAAGGGGAGAAACAGGTAGAGTACCAAAGAAATTGAGAAATTTGCACAATCACAAGCCAGGACTTGAATTCTAGGGTCCTGTAATTCTTTTATTTCAATAAATCTCTCTACCCTTTTTACCAAGGCAAAGAATCATTCCAGCCAGGGGGAAAAAAAAAAAAAAAAAAAAGGAACACAACCACCAAAAAATATCAGGTTTAATTCTCAGGTTTTTATTCACTTGATGCTGCCACAACCAATGTTGGTCAATGACAGAGAGTGAAGTCAAGAAGATCTTGATGATTTAATGTTAGAGTACCTCAGAAAAGCAAGTTTATAAAATGGACAATTCAAGGAACATAATTAAAAAAAAAAAAAAAAAGAAGAAAACAAATTTGTCTTAAATTTAGCACAGGTACAGGATTTAAGTTTTTTTGCTTTTTATCCCCTCACAACATCCTTTGCTAAGTAGATTTTGCTGTTTATAGTTGCCTAAATATCTGTTGTGGGGTATGTTATGCCACCTTCCTAACCTAAAGAAGAAAAAAATTCATAAGCAGCTAGCCTCCTCATGGGAAAGGTAAAGTCATTATGGACGATGAAAGCTGCTTGTTCCAATGTTCAGCATGACAGACCATTTCAATAACTGCAGCGAGTATGTACCAAAGAATATTAGTCTTCATTTTCTCCTAATAATATTTGAACAGGCATTTGAAAGGAAATGTAGTGATTCATAAAGATAAATATAATTGTTTCAGGTAGAATGACAGATGATCGTCAAAAACCTCTCTCCTCCCCAGTCAGCAAGCAATTCACTGTGCACATTTAAATAAGTCACTGAAAAATTCTGCCATGGTTTCCCTATATATCTATTTTTATTTAAAGAGTTAAGTTTCATAAAAACCTCTGTGCAATATAAGTGACCTTGTTAAGGTCCTTTTTACATCTTCAGAAGAAAGATGTTCTGTAAGTGTCAGATATTGCTAACAGTAGAAATAAGAATAATACAGCAGAAACTCAAATGAATGCCATTCGCCTGTAAAGTTTAACTATATTTTAGGCTATTTCCTGTGAGTTATCTGGGCAGTAACCTATTATTTCATTATATTTAAAGTACCAAGAACCTTATCAAGATTTTATGTGATTTTCTTTATGAAGTTTCATTGCAAGTGAAGAAAGGATCCTCATCTTCATTGTGTACAGGTAGAATTAACATTATTACCTTAAAAAATACAACACATAGACTATATCCAACCTGTTGCCAGGTTTTATTTTAAAATTTATTTTAAAAACTCCAAGACCTAAACTATTCTTCTGGTCCTTCTCTTAAAACCAAACCAAAAGATAACTAGACGAGTATTTTTGTAGCCTACATAATGCTATGAAGCATTTATCTTAGAGGTATCCACAACTATCATCTGATCCTATTTTTGTTAATTCAAAATATTTGCTTATTAGTAAAACTGGGGGGTTTGCATCAAAAGATTGAGAGAGTATGTGGATAACGTATATATACAGTCACCAAAAAAAAAAAAAAAAAGGATAGCCATTGACATATTTCATAGTATGCTTTTATATTTATTACTATATCTGTTCAAGGGGAAACTGGACAGAGCTAGGGTTCTAAAACAGATGCAAGGTTCTAATTTCACAAGAAAGAAGTTAAAGTCATATCTCTTCCCACCAAGATCAGATCATTTTCCTAAAAACCCCTCCAAAATACTGAAGCATGCAACACCTAAATTCAAGCATTATTCAGTTCAGCTTAGAAACTTCAAAGGCATGAATTTTCAAACACAACTGGTGTCTTGCACTTGTTACAGAAAGTAATTTCTTATGACAGCATTAGATGAAGTGTCCCATCCTTCAAACATGGGCATAATGCAAGTGCTTTGTAGGAAGGACCTTCCACTTCCACTGTTCACTGCCTTGTACCTCTTGTGATCACTGACGCTAGTACAAATTAGGTATACAGTTATAATTTCCCAAATATAACAGATACATTTCCATGTATCTGTTTACGCGCATGATGTGCATCAGTGTTGGTGACTGTAAAAAGAAAAGCTCAATGACAAATCATTTTTGTGCATCCATGTGCATCCGAATAGAAGCATCACAATCAAGTTCAATATGGCAACTTGTAAGTGTACAGTTTCTTGAAGAGCTGTAGCTGCCATTGGTTTCTGCATTGGTGTGGTTAGTGCTTATACAATATCATCAGTGTCGTAATCAGCAGCAGTAGCAATTTGCTGTGGTTTAAAAAAGAAAAAAAAAAAAAAAAACAAAGCATTTTCCAATGTTAATTTTCCTTGAAAATTAAGGAGCTTAACAGCAGCTAAGTCATGGCTAGTTTTATGGGAAACGTAAAAGATAATAATAATGAGTTGAATAACAATAACAACGTTTAGCACTTACGTAGATCTGTGTACTTTCAAAGTGCTGTACAAATACTAAATAATTCATTTTAATTAAAAGGGCCTTGGAAAGATTAAAGCGCCCTTGAAATAAGTAAGAAGTGTCGCTCATTACCTCAGCGAGGGAAAAATTTGGCCCTGACTACCTTTATGTTTGAAAATTAGTAAGAAAGTAACACTGCAAACTAAACTTAGGGGTAAAAAATGGAATAAGCTTCTGGAAATCAGTGAAGCTACTTGCACAAAAGCTGTAAGATCAAACCCTAACCTATACATCACACCTTTTCCCCTTTGTCCCTCTTTCTCCTTATTCCAGAGATTTCAGCTTTTCAACAAAAACTTTCAAGGCAAAAAGTCCCACTGACTTTACCAGGAGCAGTCCCTTAGCAACTTTTATGTGCTTTCTAAGAAGGTGTTTGTGTTTCTGGAAAGGTTCTGTTTCACGTCAGCTGTGGTGTTCATAGCTATAAAATGAAGGTTTTGTTTGGGGGGTTTTTTTGTGTGCAAAACCACACCTTTCTGAGAACAGAGCTTGCTCTCGGTGCTCCTGCCACCAGCCATCAAGAGAAATGCTGCACTTCCTATTAGAGACCTCCTTTTTGTTCCTTTTAAGAAGGAAGTTGCCAGTAAAAGAGCAGTACACTGCACCGACTTTCACAGCCTCATTTTACTTGTGTTTTACACTTTGCTAGGAGCTGCTCCTCCAGGGTTACAGTCGCATACCAGTTGCCATTCTCCCAGTCATACTGGCCAAGATGTCCGGGCTGCATGAAGCAAGCAAGCAAGCGTATGCTTCAGCTTCTTCTCACAACTAAAGGCTATACTGCCTGATGTACAAAGTTTCAGTTTCTTTCCTCATACGACTCTCTACCTTTCCCTCTTCTGACTCACTTTTCCCTTTCATAACAGATCTACATGGATTTGAGATGCATATCTCAATCTTGCTTTTCATTTTCCAAGCATACCAACTTGTAATCCATGAAGCATTAAATTCTCAAAGGCAATTTTTCTAGTGCAAAAACAATTTTGTACTTAATTGATCCATGTAGTGCTACAATAAGCCCAGCCAGTTATTACTATCTCTAATGAGAAGGAGGAAAAGATCCCTGTGGGTATTGAACTTCATAGTTGTTCCTAACCATTTTCAGCAATCAGTTCCAAAGATAATTTAACTACATTTATATAAAATGCTCTTTCTGTTTTTCAGAGGTATATTAGTTTCTCAGTATTAGTGCTCTCAGAGGTCACTGGTGACAAGTCGATCTTTAGAAGCATACCATACCTACAGCAGGCATTCTGCAAGTGTGCAAGAGCAGTGAAGTCCTGATTTCTGGTCATCAGTTTTTATGAGAAGGAGCAAGGAATTGCTACTTACATCCAAGACCTTATAAACTTGTCTTTGGAAAAGGTGGGGAAGCGTACCACGTAGGGATCTTATGTTCTCCTCTGGAGGAGGTGGTACAGGAGAAAAAGCAGGGCATAAATTAGAGGAGTCAGCACAGATAAAATTAGGGGAATAGTATACAAAAAATAATCAGCAATTCTGAATTACTTTTGGAAGGCAAGATATGCTGTTTGTAAGGTTGGACAAAATTAGGTGAATGTGTTTGGTGGAATAGCCTGTCTACATACTTTTAGGAGTAGTTGTCATGTGACCACAGCCTGAATGAGAAACTACTATTCAGGATTTCATGTCTGCCTATTCCAGCACTTGCAAAATGCCAGGGCTCTGGGCTTGAACGTTAACTCAGTATTTTTAGAGGACCAAAGATTAAGCTCTGGAATACAAATTTTAAACAAGCCAAAGATTTTTATGAGTGAAAGGGAGTGAGAAAGGGGAAAAATGGGTAATATTCCGGTACTTTGTGCTCCCAAATGAGAAACATGAATCACTTCTTTTCTAGTCCATGATCTGCAGTGGACTCACTGACTTCTAAGAAGCCTAAATGCCTCACCATCCCCATCTTACAGTATGGGCAATGACTGACTCACATCAGAAATAAATGAAAATACAAGTATTGCAAATAATTTTTCTTACCATGAAGTGGAGAAAAAGAAAGAAATCTGTGTAACAGTTTTGAGAAGATAGGACATATTAGGCAGCTATGTTTAACATTTTCCATTATGTAAAGTTTATATTATCTGCATATTCTTCCTCTTTCACAATCTCTAATGAAGGTCAAGTATGTCACAAGTTTAGCACCTCTCCTATGGGCATCTTGTGTTTAAAAATAGATGGCATCTGGTTATGGATCCCCTCTGTCATGAATGGCTAGTAAGACCTTGAGTGAACCAGAGCAGACCTCAGGGGAATTATTCCTTGTACAGAGGATCAACACACAGTCAGACTCAAGTCCACTTCTGTTTTGTCTCTTGTGATTTTGCCTTTTGGACCTTAGTGATATTTAATACATTGATATTTCTGAGACACTCTTGTATTACAGCTTTTCAGGCCATAAATTCAGACAGATCGGGTAGGGTCACAAGGAAATTAGAGCTATCTCTTCAAGATGTATGAAGTTCAGCCACAGTTCACAGTCACAGTGACTGTATTTTCCAAAGCATCCTGTGCAACGCGATAACATGAGCTTCTATCAATCAGCCAACAACAAGGAATAACAAAATGTCACTGTGAATGTTATTTCTGAAAGGCAATGATATTCACTAGAATTTGCGCAGATTACTGAGAACAGGTGTGCAGCAAAGTTGATTCCACTCATTTGTATTAATAGGCGTATTAAGGTATTGTATCTTATCACGTTAATTAGTTAGAGTGAATTGAGTTAAGGAGTTGACTTAGCAACTAATTAAAAATTAATGAGGGGCCATGCAGTGAAAAGTAATCTTTATGCTGCAGCAGGTAAGCAGAAATACTGCTTTGCTGCTAAAATTGGAGGCCTTTTGCCTTTTCCCCTGCAATAGCTGAGTGAACTCACACAGTATGCTGGCAAGGCATTGCTACCAAGCTTTTTCTAAAAGTTTTAAGCATATTTGAAGGTGTGAATAGCAACAAACAAACAAAACCTCCAATTTCAGATCCTGAAGATCGGCAAAAGAAGTAAGGAATGGATAAGCATTCCAGGCACCTGGAACAGCACAGCTAGATTAGCAAACCTGGCTTCACGCATTTTACTTTCTTATGGCCCACTTGCATTATCCAGATAAATCTCTCAAATATCTGGAATATAAGACAGCCAGCTCAAACTTTTCTGTGTAACAACAGTACAGAGGAGTCACCTTCTGTTGATGACGATTTTCTTTTTTCTAGTACATTTAAACTGCAGTTTTGAGTCACTATCATCTACAAGTACACCCACGTAACACAAATAATATACTGCTTTAGTAACATGTGTCCCTTTGTGTTGCAAGATCTGAATCACAGAAAATTGCCTGCCCAGGCACAGACCTGTGCGGTCCACCTCTATGCCAAAATAAGCTTGCTCTCTACAATTATTCTGAAAGGATTGTCTCGACTGGTAGAAGTTTCAAGGCGTGAGATCTCTGCCTCTTCTCTGGCAGAGGATACAACAAACCAACGATTTCTAGAGCTCAAAAGTCTTTTAACTTCTATATTTTCTTCTCAAAAGGTCTCTCCACTGACCTTAGTTTTTCTGAAGAATGCAAAATATGGCAGCTATTTTTCCCCACTGTTTGTACAGTTCGGTTACCTGTAGACAGCTACACAGAATCACAGGGAGGTAGAGATTAAAAGGAAGCTTCAGAGATCATTTAGTACAACCCCCTTGCTCAAAGCAAGGTCAGCTAGAGCAGGTTGATCAGGGCCTTATGCAGTCAGGTTTCAAACATCTCCATGACAGAGACTCCACAACCTCTCCTGGCAACCTATTCCAGTATTTGATCACCTTCACAATTAAAAGGGTTTTTTTTCCTCTGCTAAAGCAGACTTTCTTTTGTGTCCATTGCCTCTTGTCTTGTCACTGGGCAACACTGGAAGAGTCTGGCGTCGTCTTCATGGATATGACACAATATGACAGCCTCACCCCAAAGCTTTCTCTTCTCCAGCCTGAACAGTTCCAGCTCTTTTAGGCTCTCCTTGAATGAGAGATACTGCAATCCCTTAATGAGCTTCACAGTTGTTGCTGGACTTGCTCCAGCATGTTCACATCCCTCTTGCATGGGGGAGCCCAGTGCTGGACACAGCACTCCAGATAGTGCCTCACCAGTGCTGAGCAGAGGGCAAGATCCCCTCCCTTAGCCTGCTGGCAACGCTCTCCCTCATGCAGACCAGGAGGCTGTTAGCCTTCTGTGGTGCAAGACTAGATTATTGGCTCATGTTCAACTTGGACTCCACAGAAGCCCCAGGTCCCTTTCTGTCAAGCTACTTCCCAGACAGGCAGCCCCAGGAGGTACTGGTGCGTGTTACTGTTCTTCTCCAGGTGCAGGACTTGGCACTTCCCATTATCAAACTTCATGAGATTCATGCAGGTCCGTTTCTCCTGTTGATGTCCCTCTGAATGGTAGCCCAACTGTCTGGTGTATCAGTCCTTTTGAATCTTCTTTTGAGCAAAGAGTATGCATTGGGTCATGCAAGTCCACAAATGAGTTGAATTACATCCATATAATGGGATAAGTGCCCTTTTATTTATTTTTAAATTCAGAATAATAAATCTGTCCTAAAATTGCACAGAAAGGGGAAAAAAACCCCGAACTGTTTTCAAAAGCAGAGCAAAATCAGGAAACTAGGAAAATAATGTGCACTGATCATTGGCTCCCTTTGTGACTATGGGTAAGCCTTTCATCTTCATGTTTCCCATTTGATGCAAATGTGAAAGCTGATGAGAAACAGTAATCTTAATGGAAAACAGTGCAGTGTTGATTCTAATTTAGATTTAAAATCTTATTCCGTGAACATCCTATCCATCCTGATCCATATCCTCTACTTCTCCTACAAGTGTTCAAGTAATCTTCTTAGTACTGAATGTCTTTTTTTTTTTTCTTTCTGGCAGCAACATTTTCTTCAATACGGGTGATTCACATTAAAGAAGTCATCTGCCTTTACTACTCAGCTCACTTAAGTAGTGAGTTAGCTATACACACGGTATAACTAGTGCAGCCACTGTGTCCTGGCGGAAGTGTAATTTATTGGCACACTGGCAGCAAGGGTAGTAGTGGTAGGCCAAGGGATTCATGACCAAATACATCCTGCATGACTAATAACCTAGAGATGCTCAATGAGAGCCACTACAGACTAGTCTTGGTGCTACTAAGGGTCAACAGTAAAGCACAGTACAATTCATATAAGACAGAGAGACTTCACACACACACACACACACGAAAAAACCCAAACCAAAACCAACCACAAAGCTGAAACCCTCAGGGTTTATTCTGAAGAGAATGACTCAGCTTTTTCACCTTTTCAAAATACGAAAGATTAATTATTTCTGAAGTACTTAAAATCAAAGAATCGTAATTTTGTCATGAATCACTAGTGCTGTTTTGTATGAAATATTGATGTTTTCTTGGAAGGCATTTATCCAAATACCACCCAGACTCAATTTTACTTAGTTTTTGAGATCAAAAAACATATTATCTAGGATGGCATAATGAAAAAATACATTGTAATGATAGGATAAAACGGCACAGAGCAAATATATAACTTATTCTGATCAGGAAGAGTTTAATGGAAAACTTCAAAAAAAAAAAAAAAAAAAAAAAGAGTTTCCATGATATGGAAAGAACGAGTAACAAAAAGCTACAAAGAACCATATACTCTGAGGTCCTTGTTCAGAATGCATATTATACAAGCATACTTCTTGTCCACAGAGATTATAACCACAGTACGTGACAGAGCACTTGAGGGGCCTTCTGTATTCCAGGATAATCCCATAACCCAGCCAGATATTCAAAAACCTGCTCTCAATCTGTTTGAAAATAGTCTACAAACCCCAAATGCATCTGCAATAATCAACATCAGAATCATGGTAGGAGAGACCCTCAGACTTTCCTTTTGGACCAAAGCTACCAAAAGAGATGAGTGGAAAGCTAGAGACTGACTGAGCGAGTAGATACGCCACTATGGCTGCTCTAAGTAGGGTATACATCCATAGTTCACTAGGAATAACAAGTAAGGAGCCTACAGCCAGCCTCAGTGGCATTCTTGCAGGAGCATAACACTGAAGGGCAGTTATTTCAGTCTCATTCTGACATAGAGATCTCTCAGCACTATTTTGGAACCCCTTTTACTCCAGCGAGTTGCAGCTAAAACATCCTGTTGCCAGATCACACAAGGACCTCATGTGTGCCTCCAGAATTCAGCCTGTTATCATTATTTACCCAATTACAACAGCAACCAACAGCCACATCTTCATTTCTTAACAGACTAGGATAGCAGCTTCCAAGCTTTTTTGCCAGAAACACCTCTTTGGGCTCATGATATGCGTGTAGTTCTGAATTTCACTTTTGCAACTGAATTTCCAGTTGGCTCCTGACTTCTTGCATTGTTGCCATAATCATAGGGTTTGGAACTGGCAAATTCAGGAGTTAGTCTCCAAATGCTCAAGGTCATAAACTAACAGAGATCTGATAAATGTTAGGCAGAAGTCCAAAACCACACTGGGAATACGAAGAAAGTAAGGATCCTGGAGTGTGTTGATGAAAAGGTAAAGTCATAACAACTCAGGAAGATTCCAAATCTTCAGCTACCTAATACAGTTGTGTCTTCTTGTCAGCACCTTGCAGTCTTAGGATGGAGCAATTAGTAAAAGCCTTCTTATGTATTTGCTTTATTTTTGGGGATGTATATAATGTTCAGAGCTCAAAATTCTGCCATGGCCCTTGAAAAGAAAAATCAATAAAAAATTCTGGTTATGTTGGAAAACAGATCTTTGTGTTTTCCAGGTGTCTTCCTGGCACAGATGACCTTTCACGATAAATATCAAGTTGGAATATTTGGGTGCGTTGGGATTTTTCCATTTTGTTTTGCTTTTAATAAGTCAGTATGACAGCAAGCCAAGATTAAGCAGTGAGAAAGAGCCAAAGTATTCTACCCAGCTTCACAGTGCCTGCAGGCTATGCCAGCTACAATACCTTTCAACAACATTCTATGTCTCATTGTGAGGAATAAAAGACTAAAAAGCCTCTTTGGCAAAAGTGGCTGAGACATTAAGGATAAAATGAATGTTTTGGGGGGGGAGGAGGGGGAAGAGAAAAGAAAAGCCACAGTGAAACAACCTGCAGCTGACACCATCTGTTCTGAAAAAGCAGGGCCAGCGAACTCCATAAAAAATATTTGGGCTAATTGCCATCCACAGACACTGTCTGTTTTCTTGTATTGTGCAGAAGCATTGTGGGTTTTTTTGGTTTTTTTTTTTTTAATACTCAGGCTTGTGCAAAGGGCAAGCAAGCCAAACTTGATCATACAGCCCAAGGAATTTCCTTCTACCACTTAAGCATACAAAAGCATGTAATGATCATGTTTACAGGAGGTCTTCCAGTTTATCGGGGAATTAGGAACAGCAGACTTTTAGGGGCCAGAGAACCCTGTACACTAAGTATATTATTTCTACTGACCTAAGATAATCTATGTAAGATAATCTATGTTGATTTCCCCAATATTTATCAGTTGGAGAATGGATGACTAAAGCACACAGTGACTGGTGTCATGCAGCATGTGTAAAAATGGAACATGAGTTTTCATTAACTGTTGGATTTTTTTTAAATCACTACTAAGACTTTTTCCATAACTCTGTCCCCTATTCTTTCCTCACCTCAAAAGCGGAGGAATTGCCATTGCTTTTCACCACTCACATGTAAATTCTTCTGCCTTTGTTTCACAGTGAAGATCTTAAAGCCTATTTTTTATTCACTACCAACCCCGGTGTTTATGCAACACCTAACAAAAAAGGAGCCCTCATCTAGTACAACAGTCACCACCGCAACAGGAGCAACGGTCTATTCCCATGTGACTTAGCAATCACTCATATAGCTGGAATTTTTGTAATTTTCACTGAATTTGTTTCTTCAGATTCAAAAGTGCTTAAGCAATTGTTTGACTGACAGAATAATGACATTGTGAGATTCAAAGCATTTTGAATTTTTTCAGTTATCAGCGTATATACACTGGGTTTTGTTGCCTATGTGGTTCTCATCCATGTATCCTGGGTACTGCTAAAATCTTTATGTGAAAAACAATGATCATTTCAATGGACATTATATATTTCTTGTTTTCAGCCAAATTGAAGTTATTTTAATTAAATCATGTGCACATGCATTGATTAATGGCAGAAAAGTTAAAAGAATTTTGCAGAGGTAGAAATAAAAACAGAAAAATATGGGGAGGAAAGGGGAAAGGGGGAGAAAAAACACTCCAACACATGTGAGAAACAAGCTCCAAGGCATTGTCCCTTCCTTGCCTAGGCACTTCATCATGATTTCATGAGATTGCACAAGGAGATAGCACCCCTCAGCCTGCCAAGTCCTAAATTATTACACTTTATCATTATTTACTATTATTATTTATTTTTCTTCTCATGTGCCCAAATCATGACACAAGCTTGAGTGAGAAAGACTCAGTGTGTGTATATATGTACACATACACATTATTAATAGGATTATTCATAGTTGCATCACAGTAGTACTGGAACTACAGATAAATTAAAGTCTCTTCACCCACATTCACCAGGCCAACAGTCCTAAACCCATAACCCTCTGAAACCAGGAAATCTGAAGTACTGGCTGAAGGAGGCCTGTGGCAAGACCAGAAACAGTCCAGATTTCTGGAGATCCACTCAAGTGCTCTGAAGGTGACACTTTTCAAGAGAAAGAAGAAAATTAAAGAGGAGAGCGAGTTAAGGTATGATGGATGTTGTGTGAACTCAAAGAGCTGAAGTAAAGGCCACACATTTCAACGCTTGAAGAAATTTAAGAGACCAAGCATTCAGTCTTTAGAATGAATATTTTTTCTAAGATCTGGTTCATCATTCATAGTGCTAAGAAGAATGATTTCTTGCAATGAGAATGAGCAGATGCAATGTAGCAGATCCACAGCTGCTATTAATTGTCATAGTTTCATATGATTTTGATGAAGGCAGGCCAATATACATCAGCTGCGTATCTATCCTGCACTGTGCTCATGCATTTGTTGCCCATATGTTAAAAGTTAACTAGGACTTCCAGGCTAGAGAAGAAATTTCATTCTGGATTAGGAAAAGTACAATTTCTCCCTTTCCAATGCAGTGGAAGATCATGGCAGAGCTGAACTTGAATCCAACACCTGTGGACGTAATTTTGATCCTGACACAGAGAGACTACATCAAGTTGGAAAGTAGTTGCACAAGTTCAGTCCTTAGAATGGGGATTAAAATACTTCTTTGTGTTCTGAAGATCTATGCACTTTTGAGACACACAGTTGCTAAGAAAATAGGGACAATACTGGCACCTGCAAAAGCTCTCTAGTGGCAGTATTTTAACTAATTTCAAGTTCTACTCACAGAAAATAAAACAGCAATTCAGACACCAGAACACAAAACCCAAATAAATTTGAGAATGTAGTGAAAAACAGCCAGTGCACACATGCACCTTCCTTGTCCTCCTCACATTCCCCAAGATCTTTGTAACATGCAAACACACTCTTCCTGTGAAACACACAAACACAGCATTTCATATATTGGAAGCCTCTTGTGGCATTTAAAGTTGGAACAATACTGTGTGGTTGAGTAAAATTTCAAGGCTCAAAGAAATCATTCAAAATTCATTTCTGTACCACTATGTGAAAGAATGGATCTCTGAGAAAAATGGTAAGATCTGATCCCCTATATCCAGTAAAATTTAAAAATATCATTACACTTACCTGAACACTTCAGGGTATTACATATATCTGGTATTACAGATTACTGTCTATTAAGGAAGCCCACTGCTGAAGTTTCTGAACTAGAGATGAGACACACACCCCTATTTGCTGAATATACATGTTTTTCTGTATATATAACTTTACTCTGGTATTTTATCTCATGGGAAAGAAAACAAATCAAGAAGTTTGCAAAGCAGTTCTGCTTTTCATTTAAGATATTAATTTAAATAAAATAAAACTGCTTCTTTTTGAGAAAAGGCATAAATAGCAAACTTGATGGAAGAAAGATATGAAAACATGTCTCTCTGTTGTCCCTCCTTCCTTCCTTCCTTCTAAACAGTGGAGGTGAAATAAAGTTTATCTGCTGCCTAAGCGTAGGTCACCTCTATTAAAGGTGATTGTGGTCTCTACTTTCACTGACCAGACCAGTTCTTAATCCTAGAATTTAAAACACCTGGCTAGTTTTCACACTAGTCTCTTCCATGAATTTGTCCTACCAAGCAGTTTCAATAAATTCCTTTTCACATCTACTTCCCTTCCACCAAGGAGTCAGACCAAAATAGAAATTTATTACATTTACTGGCATGGAATCAAATCTCATCTCAGCCAAATCTGAGAAAATTGTATTGTTCTTTATTAGAAGTTAGAAACCAATTCCACAAACAATGGCCAATTAGTTTCTATAATATTCTGTGAAGCTGTACTGTCCTGATACAGTAGGTGAAGATTGGCAAAGAGGAACTGAAGCTCAAAGCCTTGATGGCATGTCAGGAATCTATTAAGGTACTCATAGTTCCCCCTCACTTCCACCTCCTGCCCAAAACATGACCAAAACATGACCACCTCCTGACCAAAACAGGAGTTGTTCTGTTTTTCTCACCCACACATTCATTTTTGTTTATGCTGTTAAGAAGACTGTACCCATAATTTTCAAAAGCAAAAGACCAAAGCTGTGTGAATTCATGCTTCTGCCTCCCTTTTTTTTTTTTTTAATTTGCATTGTATTATCTAAAGTATCAGCATGCAAAGGAAAGCACAAGTCTGCCCGGAGAGCTAACTACACAACAGTCAAAAGCTAAGCCAGTTGCCAGAGTACGTTTACAATGAGTTCACAAACCCTCATGTATACAGTCAACTTTTACTGTATCCATTGACCAAAGCCCTGTACACAGCAAAAGCAAAATACAGATTTTTTGGTGGCCTTTTGGTTCATTCAGAAAGCACATCCCAAATTTTAGCTAAGAAACAAGTGAAAAATTGGTGAGACAAATGCACAGGCAGGTCAGGAAGAGGTGACACCATAGCAATAAGATGCAAAGAGTAGATAGTTTGCAGTGCTAGTCTTTGAGCTCTGTGGCCATCTACCTAAATAGCAGCTACAGCTGTCCTCATTTGTAGGAGATTTAAATTAAGAAATGCCCTGAGGGTAAAGACAAGAATCCTACTTTTTAAGAAGCTGTGAAAAAAGAAAAAAACAAGTGGTGACATGGTCCAAAAGCAATAGGAGAGAAAGACATAAATAACAATATCCTGATTCTTATGCAAGGATGGTTTTGTGAGCACAGTGACAGAGAGAAGAAAGATAGCTGGTTAACATGATCAACCTGATTGACAAGTTTTGATGGTGTAGCCAAATCTTTAAAAACATCTGAGACCAAGTAAGGACGTGCTGGACTCCAGGTGCTCAGAAATTACTTCTGCCATAAAGCCATCAATATTTTGCCAAAGAAGTAGTAAGTTGTAATGATTGTCATCTTTGCTCAGGTAAAATGACCTCAGTGGTGTCATAGCAGCTATACACCCAGCAGAGAAGAATGATTTGCAGTGAGATGCAGGTGGGATAAGCTGGCAGCCCTCAAGGGGCTGATTATAATCCACAGCATGTAGTTTTGCAGTGTAAGCAGTACAGGACAGACCCTTTCAGTCTGGTTTTGCTGTCATGTGCTCTCAAAACTCCTGGTGTTCCCCAAAAACACTGTCTACATTTGTTCTCAATATAGGTAGCCCTTAGACATGTAGCTCCACGGAATATTCCCAGCAGTAATGACTACTTTCCCAAGAAGGGTTTGTGGAATCATATGTGAGTCTGACTCCAGCTGAATTATTCATGTGTCAGAAATTAAACACATGCAGAATCGTGTCTGCAAGAATTGAGCCCAAGTGAGTATCTCTGTGTAGGGGAAAAAGGCCCTGTTTGCAGCTCTCCTATTTTGTATTATGGGATACACACTTCATGGCAAGTTTATTCAGCAAAAATCAAAGCTCTTACATGCACTTTATTATGGAAGGAAGCATAGCTATTTTTCAGAAGTAAGCTATTATTTCACATTATACCTTTACGAAACTGGAAAACACATTTGACCTCTTTTTTTTTTTCCTCAAAGACATGATTTTCACAGAAGGTACAAGTGTCTTTTTTATCTCTAAAAAATTCTAGATTTCCTTGTTGCCACAACTCTCCACCCTACCCCACAACTGTTTTTCAAACACATGCTTCTTCAGGCCTGTGTTTACCAGATCATAAACAAGTGTTGAAATATTTGCTTTAAAATTAGTATTTCCAAATGATAATGAGTCCTTGTTTATAAGAAGAGTACTAGAATAGTTAATGCAAGAAACAAAGCAAAAATCTGTGTATTTTGAGGTGTGTCAGTACACCTGCAAAAACCGCACATACATGAAAAGAAAAGCCATTTTCAGAGCCACATCTGATCCTACCTGAGTGCTCTCATGGACTTATGAGGGAATTCTATTAGCTGGCAATCTGGAGGTAGCTTACATAGAATCATAGCATAGTTAGGGTTGGAAAGGACTTCAAGATCATCTAGTTCCAACCCCATGGCAGGGACACCTTACACTAAACCATGTCACCCAAGGTTCTGTCCAACCTGGCCTTGAACACTGCCAGGGATGGAGCATTCACCACTTCTTTGGGCAACCTGTTCCAGTGCCTCACCACCCTCGCAGTAATGAACTACGTCTTCATATTTAACCTGAACTTCCCCAGTTTAAGTTTAAACCCATGGACCCTTGTCCTGTCACTACAGTCCATACTTCTTCATTAGTCTGCTTCCAGAGCATGTGCCCTTGCGCCTTGCATGTTCATGTATCAGGAGAGTAATGTATTCAATGCGTCAATGATGCCATTCCCCATTTTGCTGTTACTACCGCCACTCCCTACCATCTCCCTGTTTTCCACACTCAGATTGACTTCCAAAATATACTCTGGTCCTGCCTAAAGCATGACTTCTTTCAGCTGTAGCATTCATTCCTCTGAAGAGCCACTGTTCAACATCCTTCTTCTAATGAGAGGTAATTTCATGGACACACCAGGGAGTTTTCTCTCTCTAGTTGATTTATTCACAGGCCTTTGTAGAAAACTGAAAAAGAGCTGACAAAGTTCAAATATTTCCTATTCTTCCACTTGCTCAGTCATTTCCCTTTGTGTCAAAATCAACTTTATGGATAGACACAAATTTTGCTTATAGCTCTGTTGGCTCTCTCCTAGTCTGTCTTTAGTCACTTCAGACTCTCTGCAGAGTTAATCACTTCCTTCACAAAGTCATTGGACAATACTGGATTTGATTCTCACCACAGTAAAATCCCATTAAAATCCTGATGTTTCCATTTTATGTGTCAACATTAACACAAACAGGAGCACTTATATTTAAGATGGATAACTAAGAAGAAAAATAAGAAAACCTTTTTCTATTAATCTTGCAGTGCTTAGCACAACACACAGTTGTGAATCCCCAAATTTATGGGTTAAGTTCTCTTGTCTTAAAAAAATTTGAAAAATCATATCCCAATTTTGTGCACGTTCATTTTAGGCCATAATACATTTAAATATTACCAGATTGTATAGAAAAATAAAACCTCAAAGGAACCTCTGATGACTGGGGGGTAGAGGAGGGAAAAGAGAGAGTGGGGGAGAGTGAGAGAGAGATAGAGAATGGAAAAGATCAAGCTCTAACTGCTTCTAGGATGTTGGAGGTTAAAGTTCAGGTTTCTCATCAGAATTAGGCACTGTGCTATCATCTGCTCTGCAACTGCATTTCATCTGCACTAGAAACTCCATTCTGGATCTACAAAACCTTCCTAGCAAAATTATAACTGAAAATAGCAAAACTCTGAAAAAGACTTTGTTTATAAAGATTAATCTCTCAAGTTATTTCTTCATTAGAGAACAAAACATCTCAATTTGTTAACTTTTAAAAAACATATATGATTTTTAGGTAATGCATCAGTATAAAATACAGTGAAACCACCATTAATATTTCTCTTTGACTATTCCAGGTTCCAAAAATTACAACACGCGGGAGATATAACTCACATCTTCAACCTTTTGGTATGCCAATGGACTTGATTTTAATCCAATGCATTTAAGTCTGCTGTGCCTGTTAATTCTTATCTGGGTTACTACTGACCATGAGACAAAGCTCAGCATTCAACCTTTTTAGAAACAACCTTTTAAAAGCAGAAGATATTTTGAGAAACAAACAGAGGAAATGAATGAAGTGGTGTGAAAAGTAAATGGTGCACAAGTATCTCAGGGCATACTCCAGATGAAGAGAAAGAGACTACAGTTCTGCTCCACACAGACCATGGTGACCACTAGCTAGCTACTCCAGACCCTTCTGAAGCTCCAGATAACCTGCAACGTATATAATTTGCTCAGGGTTAACTTTATGCAAGTGTTTCTTATTGGATAGGAAAAGCTCAGTCAGCATGACACAAAGCTTTGCATAACTACCTCAGTAGCAGCAGCTGTGGCTTGGTGCAAGCACAGTGCCAGTCAAATATCAGAAAGAACTATGATATCTTCTGCACTATCACTGAATGCAAGACACTGCTTGAAAAGTTTCTCTGATGATCAGGAAGACAAGCACAGGTTCATGCCAAAAAGAATTGCTGAGCTGACCTTGGAGCATTTCTCCCACTCTGCTTTTGTAAGTACACAGGTGAGCAAGGATTAAATGTTCAGAAGACCCATGATGTCATCTCAGGAATTGTTGTCATCTGTTCTCATTGAATAACAATGCTTCATTTGGCAAATGTAATTTCCATAAGTAAAAAGACTTTTGTTCCTCTGCCATTATTTCTTAGCCTCTCTTACCTCACATGTTCTGCAAAGTCAGCAATGACAAATTCTTTGGATCTTTCCCCTCAACCCCTTCTCTGACCTTCCTAAAGGCTGTCCCCACCTGAAGGATGTCAAAGTTTTCTGACATCCCAAAAGCATTCCTTACTGCCTTTTCCTTCTCCAAGGCGGTCTTGGAAAATTTCAATTTTCTATCCAACTCAAAAATACAAATTCCCATCAGTATTGTCACACCATGTCTCTTCCTGTATCACACATTGATCTTCAAATTGTGGGTTTTGCCAACTTTTTAAACTTTTAGCTTTTAGGTTAGGAAAAGTGTGTCAGTTTGGATCCTGGACAGTTTCAAAGTCACGGTTGTTATTTAGCAAGATAGAAATAACAGTCTGCATTTTTGGTGTATTATTATGGGAAGAATGCACTCAAAAGGTCAGTCTATTGCCCTGCATCTTAGCTCAAGTCTTCAGCTGCCATAGGTTTGCAGAAGCCAGAACCAGTTTCACCCAAGGACAGTCTGCCTTCCATGGTACAATGGTTCACACTGAGTTCCAGACAGGACTCCATCCTGGGGCAAAGAAACTCCTTTCTCTGAGTATTTCAGCACTTCCTCTTTTGTCTGAAACTTCTAAAGAATCATAAAGAAGGAATGTATTAGTGGCTGCGAAAGCTGACTCAAGCTTTTTACCGAAAAATGGCTTGGTGTGTCAGTGCTAGTAATATTTGGTACTTTCCTTACAGCCTGGGTTATTTGAAGATGTGGCTACATGATACCTCAAGAACTGGAAACTAATTTTTATTTTAAATCATCTGGTGAAGAAAGATCAAAAAACCTTTCCCAAATGCACATCTAAGGCTCAGAAGACAATGAAAATCTCCCTTCCATTTTTTTTAATGAAGTCGTGTTTTTTCAAGTGACCACAGTTTTTGAGCACTGATGCATGAAGGCTGGATGTTTTCAGCTGTCAAGGGTATACTCCACAGACAATAAGTAAAAGTTTTACATATGCACTGATGTATAGTAGGGCTTGGTACTGCCACGGCCTAAGTAGATCAAGAATGCACTTCAGCAATTAGAATGGAAAGTGTCTATATACATATTAAAACTCTGGCAACAATCGACGACGTATGTGTGCACATGCTTATCTGGATATGTTTATTTTTTATAAGACAGATGCCACATACTAAGTAATGGGTAAATTTATATTTCTAATGGAGAAATATTATTGTCCTATTAGGAAATTTCAGAATGTTGGGAAAGTACAATGCAGAAGTATCTGTACGTTGGCCCTATTCTAAAATTCTTTTTGAAGCCATAATTTGCCATTGTTAGACACTTGACGAAATATTTTCTTTTTATGTACTTACATAAAATTACATTTTCTGTAGAAGAAAAGTTCTCATGAATGAATCAGGTTGCAAAAATTAAGTCATATGGCAAATATTAAAACTAAACCAACCCTTATAGGAGGTGCTCTTAGACTGCTCAGTGCAAAAGTATCACTGGTTGTACATGGATACACCAGTTGAGCACAATACCAGAAGGACATGGATCTGTAGAATTCAAATTATTTTTTGAAGAATGCTTTCATTGTATATCTATACACCATAATACGTAGGAGCGTGAATGGCTTCCTTCGCACTTCTATACCTTAGCAGATTAATGTAGAGTATTTAGCTTACATTTTGAGAATGGTTACAGCTGTGGCAGATTTTGATTCTCTGAGAATGTTAAAAGCAAAATAAATGAGGTTATACATGAGGAAGACTATCAATTATTGCCATTTCCTTGTGCATTCACAACTTACTTCAGAAGACAGAGAAATAGCTTTCTGTTTTGTACCTTAGAAAATTATTCATTCACCTAAGGATTCCAGCTGTCGGGCTGGACCTAATTTGAGTCACTAGTTAGCATGATAGTTTCTCTTTGTATAAATGGAGATTTTTGGACCATCTCACACGTTGAATTCTGGTCTGCCGGCATTTCATAGTCTATTTCTATAACAGAGTTAAGCTCTATAGCCCCCTGAACTTTCTCTGAAGAATATTTGCAGGGATGAATATATAACACAAAAACACTTGTGATAATGGTATTTGTGGCAAATACTACAGGGTAAAGCAGCAGGAAATACTCTTGTTTCACCCTCCTGTTGCATATCTTCTAGCAGCCAGCTCAAGTGAGGTTATGCAATCTGCTGACCAGCTGGCATTCTCACATCAAGTTTCTTTTAAAAAGCATCATTTAGACTCATGCTAGCTGCTGCTGTCATTACTTTTTTACAGTTATTGCAATTCTGCTTCCAAAGAAACTGTTAATTCAAAAACAAAAAAAACCAAACAACAATTTTCGATTAAAGTACATAATTGTTCAACAAATGCATTCGTAAATTCAGAGGTAGAATTACAGAATTTTGAACACCAAGCAACAGCTAAGAACTTTTAAATACTATTATGAACACTGATGTTTCATACTTGTTAAATCACTGGAAGACATTGTTAAGGAGCATAATGTCTGCTACAAGGATTATGTGAAGATTTATTTAATGTCTAGATGTCATAAATATATTAATCTATACTAGGTCTTCAGTTTTAAAAATCCTGTTAAAGAGTAGCCTGCCTCTTGCAAGTGGAGCTCTTCTATTTTACATATAACTTGTATTTTTTACTAGTAGTATAAAACTGAATATACATTCCAATATACAAGGAGGAGAGAGTTTACACCCCATTCATCTCATCAGCACTGCTCCATGATGTCCAGATAATTTTAAAAATACCTTTCTTCTTTCCTTAAGCATCAAGACTTAAGGGCATTTCCCAGTATAATTTCATGTTACTACCAAAGTCAAGCATACATATTTTGCATATAAAATAAGCATCTTTTTAATGACTATGAAATGTCAAAGCGAAAAGGTATAGCTGATAGCTCTCATAAGGATGACAAATCTACTTCTGTAAATCACAGAATAGGACTAATCTGATATTTGTAAGGAGTCTACCACTTTGATTATTTTTAACTTTCTGTGGAAAGCACAAATCTATGGCACTTACTAGTGATATTTATGGTAGCACAGTGCAGACTTTAAAATTAATGAGACAATATTTGTATATTGTAGCCATTTAGTAGAGGCAGGATAAAAGAGAGAGAAGTGCACTAAAGAGGCAGAATTCAGACCTGGATTAACATTACGCTTCAGAATAGAACTGAAGTTCAGATTTGTGCTGGAAGCTCTGCCCTAAATAGAGAGTAATATCTTACCCAAGAGTAAAACAAATCTCATAGGCTGTCTTAGTAAAGTTTCAGCTCACAACTATAAAAACCTCACAAATTACTAATATTTTCACTTTCTTGATCACACCTCAAATTCATATTAACCAATTTCACACTGTAAAATTAATGAGTTACATCAAGGTACAACAGTCTGAAAAAATGTATCCCTTTAAGATTTGGATTCAATCAGAAACAAATATGAAAGCAGACTGGATCTGAACTGATTAAATAGAACTGAAATGCCATTCTGCCCCATTTTCCTGCCCTGGAAATGCTCTCTGCCAAATTCTGCTTGAGCATCCTGCCCTTAACAAAGTCGCGGAAGTACAGAAACTGAGGTTTCAAGAACATCCACTTTTGCATCCTCAAACAGTCCTCAGAAGCCACCATCATTTTTTCACTTCCAATTGAAAACACTGTCTTTTTCCTTGCCTTTCTCTCCCTCTGGAACATTTTAATTCTGTAGCTATGCTATTTAACTTGGTCAATTGTTTTTTTGGGTAATACGTGGAATGAAAGACATTATGGAACTTAACATTCTATACTATTGCCTCATACTGCTCTGAATAGATAATATCGTTGACACAAATGGCTGAACAAAATAAGACTCATGAGAACTGAAAATGTGTGGGCACTGAAATATTTCAAAAATTGAATAATGATTTCCTTTCTCTGTTTAGTCTGACAGATGACGATGTGTCTTGAACACTTCAGGACTGAATGATGGAGAAGATGAAAAAAACATTTGAGAAATGCCTTTCTTATTCCAAATACTTCACTTTGTATTTCACGAGTGTGTCCAAGTTGGGCATAATGTTTCTTTCATTTATGGCAACATATAATCCAGAGAAATGGTACTAGTCACAATTCAGTTCCACTCTCCCTCCCCTAGAAAAAAATGACTGCACTTTTAAACTGCTCTTTGGGAACAGTGATCTTCAGGAAAAGTTATTTTATCGTAACTTCTAATTGTGAATTTCAATGATATTTGTAATTGGAGAAGCCTGTGGTTTTCTTAGGAAGGAGAAATCTCTAGTGCTTCTAGTAGCCAAAAGTCTTCATACTTCTAGGAAAAGTCCAGACTTTTTTAACTGTGCAAAGCAGGGCCAGAATATGAAACTCCTCCTTGAGTGAAGTCAGCAAGACTCCATTGACAACAGAGAACATTTTACCAGTGTAAGTTTCTCAGAGTTGGACTCAATTTTGTAGAAGTTCCGGAAATAAGAAGGTAAAAATTTTGGCTATATTTGTTTATCACAGTCCTTGTCTTCTCTGGTGCAGACATGGTTTCCTTATGGCAAGAAATGGGATGTGCACGATCCCTTCTGCACACACTGCCTGGGAACTCAGTGGCTGCCTGCAGTACCCTCTGCACCAGTTGTCCCGTGCAAACAGCCTGCAAGGTGAGCCAAGGGCAGAAGGTGTTGGTTTTGTCCTCACTTATTGAAGATGCACAAAGCAGAAGCTGAAATGAAACACAAAACTGGCAGTTTACCCGCTGAAAATGCAGTAACTATGGCTGGAGAACAATCATTGGTGGATGTGCTAGTTGAAGATATCCATCCTCTCTACCCAAATAGCAACCTTATTTTAGCATTTTTTTAGCATTACCATTCTATGTAAAGATAACATATTACACTGTAATAAAGACACGTGCAATGATGTGTGCAAACTCAGACATCTACCCAGAATGAAAGACTTTGGATTAGTGGAAATCTCATATTTTTCAAATATAATATTTGCCTGAGCCACACTGAAATTAACACCTGCTTAGGTTTCTCACAAGCTCAAGAATCCAAACAAATGTGTCTGGAAAACACGTTTTTTGTGCTGCCTCTGAGCTTGCAGCTGCTGAATGAAATTGATATTCTGAGCAGTGTTATCAGCTAGCATAGGCTTATCCAGATGGATGGATTACTGTGAAGTCTAATAGTCCAGAAACCACTTTCAGGAATGCTCCATGAGACGGAATCTGGAAGTCATGGGAATCCTACGAGAGACAGTAGTCCCAATTCTGGCTATCTGAAATCAAGGACTTTCAGACCTATTATGGTCAATTTTAATGAAAATTCCCTGCAGTACAGGCAAATTTTGAGGCTAAGCAAAGGGAAATGTCTGAAAAACTATGTGAATTTCAGTTTCAGACCAAATATATTTTGTCCTTGGTAGGTCATTTACTATACTCATAGCAGATCTTTCACATCAAAAATGTTACAGCAGCCATAAATGCTACAAGTTATTTTATGAATCCACCTTTAGTTTGGCTAAGACTTTAATTTCGTATCACAATAAATATATCCTAAGGATGTATCTGTTTCAAGATATCATCTTTTATAAATGTGGCAGCACTGCATTTGCAAGAGCTACATGGAAAGGCAGATCACCTCGCTTGAGATATGTCTTGTAAAAACAACTGCTTTTCCTTTGCAGTGCAGCATGCAACAGAGAGTGGGTGAGTCAAGTTATGGAAATTTTCCTTTCTAATAAAACTAAAGTTTGACATGGAAAATTATCACATGAACAAATGAGAGCTCAGAGCTTAGTAGAAAGATTTCAAAGAACTCAGGGAAATTGCCTATCCTATTCCGAAAGACAAGTGACTAAAACCAAAATATTAATTTTTTTTTTTTTATATGACCCAACTTGTAATGATTTTAAATGGCTTAGAAATGCACAGGTAAATCCTATTTTAAACAAAGACATTTCTAAAAACTTTAGGCACTTAAAATATTTTAGACACTGCTGTTGCTTTCTACATGTGACCAGTTTTAAGTAGACTGCTATGTTTCAATATAACCATGCACATTGCTGAGACCCTAAATTGTAAAATAATTACAATCATTATCTCTGACATTTCAGCAGCATTGACAGAATTTGTAAAAAATATAAAGTTTTTCTTTAAGGGACAATTTGTCCTCAAAAATTAAGTTTTTTGCATTAAGGCAGAGACTTACAAAATAGCAAATCTAACACCTTTCTTGGTGTCCCCACGCCTGGCTCCATAAGAAGTGGGGAAGGGACTCTGCCATGAGACAGGGGAGTCCATGCCTACTGCTTGTGCTTGAGTGGTGGCACTTCCAAAAAGCCTTTTCCAAAACTTCCTGCGCTTTAAGTCTTCTCCATAGTAGAAGCTTGACACCCCTTCCAGCAGGGTGGCTAAGTTGAGTTGGACTGCAGATCTGGAGTGGGCAGCCCTACCCTGGACAGGCTCCTGTGGCTACCCAATCCAGAGGTGCAGAGGCTGCCTGGCAGCGTTACATCTGACCAGGTTCAGAAACCAGGTCAGGTTCAAATTCTCTGAAAGTCTGTTGAATCAGACATTTTGGACAAGACAATGAAGACTCAACAAAAAGGCATTTTTCAAGTAAATTCTTTTGCTGTGCAATTCACAAATACTAACTGTGAGTTAGCTCATTATGTAAACAGCAAAGGGTTTCATTTTGGCTGCTTTCAGTACCTCTCATCTAATGCTCTTTCTAAGCAGAATATCAGTCTCCGGTGTGGTGCTAATTAAGCTGTTTCTTTCTCTTGATACTTATGTGTTATCACATTGTCTGATTTATTTTTTTTTTACAGTCATTAATAGATATTATTCCCCACAAAAAGCCTCTGACACAGGAAAATAATTATCCCCATTTTGAAGCCAAAGGATAAAACACTAGCCGTAACTTAAATGGTTAGTACAGGATGCCTGTGGATGCACCAGAACATTAACCTGATTTCTGGAGTCCCCATTCCCATCAGCTTTGCTGATCTTAGAATCTTTGTTTCCATCTTTTCCCCTTACTGCAGCAGTACACTCTCAATGCCACATTTTTGTCTTTCAGCTGCATGTATTTAATTATGAGTCACTATCCCAAAAGAAGAACAAAGTGATTATACTTCCTTGTGAATTTGCAGAATGTTTATCTGGTTATAGATACATGAATGAAAATAATGTATGAGCATATAAATAGAAAATAAACGCTTTATTGTGGCTTCTTTGAAACGCTGGAATGCATCTCAGAAGACAAAAAGGAAACCAAAAAAAGTCTTTATTCCAGCTGATAAATGTTTGTTCTCTGAAGTTTTTAATCCATGGCAGAGAAAGATAATGAAACAAGCTCACCACCAGTGTCTAAAGTTATTAGCTCTATTTTTATTTTAGGCATAAGAGTATTCAAAAAAAATAATAAAAAACGAGGTATAAAGGTGTTTAATCAGCATATAAATGAAAATAGCTAAGTGTCAAATGCTGGATTATTCTGAGATTTAACATGATCCTTAATATTATTATTTTCCTGGAAAGTTTTTCATTTCTGTTAGCTGAATGTGAATTTTGAAATAGGATCACTTCCTACAGCACCGCTTTTGAGGGTCAGAAAAATATAAACTACATTCTCAGACCATCTCCTCTTTCCTCACGTTACACAATGTTTCCCCAGTGGATTAAGAGGCCATTTGTGGGACTTTCCAAACCTATTTTCTGTGATTGTGGCTTCAACTATCTCATAAACCAGATAAGCAGCATCTCCAAAACCTGGAAAAACTTATTCTCATTCTTAGTCTGAGGGTAGAGACAAAGAGGACTTCCAGGAAAGAAACAAAGCTGAAGTGCTGAACCAATGCTAGAGTATTTCCCAGTAAGACACAGAGATGGGAGGGCCTAACATGACTTTGTAGGTACTTACACTTTAGTAGTTTCAATACAAGCTTAATTCCTTATTCTGTTCATCCAGGGCCGTCTGGGGAGATAAGCACATCGCTGCCACATGGGTAGGGTGGGGGATTTCATGGAGCTTCAGTACCACCCCTCCTCAACAACTCTCACTGCTCACTTGCCTGCACTGCAGATAGCACATTCAGAACCTTTTGTTCTAGGAAACAAAGGGCTACGGTAAGGCCTAATCCTCTGTTTGTGGCATCACAACAGTATCCACAGCAACTAAATGTGATGTGATACAGAAAGGAATGTGACTTCAAATGCCAGAAGGTGGTGAAGGACTGAGAAGCAAAAATCCTGTTGTCATGCAGCTACCTCCAGCAGTGGCATATGTATGAGGCAAATGAAATACACGCATCTGAAATATGTGCAGAGAGAGGTTGTTTTCTGGCAAGTGTCATTTCTGTCTCAGGATATGCTTTAGTCACCACATTAAAACACTCCAAGGGATGGAGCAAGCCAAAGATGGCAACAGAGTCCCCAGGACACCTCTGTCAATCACTGGCTGGCAATTTTTTGAAAAGGTCAGTAAGAAATATCAGTAACTACATAAATTTTCTGCATTTTTCCATTGTGTTTTCGGAATTCACTTGTTGTCTGTGTTGAATAACCAATACAGATGAGAAAACCAAGGTTAAACCTAAAGTCTGGAGCACAGTAAACTGCTTAAAAGTTGGTCCTGGGACTTTGGATTCAGGAAAGTTCTTTTCCCAGACCCACCTTAGATTTGCCTTAAGAGTAAGACAAAGACCTTTTTGTTGTGTCTCTACAATATCTAGCACAATGGGGCCCTGATCCATGGCTGGAGCCTCTAGGCATTGCCACAGTACAAACAAATAACAATAGTTAGCAGGCAAAGACATTGCTGGGAATTGCTTAGTAGGCAAGCAAGCTTCTTATAGAAGTGTGTACTCTGAACACTTATTCAGTTCACACAGCCTGGGGTTTCAGAACATTCTTTGTTGAAAAAAACAACCGTTGGAAATATCCTCTTGAGCCTAAATCAGGGCCAAGAAGGTGGAAGATATTAGAGCCACTTCTTGCATATTGCAGCACTGAAACCATCTTCAAGGAAGTGAGTTTGGTGTGTGTTTGACCAAGGAATGCTTCAGTAACGTCACAGCAATCATGTAAAACACCCATGCTTTGAGCAAACATGTAGTATGAAATCTTTACACAACACGTCTACTTATTTATGCAGTACATAAATAGATACAACTGAAAAAAATATGCTGGTTCAGGCATTGGGCTGATACACAGAAAAGTGACACCTGATTCCTGGCTCCAGCAAAGATATTTGCATGCTCTTTGGCAATTCACTTCACATCTTTCTTTTTTACCTTAAACCAAAAGGAAAACAAGAATACTTTTCCTGTCTCTCAGGCGTCATGAAGATTCCCAAGCACTGTTACACATTCAATGTTAAACTGCCTGCTGAAATGAGGCCAGAAAGATACGTAAAAACCTAGACAAATCCATGCCTGAATTTTGGGATGAGAACTCAACTTGAGGTTATACACAAAATAATTCTTATTGCATTGCTTCTACCAGATTTTTTTCTCCCAAATATGGATGGGACTGGCTTTAAAAGTATAACATTTTTGCAGTAATTCCCCAGCTCCATTGATTTTTGCCATTCTTCAATAGTTAGAAAATAGTGTCAGTTTTAATGAGTGCAGATTGTATGAAAGCTGAGAAATAATCTTGACTTTTGAAAGATACAACTATATTTCTATGTCAGGTCCATGCCCACAGGTAGAATACCCAACTTATTCTTTCCAGATATATTACATACCAAGTCTAACACAAATTTTTTTGTTAAATTACATCAATAGAGCCCCTTTCTGGAGTGCCTTCAGTGCTGGGTGTAAGGCTGCACAGACTGGGTAGGGCTACACCCTGGTTCTTGCAGTTCGGTTTTGTCAGTGTTTTTCATGTGAAGAAAACTTTGTCTTGACATTAGGTTTTGCACTATGACTCTTGTTTATTTCTATCTAGAACAAAGTATGTAGACAAAGTCAATAGATTTTATAAAACTAACTAGCAGGCAAGATTTCAGGCATTAAAGGCTCATTCTTCAAGCCTCTTTTTTTAAATTTCTCACATTGTAGACTTCATCTGGCTCAGTCATTTCTCACAGGCAAAAAAAAAAGAGACATTTCAAGAAAGTCATTCCCTGTTCCTGCAGCTGCTATCCAGTGGGTCAAAAAAATTAAAATGTGGCAGACATCACTCCCCTATGTTAGAACTGGAGAAACATAGTGCGCCAACCTGCATAATGCTGCCCAAACTCGGCTGTAAAATGGAGTAGCAGCATCCTTGCTCTAAGCACTATTTTTCACTGTCTTGAGCAAGAAATTACTCACATGAAAAACTATGACCCTTGCTCATCCTGTTTTCTCATACACCAAGAATTTCTTTAAGTCATATGGATATACACAAAACCTTTTTTTTCATGTCTTACCAAAAGAGACACCAAAGCTGCAATTCTTTTCCCAAAGGTTAGCTGTTTTCCCACCCATCCAGCTGTTCTTCCTGTCTCCTACTTATTTCTTTCACAATAGTTATATGACATGACTGATTTCCTTTGGGTATCTTGCCTGCCTCTGCAGCTATCTCTGTCCTTTAGGTTCTGCAGAGAACAATTCAGGTATTTGCAGAATGTTCAGACAACAGATTGGAACCTGGTTATCAGCAGAGTTACATACTACGGCAACAGTGATGGTAGGAGTAGGAAGTTGCAATGGTTCTCCTGTTACATATGGGGGGCTGCCTCACTGGGTGGTAGGAATCTTTAACAATTCTGCTTTCTGGCAGAATTTCTGTCTCTCATACTTGAGGAAGAAGATAAAAAAGTATGGGAAGAAAGTAAGGGTCCAACCTGTCTCTTCAACAGGGAAATGAAGGGACATGTCTTCCATATAGGCATAGGGTTAACAATAGGCACACAATGCAGACATTTACAGGGTGGGTTAGGGTGTAAGAGCACCTTTAGAAGTTTAAAAGACACAGTACCATTAATGATTTTTTTTTCAAAGTCAGACCCATTTACAACTGTTTGCAGAGCCCTTTCTCTCTCCTTCAGAGACTTTGGCTCAATTCCCATAATTTCCGGGACCGGACCCAATTATGCTGCTGACCACAGCATTCTGACTGCTTAATGCAATTTCATGGCAAGGACAGGGAACTCCCAGAAACAAGAAAGGGCTTGATTTGCTCCACGCTTTACCTGGAAACGTCTCCCAAAGTAACATGTTATGCCAAATAACTATGCCTCAGAGTAGCCAATTGATTTGTGCAATTCTAGATTAAAACAAAGACTGTTCCTTATCTTTTCTTTTTGAAAAGCATTTTTTTCCAGGTAAAAATTGTTGGCAGAGTTTCCCCTTGGCTGAAATGTCAGAGCTCTGTAATCTTTGTTCTAGCATTTCCATGAACACAGTGCTAAGAGGCAATTAAAAGGTGGTGCGGTGTGGGAAACAGGTAGTAAGGGTGAAGGAGGATATAGCAGGTTATACTTGCAAAGTACTTGTATATATCAGGGAAATCTTCAGTTCTTAGAAAAATCTCATGTTATCCCAGGTCTGACCTACCTTAGCAAGTGTGCTTACTCACAGTGCAAACAAGTGTTTGAAATGCACTGTAAGATGATTTATTGATTTCTTTCATACCATCATTTCAGTTTATATTAGCATTCAGAGAAGTGCTATATTATTCACTTTTTTCCTTGACTGATCTCTTCTACTCAAAATTGTTATGAGATTTTCTGTCATTTATACAGTACCATAATTACAAAACAACTAAGTGAAAAAAATACAGGACAGAACAGAAACTCTCCCTTGAAAAAACAGTTGAGAGGCAAATGTGAGTACACTGCAGTTCAGTAAGTACAGAGCAAACACAGTGGCATGTGACGGCTACAGAAGGAATGCTCTGCAGAACAGATAGCATTTCAGGAGGGCTTAGTCAGAACAAAGTGAGGTGATATTTGTAAGAAATAGCATTTCTAGTAAAGCCTTTGGCAAAGTCTGAAAAGAAGACACTTCAAGGGAGTAGGTTATGAGAAATCCAATCACTGGCTAAAATTATCCAAAGTATGTGCAAGCCAGTAGGAAAGTAATTTTAGCTTTTATACAATGTATAATAAGAGCAAAAAGGCCTTCAAGCATATAGGATTATTATGGAAACATTTGATAGTTTTCAAACCTTCTAACCAGGTTACCAAAATGTCATCACATTAAATATGGATGGGCAAAAAAAATGGACATTTGCCAATTAACCATACCCTTGACTCTTCTCCAAACATTACTTTTCTGAAGTTAACTTTGTGTTTTACTTTACATGGCACAGCATTTTTGGGAAACTCTATCGCCATCAGCAATATAGTCAATGCTTCATGGTGAACTGCATCAACTCAAATCTAGTGTCATCACACAGCTTTGATTTTTCTCAACTTGAAAGTTGGTCTGGAAAATCAAATAATGCAGAATCAGACAATATCTTCTCTTCCATAACTAGGTCCAAAGAAAGTTTTAAACTTAACTGTAGTATGTTTTCTCTCTTCCACTGTTTCTTTTGGTTTCTAAATCCCATTTTACTCGCTAAGCACTCACCTTCTCCTTTTTTCACCCTCTCTTTAGCACTCAGAAGCCAATACCCTGCACAGTCTTAGGTCTGGCCACCATAAAAGGATTCAGTCAGCCCTGCCCAGAATTCAGAGCTGAATTGGAAGACTAAGCTTAAAGGCCTAATGCTTAAACAATTAATACATTTTTTTCCAAGAGATTAGGAAATCTGTTGAAGGACCCTAATCCAACTAAACACTTAAGTAGGTGCCCTACTTTAAACATGAGTCTCCTTTGTTGAGTGGAACAAAGAAATACATATGGGAGTATACTTTAAAGCCACACAGGAAAACTGAACAATGAGCCAGGAATAAGGTGGTAGTTTCTGATTCCTAATTGCATGTTACGAATATTCATTCACTACAAGTTTTTCAAAATACTTCACTAATAAGCTTCACTGAAATTACAATGTATACATAATAATTTGTTCCTAAACAAGAATCAAGTTCTTCATGTTGTAACACTCCCCTTGAGAGGAGGCATAAGCCTTGGAGGGATAAGCCTTATTTGTTCCTGCTTTCTCCACATCTTTATTAACATAATTTTCTCTTCTGTTCCTCTCTCCATGTCCAGCCTTACCTTCTCTTTCTACTTTTCCATCACTGCTTTCTGCTTCAGTTAAAAGTAAAGATAAAAGCAAATACACGTCTCCTTTCTTCAAGCTGATCTCTTGCACACTTCTACTGTTATTAGGACTGTGTCATTACACTTCTTTGTGACCAGTGACTCCTATGGCTAAAAGCAACATTCATGTTTCTCTACAACTGCAAAGCCAAGAATTTAAAAGAAATTTGACAGGGAATAGATAACTAACAAAGAGGAGTTGCATCTTTCTAACTCAAGGGCAATGGCAATTATCTTATAGACTGATACTAGCAGTGTCAATTCCTTTATATACCCTCTATTTTTTTATATATATTTATATATATTTATGTATATTTATATATATATTTATATATTTTATATATAGTTTTATACACACACCCTCTATTTTTATATATACCTTCTACTTTAAATACCTTCTATGTTCTTAGACAGTATTATAAAATTGTAAATATTTCTATTCTCTATAGCTGTGTTTCAAGATTTTTCTTTCTTTTCAGTTGGTTTAGGTAGCTACAGTTTGGGATTTTTACCCCTATCTTATATCCAGCTCATTGCTTTAGTCCTATTTTATCTGGTCATCTGAGAAAAATCACCTTCCAACGCCATGCCACTGCTTGCTTGTCTGCCCTCTCTCTCTCCCTGCAACATCTGTAATAGTTTGCTTTTTACAGCCAAAACCAACCAGATTACAGCTCTCTGAAACAGGAGGTCTCAATGCACTTCGTAAGAACTCAACAGTTAGAGAGAAAGAAGACACAAGTTAAAGGCTACATAAGGAAATGTTACCCTGCGTGCATGATAGTAGTCCAACAGTGCTAGCCATCTCACAGGTAAGAAGCAAAGGCTAAAAAGACCCTGACATGACTCATTTAGGTGCCGAAAATTATGTGGGGTAAGCCCATATGTGGTATTCATTGCATCATTTGTTTCATAAATATTTATGGTGCATTTTGACTTTCCTCTTGTTGGAAGCTTGTTCCTCTGGCTGCCATGGAGTTTAGCCATAAGCTTGCACCATGTACGTTGCACACATCCGTAGTGCAGAGTATTTGTATCTATGCTTCTGCTGCTTATATTATATTCTGTTTGCTTTTCTGCTTTTCAGAAGCTTTCATGAATCTGCCAGGGGCCAATTTATAGGGCCAATAAAAGGCAAGCTCTAAACTTTTCATGGCATTTCAGGTCACATATATGACAATTCATTTAAAAGACCAGTTCTCACGTTAATTCACCTTCATAAATGAAACTCTGAGGCAACGAAAGACCACAAAAAACAAATACTGATTCAACATGAGACAATGGGTCACTTCAGGTTTAGGTGAATATTAAGATATTCTATTTATTCTTCAAACCCTCGTGAATATGGGTAGAACTTGTTTTTCACGTATGCTGTAGAATTCATATCGTGTACATTGAAAGACTTTTTTTTTTCTTCCTGGTAGTGGGGAATCTGTGTTATTTGCACATTGCAGAACCTGTTCCACAGGTATGTTGTGAAATTTTATTGGGCATTTTACAGTTTGTGATTCATTTCATGTAAATATTGATTAGTTCAGCATTGTGTTTTACTGATTTATGAGTACTGCATGAATGTGATTTGTTGTTTGTTTTTCCTGGGATGCAAGGATAATATTACTATTTAAAAAATCAACAATAACTTGTATTTTCCTTTCTGAGCCTACAAGAGTTAAGGCACAAACTGTATCCCTGGGTATTCTTTAGCATCTAATAAAATAGTATCCAAGCTTGGTTGTCTTAATTAGATGCTTATGCAATAGAAGTTACTGGAAACATAGTTCCCACTTGCTTTTATCAGAAATTTGTATTATTTTTGATACTATCAATGGAGTCATCCCAGTAATTGTCTGATTACCATGTGTTTTGAATGGGTAGTAACCACTATTTGTGAGTTTGGCACAGCAAACTGACATGCATTGTATTCTGCCAAGTCTATAGCCCAAGAATTTGTATGGAACAAGATACTATCAAATTTAGTAACTGATGTCAAGGATCCTCAAAGCGAAAGCATCTGTTCCTCTTCATGAACTTTTAGGCCTGTGTTCATTTTCTAAACGGAGTAAATCATGCCAGCCATGTCCAGGCCTCCCCTCCTCCCTTTCTATCCATAAATGACAAAAACGGTCACATTTACCAACCAAAAAAAAAATTAGAACATTTGGTAATTGAGGGTGAAATATGCCTAAGTACAGTAGGAGTTGTTAAACGGTCAAGAAGTCATCACTACCTGAGGTAAAGGAACCTGTCTAAATTTTTTTTTGCCTTTGACTGTCTCTAACTCTGTGTGTAAAATACGAGACAGGATAAGACGTGATATACCACCCATTCCTCTTTTCTGCAGTCTCAAGCAAGTCTAAGTTCCAGGTAATTAAAGCCTCTTAGATTTATTTTTTAAATGCCACACTTTCACTATTTTGTGCTAAATTGTTTCAGTGATTGAACTAACCGTCTTTTCAGTTTCAAAGGCAGCTACACCTCTGGTCAAAGTATACCACCCCTAATATAACTGATGTCTTTATCTCCTTTTCACCACTTTATTTGAAGTACTGTGTTTGTAACAGCCATTTTACCATGCTTACTCCAACCACAGCCTTTTATTTTTAGCATGTGGGCCACTTTACAAATGCAAACTGTTACAACTATTCTTCATGTCTGTAATGGCTTCTACATTTCTTGGTTCCAGATGGAGCCAAACAGGAGCACTAAAATACTGCAGGAAATGCTTTTGTTGTAGTGTATTTGGGCATACACCAAAAACTTAATTTTAAGAGCATCAAGCTGTTTGGAAAAGCAGGCAAGCTATTGTGTTCTGCTTCACCAAAACTGAGTTTGAAATTCCTTGAGGTTTGTCTACTGCTGTGCTACTAACAAAAAGTTAAGTTACATGGGGAAAAAATGAAGGTATGTCTAAACTGACTTCCCTTTCAGAAGTGAAAATGTATTTTATCTTACACAAAACAATTTTCTTTCAATAAATCTCCCTGAAGAAAGTTCAGAGAAGATCTAAAGGAAGCAGGCAGAAGCAAACATCTCTTCTGTAGCATCCTGGTATCTCCATTGCATTGCCATCACAATAGTGGTGGTCTTTGCCCAGCATTTAAAGAAGCACAGAAATCTGGACCCCAACTTAGGAAAGTACTCCCCATTCACCTGCGGAACAGGACAGGAAGAATGATTGCTACCTGAAAGCATTAATTTGAAGACACCAACCTACCTATTTAGTGATTTCAGAAAGCTGACTCTGAATGCAGAATTTTCTTTCCATTTGTCACCAGCCTTCAGGTTTCCGCTTCTAGGGCAGCAGTGGCTGCCAGCCATGCACTGAGGAACCTCACACTGTCTTAGGCTGTGCCAGGTCACAGTAGGCAGGAAGCCATGCTGAGCAGTCTGAACCAGGACTGCTTCAGGTCACTAGGTATTTGACTAGCACATACCTGAAGTAATGTGCACAACATTATAATCACCCTTCTCCAGCAAGGCTGGAGTGTGGTTTTTTCCTCCACATGCACACATTCCCAGAGGGACCAAACCTTTTTCCCAGTATGTACGCAAGATCTGCTGCCGGTAAGTGAGAGATGATGAGTGAGTTTCTGGCAGAAAACCCTGTTTCTATATCATGTACTCATACACACACATAGGAATTTATACAGATGAATTGCAACATTTTGTCAGGATTCCTTTACCAGATCCCAAACAATTTTTGTAGTCAGTACAGAAACTTTGTACTTATCTTCAAAACGATCCCTTGCAGTTCACTCAGACCTGTAGTTCGTGCTGTGCTTCACTTATATCTGTTGGATATCCATTGGATAATGTTAGACTAAGCTAAAATTCAACCAGCTGAAATATGAATACGTTTAATTCTGTGCTGGCTTTGGCCCAAGGAACACCATTCCTTTTTATTTTTATTTTTAATGAAGGATGATGCAAAGGAAGGAAAAAAAAAAAAACCTACTCCCTAAAAGCAAGTAAAGCTTGTTATGAAATTCTCAGTTAAGCAGTGTTTCAACTTAAAAATGTCTACTTATTGAAACTGAAACTCTTAAAAGCAGAATACTTGCAACAAAAGCTTCCCTCCAGCATGGAAACTTTGATCAAGTTTCAAAAACCAGAGAGAGGATAAGCCCAAAATAGGTACCTGGCTGATGGGCAGTTCCTTTAGACAGCAAAAGAAAGATTCAGATTCAGCTGCTTTTCTGTCTGACTCGTCACACACTTGAACCTCACCCTGACATACCCACTTGTCTGTCCTGCTTGCTGGGATATTAGTTATGAGTATTGTCTCCTATTCTTGTTTTCTCTGAAATGGAGCATATTTTTCTGATATTGGTAAGAAATAAATATAGACAATGGCAAATATTCTGACATTTCTCTGAACAGAATCATGTTTTATGCATAGACTTTAGCAAAAGAAACTATTGTTTAGTTTCAACAAAATAAACTATTGTTTAGTCAGCAAATGGATAATTATATTCTAATTAATCAAGCCAATCTTTAGTCTGAAGAGGATTCTCTTTAGAATGGAAAAGTGTTGGGAAATAAAGTCAGCCCTTTCCCTTCCCAAAGTTCTCAGTTTTTCTCAAACTGAACCAGAAATAATTCATTTTGAAAGTTCAGATGTTGTTGATGAACTCTTCTTTCTTCCAGCTCTTCTGTGTTGTGTCTGCGCTTCTGGATTCCAGATAAATCTGGAAGCAAATGTGAAGGAATGGTCTCATGTCATTTTGGCAGGACTTTTGGAAACCTCACAAAACAGCTTTTTCCAGACTCAAAGCTGATTTTAAAACAGCTTAACTTCAGCTATTTAAGAAATATGTCTTTCTCTTAGTAAACTTATCTTTCACATGCCAATAAGCATGATTAAAAAGCATCCTTATTAAAAAAGCCATGACAAATAGATACAGGAATCATGAATCTAAACCAATCCCTTCCCCCCACCCTGGTAATTTGTTGATCTAACTGTCTTAACATATACATTGCAGTACACATGTAAGTTTTAGTTGTTGTCACTCCAGAATAGACTTGGGAGGGAATTGTATTTTCACATGTAAAACCAGCTTCAAAAACAATGTATCAAGGAGGTTATCTCCTGGGGCGAGACAAGTGAAAATAAAGGGGCAATAGCCTTCAAAGTGACAGTTATGTAGCAATGAAAGTCTTACATGGTGACAAGGCACGAGGGCCTCATGTCCTGCTGCGTCTTGCTCACAGTGGTTGTTCCTAGTTCCTGGGATGGGGAATAAAGGCAGATTGATTGTAGCTCACTTTGCTCATGAATTTTCCAGGTGATGTAGGCAAAGCATTTATAGTATCTGTGCATCATACTTCATGTGTATATTCAAAATAATCTTATAAATTTATCTATTTTTAAGGATCTAGGACCTTCCCCATTGATAGAAATGCTGGGATTCCACATATTTTTACATTAAAAATCCGTGAGCATGTGGGGTTTTACTGGCCCCATTATTCATTTTGGTAAATGAAGATTAAATCTGCAAAGTATATTTTGATATGTAGAGTGCCTTGAATTTCTACTGATTCCAGTATTCACTGTCTGTCTACTGTCACTGCTTCAGAACTAAAACAACTGGTAAAATCATGGCTTTACTGAAGGCAAGGGAAGCTTGGCCTGTCTCAGTGCTTAACAGAAAACATGTTCTGGTAAGATCTAATCGTTCTTTCCCAAAATTTTTCCACTGCCTTATTTCTGAGTATTTAAACACATGTAGATTGATTTGACCCTGCTTCTTACAGAGTACCTAAATGTTATGCAACAGTGACACCAATCAATAAAAAAGTCATGTTCTGTGCCACTGACTATTTATTCTTTCACTATATTTACACATAAAAAATCTACCACAGAAAGCCTGAGCAGGAGGAAAGCATTTGCATATACCTAGCAAAGGGTCCTACATGGCCGCTCTTTGGTGCAGTACCACAACTGATTTGACATGGTCACCTCAAACAAAGCCATTCCAACTGAAAATCACTGCAGTGCTGCAAGTCCTGACACACTGATCTCTAACCACAGGTAATGCTAGGGATCAGAACTCATTCTTTCTTCTCACAAGAAGTAAGAGTCCTCCTGACCTATACATCAGGAAATTAGAAAACTTAAATCAGAATTGCACTTCACTGGAAACTAAGTGGGTTCAAATTTTTAAGCCAAGCCACACAAAGCAAAATTGCAACACATGTTTTCAGGAGCTCAGGAGTCAGCTAAGACTTCTGAGTTTCATATACAAATGTTTGAGCTGACATCCAATTTTCAAGAAACAGTATTAGAGAACAATGTCCACTTGATGAAACGTTCAAAACAATAAACCTCCTGCTCTGAAACTGAAACAACACAAAACTATATGTGCCTTTATAGCCCTTGCTAGGGCTATATGTATATGAGGAAATACAAATTAGTATTTCGGATATGAGTAAAATCATATCTGTTTATATATATAACATGCAAAGCGTATATATGCCAATAGGTTGACATTAAGGAGGATGGAGGACGTATTCCAGAATGCACCAGGGAGAGACTGCACAGAGATCTTGGTGACTCTTCTAATAAATAATCCATTAAGCAGATGAAGTGGCTACATCTTGCTGAAGAAAGCTGCTGAAATTATTATTCATGCTGAAAGTTCATCTAGCAGTAATCTACTATGTGCATCTAGCAATAATCTACTATTTGCACAAAAGGCAGAGGAGCCTGGATAAAAATAGGTAGCCTAAAATTCTCTACAGGTATTTAACTTTTTAACCGCTGCAGCAAAATGACAAACATTCTATATAAACACAAAAACACTTGCATACACAGATGTGAGCATACAAACAAACTTTTCATTCACAAACCAGGTACACTGGTTCACCCTCCTATTGGAGAAATGAGGATGCTTGTGCTTTAACCCTTTGCTGTGGAGAGGAAAAGAGAACTGCTCATCAAGAGTGCTTACCAGGGCTGGAAAATGGCAGCCTGGTGCCCCAGGACGGCCACAGAAGACGGCTCTGCTCTCTTCTGCAATCATATTGGCAAAGGGTCGCTGTCCCCCTTAGGCCAGCATGATCTTCTTTTCCTAGTAAGGTGTAACGGCAAAGGCTACTTTTCCAATCCCCCACCCTCCCTAGAGTGACAATGGGGCTGTTCCTATCTTTTCCACCGTCCTAAAATGATTTACTGTCGCTTCCCCTTTTATACCAGAGCTCATCAGGCTTTTCCCATAGACAAGCCCTTAAGTGATGTAACAAGGTTCTGACATGAAGCAACACATACTTTTGGTTAATCCTATTTTATTGTGTCTTAAACCCATATGGGTCACCTGTGACAACCTAGTGTAACCATCTATTTGACCCCTCCCTTCTCTCTTTACAGTGAATTGCTCACAGGACTCCCTTTTACAAGTAGAAAAGATTAAATAAAGACAAAATACCCTAAAGTAAGAAGTCTCTTAAAAAAAAAAAAAAAAAGAAAAAAAGGCTTCTTGTGTTCAGCAGCTGCAGAACTGCTGGCTGCAATTACTTTCACTCACAGCGCATGCTGAGCCAAGACTCTAACCTGAGGTGTGGAAGGGGGAAAGTTCGTTGCAAGGGATTTCTGCGGGTAGCCTAATTGCCTTGGACAAGCAGTGACAGATTCCACGTGCTTGCCTGACTTTCAGGTGTACAAAGCACGATCAGGAGGCACACTTGGTCAGGAGTAAAATTTTGACGATTTTGTGTGTCCACAGAACAAAATGGAGTTTGAAGACTTTGGTCCTGACCTCTGGGCTAATATCCATAGGTGGCCTGAGCTGAAGCACCTCAGTTGAATTAGAAGATTTTTTTGGGGTTGGGGGCAAGGTGGAGGAGGGGCAAAGATGTGTACATGCAAAACACTTTAGGGCACTTTTTGAGATGAAGAGGGTTGTTGCATTGACTTAGCCCATGAATCTGGAGTTGTTTTCCCATTAAGATAGTTTGTATCTCTCAGGCCTGTTTGTGCTTTCAAACACTGATTCCTTAATTACACAGTAGTTGTGTTTTTAAGGTCTTTTTTTTTTTTCCTTCCCCCAGTCAAAAGTCAGAAGCTTGAATTCTGTGATAACCACATGACTTCAGCAGCTGGGACCCTTGGCCCTGGTGTTTGTGATTTAATCCACCTCTGCATGGTGATTTTTGTGGGAACTGTCTTCATGGCTAGCTCTCTGTCCTTAATAAAATGGACCGAACATTTTCTCATTAGAGCGCATTCTTTCAGAAAAACCGTGGGAAACAAGACATTAACAGGAGATTGTGTAACCAGAACCAATTAAAGGCAATATCCTAAATTATTTAAATCATAAGGCTCTTTTCCATTAACATGAATAGGGCTGGGATGGCAGTCCAACTTTCCATTGCATTTTTCCTTTTCCATCCTCTTAAAGCATCCACATAGGAATATCTTTCTAGAGATGTACTGGACTTTTTCATGTTGAAAGGGATACAGAGGTATGCAGACTGTGTAAGTTGTGAGCACGATATTGTTCTGAGATTCTCCACATACACGTTGGTTTTTTTCATATCTCTCATTGATGCGTATCTCATTGGTAAGCACCTAGCAACCTAGCAAATTTAAATCACATCAGTCCCTGCTTTACTCAGCATGAAAGTGGAACTTTGCAGTGGTTTAGTTGAACACAGCACAAGCTAAGGGTTTCTGATCGGCATATTGCACAGAACTGAAACAGCACTCACCAGGTCTTTTCAGGTCAGCAGAACACGCTGACCCTTGCCAGCACCAGCCAGCCCACTGGTGCCAACACTCCTACCCACACAAGAAGTGCCATGAAAACATTGGTAACCACAAGCAGTCAGAGCTCTAGTTTTGTATTTCATTCCAAGCTCACCAGAATCTCAGATCTTCTTAGGTCTCAGAGCTTCCTACAGAGCAACTTTTTCTGTGGGTGGTGAAAGTAGAAACTGTGGTGTTTGCCCCACCTGCTGATTGTTTATAAGGTTATAGAAAATTGGCAGATAGATAAATGTCAGCAGGCGTGTCTGCCATTCAGACATCATCATCCATGACTGTTTTGGTCCATTTGAGCTGTTCCTCCTATGCTGGGAGTAGTTTTGAAGTTAGGACCACTCCTACATGACCCCATCTATGTTCTACACTAGAACTGTGTTGTCTCAGGTAATTTTTACTCTTCCATTCTGTCATTACAACTGTTCCTTTTTTGCATTATAAACTCCATAAATAGCTTTGATATTTTCTTCATAAAAGTATTTTTCTACCACATACGTGCTTTAGCAAGGAATTAGTATTTTTCCTTTCAGGCTCTGTAACAGCATACATCACTTTCTCTGCTTCTACTCGCCTGTTCTGCTACTCAGCCGCACATCAGAATTTGCATTAGGGTTCTTATGCTATAATTCTATTTTGTATTGGTTTATGTAATCACCTTTTTTTTTTTTTTAACATATGCACTGCTTTGTAATAACACAGATGAAATACCCAAAACTATGGTGGGAAAGAGTAGTCTACAGTAGCAGAGGAGTTTTTATAATTCACTTCTTCTGATTATTCTGTCTTATTACCTATTTTATCAGAGTGAGTTACCTAATCTCTGGGGTTGAACCGATCTGCAGACCTGAGTGATATATTTGGGTGTTTCTCGAAAGACATTTACTTTTGACTTAGGTTATTGGGGATTGTGACTCAACTTTTCTCAAATAATGTGTCCTTTCAAAATATCTCTAGATAGGAAGTCCACAGATATGATAAATAGTGACAGCATTGTGGAAACTGGTGCTTCATTCAACACTTGAACACACAGAGAATGGGGAAGATCCAGTAAAGAAAAACAAATCTACCTCTACTACTACTATGTCATAGCTTTCTAGCTTCAGAGAATTTCTGTTCAGATGAAATAAAATTGTGGCGGGTAACTACTACGAAATTCACTGTGAGAAGCACTAATAGAAGAAAACACCTTTCAAGAAACAAGATTTACCCTGAGGTCTATTACATTCTCCTCACAGTCCTGTTGTGATTATATCAATATCAAGGGAAGCAACATTTCTTCCAGGTTACCCAGGGAACCTGATACATAGGACAAAAAACAGACTCCTGTTGATAATATGTAACTACTATTTCTGACATTATATCTTCCATTTGATTAATCTACTAATAGTAAAACATTGTTTAGAAATCATGTTTTTTAACATCAAAGCATTTAAGGAAAGCCAAAATAACATTTCTTCTTCTTTTAGGTGGGCCAAAAGCATCCATGACAAGTTATCTGCATTTAGATTTAAGAAATAAAATCTTGGATGTTACATTTTTCCCCATGTTTGTGTTTTGGTACAGACAGAAGAAACAGCAGCAAAATAGAAGCAAACGCTGTAACTTTCCATCTGCAATCTCAAAATAAACACAAGAAACCCAAAATACTATGTCGTCTTTGGCTACCATAAAGTAGTAAATAATGGGTCAGCCTTGCTCCCACACAGAGTATTGGTGGCATTTCCCTCTTCTCCAGTGGGTACAGACTAGGACTAATATACTCCAGGAATTCTGAGAAATTGTTTGGAACAAGACCTCCATGTCAGGAGCCCATTAACTGTTCTTAGTCCTAAATGATTTAGGCATTTCAGTAACATCCCTCCCTACCACCCTCGTTAAATCTGGTAACGTTGTTGATAATATTTTTTTCAGACCTGATGAACCTCATTTAAAATTGCTTACTAAATCATGTGTCACCTTTGAGGATAACAAGGTAATGATGTTTGTTTTTTTGTAGTGGTTGGAAAACTGGATATCACACACATTTCCTAAAATGTGTGTGTATTCTAAAACTTGTCCTTGGATTGTCATTATATGTTTCATTAGGGAAGTGTTTGACTGGCTCCAGATGTACGTGATAAAACTCCATGTATATATAAACATCTTTATTGAACTTCTGCAAGTTTTAAACATTTGGCTCCAAAAGAAGGTATTCAACACAGTATCTAAGGTAGTTACCTTAGACGAACGCTGCTTAAATTGTCATTCACAGGCCATGGGTTGGCATCTCACTTCACCAGCAGTGTGAATTTTTCCAGTTTTAGAACAGTCTAACAGATGAAGCCACTACGTTTAGGGGCCCATTGAAGTTTATAGTGCCAGATCAGCCATATGTTCCTTATACATATGTTCTATGCACCATATTTGCTGCTCCTTTTACATTTGTCTGTATTCTGGCAGTCTAAATGATAAGAGAGTGTTGCTGTGCCTACAGCCAAAGAAAAGGCACTGTGGCTACACAAGATAGGTACTGAACTAAGCACATGTTCCTGTTTTTACAGGCAGCACTCTGTGGTTAGAAAACAGGTCCAAGAGGGAAGACAGAGCTTTCTCTCTCTCAGGGTCTGGGATACTGTGACAGGGAGCTTTTGTTCCCTCCAGGGGTGGGTGTTCCCTCCCTATTCTCTGCTTGGCAATTGCTCAGAAGTGGTCCAGACTAGGCTAGCAGGTGCTGATGAGCAGACAGCACCCAATTAATTTAAAATTAAACCTAACAGAACTGCAGTGGCCAGGGCTTATTTCACTATGCCCAACCAAAGGATGACAGCACAGAGCTGAACTCCATAGTCAGTGGGACCCATTAGTGCCTGTGCCAGGGTTGGACCTTGGACCTCCTCATGAAACACAGCATTGCTGCAGGGCTTGGTGGTGTAGACAACCACATCGCAGTGGCCTTCACTTCTGTTAAACCTGTCTGGACTTAGAGGTGGATTTTAAGAGGCTCAGGGTTGCTCTGTGACAGTCCTCAGCTTCATTTCAGATAGTTGCAGCTGGGAACTCTGGAGCTGGCCAAATTTCCAGTGAAACCATTTATTAGTTTTCAGTTCATTGCACAGATGGTATACATGGTTATCATGTTTCTTGTGGGTTTTTGTTTTCCTCCCCACTCCATAAAAATATTTTATCATTTATGTTCCAAAAGATGCCTAAATGTTTGCAAGTTGAGAAGAGTAATCTTCAAAACATGGCATAAGAACTTATACTTTTATTTCTTTGATTCAGAAAAAAAGAATATAGCTCTGGCTCATGCTCGGATCATAAACGTTTCTCTGTTGCATCTGCTGACACCTATAGAAACCAACACATAGTTCTGTAGGGCACATTATTTAACAGTGATTATGCCTTATGATTTCTGACATGGCATGCTGTGTTTTATATGTTTTACTTTTTAAATAAATAAAATCATAGGGATGTGAATAGGACCCAGAATCCTCAAGAACTGGGAGACAGAGATATAAGCATCCCAACCTGTGTAAGCAGAGTTTGATGGATGAGGTCCCACCTGCACAGAGACTGTAAGAAGTGATACAGCACTTGAGAAATGTGGCAGGAAGCAGAATGCCAAGCTGGTCCTGAAAAACGGAGCAGCAAAAGATAAAGAAAAAGCCACACTGGAGACTGGGTTTTAATAGAGGTTTTGGGAGCTGGCTGCAATCTAAAAAGTCAGTTCAAGAGAATCAAACGGAACTGTTTCAGGCACAGATTACAGAGCATAAAGCCACAAAGGAAGCTCTCAAATAGACACAACTATCCTTCCTTGGAAGCCACCAAAGAAATTAAGACAAGGACTATCCAATAGATGTTGACAATTTCAACTATAAATAAATGAAGTAGAGATCTTAGCGAAAATGTTTCAGAAAGGAACTGAAAAAAAAATAAAATAATTATACTGCAGTTGTGTACATTGCTTACACGTATGAGGTTTCTGGTCTAGTCTTATCTCAGCTGTAACCCACGTCAAGTCAGCACATGCCTTATATGACTGTTTTCCCTCACATTCCTAGCAAATTCCAAACTCATGTTCAGGTCAAGGGCAATCTGCGCATGGGAGAAACATAGGACTGGATCTGCGTTTGCAAAATATGCAGGGCTATGTTGCTATCAGGTGTCTTATTTCACCAAGTGGTGAGAGAGTAAATAATGCAGAACATGAACCATTTTTCTTTGTTCCTTTCAAAATCAAGTTTGTTTTAATTTGGATACCTTTCTGCAGTATAGAGCAATAACTGAGACCTCTGAGCCATTTCACACCAATGTTTTTCTCCTTCTCAACTAGATCAGCTGTTATGAGCATTTGTCTGTAGGATGGGTAATGGTGTAGAAAGAGTCAAAAGTAGTATCAAAGGAAAGGGAAAAACTGTGAGCTGTAGCATGGCTGATAAGGTTACATTAAGGAAACCTTTCAGGTGCTTAGAAGAGCTCTGATGCATTTTAATGTATAACAGAGACTTATTTTATAGCTTGATTGAGTTTGATGGAGTTATTCAGCTTAGTTTGGGCCAGGCACAATGCAGCTCATGTAAAGCTGCATCTGGCTCAAAATTGTAGAACTCCCACCATAACAAATAATTTAATGAATGCCCACTGCTCCCAGAGGTGTTTCAATTACATAAGCAGATTAAAGCACATTTAAAACTGTTAGTGTGCCAGTCCAGAAACACTATTACAGACTGGCTGAAAATTCTGCAAAAGTACATGTCAAATGCCAGACTTCTGATTGTGCTGGATTTTCATTATTTCAGCACCCCGTTTGTTGCTTGGAGCACTAGGCACTTCTAACAAGGCTAGCCTATGCTGAAAGGGCTGACCCAATGGCCAACAATAAGAGGACAGCCAGAGGCAGAGGTCTTGTGTGTTATCTTTCTACCCATTTATAAAATGGTGTCCATAAAGAGTGGCCCAAACTCTCAGCTGATGCCTAGATTAGCACAGATCCACTGACATCAGCTTTCCATTTCACACCACGTGAGAACACGGTTCTCCATTTCTTCAGATACTGTGAAAATACCTTTTTCTTCACTGTATTTCAGCAAACCACTACTGAAATTATCACTATCTGTTTTGCCTCACCAATGTAAATGTCAAAGCACTGTTAAAATGAAAAAACAAAACAAAAGAAAAAAGAAAACAAAACAAACCATAAAACGCCACCTCCTTCTCAGAAAATTAGCTTGAGTCATACATAGATCAGGTGGCTTGATCTAACAGAAATCAACCTCATGTGTGAGTACAGGCCTCATGGTAAAATTGTAATGACAATGTAAATAGATTTTTGTTATGCTAGGTTTTTGTCTCTGACTAGATTTAAGCTGAGTTTTGAGCGTACTTCTCACAGGGGCTATAAGTTATATACATCCAAGTTTCCTTTACCACAACTAGCAGCTGTTGCATACTTTGCTCTTGTCCTAAATGTGGCTGGATTTGGGAATTGATATTTGCTCTCCTAGGCTTCCAGTTTAGGTTTCTGTGACCAACTTCTCAATCATCCTTTCTGCCTTGCTGACTTCTACTGCTTGTTTACATTGCATAAATATTGCACTTCTTCCCAGCCCCAACTTTAGCTTTAAAAGTGCTTTACAACTCATGAAGGCTAATCTTATCTCACATCTGGCTGGACACATAAAGGACATGCCAACAGAGAATGTATGATATAAACAGCTTCCCTAAATACATTTAATGAAAGGACTGGAAGAGAAACAAAGGAAACTTTGCTGCGAAAGTGTTTTCTCTGGGACAGGACAATATGAAGAAAAGTACAAATGTGACAAAGGAAAAAAATAAGGATGATGAAGCAATTCATAAAATATGTTTTTGCCATTGCTTCTACTATGAAATAGGCATCACAGCTCTTTTTTTACCACCTTCTTACTGGCTTTGCTTTTTCCCATAGTGCTTCCTGTAATCAACAGGAAAATTAGCCAAATCACAGAAAGTGCTCAAAATGCTGATACAGTTTGGGCTACACCTGCATATTTCTAAAAGTGTATCAACACCATTTATCTGGAGTTCGTGTTAACAACTCTTGCTGAGTCATATGGCCAAATAAAAAAATCTAAAGGAAAATTGTCTTTTTCTCCAGTCTTTTCATGTTGTGGCCGTGTGTGGCAAACTGGCAGAAAGAATATCTAGGGGACAGAAATTTCCAGGAAACCTTTCAAACATGTAACTGTAGTACCCTTAAGATCACTAAAGATAAAGGTAAAGTGTATTGATTCTCATTCCTGCATTGCTTTCCATCAAAAATAGTTGCATTAAGGGAACAGAATTCAAGAAATTTAACACAAAGTGAAGAAGATACTTCCTTTGCCTGCATGTCACCGGAGTGTGCAATTTCATGTCTTGCAAAGAGTGGGAGAAGAATTTTGTAACAAGTTGTTTCAACTTAAATAACATCTGTGGATCTCAAGGCTATAACATGAGATTTCTTGGATTTAAAAACAGGTGAAATGCACATATGACTACATAGGACATCCTGATTTATAGAAAATAGAAGAAAAAAAAAAATAGAGAAGGGGCATAAAACTGGAACAGCCCTCATGTTGAGGGTTAAGAGGTCTACTGGACCTACTTAGGGAGCCTAAGCAGGTCACAGCCTAAGCTGTCCCTCAGATTGGATCCCTGATGGAACAAGTCTCCAAAGCAACTGTTCAGATGGAGAAAACTGAAGGTCTCATTTTGTCATGTCCTGTCTCCCACACACATCTCTGCCCAGGCACTGCAATCACCAGTGTATGCAAAGCCTTGTTATGCCCCATCTTTGCCGCCTCCTCCTCCCCAAAATCTGAGGCACATGGGGATGAATTGGACAGGAGCACTAGTACTGCACTAGGAACTTGAGTTTTGCATGACATCTATTAAGAAATCTAAATGAGAACAGCTCTCACCTCACAGCATCTCCTCTTTCTCTCTGTGAAACTGTTCATTTATAAACTTCCTTACTGAAAAGTGTATGTGAAATACTAGAGGGAGGGGAGCAGGGATGGGGAGGAGAAGCTTTTCCCGATAGATAACACACCCAATTGTTCAGTATGTTGTTTTAGACACATATTGGAAAGCAATGGAAATGGATTACTGTGAGGACTGCCAAGAAAAGAGTCATGCCACCAGCTTGTACAATTCTACACATTAAGAGAGGGTTAATAAAATCTCATGCATTATTGTTTCAGCAGACCACCGAAGATCAGGCATGAATTCTAGTTCTGCGTTCCAAAGAAGCCACAATACTGAACTGTGGACCAAAGGCACAGAGATGTGATATGGGTGCTGCCTTTCTCTGAAGCCTCAGACATTAGGACAAACTTGATAGAACATTGTTTGAAATTTCACAATTGTGATATTGAGTAAGATGCAAAAGTGTGCTGAGTGGGGTGGGAAGAGACAGCATTAATTCTTTTTCATGTCTTTGTCGCAAACAAGTGGACATACGGGAAGAAAAGATGGAAAGATGATACTGAGCTAATGAGAGGGGTAAGCATGTACCATATAAATCTCTGAACTGCTGATCATTCCAAGGACCAAGTCATTCTAAGGATTAAGTCAGGATAGTTCATTTTTCTAAGTCCACTGTAAGAAGCTAGATTGACAACTACCAAGTATAGCCATCAGCAGAAGTTCGGTGCCTTGACATTTGGGTATTTCATCACTCTAACAACTCATGATGAACTCTGATATGACCTTGTAATAGGGAGACAGAAAAGTGAAGACATTTACTTCCCAGTCCTTCTAGAAACTCAATTTTCAGGTTCTCACCAAAGGTCTAATTTCAAAAGAATAGATGAAATCTACAATTTTTCCAGTTCCTCAGATGTGAATTTTCTTTTCATTCTGATGTACTCGTTTGTGTTTGCTAGGTGGAAAACCTTATATTCGTTCCCCAACGTTAGACCAGTTAAGCCTAACTTTTTTCTAGCTCTTCAGCGAACTGAGGATGGGACATTTTGTGAATTCTTTCAAGCATGAAATCTCCAGCATGATTAAAATCTCCTATTGCTGTTTAAAAAACCACCCACATGGACAGATTTAGATCCCTCAAAAAGCATCTGCAAGCAGTTTTTAAATGCAGTGTAGTCTCTGCCAAAAGTAGGTCCACATATATTAATAAAAGCACAGCTAACTTTTCTAGCACTGCCACTTCCACATTAAGCAGTTTTCCTTTTACAGCCTTTTGAATAGCAAGACTGAGCATTTCTGCCTTTACGAAATAAAGCTGTGCCATGCTGAGACTACTACCTCTTTGCAGCTGCTCAACCACAGGTACTCACACTCACAGGTACTCTTACACTGTGGGTAAGAGCATTTCCTAGAAAAAAAAGTAGCTTACAAAACATTAACACCACTCTCGTCTGGACAGATCCAGTCTTGGAAATGGGTGTGAAAAAGGGTAAAATGGATCCACTTATTTGGGCTTCCTGATTATATATCTTCAAACAAATGTGTGTCCTATTAGAACTCTGTGCTCAGGTCTTCTCACTGCACTTGAATGTGTTCCTTAGGTACAAGAAAGATGTAAGAGTATAAAACCAGTCTGTGTCGCATGTTTCCTCTTCTGTCAACATGCTATTGCAGATAGCAGGGGCTTACCACTTACACCCATTTGTGCTGTCTGCTGCATAGCCTTGGAAGTAAGCAAACATTTCCACAGGCAAAGCTGCTTTTTTACACTTTCATTTCTAAAATGGTTATAACCAATTAAGACAGCATCAGCAAAAGCCAATCTAAAGGCTACCAGAAGCCACCGGTTAATGGGTTCACCTTGCATTTTAAGTGTACTTGCAGAGGCAGTTCTGCAGAGCTCTTTAGGTATTTCCAGCTGGTGTCTGCAGTGGGATCTTGTTTCCCATATGGTCTTTTCCTGTAAATCTCATCATCACATGTAATATTGCCTGTGCTCTTGGCTGTCATCATATCAAGGAACCCTTACCAGACCCAAATTTCCTAACTCAAGGAATCATAAGATCATTTTCTTAACTGCTACCTTACAGATAAGTTACAACTGTCCACATACCACAGTGTTTCACAGGATTCTTTCTAACGCTTAGGAAGTCATTTTTCTGGATACTAACTTCAGTTTCACATGGTTTGTTTGTGATTCACTAATCTTTTGATCTGGTGAAATGTTCTTGCTTGGGTGTCATGCTTCAGGGCTGAATTCACCTTTGAATCTGCGGTATATATAAACCTGAGACTGAAGAGACCTATTTTGTTCCATCTGTTTATCTTACTACCAAGGCTGAGTCATGCTTCGTGGCAGATTTACTATTAACTACTCATCTTATATTAGTGCCAAAAAGTCTCTCTTGGAATTGGGGCTTTACTGTGCTGTGCAGCGTGCAAGCAGACGAAAAACCGTTGTCCAGAAAGAATAACAAAGAAACATTCAGTGTGCTCAGGTACTGTCCTTGTCTTTCTTCTGCCAATAACAGTGAAAAGCACTGCTGGTTCTGATAAGGAATGTCTATCCCCTGCCTTCCCAGACACAAATTTAGAAATTTTTCGCAACTGGAAGGTAAATTCTAGAACAACAGCTGTTGTTGCAAAGGCAGAAGCTACACAGGCCTCCACATGACAAGCAAAAAAGGAACTAATTGGCAAGAAAAACATATCAAAATGACAATTTAAAAAAAAAATAGTCTGTACAGAAAACAGTTTTGTAGATAAAAAGCTTTATATACATATGATACTCGAGACCTGTCTTCAAGATGTAGCTTTTAGAACATCACAAAGGGTGACAATGATATTACCATTAAGCATCCATTTCAGTATCTGACATGAGTTGTATCTTTAAGACTTGGTTTCAAATTATACATGCTGTGCTTGTACTCCTCAGAATATGTTTAACTTTGAGGATTTTATATTCTAGTCAGCTATCAGAGAAATAATAGCTGAAATCAGACCTCTTTACACAAAGAGAGCCTTTGCAAGCACAATGTTTTCCAAGGGAAACAGCTACTGGAAAGAAGAATTAACTAAAGAACTAGATTAAGAGAGAGAATGCAGGAAGAAGATCAAATTTCTGACTTGAATTTGGCATGCTACTTTGCACCAAAAGTTTATTCATTCTTAATGGAGAGTTAATGTTTTCCTAGCCAACATCCTTACCAACTGCATCTAAATAGTCCTTCCCTAACCAATTCCTATCAGGAGTACATGTAAAACTACACTTTCTGTGCCAACTTTGAAATTCATTTAATTTGGAGTCCATTATAACACTTGCGCTCTGCCAAAGTCATTGCAGAGGTCCCTTCCAGCAGAGGTAACTAGTTAAACTGCAAAAGACTATGAAACTCGGAAAAAAACCAAAAGCAAGTGTCTTCATTCCTCTCTCATGCATAGTGCTTCCTTCTCACTGTCACACTGCTGAAAAAGAAAGGAAAGAAAATGTATTAAGAAGGAGCAAAAATGAGAGAGGGAAAGATAGAGGAAAAGTTCATAACATGGAAAGCCACATATGGGAAATGGACACTGTAGACACAGATGTTGATATATAACATGGTCTCATCATGATGCAACTCACTAAACCTCACCAGAGGTCATGCAGCGTAGGAAGAGTTTTCATTTTCATTTGGAGAAAGATAAAGGTCACCACTCAAACGAACTAGCTGCAGGAAACTCCTGTCTGCATTTCTTTTGCCAAATCATCTTTAAAATGAGGCCTGGCTCTGATAGTGAGGCTTGGATCTTGTTTAAGGGTGGGACCTGAAACTCTTTTTTGTAGAGACTTAAGAGAAGCAAATGGCTGTCTGGGATATTTTGTTTCCATGCTAAGCATTTCCCTATGCTTGCTAGAGGTTCAGGCATATAACACTACTGCGGAAACTGAGTAGACCCTCTGCATGCAGGAAGATCTAAAAGGCTAAACTGAAGGATAGATCAGAGACAGTAGGTACCACCGCCTCATCCAGGAGTAGTAGGAGATGTACCTGTGGGACAGGACTCTCTGGGGTAGACATAAACCAGGGCAGACAGAGTAGCTTAATGAGTGAGGCATTTCCTTAACAAGTGAGAAGTTTCCCAACTTTAACTGACTCCAGAGATTTTCACTGATTGATTTGGGCAAACCTCTTGCCACGCAACCCTCACTGCTGCAAACTTACCTACCTCCTTAAGGTGTACCCTGAAAAGATAACTATTTGCTAGAGAATGCCTTTTAGCACTGGTATTGCATCTTCTCCAGCACATAAGTGAAGGAGGGAGGATCATATTGCACATATTTTGAAAAGGAGGATAAACAGCAGAATTTTACTTGGTGGTAGAAAGTTTCAGAATCAACTTCTTTTAATTATGAAAAAATTAGATTATGCAACAGTTCTGCAGTGTGACCTTAGTCAAATATCGAATTTAAAAGTGTTAGACTGCATTAAATACCCAGTGATTCTGAACACCAGTGCTTATGCTAGTCTGAAAAAAGGCCAAATAAGTACAAAAACATTATCTTTGTTGTTTATTTTCACCCTTTGGTATTCTGTAAACACTTTAGGACAAGTTTTACTTTCTGTATCACACTGTAAAATGTACTAGGTGCAAACACAAGGTGCCGAGCCCAGAGAATATAATGTATAGAATGATGACGTTTTATCGTTAAAATAATTTACTCTTTACTTCTACTGTTTGAGGAGCACAGTAGAGAAGTGAAATTATAGACCTACTCTCTGAATATTTTCAAATTATAACAACCAGCATTCTCCTTAAGTCTATTCTCCCAAGTCTAATATAATTGGCTTCGGTGTAGTTACATGGAGGATGTGTTGGAAAACTGAATTTGCTTTCATGTATTTAGTGCCATAGGTCAGATCCAAGTAAGTCTAGAGAGATGTAAATTGATGTACACTTTTCTCTTTCTTCCCCTCAGTGTATCTAGTACAAAGACATACATCCCCTAAATAGGTGCACATTTCTGACATAACATTTCCAGACCAAAGCCCTGAGTGGAGATCAAGTTCAGCGACACAGTAACAGCACCTACATGTCCAGAGTATCAAACGACAGACCTCTTACCTGCTCTTGTGAGCTCATATTGATGTACCGAATGCAATCCACCTACTGATCTGCAATTAATGGCACTCATGTATCTTTAAGTGAATCCAAAGAAGAGATTGGAAGACTTTAGAGGGTATTACTTCAAAATTATTAGTTTTTTGTTCATCTTTATACATCCTTCTAGCACATTTCCAAATAAATTTTAAATTTAGATTCTGTTATGAACTGTTCATAACTTTGGTTATGAAGTACTGCAAGGTCATTAAACTACACACAGGTGTCCCTTGCTTACCTCAAGTCACATCACATCCTTTAAGACCTTTTGTTTCAAACAGTGGCAAGCACCACTGCAAAATGAAAAGAGAAGCTACTATGCAAATACAGGGCCATTACCGCCTGCATGATTAGGAGCAGATGCCATAGATGATAGGTCTCTCCTAGCTCATTAATGAAACTGTTTGTCGCGGTTTGAGCCCAGCCGGTAACTCAGAACCACACAGCCGCTCGCTCACTCCCCCCCCCCCCCTTCTTCCTCCCCCCGCTCCCGGAGGGATGGGGAGGAGAATGGGAAGAATGCAACTCCCACGGGTTGAGATAAGAGCAGTCCCGCAACTAAGGTATAACACAAAACCACTACTGCTACCACCAATGATAATAACGATTAGTGAAATAACAAGGGGAGAGGATACAATTGCTCACCACCCGCCGACCGATACCCAGCCCCACCCGAGCAGTGATCTGGGCCTTCCGGGTAACTCCCCCCGGTTTATATACTGGGCATGACGTGCTGTGGTATGGAATACCCCTTTGGCTAGTTTGGGTCAGGTGTCCTGTCTCTGCTTCCTCCCGGCTTCCCCTCCTCCCTGGCAAAGCATGAGACTGAGAAAGTCCTTGGTTGGAATAAACATTACTTAGCAACAACTAAAAACATCGGTGTTATCAGCGTTGTTCCCAGGCTGAAAGTTAAAAAACACAGCACTGCACCAGCTACTAAGCAGGAGAAAAATGACTGCTATAGCTGAACCCAGGACAGTATCCACCCCTTATTCCATACCATTCACGTCATGCTCAGATCCCACATCTCTCAGCACACCATCACCCCTGTCCCATATATACACATATATATACACCCACACCCACACACAGAGAAAGATATCGTTCCCTAGTCCATGGACCAATCCCTGTAAAATTGCTGAACTCATCCAGTCCATGATGTCAGGCTCCATCTCTTGCAATAGTCTTTCAGGGCAGGAGGGACGGTACATAGTGTTGGGTTGTTGCCTGCTGATGATACCGCCAAACTCATCTGGTCACTGCTGAGCTCGTCTGGTTTCCTCAAAATTCATTCTTTGTTGAGGTGATGATCGGAGGGAAGTCAGGGTCAATGGCTGGTGACCTGAAGATATCTAGCTGGTGGGCTATAAAAGTGTTATAGAGCAGGCAACAGCGTACAATTGAGTTCATTGGCTGTTTTCCCCCAAAATCAAATCCCCTTGAGGTACACATCGGACTTCCCCATCTTCCCGCATTACCCACCAAGTATATCCAGGTCCCTGAGCAAAAGCAACCCCACGAGTGGGTTTGCCTTTACCTGAAGCAGGAATAACCCAGACTGTCTTCCCCAACAAATTCTTTATGTGCACGACAGGAACTTTATCCCCCTCTACAGTACGTAAAAGTTCTGATTGGGCTGGGCCAGCCCTGTTGGCAGATCCCCTACTGTTGACCAACCAGGTGGCTTTTGGTAAATGTGTATCCCAGTGTTTGAAAGTCCCACCACCCATTGCTCTCAGTGTAGTTTTTAACAGCCCATTGTACCGTTCGATTTTCCCAGAGGCTGGTGCATGGTAGGGGATGTGGTATACCCACTCAATGCCATGCTCTTTGGCCCAAGTGTCTATGAGGTTGTTCCGGAAATGAGTCCCATTGTCTGACTCAATTCTCTCTGGGGTGCCGTGTCGCCACAAGACTTGTTTCTCAAGGCCCAGGATAGTGTTCCGGGCAGTGGCATGGGACACAGCGTATGTTTCCAGCCAGCCGGTGGTTGCTTCCACCATGGTAAGCACATAGCGCTTGCCCTGGCGGGTTGGTGGGAGTGTGATATAGTCAATCTGCCAGGCCTCCCCATATTTGTACTTCAGCCATCGTCCTCCATACCAGAGAGGCTTTAACCGCTTGGCTTGCTTAATTGCAGCACATGTTTCACATTCGTGAATAACCTGGGCAATAGTGTCCATCGTTAAGTCCACCCCTCGATCACGAGCCCATCTATATGTTGCATCTCTGCCTTGATGGCCTGAGGTGTCATGGGCCCACCGGGCTAAAAATAATTCACCCTTATGTTGCCAATCCAAGTCCATCTGAGCCACTTTAATCTTAGCAGCTTTATCCACTTGCTGGTTATTCTGGTGTTCCTCAGTGGCCCAACTCTTGGGTACATGAGCATCTACGTGGCGTACCTTCACCACCAGGTTCTGCACCCGAGCAGCGATATCTTGCCACAATGCAGCAGCCCAGATGGGTTTACTTCTGCGTTGCCAGTTGCTCTGCTTCCATTGCTGCAACCACCCCCACAGGGCATTTGCCACCATCCATGAGTCAGTATAGAGATAAAGTACTGGCCATTTTTCTCGTTCAGCAATGTCCAAGGCCAGCTGGATGGCTTTCACCTCTGCAAATTGACTCGATTCACCCTCTCCCTCAGCAGTTTCTGCAACTTGTCACAGGGGACTCCACACAGCTGCCTTCCATCTCCGATGTTTTCCCTCAATACAGCAGGACCCATCAGTAAACAAGGCATATTGCTTTTCACTCTCTGACAGTTCATTATATGGTGGGGCCTCTTCAGCACGCGTCACCTCCTCTTCTGGTGACATCCCAAAATCTTTGCCCTCTGGCCAGTCCATGATGACTTCTAGAATTCCTGGACGACTGGGATTTCCTATTCGAGCTCGTTGTGTAATTAGTGCGGCCCACTTACTCCATGTAGCATCAGTTGCATGATGTGTAGAGGAGACCCTGCCTTTGAACATCCAGCCCAGCACAGGCAACCGGGGTGCCAGGAGGAGCTGCGCTTCAGTTCCAATCACTTCTGAGGCAGCTCGAACCCCTTCATAGGCTGCCAGTATCTCTTTTTCAGTGGGAGTGTAGCTGGCCTCGGATCCTTTATATCCCCGACTCCAAAAGCCAAGGGGTCGGCCTCAAGTCTCCCCTGGAGCTTTCTGCCAGAGGCTCCAGGTAGGACCATTCTCCCCAGCTGCGGTATAGAGCACATTTTTCACATCTGGCCCGGCCCGGACTGGTCCAAGGGCTACTGCATGAACTATTTCTCGTTTAATTTGTTCAAAGGCTTGTTGTTGCTCAGGGCCCCATTTGAAATCATTCTTCTTCCGGGTCACGTGGTAGAGAGGGCTTACAATCAGACTGTAATTTGGGATGTGCATTCTCCAGAACCCCACAACACCTAAGAAAGCTTGTGTTTCTTTCTTGTTAGTTGGTGGAGACATTGCTGTTATCTTGTTGATCACGTCTGTGGGGATCTGGCGGCGTCCATCTTGCCATTTTATTCCCAAAAATTGAATCTCCTGTGCAGGTCCCTTGACCTTATTCCGTTTTATGGCAAAACCGGCCTTCAGCAGGATTTGGATTATTTTCCTCCCTTTCTCAAAAACTTCTTCCACTGTATCACCCCACACGATGATGTCATCAATGTATTGCAGGTGTTCTGGAGCTTGCCCCTGTTCCAGTGCAGTCTGGATCAATCCATGGCAGATGGTAGGGCTGTGTTTCCACCCCTGGGGCAGTCGGTTCCAAGTGTACTGGACGCCCCTCCAAGTGAAAGCAAACTGTGGCCTGCATTCTGCTGCCAAAGGGATTGAGAAAAATGCATTGGCAATGTCAATTGTGGCATACCACTTGGCTGCCTTTGACTCCAGTTCATACTGAAGTTCTAACATGTCCGGTACGGCAGCACTCAATGGTGGTGTGACTTCGTTCAGGCCACGATAGTCTACTGTTAATCTCCACTCTCCATTAGACTTTTGCACTGGCCATATGGGGCTATTAAAGGGTGAGCGGGTCCTGCTGATCACTCCTTGGCTCTCCAGTCTGCGGATCAGCTTATGGATGGGAATCAAGGAGTCTCGGTTGGTGCGATATTGCCGCCGGTGCACTGTTGTGGTCGCAATTGGCACTTGTTGTTCTTCGACCTTCAGCAACCCCACAACAGAAGGATCCTCTGAGAGACCGGGTAAGGTGGACAGCTGCTTAATTTCCTCTGTCTCCAAGGCAGCGATACCAAAAGCCCATCTATACCCTTTTGGGTCTTTGAAATACCCTCTCCTGAGATAGTCTATGCCAAGGATGCATGGAGCCCCTGGACCAGTTACAATGGGGTGCTTTTGCCACTTCCTCCCAGTCAGGCTGATTTCAGCTTCCAGCATAGTTAACGCTTGGGATCCTCCTGTCACTCCAGAAATAGAAATGGGTTTCACCCCTTGATACCTTGATGGCATCAGAGTACACTGTGCACCGGTATCTACTAGAGCCTTATACTTCTGTGGGACTGATGTGCCAGGCCATCTGATCCACACAGTCCAGTAAACCCGATTATCCCTCTCCTCCACCTGACTGGAGGCAGGGCCCCTCTAATAGTGATCACAAAATTCTCCACTTCTGTCTTGTAGAAAGGGATTAGTATTCCTTATCACAGGAGCTGGAGTAAAATCAGCTCTTTCGCTCCATCTGGGAAACTGCTCGCCAGAGACTGGAGCAGCAGCTTTCCTGGGAGGATCATCCTTGACCATTGTTCTCCTCTTCAGTTCACGCACCCGTTGCTCCAGAGCTGAAGTAGGTTTTCCATCCCACTTTCTCATGTCTTCTCCATGATCCCGCAGGTAAAACCATAGGGTGGCCCGTGGCGTGTACCTCGTATATTTTCTTTCTCGAGCAGTAGGGCGCCTTCTGTTAATAGCTGAGACATGGGTTGGTACGCGTGGAGAGCTGGATAGATCGGATAAATCGTCTCTCAATTGTTTGAACTCCTGGGACAGTTTTTCCACAGCTGAAATGATGGAAGGGGTGAGATTGTCTTCGAACTCTCGGAGTTGACGAATCAGGAAATCCACTGTTGGTGATACTCCGTCATTCCAGGTCATTGATGCCAATGTGTGGGCATATGATGATGGCGCACTCCGTGTAAGTTTCCGCCACATGGGTCGTGTACATTCGACTTCATCTGGGTCTACGAATGTGTTCCTGGAATCCGGCCTACGATAGATCATCTCTAGAATGGCTGATTCCCTCAGGGACTGGATGCCTTTCTCTATCGTGGTCCAGTTGGCTGAGCGATTCGTAATATCGTCTTTGTAGGGAAACCTTTCCTTCACAGCTGCCAGGAGCCGCCTCCAAAGACTGAGGGCTCGCTTCTCTCTTGCAATCGCTTTGTCAATTCCTCCTTCCTTAGCAAGTGATCCCAGCTGCTTGGCTTCCCTACCTTCTAGTTCATGACCGTCGGCCCCATTGTCCCAGCACCGGAGCAACCAGGTGACAATGTGCTCCCCTGGAAGACGGGTGAAATCTTTTCGCATATTCCGTAGTTTGGTTGAGGTCCGGGGTCGAGAAGTGACCTCTTCTTCTTCTTCCTCTTCCTCTGACCCACGTAGTAGTAACTCTTGTTCAGGTGCTGTTGCATATAGTAATGGCACTGGGTCTTCATCTTTCTTCGCTTCGCGGGTTGCTCTTTGTGCCTTTCGTTTGCTTTTGCTTACAGGGGCAACAGACATTGTCACAAACTGGACATTTGGTTTAGCTGCAGTGTTTGTCACTGTGGTTGGAGTGGCTGCAGTGTCTGCCACTAGGATTAGAGTGGTTGCAATGTCTATTGCTGGGGTTGGTGCAGCTGTTGTGCTTGGGAGTTGAGTAACACCAACAGCTGCATTATCTGTTGCTGTCGGGGTTTGAGTAGCTACTGTGCTTGTCACTGGGGTTGGTGTAGCTGCAGTGCTTGGAGTAGCCATATAGTCTGTTGCTGTCGGGGTTTGAATAGCTACTGCGCATGTCACTGGGGTTGGTGTAGCTGTGGTGCTTGGAGTAGCTATATTGTCTGTTGCTGTCGGGGTTTGAGTAGCTACTGTGCTTGTCACTGGGGTTGGTGTGGCTGTGGTGCTTGGAGTAGCCACATTGTCTGTTGCTGTCGGGGTTTGAGTAGCTGTTGTGCTTGTCACTGGGGTTGGTGTAACTGCTGTATTTGAAGTTGGAGTAGTTGCGTTGTCTGTTGTGGTCAGGGTTTGAGTAGCTGTTGTGCTTGTCACTGGGGTTGATGTAGCTGCTGTACTTGGAGTAGCTGTGTCGACTGTTGTGGTCAGGGTCTGAGTAGCTGCTGTGCTTGTAGTTGGCATAGCTGCGTTGTCTGTTGCTTTGCCATCAGATCCAGAGACATTTTTTTCCCTTTGAAGGTGCTGGATAGTGTTGAGCAGGGCTCTGTAGGCATAGGCCAAGCCCCAGCACGTTGCCAAAATTTGTCCCTCTCTGGTATAACCAGGACGACAGCACACCTCGTTTAAGTGTTTTACTAGTTTTTCCGGATGTTGCACTTGTTCAGTGGTGAAGTTCCAAAGCACTGGAGGGGCCCACTGGCCTAGGTACTTGCCCATACTATCCCACACACCCTGCCACTCATAACTGTCCAGCCTCAGGGAAAATCTCCTGGTGGTCCTCCTATATCGTCGTCTAACCCTAGACCAGATTCGAACCTGATACTGCTGAATTTTTGACATTAAACGAAATAGGATGTTCCTACGACGGGATGGCCGTGGGTAAAACACACTCCGTATGTTTGCCAACATGCTGATCCCCAGCACAATCAGCAGGCAGGTTTCAAGGGTACTCAAAGGCCATCTAAAACCTTCAGAACTCTCAATTGCTGTTGCAAATAGGCTGGTGGGGGAACGGGGGGTGAAAGAGAATGCTTCTTTTGTAAGTTTACCCCCCGAGGAGAAAAAAAAAGATATGCAATTGCTAAAATATTTCATTATATACCTCCCAATGTACAGTGGTGATGGCCACGCTGGAAGCACAAACCAGACCAGTTTCATGATCAATGAGTCTATTGTATTACAAGTCATTACCATGAAGTACAGTGAAACAAGAACCTTAGCCCAGGCCCCCCAGCCGATAAACACTAGAACAGCAAATAGTGGCTGTAAGTAAGGTACAACATGCTGAAATTCTGAGATCAAGCGCAACACGTCTGAGAGCCAAATAATCACCATTGTGACGAGTAGTAACAATGAATGCTTATCACAAATATGATTAAACACACTCTGGTCAGATCTGTCGTTATCTCAACCTTTCGAGCCCCACGTTGGGCGCCAAAAAGAACTGTCGTGGTTTGAGCCCAGCCGGTAACTCAGAACCACACAGCCGCTCGCTCACTCCCCCCCCCCCCGTCTTCCTCCCCCCGCTCCCAGAGGGATGGGGAGGAGAATGGGAAGAATGCAACTCCCACGGGTTGAGATAAGAGCAGTCCCGCAACTATGGTATAACACAAAACCACTACTGCTACCACCAATGATAATAACGATTAGTGAAATAACAAGGGGAGAGGATACAATTGCTCACCACCCGCCGACCGATACCCAGCCCCACCCGAGCAGTGATCTGGGCCTTCCGGGTAACTCCCCCCGGTTTATATACTGGGCATGACGTGCTGTGGTATGGAATACCCCTTTGGCTAGTTTGGGTCAGGTGTCTTGTCTCTGCTTCCTCCCGGCTTCCCCTCCTCCCTGGCAAAGCATGAGACTGAGAAAGTCCTTGGTTGGAATAAACATTACTTAGCAACAACTAAAAACATCGGTGTTATCATCAGCGTTGTTCCCAGGCTGAAAGTTAAAAAACACAGCACTGCACCAGCTACTAAGCAGGAGAAAAATGACTGCTATAGCTGAACCCAGGACACTGTTCTATGTTTGAAGGAAGGTTGAAGCCATAAAAATGCATTTAGACCAGAGGTTATTGATATCTTAGGAGAAATCTGCTCTCCTGCAAAAGTTCTTTTTGTGCCATAGATGTCTCTGCTCAGTGGGGAGTGTGTATTTCAAAACATAAAAAGGAATTTAAAAATATGTGCAAGACAAGTATCAAGGAAAAATCTCTTATGTTGAAGGATGTGCTGGGTACTTGCTGAGAATATGAGGAATGGAAACTACATAGACGTGGACTAAGCAAGAAGCATCAAACAAAACAATATGCTGGTTTTTCTAAGCTGTTCAACTTTCCATTCACTCAGTGCAAATTTTTTTTTTTTTTTTTTTAGATCAGGTCAATGACAAAAAGAAAAGTAAATAATTTCTGTGAGAAAGTACAGTATGTGTCAATTCTGCAGACATTAGCAGCACAGTGAGGGGAAAAAATAATGGTTCCTAGGAATTTCCAAGTGTTATTCCATAAAAAACTAACGTAACACCACTGGATTAGACAATGTGAAAGAAGGTTCACTGGGATGATAAAATATTTACCCTAATTGTTTCTTGAACAAAGGATCCTTGTCCCAGAATTAAAAAGCAAATTCTACCCCGGAAAAATGAGTGCCGTCTATATTTGTCTAAATGACTTTTCCTCACAACAGAGTGCAAAAACTGGGGAAAGCAGAGCATCCTCAGGATGACTTTGATAGAGGCATTTGTTTCTTCTTTGGTAGCTTTATCAGTCAGAAGATTTTCTTTAAAAAGAAAGGAATTACCTTGCTGGAATCCAAGAAAGAAGTGTGCTACTCCCCTACAATATTTTTATTTTCTTTCTCTCAAGTTAAAATTGAATAGATTACTACACAGAAGAGAAACCCTAACTGGAATACTCCTAATGCAGTAGCTATTTATTGTTCAGCTATTGGCACTTACAGTATTGATATTGAATATAAAAACAAGGAAGCACTGCATGGGTAAGAAGAAAGATGAATAAAGTTAACAAGCCCTAACAAGAGCCACAAGTCAAAATTAAAACCTAATTTCTTACTGAGCTTTCTAAATGAAAAGGTATCTAGAGTTATATGACTACAGATTGATTTTTACTTGGTTATGAAGTAAATGGTGATATTGCGTGTAACAATTTTTTAATTATTTCCCAGCATTACTGGCATGTATGAGTTCACATCTAACAGGTCTAGTGACAAAAGTAATCATAATACAGCAAATGTGGGGTTTTTTTCTGAATTAAATCCATGAGATTTGGAAACAAAAGCAGTTCTAACAGGGTAACTGGAGCTGAAATATAACAATAGAATAGTAAAGCAGTATGTGTCCAAGAATTAAGCCCAACCAGAAAAAAATGTAGAGGAAGAAACCAGATTAAAAATACATACGACAACAATTGTCTGAAATATGATGAGCCAAATTCATCTGTGGAGTTTCATGAGCACTGAATTCAGCTTTAAGCAGGATCCTTATTTATGGAGAATTCAGGCAATGGGAAAGAACTATAACAGTACCATTTTCAATGAAATCTAACATAATTCAAAAATCAAAGTGGGAGTTCAGAATGTTAGCTGAATCATACAAGCTGTCCAAATGTTCATTTTGTTGGATTCAGGCAGTAAAGAATCTACTTCTTTTCATAACAATACACATGCACACATACACGACTACTGTGATGTTTCCATAAAAGTACCACAGGAGCATAAAGCCAGATAGAGGAGATTTCTACACTCCAAGTATTCATGTGCCTCCAAGATACAGTACTTCATGGAGAACAGAAACGTTTTTGAGACAATTTGGTGCTGTTACACTCTTACACTTACAAAGTATTGGTCAAAGTAAATGGATGTTTATCCCCTTATGCGTATGTGCACACCTGTGCTTTTCTGCCTTTTACTCCTTTACGCTTCACAAAAGAGACTAATAGGAGGATGTTTCTATTTTAAAATGAATCCACATTTTGATCTGAGACAGAATACAAGCAAAACTACTATAAACATACGAATAACTAGAGACTTGTAAATGTGTAAGCACTCAGACTTTTGTGCTGGTACAGTACCTCAGACAGGAAGACCTGGCACAACTAGGTGATACTATAATATAAATAGAAGTGGATAGACATGTCAAACACACTAATTTACATGAAAATCTACAAGGAATATTTACAACCTTAACATACTTAACATTTTCACCTGTAGAGAAAAAAATGCTAGAAAATGCTAGAAATCCAGACATTACTGTGTAATCCCTCTTGGTTATAGAGGACATAGAGTGGATGAAGGTGAAGACCATGCTTATGCATCTAATGATATTTATCAAGTTTCATAGCAACTTTTAAGTTACTCTAACCTTCTACACAAAAGAACTTCACCCAGTGTTCAGGCAAGGGCAGCTTTTACATTGAGGAAAGCAGGATCCATCCATATCAGGACTTCATAACTCTTGGTAAAAATCTTTGTATTTGATTTCCTCCCTTGCTAAGCGCAGATGGTGCACACACTAGCAGCCAGTATACTGGGAAAGGAAGGACACATCCACACTGCAGGAAGCTTTCAGTGAGATCTACACCACCTAAAAAGGATTAGAGCTACCATTGCATGTATGTACATCCACGTTTTGCTCAATCAAAGAATTGGAAGACCAGCAGTGGTAAAATAGAATGGGAATAAAACCTTCTTTCACTTAGAGGGCATTGCCTGGCTGGATGTGCAGAAGACGACTGTAGACAGGCCTTTTCAGCAGCAGCTTGTGTGTCCTGACGCAAACTTCCAATAGGCTGGCTCCTCAACCCTTGCCTGGAAGAATTCCCAGTCTAGAGACAGACATCCACGTATCACGTGGTCCCTTTTATTCCCACTAGTAAGTATGTTTTGGTCTTGGTGGAGTCAGTTTTTCTTCAGAATTTCCACTCAGACGAGAAAGAGCAAACTTACAGCTACCACAATACTCGTAGCCATAAGTCCAGGCCAGCTGCAGTAAATCCTGCCCTATTCGGTCAGCTTATTACTGGAATAAAACATCAGCTTCATTCTGTCATTCTCTCTGCTCCTCAAGTGTATAACTACAAGTCAACCATGGGTCATACTGTTACCATAACACCAAAGAACACGGAGCCTGATAATAGCCAGCAGAACAACTCACACTGATTTTCATGGGATTTGCCTCAAACCTTCAACAGCTATCACACTGGAAACATAGATACAGGCCACAAGGTTAAATCACAGAAGGAGAAAATGGAAGAGTGTCTGCATCTCAGGCATCATTTAGGAAGCCATTTGCTTCTCAGTGTTTTGGTCTCCATCAGACATATGAAGGCAGCAGTATTGGGTACTTCACAGAGCTGTTGAAAGGCTTTATTCATTTATACTGATGATGCATTTTGTGGGGCCCAAAGGGATAGCACTGACAAAGTAGTAAGAACAGCAAGAGAAGAATAACACTTCATGAGGATCTATCCTTTCACCTTTTCACTCAGGTGCAACTTTAACTGCTAGAACAGCAATGTGATCACACTTAGTTTTTATGAAAGGCCCTAGTGTGGGCACCAGAACTCTTTTTTTTTTTTTTCAGTTACCAGAAACTTTAAACCAGTTCTAACATAGTCACAAGCAATAGTGAAATTGTTAGGAAGAGGCTGCCCTCCCTATCATGTCATCTAAAAACATGAGAGAAGGACCCCTTAGCTATCCAAAACCTGTCAGGCAATGAGTATGTAAGCAACAAAATGAATTACAGCATAAATGATTTATTTGTGTCTCTGTATTGATATGGGATTAATTTTTATCATGTGTATAAGAATTTTAAACCACAGTGGTGATTGATTTTTCCCAGCAACAGCTTTAAGATAGATAACAGCAAACCGCAGTAGAAGTAAATTAGGGTCTAAAATGAGTTGCTTTGTGCTAGTGTATATGCACAAGTTAACAAATGAACAGCTTAATCCTTTTTTATTGTCTGGTACTCCCTAGTGGCTCCTGAAACCAGTATTTCATTTACATGTTGCATTCTTGGTATCCAGTATGGTTTTCAAGTCCTTGAGAAAAGTTCTCGAGAAAAGTTCTCTGCTTCAGTTCTCCACATTACATCACCTTCCAAACATTTAAAAAAAATAATTTTAAAACAGGAAGTTGAAGGTGCAATCTTTTTGCTGGCCTGACCACAAATAAAAATGAGAAAATATTGGAAAAATCATGCTTTTCACCAAGCCATGGAAAACAAATGAAGATCAAATCACAGCTATCATAGCTGGGAATACTTTCAGACATCCTGCAAAGGCATTACATAATCAAATGCAGTGGTTTCTGGCTGGTTTTTTTCACTCGGGAAAGAGATGTGACCAGACCTGGGTATACGCAAACAGGAAAAGGAATATAACTCTGCACTGGCATTCAATCAGCTGTGATGTGTTCACATGCTCTTTCACTGGATATTTAACCAGATACAACGGAGCACTGATGTTGAAAGAACTGAACCTACCCTTTACTCCTGTCCTGGTTTAAGCTGGAATAGAGTTAATTTTCTTCCTAGTAGCTGGTACAGTGCTGTGGTTTGGATTTATCATGAGAATAACATTGATAACAATCAACATCAATGTTTTAGGAAAAGTACTACTTAGCAACAACTAAGTGAAAGACTTTTCAGTGTCTCGCGCTCTGTCAGTGAGGAGGGGCACAAGAAGCCAGGAGGGAGCAGAGACAGGACACCTGACCCAAACTAGCCAAAGGGGTATTCCGTACCACAGCACATCATGCCCAGTATATAAAATGAGGGGAGCTGCCTGGGACTCACTGATTGTTGCCTGGGGACAGGCTGGGCATTGGTCAGTGGGTGGTGACCAATTGTACTGTGCATCATTTGTGTTTTCTGGGTTTTATTCCTCCCTCTTTTAGTTATCTCCCTTTTCATTACAACTATTATTTTACTGTATTTCAATTATTAAACCATTTTTACCTCAGCCCTCAGGTTTTACATTTTTCCAGCTCTCCCCATCCCACTGGGCTCTTTGGGAATCAGTGAGTGGTTGTGTGGTACTTCATTGCCAGCTGTGGTTAAACCAGGACAACCCCCTACTGCCACCTGCATGGTGGCACCCACTCCCTTGTCGCTTCTCTGGAGCTTGTCTGATGTTTTGCAGAGATGTCCCATTCTGTGGGCTTCAAAAATGAATGTGTGTGCACACATGTGTGTGTGTGTGTGTTCACTTTTCCTCCCTTTTGCATGGGTTCCTTTCCATGAAGGCTCAGCCTTTTTGTGTCCTTCCTTTCTTCAAATACACCCATCCCATTATTTTCTTTAACACTTTCCGCTTCATAACCCTAGTACTAGTTATAGACAGGTTACATAAAACCTCTGTGTGCCAGTTTGATAGAGGGGAAATCTGTAACACAGAAAGCTGAAGGTCCTTGGGGCAAAGCCAAGAGCCAACCCCATAGATTCTTATGCTTAACCTCCCCACAAGTTTTATATCCAAGTCTCTGTCTTCCTCTTTCCCCCCCTCTTATTAACTCATGGCACTTTTTTGAAGTAGAATAACCTTCATTATTACAAAAGATGGAGTTATGTTTGCCATTATTTAAATTTAGTAAATATTCAAAACACTATGTTTGTTCTTTTGTGCATCTTCTCTCGAGATAAATATTTTGTCCCTCCTAGGAGTGGGGATATGCGATTCTATACGATACCTAATTAAAAAAAAAAAAAACTACATTTGTGTTGCCAGGCCAGCCGGCAAAGCAATTCTAAATAGAGTAGATTAAGGGATGAACACCAAATGGAATTATCACAAATGAATTCTTGCTAATACTGAAAAAAACCCACAACAAACCAAACAAAACCAAATATAAAAAACTGCTATGTCTGAACAAGGTGTAATAATCAAATAATAATATTTGTCAGTTAATATTGCACAACTGGCTCAGACAGCTCAGGAAAGCTGTGGGAAACATGCTGAGGTCGGAGCAGTTACAGTTATCAGACATTACATGGTACACAGCTGGTAATCTCCTTAAGACAGACTTCGTGAAGCACTAACTTAGCTCTGGTGGCCAGATTCCTATAAATCCAACCAAAAAAAAAAAAAAAAAAGGAAAAATTAAAATCTCATCTTCAGGGTATACTTGCATTTCAGAGAGTTGACAGCTGAGTGGTAGAAGCACACCTAAATTTGCTCAGATACTATAAGGGTATCTCTTACAAGGCCCTCTAAGAAGAGCAGTATGTCTGGGATATTACCACACAGGGAAATCAAATTCATTTTATGATGTCAGAAACATTCTAGCTGGAGGACTAGATATATTTGTTTATTTTCACATCTCTCATGAAGGAAATCCATGAAATTCTGTATTGGAGGGAAATCTTTCCCAAGATCTGGTTATGAAAAGAAACTGTCCAAACTGTATGTGGTCTCATTCTCAGCTGTGCCATTGTTCATTAGATGTAACTAAGGAGAAGGCTGAGAATGAGCCCATGAAAAGCCAATACACTTCTCATCCTGGGGCCATTTCTTTGCCAGCCCAGCCCTTCCACAGATAAAAGCCATCCAAGGGCTGCTCTAATCTATACCAGCTGCTTCACCAAAGCCTAATGTCAGTCATGAATTGCTGTAGTACAACCCAGCCAGGTTCCTTGCTCTCTCTCCCTGGCATAATCTCCATGTGTAAAGCTGTGAGAGCTCATGGTGTAGGAAGATGACATCTAACAGAGACCTGCGCACAGAAAGAATTACTCTGCCAGGGAAACCTGTCCTCTTCCCACCAGCCGTGACAAGGGAATGAAAGGGAGACCAGTCCCAAGTATCTGTGCGTACCACGTGTATGTATTGCTGCCCATGGCTCTAGCTCACAGCTTCTTCCTCCGAAGTCTGCAGAAATGCTCCCATTGGGATTAATGAAAACATGTCCTGTGAAAATTGATCATAAAACTTAGAACACCACTGTCCTCCAGGGATTTTATTGCTGAGGATATCGGGATTTATGAGAATCATGAGTTCACACTGTGACAAAAATTTGAAAATCCAAGTGCTAGCTTAGCACAACTTCACAAATGTAAATGGTTGAATGTATTTCAAACCCAGTATTGGGCTACAACTATGAGGTACTCCAACTCAGTAAACCAAAGACCACCTTGGAAGTAGGGGACAGGAGGGAAGGGCAAAGCCTTTCTCTGGTAGGCAGGTGCCAAGATTTTGTAAGCCCGGTGACAGTAAAGCCATTGCTGCCTGCTTGCAGATCAGAGCCTACAAATCCTCGTAGCATTCAGGATTTGTATCTCACTGTCCCTGCCATCTACATCAACTCAGCAGCAAATTTGTTTAAAAAACAAAAGAACAACCCTAAAAATGCCACCAAGGTGCTGAGCTTTTGGTCCAAAATATTTCTGTGCAGAAAGTTTCTGAAGATGAAAGGTGCCATGAGTGTAGCAAACACAGTGGACCCTTGCATGCCAGTAAGTGATTTATCATCAGATGGTCACAACTGTCTCTTCTAAGTGATCAAAAGTTGTGGACATTACAGGGCTTAGAAAAAGGCTTGTGGTTCATTGTGAGATCTTCTTTAAATACTCAACCACATAAACTACACCAGAAAAGTTGGCATTTGTGGTAGATGGGCAAAATGGGGGTGGGAGGAGGGGAAGAGGGAGAAGGCTTAAGATTGAGGTTGTTCGACAAAGTGTGGAGATTTACTGCTTTTTTTTTTACTGTATACACTGGATATGCTGCTGGTTTCCAGTACAGCCTGATACCCTTTTGCTGAACTGTGCAACAGTAAAATGTTGGGTCTTTTTTTAAAAGCAGGAAAGTCCCAAACCCTACATGCTAGAAGAAAACAGTTCTTTCAGTTCTTGCTCTTATTTGATAGTTTATATCTGTGGAAAAATACTCAAAGTAGTAAATTTGTGCTGGCAGCAAACTCCAATTAAAAGAGAAAAAGCAACATTCATAATGAACAGAATATTTTTGCCATTTAAATTAAATTTTCACAAGAAGTTGTCTTGTGTGTCAGCGTTTTCTGTGGTTTTGCTCAAAAAAAGCCCAACAAACAAAAAAAAACCAAGCCAAAACACACAAAGCTACAGATTTCCATGAAGTTTTCTACGAAAAACTGTTCATTATCAAACCATTAAAACCTTGGCAAAATGTTTTTAAAAGTTGGGTTTCACTTTTTCTTTAGTTTTGTTGTTAAAAAACATTTTCATAGAAAATGAAATTTTCTGTGTTGTAAACTCTCAAGTGTGAACAGCTTCACACATCCCTTTCCTTTACAGGAGAAATGGAAATGGGAAATTTAACAACTTAGAGCCTTGTCATGTATTACATTTGTAGCAGAGTTCAAGCAGGAACCCCTATGCCCAGTATTTCTTCCTACATTACCCCTTCTCGCTTGGGGTGGTGCATGAGGAAGGAACCTCAGTTCTACACCTTAAGTATATGTATTTATGGATATCTTATACTCCAGCCTCTTTAGCCCTTTTGTTCTGTGGCTCTTAATCTACAATAGGAGTGGCATTTAAGTGAAATCTCTGGTTTAAGATATATTGACAAACTGTTCCACTGTTTTCCTAGCCAAACAGCATGTCAATGGGCTTTGTGAGTTTAGTGATACTGGAAAATGCTCTGGCAAACACTGCGGAACAGCAGGAGAACCTCCCTGCACCTATTTCCAAGTCAGCACCCTGCACCAGGAGCACACAGCAGTCGCATGGCTGCCCAGCATCCCGCAGTGTTTGCATTACATTTCTAGCACGTTTGATCTACAGTATGAAGATGTATTTTGCTTTCTTATTAAAGCATCGCCAGCGTAACCTCACCTAAATACTTCTCAGTGGTGTTTTATTCCCAGTGCCTTGCCTACAAGGTGCAGCAGTATTCCTGGAATTACATCTGCAGACTCTCTGCCAGATGGTTTCAAATCACACAGAAGCACTTTAACTACCATTACACACAGGATAAACTATGAAGCAGTAGCTGAAAAACTACTGCTTGGCTTTCTCTAAGCACCCTGAAAAAAACTTGCACAGAACTTTAAAACTGTCTAACTGGGTTTAATACCTGGCTTTTTTTTTTTTTTAAGATTAGAAATGTAATGTACTGATACTGAGCAACTATTTTAGAGCATTTTCTGGATTTGGTCACCAAGGGAATGTATCCACTACTATTCTGTGCTTGCAATTGTTCCTTAGGGCAGTAAGAGGTTCTTAACAGATTCCTAGGCTGATATTTAGAAATCCTACAGGATAAGAGTCTCCAGCGTTGATCGTCTCATGGCCTACCTCAATCATTAGGCTCCACACTGACATTTCTTCTAAAAGGTTCAACTTCGCGCAAACAAAGGCAAGCCCCAACTTTCATATTTAAGTGTTGTTCATTCTGTCAGAAGACCTACTGACAGAGTCCAAAAATAAGTCAAACAACAATCTTTATAGGATGGTGTATAAGACATACCATTTTGTATCTCTGTGAGAAAGCAAAATATGCTGGATGTCCCATTGCAGGTACCAAGTTCTGATTATCCAAGAATGTGGAATAAAGTAGGGAGGTCCTGAGAGTATGATGAAATATACTGACATTTAGATTACTTTTTTTAATAGTTGTGTGCTAACTATCAAGGCAACCACAATGAGTGAACAGTAAGTCACACCTTTGAAAAAGTAAGCATTCGGATGAATGCCATTTTATCCAAACTATGCTGAAAAGACACAAATACAGATTGATTATAAATGTATGAGGATGGCTTTATTTTTTTAGTAGCTTTAAAGAAACTGAATTAAAGGAGAAAAATAAACCATTCCTTGTTCGTTATCAGCAATACCCTGAAGCAAACTAACACCATGACTCCTGGCCAAGGTCCCAAACTGTTAACACAAACTCCATTTATACATTTAAAAGTCAGTGAGAGGGGCAAGCATGTTAAAGCCTGAAATGTGAAATGTCAAACTTTCAGCTTTAATTATCCCAATCTGGATTTTGGGCTATCACCAAGCAGCACTTTCTAGTACTCAGAACAGAGGACAGGAATGACCATGTACACATGGCTTTAAAACCCCAGCTTGCTCCTAGAGTGTATCAGAGCAACTAAAAGACTCTTCCAACTAACACCTGCTGCTAATGGTTCCAAAGGGTCATTCTAACGTCTCAGAATCCCAGAGCAAAGAACAATACATTTTGCAGTACTGGAAAATTTGGACCTATGATATATTTTGTTGCACATAATACAAATAATTGAAAAACCTTTCTGTTTTAGTCAGCTTCTTCAAATGGATCCAGTCTTTGCCAGAAGGATTCCTTTGTGGAGACAGGAGAGGGACTAACTTTTTCCCACAGCTTATTCTTGGGGGGGGGGGGGGGTGAGGGGGGAGGAGGTATTTATTTCTAATTTAAATGAAATTGATAAAGCCATTTGAGAAAAGGTATTTAAATTTTGTTGCCCTCATAAGAGGATCAAAGAATATCTTTTCCCCAAGCAATCCAGGTCTCCCAATTACACTAGAATGAACTTTTCATCTTCTCATGTTTCACAACCACCAAGCTGTGGACAGATTTTCACTTAACACTCTCAATGCCCCAAGTCCTCCTCTCATAGCACTCTTCCTGTGGGGTCTTAATCTCCCATATCTCACTACTCAGTGCTTGGTAGAAAATCCTGAGTGAGAGGCAAGGGAATAGCAAGACAGTCAGGCGCCATCACTCCATGGTATTTTTTTGGGCTCCTAATGATTACTGGGTCTCAGGGAAGCTCCCATCTACTGACCTCCCTCAGCCTTGGCAATACTACTTTGAACATTCTTGAGAAGTTTCAAACACTTTTTTCTCAAGAAATTTTTTCAGATCTAGAAAATTCAATTAAAAAATAAAGTGAATGTACTTTTATGTGCCTGCAGACATTTATCTAATGACTAATTTCATCCATGTGTATACAAAGTTATACAGAGGCATAACCCTGCTTCAAACTCTGATCCAAGTCTGGTAAACCACTTTCAAAATCAGGACATTCCAATGGAAAGGTTAGTTAAATTCACCTCTGTATTGTTTTCTGCTCTTGCTTCCATTTCTAGTGAAACTTTCAATATAATCTTTGTCTCTTAGTCTATACTATAAAATCAGTAAAGGGTTTAAGCTTTCCTTGAGTTTAAGGCTAATTATGCCACTCAAGCAAGTAAGAGACCATGGAAAGGAATTTTGTTTGTTCACATTTAGAGTCTCTTTAAAAAAGGGATACAAAAATATTTTATTGTATGAGGAAATCAGACACAAGTTTTGCAGAATGGCTGTGGTAAAGACCTCAGATCTTTCTGACTGAAAGCCTTTCATCTTAAAAGTCCCAACATTGGACAAGCCTGCCTTTTTGAGCCAACCTCAGCATAGATGAACTTGAACACAACAAACAAAACAAAAAACCCTGAGGAAAATCAGAATGTGATGAACTATTCTGCAAAAATAACTAGTCTTTACAGCACATCCAGAAACCTGTCAGAAATGAACACCACTGGCTTACACATTGCACAAGCAGGATGCATTTACAGACATAATTCTTAACATATCATCAACGTGGAGCTATATCTGAGTACTTACTGAACTTCAGATTTGGCTCAAATATTATACAGCACATGGAAAGGGGAAGAAAGGAAAGGACAAAGGTAAATGAGAACGAAAAAATAGCATGAAGAAGTTTGTACTTTACTACACCTACTCTAAGCTTACTGCTCAGAGCCATTTCCCTGCTACAAATGCACATGTACCTGCATGCAAGAGGGACTTTTCTAGTGCACATGGATATACCAGACTGGTTCCTCCTGCTGCTAAACATGTAGCAACAGCCAAACCATAAATGATACATAGATTAAAATTTTACTACAATCAGTATTCTTAAGCCACCAATAATTGGAATTAGCTTCTAGTACTTTTAAAGGGTTACTAAGAAAAAAAAAAAAATTCCAACAAGTTTCTTGTATTTCATACCTCAACTGATACATGAATCAGTGTCATCACAACTTCACATTTTTTTTCCAGGATCAATTCTCTCAACTGAGAAAAGAAAACTACTCTTCCACTAGTGATGTACTCCTTTTTCTAATGAAGCATATGCAAAGCTAACGAATGAGGGTGATAAAGACAACTTGAAAGATTAACAGCATTCAGCTGTACTGCCAGTACACCACTTAGTGCCACACCCCAGCTGTGCTAATTGAAGTGACTATAAGGTGGGAAAGACCAACCAGTACAAGATGAGTCTGGGTTTTGTTTCATAATGCTTCTTTCTAATATCATCTGTTCTACAGATGTTTAAAAAAAAAAATTAAAAAACCAAAACTTAAGAGCAGTCTTAAATAAATTCGCTCAGTGAAGTTTTATTTATTCACAGAACATGTATAGTGTGAGAAGCTGAGCTGAAAGCTTTCTCCACAGTCTTTTGCCAGCAGGTCTTCTCCCTACCCTGAGAGAATGCTGGGTACTTTGAGAAATAAGAACAACCACAATTAGAAATATAAGGGATATGTAGGCTTTCAGCACATATCTTCACCATCAACTTTCAAATCAGGGGTCTGGTCCTTCTGCCTCTTGAGTCTGTTGACCCAGCAGTAACTATACTGTGATCTTGAAAGATGGATTGCTACCAACCAAGAATCCACTAAAGTCACCAGCTCTTTTCTCAGCAGTGTCAGATGATGGTTGAACTTGTGGAGACACAATGAACACACAAAAGAAAATTGCTCATTAACAAGTTCACAGACACTTACATGGTATGTAGCTCCAAGCTACTCTTTCACTTGGAATGACTTCTTTGATGGATGATGCATACAGTTTACTGGAATCTGATCATAAAACTATCTTTTCTTTGTGCTCTTCTTTCTAATTATTGCATTCATTTTGCCTTCTTCCAAATTGTAAAGCCTGTAAAGAAGGGACAGTTATTTACATGTCTGTAGAGTATTTGCAGTTTGTCATATGTAGAACACACAGAATCACAGAATGGCTAGGGTTGGAAGGGACCTTAAAGCTCATCTAGTTCTAACACACCTGCCATGGGCAGGGACACCTTCCACTAGACCAGGTTGCTCAAAGCCCCATCCAACCTGGCCTTGAACACTTCCAGGGACAGGCAATCCACAGCCTCTTGGGACAACCTGTCTCAGTGCCTCACCACCCTCATAGTGAAAAATTTCTTCCTCACACCTAATCTAAATTTACCTCCTTGTCCTGTCCCTACAGGCCCTTGTCCAAAGCCCCTCATCAGCTTTCTTCTCAGCCCCTTTAGGCACTAGAAGCTGCTCTAAGGTCTCCCAGGAGCCTTCTCTTCACCAGGCTGAACAAGCCCAACTCTCTCAGCCTTTTCTGGCATTTAATCAAATGGTCTAATTTGTATAATAAATGAAAAAAAAAAAACCCTGATTAAGTGAAACTAGGAAGGAAATAACAAGACTCTTTTTGTGTGGGAGAATAATAAAAAAGAAAAAGAATGGAATAAAATCAAACACAAACTATTCAAAAACATGCATAACTTTTCTAAAGACGTCATAGTATGTCCTTTCGCTGTGGGAATATTCTAGGCTATGAATTTCAGTGCATGTGAGATATTGGTGCCTATATGCCCTCTGGGGTCTTTTGGTAGTACAACAGCTTTATCTAACCATCTATCCAATGGGCTAGATCAGATGAAATTTTCCATTCAGAAATAACAAAACTTGAGATATTACCAACTCTAGCACTCGTTTCTAGCCAGTGGTATAGTATCCTTTCACTGCTGTTGGCACAACTATTTCTAGGATCACATTTTAAACTAAATTAGGGAAACAATCCTGTTTCAAAATAACCCAGCAGAAAAGAAGGGCTTTTTTCAGCCCTTGATCCAGTTTACTACATAGTCCCACAAAGACTAGTGCCAGGAAAACTGAGAGGGAAGTGCCAAGATAGCGACAAAGTAGGGCAGTGGGTGCTTTGGTTCTCGTCCCATAGGGCATGGCCTTCTAGAATGAACTGAGCTTTTTAGAAACTTATTTTAACATTTGGACAACACTCAAGTTTCAGTGGGAGCAACCACTGAGCTTTTTTAAGCACCTGGAAACAGCAGACAAATGATGCAACACATTTTCCTGATAGATAACCATAGACAAGACTAAATATTAACTTCTTCTGTTGGGAGCTAACCCAAAAAGCAAGCAGCAAAATCTGTTTCAACTTATGGTCATTATGTTAGATGTTTTATTCTATGTCTTCATTTGTTTCAACATCTCTTTTCTTCCATTTAAAAGTTTCTATATTATAAAAGGTGCATTGTCTGTCTAATTCAAAAGACTTGTGTCAGAAGCTTTGGAGAACAAAGAACACCTTCATGTGTTCTGCCTGTCAGAAGTAAGCCAGAGTTTTAAGGCTGCGCAACTATCCTTCTCCTGCCTCCAAACCCCCATATTATCAATAGTCTTCAGTATGCAGGATAACACAGTCCATTACTGTGAAATGAGGATAGAGAAAGGGATCCATTGCTCCATTTCATTCAGAACATTACATCAGTTTGTTCTAATCTTTTCACTGGAAATCCATGACATAGGAAAGCCTTTAGAAAAGTGGAAGGATTTCACACACAGAAAGCTTATCTTATCTCCACTGCTCTTCCAAACTTTGTACTATGTTCCAGGAAGTATTGATTTTTTATTTATTTTTACATTACTGGAATAGATTCAAAAGACTTATATTCTGAACACTGAAAGAGGTGAAGGTCTCATATTTCATCTGGGAAAGGCTGGAATGTCCCAACATTTCATAGTACTCACTTATCACTTCCATGAGGCCAGAGCCATATTTAACAAATGTGGAGGTATAGAGCAAGCAATAAGGAAGATACTTGCAAAGTTCGAGGCAAGGAGGTATGGGAACTAAACTGAATATGTAATGTTATGTTGCTGGGTACTGTAAAATCATTTTCTTTGCTTCTGACAGCTTGGAGATGGGCAACTTTTAAAGGGTATTACAACTACAAATTCATAACAGTAGAGTTGGTAGCACATAAAGTGGTGTAAGAAGTCTCCAAAATCAGGAATAAAGCAATAAAAAGGCAAGAAAGATCTTCTGAGGTCTGTATTCAAATTTGCAAACAAGAAAACAACTAGCTCACCTGGCTTCACTACAAAATAAACAGTGTTTCACAATTCATTAATAATTTTAAAGTTACCGTGTCAATTAAAAATCAATATTCAGAAGTGTAGTTCAAAAGTGCCATATATTTTAATTCTAAAATTGGAAATGAGAAATAAATTTTCAAATCCTCCATTCTTCCTGAAGTACCTTTACTTCTTTTCCATCTGCCTTTCTACACCAGAGAGTCCTGTGCAGAGGCACAGATGGCACAACCAGCAAGGTTTTAAAGATAATGCTGCATACCAAGAGTTGTGTTAAAGTTTCCTCTTCATTCCTACACTGTACTCTGTGCTCCCTAATCTTCAGCAAGGTTCAAGACAAAGACCTGTAGATCCAAAACTGAACAATGGATCCAAGGGATTTTTAAATTTTCTATATAAAAACTAAAAGTTTAATGTATTTAACTTCACAACATTTATAATAAAGCGCAACTCTAAATCCCTTTATTTTTAATGAAATACTTCTAAAAGTAGACAATACATCCAACAGTATTTATGCCAGAATGAACAGAAATGTACATAAGACACCACTGTAAATCCAAAGCAAAAATTGGTGGTTTCCATTTCCTGGATAAATAGACCATGAAAGTCAAAGTGGGTCCAGATAGCGTTTTCTCGTATAAAGAATAACTACTGAAAAGAAGGAAACTAAAAATAAAAAGAAACAACATATACTGAAAGCTGAATATGCCAAGGACTTATGACATCAATAATGTAAAGGTCAGCTTGTTATAAGCACTTGCTGTAAAAATATTTCCTATTGTATTATAATTTCCTATTATTTCTACAACTGGAACATGTGAAGTAACATGCCAGAGGTTACAAAAAAATCAGTGACTGAGCTAAGAGCAGAAGCAAAGTATTCAATTCTGCACCCCTCTTTTTAATCAATAGACAGCATGACTATATTTAAGAACTGTACAAATACGTCTCCCAGTAAACACTTTTCTTTGGGTGTCTTTTTATAATGCACCATAATTTAACATAGAATAGGTAATGTTTTCTCCTATAAAGCCATGTCAAGTGGTGCGGTTACTAGACATACACTCCCTTCCTCTGCACTCCTTCTTTTTTTTTTTTGCTTTGTTCTGTTCTACAGTCACCCATCTGGACAGCAGCTTCCTCCCAGATCTTGGAATGGCCACCACTTCTTTGATTCTCAGGACAAACTAGTAGCACACATAAGTAAAGACTTCAGAAGGGCCAGAAGAAAGCCAGAATGACTAAAAAGGATAAAGTCAGCTTCTAAAGCAGGAAACCACCCTTCAGAAAACTCAAGTGCTGGCATGCTAAGTAAAAAAAGCACAGTAAGGCAATCCAAACAGAAAAAAAAAGAATGCATAGGAAGAAACTTGCAAAAGACATAAGAAACTAATAATAAGCCATCAGCAACTTCTGCTCACCCCAAAGTTCTAAGGAAACTCAAGATTAAATAAGGAAGAACTAATTGTGGTACACTGCTTCTTGCCTAAAATTGCTTTGGTACTAGAAGATGGCCAACATGATGCCAAATTTTTTTTTTCAGAAGTTCCAAAGAGACCCAAGGAAGACCTAACCAATGAGCCACACAACCCTCTGGGCACGTTAGTGGAAGTTATTGTACATAATAAAATTAATGTGCATATGGATAAATATGAACAGTGAAGAGACAACATGATTTGTTTCTTGGGGTTTTTTTAAAGAAAAATTGCACCTCACAGATTTATTTAATTTCTCCAAACAAGCAATGAAGAATGTAGACAAGGAGTGTCCCCTTGATATGGTCTCCTTGTATTTCCAAAAGGCATTAAGTAATGTTCCTCACCCAAAGACTCTTAAATAATCTAAACAACATTGGAATGGAACAGGTTGCCCAAGGAAGTTATGAATTCTTCATCCCTGGCAGTGTTCAAGGCCAGGTTGGACGGAGTCTTGGGTGACATGGTTTAGGGTATGGTGTCCCTGCCCATGGCAGGGAGTGTTGAAACTAGATGATCTTAAGGTCCTTTCCAACCCTAACTGTTCTCTGATTCTGTGATTCTATGTCTTTGTATGGATAAAGAATTTTCCAAGAAGTTTCAAAGAAACTTCAAAGACATTTCAGAAACAGAGACTAAGAATAAAAAGCCAATGGAGTCCCACAAGATTCTGTGCTGGGACCTGAGGTCCTCAGTGTATTCATAAATGGATTAAAGGGGAGAGAATACTGAGGCGACAAAAGAATGGTGGTGTCACTAAACTATTCAAGGCAATAAAGAAGAGAGATTTTTTTGGAAAAGCCTCATGATAATGACTTGGCAAGGAAATGGCAGATGAAATTCAGCTTAGATAAAAGCATATGAGGAAAAACAACCCAAACTTTATATATAAACTGTTGCTCTGGGCTGACTACTACCAAGCAGGAAGAAAATATTAAGATTTTAGTAAATAGTTTGATGAAAACTTAATCTCAGTACTTTGCAAAGTAAAAAAAAAAAAAAGGCACTGTAGAATATTAGGAGTCATGAGGACAAGATTATTCCACTGTATAACTCCCTGACACGTTGGTATCATGAAAATTGCAAGTGGGTCTGATCCCTCTTTCCCCAAGAAATAAGGTATAACTGGAAAAGATGCCTCGAAGATCCTGGTGCAATAGTCTCAAGCCATGTGAGAGAACCACTGTTCTGCCAATCATTCAACTTATGACTCCAGCACATAACTTCTGCTTCTTTTCCTGACACAAATTCTGCTGGAGTTAGCACACTGGGTTAGATGGATCTTTGGTCAGGCTTGGCATGACTTTTCTTACATTCACCACTATCTTCTTCCCTAACTCCAGTCTCCTGCTCACCTTCTTCCCATATGCTCTATTTCTCACTGCCTCCTAGAGTTGCTGCTGTGCTTGCCACACTCTTAATCGCCAATGCCCCTGCAAGAAGGAATGCCTAAAAGTAGCTGAAGAAGGTTGTGATGTGGAAGTGGGAGGACTCAGTGCACAAGGACATTTCCTAGCCTACCATCTGGGCAGCAATTGCAGTAATCATATCTCTTTCCAAAGAAAGGATCAGACTCCTGGGTTTTCATTATTCCACTTTGATGGCTTCTTCACTTTAGACTATCAGTTCTTTGCATCATGTTCTCTCTCAGAAGCCTGTACCAGTGCTAGCACAAAGGGGCCTTGCCACTTGCAATAAAAATGAAGTCTGGTAGTCATGGCCGTTCTCAGTCTTGATCTTCTGTCCTTCTACTAATTGGATCTAAGTAGGGTCCTTCAGATCCTGTTCTGCTGTTCTTCACAGCATTCCAGGCTGGGGAAGTGAAATGAGTGATCTGGTAGCATGTTTAAGGCAAAAAAAAGGAAGAATGTTTTCACTCAACACATTATCAAAATGGGGAATTCATTGCTACATGATGTGAGCACTAAATAAACTAAAAGGTTCAGGAAAAAGACCAATGGAAAGTAGGTCTATTATCATGGCTAAAAGTGCTCTGGATGCAGTTTCTAAACCACCACTTGAGCTCAAAAATAGAGTTCACTCAATACATTCCTCTCTAAGAACCATCTGCTGGACAATATCACAGGCAGGCTGGTAAGCTACATGGATTAGTGGCCAGACAAGGAATGGCTGTTCACACGTTCTTACACTAGCATTTCTGCAGTTGATTGATGTCTTTAACTCCTTGTCAGTGGCAAAAGGAGATGAAGGATGGATTGGCTGGTAAAGCAACCCTTGGTAGAACACAATTTGAAATTTCTGGATGCCATTATAAATGTCAGTCATTAATGTTTTATTAGGCTGGACACTCCTAGCACACAGAGCAGTTAAAGTGACAGATTCATACTGAACCAAATAGTATCTGCAAGGTGCAGGTGAAAGCAAGGAAGCTAAGATTACTTTAGCAACAAATCTGACTGCATTAGTAAGTAAAGCTGTTCCCTAGTTAAAAGATCTAAAAGTTCCAAATATGGACACATTACCTATACTTTTTCTCCTGATGTTAAAAACACACTAACCTGTTGTTTGGGTTTTTTTTTCTTGGCTAAATATTAGGAAAAATAATTAATTACTATTAATTTATTATATTATGTGTTTAGCATATGGACTGTAATACTCTCCTGAGGTCTCTGCCAGTACCAGGATTCACCGCATTCCCAACATGACACAGACCTTTGCAAGGACAGTACTGCTCTACAAAGCTTACAGCCTAGGAAGGCACATAGAGTACAGAAGATGAGAAGACAAAGAAGCAGCCAGACAAAATATTTTTTGTGAACTTCATATTTAAACAGTCAATTACTCCCACCAGGGCAGCAATGCATTATTGCTCCCTCTGAATATTCAGGCAGAAACAAATAGTGATATTCAAGAATGGACTCTGATCAGTCCTGTCAAGGTCTGGACAAACATGAATAAGACCTTAGGTAAGTGATATTAAAGACATGCGATTGATATTAAAGACATGTGATAAGTCTGAGATATTCAGCATAGGTTCTTCTTCCCTCAACAGGAGTTCATCAGTGAGCACAAGCAGATCTCTCCTCACAGAATATATGTGAAACTCACACGTCACTGGAGACCCTAGGCCATATCTTAAATGAGAGTGAAAACTTCAAAACAGGGACATGCTGAAGATTTTTGTCAGCATCAGAAGATGGTTCCCCATTAGGGAAGCCAAAGGAAATCCAGAAAAAAAGAACCCAAAGGAAACTGGCATCTTGCCTTTTAGATGGAAGGCATTAAAAAATAAACTTCAGACAATGGCTCTAACAACTCCCAAGTGGTTTTTACCAGCCAAGTAACAATTTGCAGTCACAGCTCAAAACTGTGCCTGCAGCTCTAAAATGTCATTATGGAGCACTGGCTAATACTAAAGCAAAGATGACAACTGCATTTGCCTCTGCAGCACTGAATTCTGCAACAATGGAAGCAGACACTGTGGTCCAGATTCCAGGATCTTATGGACTCCTTTCCATTACAGGGTGTAAAACAATGCAAATCAAACACAATGCTCATAAGCAGGATGTGTTCTACCATCTACACAGTAAAAGCTATTTTCAGCTTCTGAGCTTCATTACAACTATTGTTTCTGCTGTGAGCTTAGGTGGTATATAAGGTAATGGAGGTTGGCCTACAAGTTACAGAAATCAAATTGTAATATCATTTAAATCTTCTCCATACAAAGAAAGTGAAGAGGAAAGACTGGTCTCCACACTCTTGCAGCTTAAAAATAATATAGCTGGAGACCAAAACTGTAATACCAGGTTCTTCTATAGAATACAAACAACTATATCCAGATTCTGCCACACTGAAGTTAGCTTCCTTAAATCTCTCATTCATCAAGTATTCTGTTCCAAAGTTACTACAGTAACTTTTTCCCCTATCTTAAAGTAGATTGTATTGTTGTAATACTACCTAAAGTACTTAGGACAAGTTCTGCATGGGATACAAAACAACAAATATCTTGGCACCCTACCAATAACTGTCCATCTTAATTTAGAGTTATCAGGTATGATTTTTCATTCTATGAAAAAAAATTTTATTTCATGGTCCTATTCATCCTACAGTCTTGATTGATTGAGGGAGAGCCACTGAAATCTCAAATTTGTTAGTAGCTCTATTGATGCAAACTTGGGTCTTTGAGTATAACTTGCTCAGGCACAACTACTGGCCATGACAACAGCTCTAGTTCCCAAGTTCGTGCTGAAAAGTACATATGAACAGAGGAAACATGCTTTTAACCAGAGCTAGTTAGAAGCTGTCACAGTTCCATAAACTTCTGGTAGCCTTCTGGTAAAGAAAGAAAATGCAATTAAGAAAAAGATACACATACTAGAAGTGAAATGCACCATATTTGCATATTTTAATCAATAAAAAATTATGATCACAGGAAAGGAGTGCCTGCTTCTTAACTTTTAACCTTTTATATTCAGCATTGTCTTGGTAATCTTCAGAAGGCAGCCTGATGTCAGCAGCAATCCATAGCAATGATATTAATGACAAAGATGGTAGAGTACTTGAGCTTCCAAAGGTGGATTTGGAATAGAAAAGACAAGTGTTCACCAAAAACTACAGAGTTTTTATGGTTTTCTCAACTACAAGTTGGTGAACAGCTTTCTTGAATTCCAGTTAAATATCTCTAACTCATGATAGCTCTGTCAAGCTCTCTCTTTTCTTGGCAACAAATCTAGCTCACTGAAGATCTTTAAAAAAGTATCCTTTTTCCAGTTTTCATTAACTACATATTGGGCAAAGTATTCACAAACATTAAAACTAAATCATGTTTAACATCAGACATCTGCAGTGAAGTTAGAATGGATTTTGAATTCACCTTGAATGAAGAAATTGTTCAAAGTTAAAGATATATTGGGAGTTTTTCTTTTCTGCATCTATAGCTACAAAGTAAAGCTTTTTATGTTTTCTATAAATATGAAGTGGCATCATTCTTAAACGACAGTTCAGCTCTTTGAAAGAAGTAAAAGTGTCAGCTGCTGCCCAATAGGAAAGAACTGTGTTTGCAAGGGCCAACTGTAGACTTCAATTCTCTCTTTGTTCATAGAATTGGTATCACACTGGGTTCTGACACTGGTCCTATATTTTGACATACAATCAACAAACGGATAAGGGGGTGGGTGATTAGGGATCCTGTGACAGAAGTAGCTCTTAAGCTGTTGTTGAATAATGCTCAGGACCAGGTTTTAAATATTTACAATTAAAGAATTGTAAGATCAGCCCCAACATGCTTAGATTCAGTATCCATAAAACAGAAAAAAACCCAGTCCAACTTAAAAAATCTGCACAGCTGCATTCACCTTCAAAATGAAAAATAGAGAAGACCAAGAATGTTTCTTTTAAAAACAGCTAAAAGGAACATCTTAGCGTTAAATCCTTTTGAGCAGCATGCTGTCTAACTAAAGGTGCCCTACTAGAGGCACATGGTGAATGTATACTACCTATTACAAGGTCTTATGAAGAAGCAAAATTAAACCAACATGGCTAAGTAGGAAGATGACACACATAATTCGTAAATTCAGAAACCTAAAATGCTATCCAAAACAAAACTAACAAAAAGTCTTTAACTCATGAGTTAACTTTAAAAATAACACACAAAACCGTCATGATACTGACATAAACTTCGGAAATCACTTTCAAAAAACTAAAAAACCTTTGAGTCAAATAGCTACATGCTGTTGTGTAGCCACTTGCTTAATATGATGTTGGTACCTAGGAATGGGAGGGTGATGTGTTTGATGCCAAGTATTCCAGTGGAGAACTAGGAATCAGTAAAGGAGAAGTTGATAGGGTCCGTAATGGAGAATAAAACTGATAAACACATGGATAAATGTGGTATCTTAGGGAAATATTAGGATGACTTTGGTAAAGGAAGTCATGGGCATGTTCTATTTTGCTTCCAGTGTCCCAAAATCTTTTTAATTTGCCCATCCTTCAGATGGTGTTCATAACCCGACCCACCTCAATTCCTCGGCTCCCTAATCCTTTCCCTTCTTAGCAAGCATTAGTAGATGCAAACTATTTTATTTGTAGGAGTAAGTGTAGAGCCATATGAGTTCTCTGCACAATTCAGAAAACACGTATACAAAATACAAACTCACTTTGACAGACATAATTTAGAAACAAATCAACTTTTTTCTTTTTTTCCTCCAATTTCTAAAAAAGGGTGGAGCTAACTGACACGGAATGTCCTGCCTGTAACAGATCAAGCCCTGGGGCTCATACATGCTGCTTAAACAACCCACCTTGTGCAAAAGCCATCCATCTGAGAGGTTGTTTGGCTGCTCAGTGAAGACATGTATTTTTTTACCCTATTTGACTGTGTGCTGTGGGGCCAAATTTCGTGGAACGTCACTTAAATGTTGCCTGCCCCATGGGAGCTCTGGTTTGCTCTCTACAAGGAATAGGACTGGCAGAATCCACCATTAAAAATCTGTTTGGAAAGAGTTAATATCTCACTAACACACAGTTTCTAACCTAAGGTCATTAAAGGAAGAATATAGATCCGAAAATAATCCAGCTTTGCAGAAAGCGACTTTCATTTTTCACTCTGAAGGCTCTGGTGCTCTGTTCTAATACCAAAACCATTGTTCTGTGTCTCATAAAAAACAGCAAAACTAGATTTACCAGACATTGTATTCATCTACATGGTCTCAATTTTAAGATTATTGAAAAGTTATTTGCATTCAAGTGCAATTCTGACCACTAAAGACCAGGTATCCTCAGTTGGCATGGTCTGAGTACAGGCAGGATGCTCCCACCATCTGTCAGGCTTTGAATGTCATATTCATTTCCCAGATGCTTTTGGGCACTGGGAGGGCACCTCTGTGCCAAAGACGCAGCAGGAATTGTATTCTGTTGTTTAGCTGGCTGGCTGGTTTCCTTATTACTTCTCCCTTCAGATGGCTGTTTCTGATTTAAGCCATATGTAGCCATTTTTTCAACCACCTTCAGGTTCCTCCTCAAAACTACTCCATAATGCAAACAAAACCTGCCATTTATACTATGGTATAAATGTAACCCAGAATTTATAACAATATTCAGAATATCACAAGCTATAAAAAATAAAGATTTGCTAATTTTATGTAAGGCATCTAAGGTCAACTATACCAATTCTGCAAACTGAGTCATTCATCCTAATGAATTATCCATTCCACTAGAGATATTAGTTCTTTAGAGGTGTGAATTTTTTTACAGAGGTAAATTTCACAAAAACATAAAATCAATATGTATATTACCATTATAGCGTAAATTGCAAGAACTGGAACTGTGATATGTCTGAATTGAAGAAGATTTCAAGTTCAAGCATAGAAGCATAGAATTGAAAGCAACCTCAAAGGCACATGAACATGGGATGTAGTCAGCTAAAGAAAGAGAATCCTAGCTGATTGTCCTTCCTGAAATCAACAGTAATTTTGCAATGTACTTGACTGGGACAAGATTTCACCCATGGTTTATATACAGCATCCAGAAACTGAACTTAGGTACCTTCATGTCTTTCCTTCCTTTTGATTGCAGAGGGTTAAGTTAGGTGATGTCTCATTTCTAAGCAATTTTGTTAAAGAGTGGAAGTTCTGCTTCTTACCTAGATTTGTTAGACTTCTCTCCCTTCTTTTCAAATCTCAATTACGTTCCAGCATCGCAGAAAAAAACTAGTGAGTATTTAAAATGTTTGCCAACAGAAACACCTTAATAAAGAATTTACATGAAAGTACAAGCTCAAGCACTGCCTAATCAGTTTGAATTAAGCACATCAGGTTTTGTTCACTCAACTGGAAAACTAACATTTGCTCAGCTTGGCAACTCTTCGTGTTTACTGGTGTCTGAACGTAATGTACAGATCTCTCCAGCATAGTGTTTGTTCAGTACCTGTGCAAGCATCCACTGCTTGGTTAGATTAAGCTGACAAAATTCCAAAGGTATTTGGCATTCTCAAAGAAACTGTTAAAAAGAAATAAAAATCTCTAATGCTTGGAAAGATCCTGTTTTCTTCTGTTTCAGATTCTGAACTGTGGAAATTGGTACATTTCTATTGTCAGTGAGGTTTTGACCCAGACTCATTTTTATTTTAATGTGTGTCATTTAAGATGAACAATTCAATTAATAAAATTTACACTTCTTTTACCAGGAACTCAATAGCTTCAGACAAGGTTATCCTACTCACAATGGAAACTCAGACAAGCTTTAAGTTAGCTTGAGAGGCAGTCCTGTTGTGGAAGTACAGATCTTGACAAGCTATATATCCTGGATAAACTGAGTCATGTCATGCAGGGTAGCAAAGCATTGTCTTTTTCTCTTATTTAGAGTATATCTGAAGAAGGCTGGCTTGTTTCAGGAGCATGAAAGAAGGTATTTTAATATGCACAGCAGTGAAGTTTTCATTTCCAGGGACAACTTTGGTTGTTTCTCACAAAGCTTTCAATGAACAGCCTGCAAACTACTTTGACCTATTAGTCATAAACTTGCATTATCACCTACCTGTTTGCCAGTAAACAAAATTTTGTTTGCACTGTTTCTTTCTATCTCAACCTATTTGTCATTTCGCGCTTTTAGGAACACAAATAAGAATCTAATTTTTTTTTTTACTCTTCCTAATAAAATGAATATTTCTCCCTCATGTTACCTCAGTGTTTTCAGCATGCTCTGTTTGGTCTTTGACTGAGATAATGTTTTCCTGGACTACATATTATATCTTAAACCTCTTTCTCCTCTGCATCTTATTCAACTTCAGTATTCACAGGTTTTTTTCTTAGCTCTGATACGCTTAACTCCCATTTTCTGTCACTGATAAAGTGAAATTTTTCCTACCTGTTGTCTCACATATTTGTTCTTGGCATTAGCATGGACTCCTCATTTCGATATCATTGTTTCCATCTCAATTTCTCCCCTAGAGCTGCCAACTGGCTATTATTTCCTTAGCAAGCAGTGCAGCACAGAAATACAAGACGATCTATGTATGCAGAGCAGACATTTTTCTTAGGCAGTCAAGCTGAACTTCTACAGCACAACTCTATCCTCTCACATTCTCTGCCTTCTGTATTTTAGCACCATCTCCTCACTCTGTATTTGATGAATTTCATAGTCTCCTCAACCAGTCTTTTGCTGACATCTCTCCAACAGTTCTGCTGCTCAAAAATTTCTGAGTGGCCTCATTCTTTCTGTTCCATTTCATACAGGTTCTTATATGCATTCCTCAGTGTTTGATAGATTTATCTTGTTTGCTGTACTTCTATCCATCCACCCGTTCCATCCATCCATCCACCCATCCATCCATCCATCCATCCATCCATCCATCCATCCATCCATCCATCCCTCCATTCCATTGTCAATTTTTGCTCACACTTTACCAGCAATAGCTTGAGGATAGCAAATTCCGTTGGTTTTGGCAGCAGTCCTCTACTTTCTCCATACAGAGACAGAGAAGCAGATGAGACTGTATTGAATAAGGCAGGATGAGAATATGTTCCAGCCAAAACCAGTGACAGCTATGCTTAAGAAACTGTCTCTTAACCTTTTTCTAGGGTCAACTAAACTACAAGGCAGAAATCAGAGAAATGTATGGTACTGACCTTTTTTCTTCTGAATACTGTTTAATTTGTCATAAGATCCAAATGATGCTGTCTTATGGTGCAAAATAATCTGAAACTTTAATGGAAAATATTGGGCATAACTCTAGCTGTCATAATGGAAATGAAATATGAACCTTCAGTGCAATAAAAGAAGTATGACCACAGAATTGCAACAAGCAAATAAAGACTATAGGATTTGATTTGTATTATGGTCTCTACACAGAGAGCATCAAAACTCTGATGCTTCTTATTTTCGTTCAGGTGGTTTGTAATTGAACAGTACCATGTATCTGTGAAGGTGGAAGTAGTATTCAAGAAGTAGTATTCAAAGTAAATATTGCCAATTACTTTAAATGAAGAACTGCTCAAAGACAGAGCAGCTGAAACTTCCCTAAATCACACAGGATATGTCTACATTAGCAAGCAATACAAAAGGATCTATAGATCAAAGCATTTGGTTCTAAGACTCCTACATCTCAGATGTCTGCTTTGCCAGACTATATTCATTTTTGGTCACCTAGAATGAAAGTGGTCATGAATATGCTTGAAGTTGTCTAAAAGCCCAGTTCTTGGTGGTGATGTCTCTTAGGGGCTGCTGAGCATTTGTCATGCTGGAGTGAAACTTCTAATTTAATTTCCACTGAATGGAGCCTTGTTCTTATGCACCAAAACTGCTAACTGAACTAATACTTAACAAATTTAAATCTCTAGCAAATTGTACTCACTTTACTTTGAGTAATGGAGTCTTGATATAAGTTGTGGTCAGATGCAACTATCTTTAAAGAAAATGTCCATCTTTCAATATCTAGACTCTCGCACAAGCACAACTGGAACAAAACACCAAAAGAAACATTTGCAATTCTGACAACATTGAAATTGTGGGTTTTTTATTTTTAAAGAGTGGTGCAAACCAGCTGGCTGTGCACCTGAGAGGTTTTTAAGGTATCTAAAACTTATATCACTGTAACAACCCACAGAAAACACAGGGAGGTAGTAATGATAGTTCACACTTTGTTAAATCCTCATCCCTTAGCTCTGATGCTGTTTGTCTTTTGCACACTCTGAAGTCTTCTGTTTCTGATAGTGTTGGAATATTTATCCTCATTCATTCACAGATGATAGTCCACTTTGAGGCACACAAGGCAATTTATATACGAATACAGAAAAAGGTCAAAGTGACACTTAACAGCAATAGCTCCACTTACACAGTCCCTGCAGAAAAGCAGTTCAGTTGGAAGCAGTGTGGAAAAGGCAATGCAATCATCATGATAATTTAAATTACAATATTGTGTAACCCAATTAGGTTACACTATATTGGAAAAGAAATGCTTTTAAAAGGCACTGTTTCAGACAAAGGTGGATAAGAAAGGTTTTATGCAAGATAAAGATCATAACTGGAACTATCAGTGATTCTCTGCTTTTGTCTTTTTGAACCAGCATAAATTGTATTCCTCCTCACAGCTTTTTCTTTTTTTTTGCCAGGATGTGTGCCAATGGAAAGTCTGATCAACTTTACAAAACAAATAGCTTTGTGTGGCGGTCAGTGATATTCACTGGCTTTTTTTTTTTTAAGAAAGCTTTGTGTAATTTTGGGAGCCGAAAGGTAATCATTATTTTTCAAAAGTTCTAATTAAGATGTCAGACTGGGAAATGGAATGAATTTAGAATCCCATGTAATTTGATTGTGTTGGCCTATTTAGATAAATTGCTTTGGAAAGACAAACCAGCTACTTAAAAAGTCCAAGAGTCCCAGGCTTCGTTCCAGTATTTCAAGCAATGACTGAAGCAACAGCCTTTTGTAACTAACAGCCAATCCAACGACAGACATCCAAGTGTCAAAGTCTGATACAAAGAATGATACAAGCGCCTGGATCACTGTCACTAATAGAATAAACAGTACACAGTGTTATTTAAGCACAAATGCCCAGCTTTTTTTCCCCTTTGAACTGCAGACCTTTGGAGACTTACATTAAAGGAAATAAACACCCAAAGTTTGAAACATGTGAAGCTGAGACAGCATCCTACATAAACCCCTGGGATTATTTGGGTTTGTTTAGTTAGTGTGATTTCCGTTCAGTAGATGTACTAAATCTGTATGACAAACCTAGGATTTAGAACATATTAAGACTGTGCTGTCAGTAACCTGAGACTGTAAAATCCATAATACTATTCTGAAAATTCAAAGTAGGCTCTGACCCATTTATATATATATATATCTCTCCATTTTATCAGTTTGCCTCACAATGAACTTTTGGTCGTTCCCCCTACAGGGTAACGAGACACCCAACTACTGTCATGCCACGCAGCACGAAGGAGGAGAAGAAAGGTATTTGCTCTTACTTGGACAGACTTTGGTTTTTCCCTTGTTTTGTTTTGGATTTTGTTGGTTTGTATGTTTTTTGTTGTTGCTGTTGTGAAAGGGCTTAGGGGGAAGAATGTTTTCCTATGGTCTGACCCATTTTTACGTATATATATATATCTCTCCAGTTTATCAGTTTGCCCCACAATGAACTTTACACTCTATTGCTTTTTCCTTTTATCAGCAAGGAGTGTTAAGTCTGGAAAGGGTTAGAAAAGCATGTTTGATTTCCACAGGAAGTAGCTTGGTACTTTCTTTTCCTTGCATCCATTGTTGAAGTGTGAATTTAGGCACGGCCAGCTCTCGCAAGAGGAGGCAGATGAGCTTCTTGGTAGTCTATCCCAATGGCACACTTTCGTTGCTCTCAGAGCAGCTTTTCTTCCCTGATCCTTGATTTTATCTGCTGCTCCTATGCAAAGGCTAGCATTTAAGCCCTTGGTAGTGCTTTAGCTTCACTTGTGTTTTGGGATTTTTGTGCCGTTGATTCCAACACATTTTTTCTTGCACTGTGCATCTCGTGACACAACCAAGGTTCAGTTTCAGGGGCTTAGAAGGGGAATTGTGAAGTTGCCAGACCAGATGAAACAAACCTTTCTTTTTGAGCTGGGGGCACAGCAAACACAGTAGGGCTCTGTGGTGCTTTGGCATAGCAGCAGGGGTGTGCTGTCTCCCCAGGTCCCCTTCCTGTTCCCAGGCTGTACTGTGGATTATGCTCTGAACCCCTACAGGGTAACGGGACACCCAACTACTGTCATGCCACGCAGCACTGAAGAGGGTAAGAAAGGTATTTGCTCTTACTTGGACAGACCTTGGTCGTTCCCTTGTTTTGTTTTGGTTTTTGTTGGTTTGTGTGTTTTTTGTTGTTCCTGTTGTGAAGAGGCTTAGGGGGAAGAATGTTTTCCTAGCTGGAAGGTGAAAAAAAATTAAAAACAATTTTGCATGTCTTTGCAGCTAATGTTGCAAATGCAATGTTTGCTCTAATGCTGCCTGGACACTTTACTGGGAGGGATAACTTACACCCAATTTCCATCCCTTTCATTTGCATCTGAGTTTCCAGTGCCTAATGAAACAAAGTTATATTGAAATTTAACCTAGTGTTCTTCTCTGCCTTTCTTCAACGATAACAGGGAGAATAAAAGGCAATAGGATCTGACAAAGATATTACAACCATTAATTTTATGCTGGTACGTGAAGTCCTAAATCAACCCAACTTCCAATTCATTAATCAGGTTTAAAGCAACAGGAACAGAGTGTTATGGCACAAAACCAGAATAATCTCAAAGCCTTGGGGAACTGCAGTTCACACGACAGGCATATATAGGAGCTCCCAGCCAGGGCAGCAGGAAAATGATGTGAAACATTAGAGACAGGGTAGGCCCTGGCAGGCTCAACTTCCCCAGCGTGTTATTTTGTATAATTAAAATTAAATTCTTCAGATTTCTTTTCTTTCCTGAAAGGCGAAGAAGACTGGGAGCAGGACTGATGTTTCCTGACAGCTGTAACCAGTCACAGACTCCAGCCTTTCGAAGTATTTTTTCATTCTGTGACTTACGCATTTTCTTTCAAGGTCTTCCTGTGTTGATTTACTCCCAATTCCCCTAACTGATATCTTCTTCCCTGTGCTTGCTATAGTTGTGCCCCTAGTTGATCACTTACATGGACTTAAAATTAGCAACGCAAAATCTACAGCAGTAATTCAAGCCTCTTGCCAGTTCTCTTTAAAAAATTCAAAATTGGACAGTAGAAAAATACCTTACATTTTCTGATGAAAACAGTGCCACTGCACTCTTTCTTTCTGTTTAGCCTACTAACAAAGGTAACTTGTTAGGCTGTTTAATCTAATTTTTTGTACAGATAAAGAACTTTACCCATAAATACCTTAAGTAGATTACTACAGAGTCTTACAGTTAAAGCAAGGAGACTTGGGACCAGGACTCTTCCTGGTTTAGCCACAAGCTTGTAGCTTTACTTCGGTCAAAGCACTTTACGTATCTGGAAATCAGCACGGAAGTTAAAAGCAGATATCACTCCTCACCAACCAGAAGAAACAAGAAACAAGAGGACAGATTTAATTTCAGATTTGGCATGCAGGAAGGAAAGCTGCAAAAACAGTGTGAATAGTAAAACATTTTGCAGAAGTACCAGCTCACTGAGGTTATTCACTATGTGAGGAGCCAACTTTTTACAAAATTATTCTCATGCATAATACTGATTATTTTATTTATCAACCCTTTTCAATGCATCCACAGTATCTGGCATGCGGCATTACAAATATAATAAATAATAATTAAAACTTCATCAAATACACAATAGAGAAGGCAAGCAAACACCAAACAGAGTAACGGAGCACTGAAAAGTAAGCTTTTATATCTCAACCCCCGTGTAACTTCCAGCATCCTGCTGGGACATTGTTTCGGTACTGAAACAGATGGAAGAACAACCTCTCTTGAGTCACCCACATCAGTCCTTCTGGCACCACAGAGAATACTGCTGTCAGCACCAACTTTACTGAAGAACAGCCCCTCCCTGCAATACCCTTGCTACTGTCTGTAGCATAGACACTGATAGCAGTAGGCCAAGACTCCAGTGGTCATAGGAATCATTAAGGAAAAACACTCCTATATTCCACAAAACAATGGACTTTCCCCAGAAACTGCTGTTTGAAAAACTTCTATTCTTCAGGATCAGGCAAGGATGAAAACACTTCCAGATATGCAGAGATTGAAGGCTGGGATGATTTAAGAGCCCAGTTGTGTGCAGCAGCAGCTGGTATTCTGCAGATTAAATTTTGTGTATGCTTGAACAATACTGTAAATCTATTGTAGGTTTGCCTGCACACCATAGTATCTCACAAAGGGCAATTCCTTCCATGTTAGAGCAGTCTGTTGAGATCCAACAAAGATTACATGCACCTTGAATTCCAGTATAAATCAACAATCCAATATGAAACAGCAATCTTCTACTGTTCAATAAAAAGACACAGTTGTGTTTACATACCGGATTTAGTCTAGGCTACTTTGAGTGAATAGGGAGCATTGTTCCTCCCCAACTTCATTCAGAAATGCTGCTTTGAAGAAAGCAGTTTTGCTAGGTCCTGGGTGTCTTCTGCTCATTCATTCCCTTGAACATCTAAATGAGGTACTCTCATTTACTTTATTAGTTGATATCTGTTCAGCAGAACAGTCCTAGTTTCTCAGAAGAAAAGGTGTTCTTTTGAGACTACGATGTGTCTAAGGGAGAGATCCTCCATCAGAAGTCATGAGATCTCTGGTTCACACGTTGTCTTCCATGTGCCACAGAATATAGCCAGAAGGGTCCAACCTCTCTCCAGTAATTGACAACTCCAATAAATTTTTCTTCTTTGTTAAAAAAGTTCCTACTCAGATGGGATCCTTGCTGCTGAAGCACTTCCAAAATATCAGGCAGCCACAGCGGAGACTGACCAGGAAAGAAATTACTTGAATCTTTCATTTTCTATCTTCATTTCAGAACAGCACATTTTATGATAAAAGAAAGGTCTTCAGGAGACAAATTCTCTTTTAGTATAGTAAGAATGAGGTCATTTGTAGGAGGCATATTCAAAAGGGTGACTATAGCCACACTAAATGATTAAGTAGCAGAACTCATTGCTGAAAGATCTTACAGATGCCAGAAGTTCATACAAAAGTGTCATACGTTCAAAAAGTGTCAGCACAAATTCATGTAAGCAAAAAGAAACCTTGAGGCTATTATTAAAAACAAGACTATTACAACAGGTTCAGGAAATCTACGAAACAAAAATTGTTAGATCCTAGGAAAATACCTTTAAAACCCCACGACATATTTGCAAATTTCTCAGTACTGTTCCTTGATATCTGGAGACAGGATTATAGATTAAATGAATCTTTTGTTTTAAATTGTACCACTGTTCTGGGGTTTATGTTCCCAAAAAAGTATTGCTTTATTTTGCATTCAGGTACTTTATAACAGAGCATTTGAACTCTGATCTCCATTCCTGCCAATAAACATAAGATGAAAGTTGGCTACATCAGCGGTTACTGCCAGCCAGTGCCAGCTGTAGTCATAGTATCAAGATACTTCAAGCTAGCAGTAATGGAACATGTGGAATAGCTGGACCTGAGCAAGAAAGGTTGCCTTCATTAATCTAACCAGAAAGATCCCAAAGGAGCTGGAACATATAACTTCCCCTGGATTATCAAGAAGTTTCCTTACCAGAGATATTATGTGCTTGTTAAGTAAGGATGTGAAATTAAGAAAAAAAATCTCTAAACAGCTTGTGACTAATTGCCTTCTAGTGGAAGAGGAGTAGCAGGCTCCTCAAAGGACAGAGGCTGGAGATGAGGAGACAGGAAGAATTAGGGGCCAGAATAGAATGGCTGGCAGAGAACAAACAGGAACAAGCAAATTAATAAAGATGGAAGCAAATAATCCTGCTGAGCAGGAGACTTGTGTACTGAGAACCTGAGGTAAAGGATAGTACAGGAATTCTGAAAAAGAAAGAGCTTAAAGACATGGCATGATGGGGCCTTGAGTCAACCAGGGATGGAAGGTGGATCATCATAAACAATCAACCCAGAGCAAATTCTGCCTCCAAGACTGCAAAGATTTTAAGCAGAGAAAAAGAGGCATTGTCAGAACACGGGTTAGAATAATTATTCTTTCTAAAAAAAAATAAAAATAAAAAAATCTTAAAATGTTTAAGTAAAACAGAGTAAGATTAAAAGCAATCTCTAAACAAATTTCCTCCTGCCCACAAATGAGTTCTTTCTTCCAACATGGTGGTTTTCTGAGATGTAGCAAATAATGCACAGTCCTTCCTAAGTTCCGAGGAATGTTTATTTCCATCGCCTCTCAGGCTTGACTGTGTATCTGTCTGTTCCCTCCTCTCTGCAAATGTCCTATTTTTGCCTCTTGCTGAGCTCTCTCACTCTCAGTGCCCCAACCCAAGTACTGAAAATTTCTCTGCTAAAACACATTGTTAGGCCTTGGGAGAAGTCATGTTCCTGCCTTTCCCCAAAGGTACCTGACCCCATCACTCTCCTTTTAAAGAAACATGACATATAAACTCAAACAAATAAAAGAAATGTAACCCATTGCATGAGGATTACAAAACAAAAGGATCTGGGAAATGGAAAGCTGCATATGCCCCGAGGGTAAGATCAACAGATGAAATGACAGGAGAGCAACTCTCAGAAACTCTGAAAAAATTACCAAAACCATGGCCATAACATCTGAAACCTAGTCTAACTTGATTTATGATGGTAATTTTGTTATGTCTGTATTCAGTGGATGTCTTAACGGTCGAGTTTATTGTATTTCTAACACAAAACAGAGTTTACAATAAACTAAGCGAAATAACACTGCTTTTCTAGACAGGGTAGATGTGGGGAGAAGTTTTGGAACCAACTTTTAGCAAAGACATAGTATCATTTGTTCCAAGGGACTGTAAGGAAACCATAAGCAGCACTGATCTCTATCACTGTTGTTGGTTGCAGAAGCCTATGCTACATTTTATATACCATTGCCTGTTTGGAAATTTATCATAAAATTGACTATTAACTGGCTTGCACATTGCCATAGACAGACTGTTTTAGAATTCTCATTTCCTGAGATAAAATCCATATTTTATTTTTTAGTACTGCCCACTGTTCTTACTCAGCAGTTCTCGGGAGTCTTTCATAGACTCAGTCTTGTACTCTGGCTTAGTTGCTATCTATCTGAATTTGAGGCACCAAGAGGTACACAGGACCAGGGCAGAAAGAAACACCACTTTATACTTCAGTGGGTTCCTGTCTTGTAAAACAAGCACAAGGAGAGGTCCACACTAACTGACCTAGGGCCAGCTGGAGCTTCTATTTGAGGATGCAACAAAAGTATTTTACTGAGACTGCCACTAAAATTCCTGTTAAAACAATTTGCGCACTCTTTGTATCAACCCACTTTCTTTACTCATTGAAAAATGTCTGAGTTGTAATGGGGTGCATAGCACAGTGCATCAGAGATGTTGTTTGACATAGTTATCCTGTCTTCTGGAGAACCAGTGGTTCTTCCAGCAGTGGTTTTCAGGCAGCCTTTTCCAGACAGTATTTTCTGCTTTTTCAATTCTACCTAAGGATCACATATTCTTAAGGTATCAAAGGAGACTAGAATAAACTTCTTAGTTTCACTTGTAAAGGAGCCTGTAGGGTATTTGTCTGCCATCATGTTGTTAGGGGATGCACCTCAAGCTGAAAGTCTCTATTAGCAGCTGTAGACTAGTACCTCCTTCAAAAGCAAAGAAGAAATGCCTCATTGCTTTGGACAGTACATTAGGCCATAACACCATGCTACAGGCTCCCAGTGCAGTTCTGCCCCAGTTAATGCTGATCCCCACCTGAAATTTCCAGTAGTTCTGAAATACCTTTCTTCCACACCTACTGGCTGCTGGGAGAATTCTACAACCCATTCTTTAGGAAAGATGAGTTGAAACAAACCAATACAAAATTTGCATATACGTTTCTATTGTCAAAAGATTTTTAAAGGCACCTGTGGTATTCTTTTTGTGGCATTTAATACAAGGGGATCCCAGTTCCTAAGTCATTTAGGATCCCATATAATAAGATGTTCCTGGCTTTTTTTTTCTTTTGTGGATTCCTATGACTATTTATTACTCTTTTTGTAAATCTTTCTTCCTGTAAAGTGCCAGCAAAATTCCATCATGTTCTCTCTGGAGTACCTGTGACTTCAACTAAGCACTGACCTTAAAAAATATTTTAAAATGTAATGTAACTGCTCTGCTTTCATGATGTTCACTGGAAGCTGCAGATGGAAATAAGAAACATTGGAAATAAACGTCACTAAGAAATTGTTAAAAAAAAAGCAAAATGTACAATAATTTCGATGTTACACTGTATATGGGAGACACCTCGCACTTTTTTTTAGATTTATTTTTAATTATTTAAAAAATTCTGGCGAACTCCAATATCTTGGAGTTGAACCTGCTCTTTGCTCTACTGCAAGGTAAAAATACCAGCCAACATACATTACATAAACCAAAAAAAGAAAAACCCAAACCAAAACTAACTGGATTTGTACTTGAAATTTGACCTTCAGAAGCAGTGGGAAGATACTGAAAATAATAGTTTCTTTGGGTAGTGGGTTTTTTTCTCTCTTTTTAAAACCAGTTGAAAACATGTTCATACTCACACATTACCAACTACAAATTCATCTTAGGGAAAATAGTATAAGAAACCCCAGCAGTTCTGGAATTAATGAAGTCAGGTTTCCTATGGCTCTGTGCCTTACTGTGGAACTGCAATAGCCTGTGGCTGGTGTCACTGCCAGAATTTCGGGTTTTTCAATAATGGGATGATCTACATGGCACCACTCCTGCTGGCATAAGATGGGATTAAAAAATGTGGACCAAGAGATACAATTATAGATTTTATTATAGATTGTGTATATTATACAGTTTTATTACAATTATAGATTGAGAACTACATCAATGGCCCTATGCTTCAGATATCAGTTCTGTAAGATGCGGGGAAATTACATATCTAGGTAAGGTATAGAATGTGTAGGACAGTTCTAAGGCCACTTGTTACTCAGGTTCTCTATTGCATTTCCCTGCCCTGATCAGTTTTGGACTAATCTATCCTTTCTCCCACAGGGAATAACCATGCAAAAAAATGCAATATTGTTATGAAGAAAGAATTCCATACCCCAGTGAAATGCCAGAGGTTAGAAAATGTATATGTAACAAATTAAATTGGAATTTGGCCAGAACTTCCAGGTTAAATCATGGAAACTAACAAAAACTGTCGAGAAGTCTATCAATCAAAAGTGCTGGCCAAAATCCTTATGCTTTTTTATGCCTTTTCTTTTCTTTTTTCAATAATCTCATCTGACAGCTATTACAGCTTACTATGTTTTAGGCCAAGCCACCCCTAAAGCCCCAGAACACGGGATTAGCAGTGGGCTAGCAGTAGCTGAAGCAAAAAATCACTTTTTTACATCCAATGAAAAGATATAATTAGTTAATGTCAGTTACTAAATGTTCCTTTCAAATGTCTTTTTTTTTAATGCAAGAATGTATTCAAAATATATTTCTGTAAAACATCTGCTCTGATAAAATATACAACATTTACAGCAAAATTTGTCCTTTATGCTGTTTCGCTCCAGCGAAAATTCCTATTCATGTACCACTTGTATGTACGAAAACTTGAAGTTCATGATTTCTGTTGACATAGTTACAGGACACTGCTAAGTGTCAGCTGCCTTTTCAACCTTACTGTCCATAGTCTCACAGGTAAAATTTGAACCACTATGCTGATGTGTATTGGGTTTGCATGGCAAGTTTGATAGTGGGGAAGCTACAGTGATGGCTCCTGCAAGAAGCTGCTACAAGTTTCCCCCATGTCTGATAGAGCCAATGCCAGCCAGCTCCAAGACAGACCCGCTGCTGGCCAAGACAGAGCCCATCAGCAATGGTGGTAGTGCCTTTGGGATAAGATGTGTAAGAGGAAAAAACTGCTGTACCAGAAGACAGGAGTGAGAATCATATGAGAGAAACAGCTCTCCAGACACCCAGATCAGTGAACAAATGGTATGAGAAGGGAAAAAGATGTTTGCCATAAAACAACTGGTGCTTACAAAACTACGTAAAAGACATGCAAAACCTCTTAACTCCAAAAGGCAAGGGAATATGTAATTGGGGAGAACTGAATTAGTAAAATAATTACAGGATTTAAATAAGTGATTTCTCAGGATAAAAAGAAAATGTAATTTGGCCATCTCATTGTGAGAAACCAGAATAAGAAAACTTTTTTTATATGGAACGATGCAACACATATTATTTCATTTTTGTTTTGTTTTACTTTGTATTTTAAAACATAGTGCAAGGCTTTGCTTTTCCATTAAATGCTTCCATAGAAATTTAGCTCTATGGAACTTTCCAGCAACAATGCTTTTTTTTCCATTAAATACTGCAATGGCTCAATCTGTTTACCTGTTTAACTGCTTCCCATTCCACTGACTCCAGTGATGTCTTTTATTTAAGTTAATAAAGAACTCACTTTCGAATCCAGATGAAGTACACACACATAGACTCCACCCTGTGGGTGGATATAGTGAAACCTACCTAATTTGTGCCTATAATGCAGGCATATGCACCTATGGTAGCTGTCTGATTTCTCTTTTTACTAAATGGATATCTAGTCAATATAGTTAGAGCAGTTTGCTGCAATTAATTTGATTGAACCCTGGTGTTTATTTTGGGGTGAGATGAATGATGCCACAGATCCCAGGTACTCTCTTGCCAAAGATAGGTTCATTTAGATGGAGGCATGTGTTCTGTCCAAACCCAAGTTCAGTCAAATGCATCTTACTCACTATCTGTGAGAGGTGATAGACGCGACAGCCTTGTCCCATTCAAGGACACCTCTGGAAACACTCATGGCAGATGTAAACACCCACCCCTATTGTAACACTATATTATGTTGCCAGATAATTTCTTTTTGGTCCATAATGGTAAACAGATGTTTACCTAAATAAGTGTTTTAAGCACACAGTTTTGAAGAAAACTACTGATTCTCACCATGAAACTATCATCCTAGTTTTTAAACATATTTTACAGTAGAAGAAAGAAAACAAAGAAAAAATCCTAGAGCACATTGTTGTTCTTGGAGGCAAGCCAAAAGCAAAATCTGACAACAAAAATCCATACCAAACATCTATGTTTCACACAAAAGAAAAAATATCCATTACATAAAACTGGTCTTTATAAAAGTTTGGCAGTGTCAGGCAATGTGCATTGCTTGGAAAAATAATTTAGTTTGTTACCTTACAAAAAAAAACATTTCATATTACACTTTAAATTATGAATACAACTAGCAACTTTGATCCTGCAAAGGTACTATCTCCTGAGATGCAACAAACACGTGCGACCAACCTTGCTTTCAGGGATAGCTTGGTGTAAGTCCCTAGTCAGAAAAATGTAACGAAGTTTGATATTTTTGTTACAGCCTCATTGGCTAACATTTTATATTTTCATTGCAAAAAGTAGGTACAAATGTTAACACTAAATTAACATATGAGCTTTCCAGATAAAGCCTTAGCCAAACTTAAACATACCTGCATGCTCTGTGTCAAGCTATCAGTTTGCAGCAACATACTCTTGGCACAATAGACAGCTTCCATATACTTTGTACTGTCATCACTTAACATGATCTCAGCACTCAGTATTCTGATTGGTAGATATGCTTTATATACAAGATTTGATGCTGACTTCATAGAATCATAGAATCATAGAATAGCAAGGGTTGGAAAGGACCTTAAGATCGTCTAGTTCCAACACCCCTGCCATGAGCAGGGACACCTCACACTAAACCATGTCACCCAAGGCTCTGTCCAACCTGGCCTTGAACACCGCCAGGGATGGAGCATTCACAACTTCCTTGGGCAACCCATTGCAGTGCCTCACCACCCTCACTGTAAAGAACTTCTTCCTTATATCTAATCTAAACTTCCCCTGTTTAAGTTTGAAGCCATTGAAGCCATTACCCCTTGTCCTACCACTACAGTCCCTGATGAAGAGTCCCTCCCCAGCATCCTTATAGGCCCCCTTCAGATACTGGAAGGCTACTATGAGGTCACCACGCAGCCTTCTCTTCTCCAGGCTGAACAGCCCCAACTTTCTCAGCCTGTCTTCATACGGGAGGTGCTCTAGCCCTCTTACCATCCTTGTGGCCCTCCTCTGGACTTGTTCCAACAGCTCCATGTCCTTTTTATGTTGAGGACACCAGAACTGTATGCAGTACTCCAAGTGAGGTCTCATGAGAGCAGAGTAGAGGGGCAAGATCGCCTCCTTTGACCTGCTGGTCACGCTTCTTTTGATGCAGCCCAGGATACAGTTGGTTTTCTGGGCTGCAAGCACACAGTTCCGGCTCATGTTAAGCTTCTCATCACCCAACACCTCCAAGTCCTTCTTCTCAGGGCTGCTTCATATTAGTATAAATCACATATGCATTCTGAAATCAATGCAGCCACACAACAATAAAACTGGTGTAATGCACGCGTCAGACCTCATGCATGTAACTGAGTACCACAGACTTCACAGGTTGATGAGGACCTGTGCTTTGGAATAACATGGTAACAAGCTTCTCCTTCTACACTTCTAAAATGCTTTGTTCCTAAACCTGAAAGAGCTATTCTGAAAATGCAAATTGTAGACATGTGCATCCATGTGATTCACAGAAAGTAATAGTCAAGCAGTAGTTCAGCTGGACTTGATGATCTTAAGGGATTCTATTTTTTTTTAATTCATTACATAATTCTCAAGACAGCTAAGCTGTGGTTTGTTTCACAAATGAAATGACAAAGTAGGGTGAAAAAATATTTCTCCTCCCTTTTCTCAAACTCAGCATGAAATTGTAACTCTATATTATAGACAAGGCCTCTGCTAGCTTTAGTTTAGTCAGGATCCACAACCAGAAGGATTTTTTGACCAGTAAAGTTTTACAGCATATGAATACGTTTATGTCTATGTCTATAAGAAAGATAAGTAATTATGTGAACAGACTATGCATGAGCTTTACATGAACATAACTGTACATTTCAGAAACCAAGTTTGAAGGCAACTGCAATAGTTCTGGTTCCTACAGCAATGTCAGCTCCAATATGTTGCGTTTTCTGGTGCATTTGATAGGAAAGAGAAGTAGTAGCATGTTTATATGTCCACACAGAATCAAACTTGTAAGAAAGCATAAATATGATGAAAATTTAACAGAGAAAAGTCAGACACACATTTTTTCACACAGTTGTCACTAAAACCCTGCTTAGTTGAGCCTGTATGGGAATGTGTCAAGGAGCCTGTTATATTAAATCAGGAGCTGGAATCCTTGCTTAGCAATAGGCAAAGGTCTTTCAGGGACTTTACGTCAGGAAATAATTGCATATTGAGGAATTTCATTCCACTATGCCTATCTCCATTATGTGAACAGGTTCAACAAGGCAACAAGGTATTAAATCGACCTTTCTGACTCCACACCAGTGCAGAGACATCCCGCACCCATGTAATTCATTGAAATTCTGCAGATTCTTTAAGATCACTTTACAATGTACTGCAGTGGCAATAGTCAACTGGGAAATGTGAAATAATACGCTCAGTGTCACTGCATAAGACACCTGGGCATTCTTAGTTTTAGAATTTCCCAACCTAAATGCTAGATCACAAGACTGATTTTGTTCCAGTTTTACAATACTAGATGTAAAAAACACTGTATTTTATTCAAATTAAATTAAAACAAAAGATCTGGAGGAAAATGACTCATGCATCAACTAACTTAATTTGGAGTGCTTGTAATGAGATATCAGAATTAGCTGCTTTTTAGTTATCCCCAAATTAAATAGAAACTGGCAGCATAAAATGACAAAACATGTTCCAGAACTCAAAAATGACTAGCATAATTTTTTCTCATACTGTCAAAGAAAAAAAAAAATCAGCATTTGCTAATAAGCACATATAGGAATTTCAGCCTCAGAAGTGACTGACCTTGAGAACCACAATAATACACTGAATGGACAGTCCTACCTCCAGTCTGAAATTTGAACATTTAATCTGTTTGTTAAAATACATTGTACCAGCCAGTACTCCATACACAGCACATCAGCTATCTCCAGTGGAATTATTTCAAGTCTAATATTTGGTGCAAAGTGCACATAACAGAATTTCCCAAACTACGGAACATAATTAGAATCAGAGAATTATAGAATCAACTAGGTTGGAAAAGACCTTTAAGATCATAAAGTTCAACCATTAGCCCAGGACTGCCAAGACCACCACTAAACCATGTCACCGAAGGCCTCATCTACACGGTTTTGAACACTTCCAGGGATGGTGATTCCAACACTGCCCTGGGCAGCCTGTTCCAATGACTGATCACCCTGTGAAATTTTTCCTAATATCCAATCTAAACTTCCCCCGGTGCAGCTTGAGGCCATTACCTCTTGTCCTATCGCTTGTTCCTTGGGAGAAGAGGCCGACTCCCTCCTCATTCCATCCTCCTTTCAAGTAGTTGTAGAGATTGATAAGGACCCCCTGAGCCTTCTCTTCTCCAGACTAAACAACTCCAGTTCCCTCAACCATTCCTCATAAGACTTACTCTCCAGACCCTTCACCAGCTTCGTTGCCCTTCTCTGGACCTGCTCCAGCACCTCAATGTCTCTCTTGTAGTGAGGGGCCCAGAACTGAACACAGGATTCAAGGTGTGGCCTCACCAGTGCTGAGTACAGGGGATGATGACTGCCCTGGTCCTGCTGGCCACTATTTCTGATAGAGGCCAGGATGCCGTTGGCCTTCTTGGCTGCCTGGGCACAAGCTGGCTCATGTTCAGCTCCGTCAATCAGCACCCCCGGGTCCTTTTCCACCAAGCAGCTTTCCAGCCACCCTTCCCCAAGACTGGTGTGTTGCATGGGCTTGTTGTGACCCAAGGGCAGGACTCAGCACTTTGCCTTGTTGAACCTCATACCATTGGCCACAGCCCATCGATCCAGCCTGTCCAGATCCCTGCAGAGCCTCCCTATATTCCAGCAGATCAACACTCCCAGCCAACTTGGTGTCAACCGCAAATTTACTGAGGAGGCACTTGATCCCCTAATTCAGATCATCAATGAAGATATTAAACAACACTGGCCCTAACACCAAGCCTTGAGGGACACCACTAGTGACTGGTCACCAACTAGATGTGACACCATTTACTACCACTCTTTAGGCTCTGTCATCCAGCCAGTTTCCAACTCAGTGAAGAATCCACATATCCAGGCCATGAGAAGCCAATTCGTCCAGGAGAATGCTGTGGAAGACAGTGTCAAATGCTTTACTTAAGTCCAAATAGACAATTTTCTATTTCTGATAGAAAATGAGCTTTTCCCTCACCAACCAGGTGGGTCACATTATCATAGAAGTAGATCAGGTTGGTCAAGCAGGACCTGCCCTCCGTGAACCCATGCTGACTGGGCCTGATCCCTCCATTTTCCTGCACCTGCTTTATGATCATCTGCTCCGTGACCTTCCCTGGCACTGAGCTCAGGCTGAGAGGCCTGTAGTTTCTGGGGTCTTCCTTCCTGACCCTTTTTGTAGAGAGGCGTCACATCGGCCAACCTCCAATCCTCTGGGATCTGCCCACTAAACCAGAACTGCTGATAAATGATGGAGAGTGGCTTAGCAAGCTCCTCTGCCAGCTCCTTCAGCATTCTTGGCTGCAACCCATCCAGTCTAAGTGGAGCAGGAGGTCTCTAACCATTTGTTCCTGAATTATGGGGATTTCAATCAGCTCCCCATCTCTGCCATCCAACTGAAGGAACTGAGTACCCTGAGGACGGCTGGTGTGACTATTAAAGACTGGGGCAAAGGCAGCATTAAGTACCTCAGCCTATTCCTCATCCTCAGTCACTAGGTTTCCCCTAGTATCCAGCAGAGGATGGAGGTTCTCCTCGGCCTTCTTTCATTGCTAACATATTTGTAAAAGTACTTTTTATTATTTTTTATGGAAGTGGCCAGATTTAGATCCATCTCTGCCTTCGCCTTTCTAACTTTCTCTCTACATAACCTAACAACATCCTTGTACTTTTCATGGGGTGACTATACCTTCTTCCACAGGTGATAAATTCTTTTTTTCCTGAGTTTAAGCAATATCTCCCTGTTCAGCCAGGCTGCTCTGAAGTCTAAATCAAAGTGAGGAAGTCTCTCCCAGTAAGAGATAACATGAAGTGGGATTGCTGTCTGTTGATTAATATATTCAGGAGCTTCAAGATAGGCTATAAAAGGCTGCCACTACAGTGAAGTTTAAGAAATTACTTGCAATATGAAAAAATGAAGTGTTTCTTGACTTTGGTACTTGATTTTTCCGTTTTCATAGAGATTTTTTATCTACCAAATAAGAATGATTTCTCCACTTTTTTAAAACTTTGCTGATTAGTCTTTTGTTAGTATACAGACATCTAATCAATCAATTGGCAACATGCTAATAGATTCACATTCTGTTGCTAGTGAGCCTCACCACTGATGTCATACTGACTAAGATTTCTGCATTTTCTAGCTTTAAGACTGCACTGGAGACCTCTCCAGTGAAGAGAAAACAAACAACTCCATACTTTCTGATGGACTTCGTGACATTCTATTAGTCAAAACATAGAAAAATTCTGGAGCTACACAATGTCTTCATGGTTGCTGCTGTTTGGATGGCATTGTGTTGCCAGTGCTGCATCCGGCTGTGAAAGCCTTATTAAAAATAGTGCACTCATTCAGCTCCATACACAAAACAGCTTATGCCACAGATCCAAACTGTAGTCTTGACCAGCAATAAAATACAGCTCATCTTCATCACTTTCCACTCCAAGTACAAAACTGGGTCACTGGTGGTTGCTGAAGAGCCTGGTGCCAGTACATAAATTGGGCTAGCTTCCGAGTTCAATGCTTGTTTAACAATGTGAGTAACACAGAAATCCACATGTGCAGAATGATACTGTGATCATCTCTAGGAAATTTCAGTATCACTTCCCAGAAATACTTTAGATGTCAGCAACTGTTTCTACTGAGAACAATTTGATATTGACACACTGAAGAAATATACTTCGTAATATGATTTTTTATTTTTTTAGGTTCTAGACTAAGCACTTTAGGAGATCTCCTAAATTAATTGTACCTTCTTTTTCTGCTTGGAATTAGTGATATTTCAGGGTTATTGCAGCAAGGTCTATACTTTGCTATTTATCTCTACAAACTGATAGTAGAATGAACGGTAGCATTTAGAAAATCTAGATAAATGTAGTAAGACACGTTTACTTTTACCTGTGTGATAACTTTTAAAATTAGGCAACATGTGATCTGACGTTAGTCAGTTTATCAAGCGGGTTTTATTTTAGTAAACAAATAAATGACAGAATTCATATGAAAAGTTATTATAAGAATCAACTGCCTTCAATGTAATTCTTTGGGCATATCAACTACCCAAATTATTAATGTAGAGTAAGTGAAGAAATGATGGTATGTCTTCTGATATACTAGTAGACTGTAGATGGCAGAGGAGAAAAGCAGTCTAAGATCAAAACAAATCTGGTCTGAAGACAGATGAAAATAAGAGACAACTCAGGAACAATTGTGGTATTTATTGAAGCAAAACACCTATTATGGAGCCACATCCCTAAATAAAGATAGCAGAATTATCCTAAAAGAAATCTCTCTATGCAGTTCTTCTGTTTAAATGTAATCCTTTAACAAAAACTTGTTAAAGTTTCGAGTTCCAAAAATATTTAGTTCCAAATAGCACCAAGTAGGTACTTAAATAAAATTACTAGAAATTTTAAAAATATCATTACTGCATATTTGCTCAAGGCTCATGACATTATGGATTTTGCCACTATAAAGTCAAGAGAAAACACAATCTCATTCTTGCAACCTGAGAAATGGCAGATGTGCAACTTTAGCTTTAGAAACGAGAGCTATTGTTGTTAGCACGAATGATAAATGCTGTATGTTGCTGTATTTTAACCACAGCAATCTCTTTCATTTTTGTTGTCAACACTCCCAGACGCATTAGTTTACAGATTCTTGAAAGACTGAGGTTGCCAAATTCTGCTCTGCTCTACTTCTGTATAGAACACTAAAATGTCCTTCAGATTTAACATCTGATTTAGTTCTTTACATAGAAAAGCAAAACAGTTCACACTACAACAGCCTAGACATGCTTACAGTAAAGAGTTAAGTTGTGCTATAGAGTATTTTAGTATGTAATAAAAATAATTTATCCAAGACAGAATCTTATTTAGGGATCACTTTCATTTAGATGTGAATACTAGCTCTAAAGCAGGTTTTAAATTATGGCACCAAGAATAAAAGTGTTCCAAAATTCTGATTTAATATGAGCTGCTTTCCATTCCTTCTACTCCTAGTTTTCCTCTCCATCTGCTTCTAAATTCTACAATTAGATGAAAACCACAGGAATTTCTGTGATGTCCATTTTTGACAAGGTTGCATCCCTATATTGGCCTGCAGCTCACATTAACCTCAGTATCAGTTCCTTTTGTGAGGTTAAGACAGTCTTGAGAGAGAGAAATATATTACTAACATCCTTTGAACATGAAAAGCTTAACAGACCCATGGTAAAATTTGACTGTATCAAGCAGTCCCACATAAATTTATTAATTTCTTCTGCATGTTGTAGATATGAGAATGTATTCAGGTTTCATACCACAAATTTTTAGCCATAAAAATGGTATTGGTGTTACAAAAATACTTACTTGTTTACTTTCAGGGTAATATTGGCATTTTCATTCATGAAAAATCCATTCAGTGCTACATAGTGCAGAGACTATGCCTTGCTATCCGGAGACAAACTGATATGCAGACTCCTTAGATCAAAAGTGGATTTCAGAATAGTGTTTTCTTTGTTCTAAAGAATTTTAATGTATCTTCTTTATTTACTTTGGTGGGACATCTAGCAAAAATGTGGCTGAGGTTTGCATATCTAAGGAGCACTTTCAGCATTACTATCACTGAAGACTGTCTCCCATCAAAATTTGAGAATTAAATGTAAGAAAATTGCTTTGTCTCACACTATAGAACTTTATTTTTTATCCTGGATCAAGTTTTATTTTTATGTTTCTTCTTAGGATGACATAATAACATAATAAAACCAAAATATTTTCAATACTTAGTAAATACCATCACAAAAGTAATTAAAAAAAAAAAAAAAGTAATCAAGTCTGCTGTAAAACATTAAGGAACTGATTGACAGAAAACTTAAAGATTATTCAAGTGACAATTAGCTGATGCTGAAATAAAGGGCCAGTGTATTTCAGAAAGCACAATACTGAACCACTGCAGTGACAGCATTAAAAAAATGGATGTCTGATATCGTCTTATTAAAAATATGCTTAGTACATACATACAAAGTTTCCTGATCTACCAAAGGCTGAACATAACAGAGGAACAAACCACCATTTGTGATATGATACCACATTTTTAGATTTTTGAAAACTACTGCTTTGGGCAGGAATTCACGAACAGGTCATTAAAATTTTAAAACATAGGAAAAAAATGTGATTACCAAAAGGGACAGAAACTTTAAAGATCTGAAATACACAAAATGTTTTATTCAAAAAAGAAAAAAAAAAGAAATCTGTTTTTCTACTTTAAAAACTGAAGCTGGTTAGGAGAATATTATTTCAGGCCAATATGGAAAAAATATTTTTTCCTAAGCCACAAAGGGACAGTTTCACATAATGTCATAAATGGAACTTTAGCCTTCAGTAAAATGGAAATAAAATTCACTTTGTAATATGAACCTCTACCAAAGGTGAAAGAGAGAAAACATTACATGCTATCTGGACTGCCATGCCAAGAGGGCAAAAAGAATTTCCTGGCTTAGGAATCCATAACTCTACTCATTAAAAATTCCTCTCTTTTTTTGGTTGTTTGACTTCTTCTCTTCTGTTCTCCCAGCCCTTTTAGAAAATTTTTTAAAAGGATATAAAACTCTGCTGAAAACCCAGTCACATGGCCACAGGCAAATATGTTAAGCACTGAGCATAATTAAAGTCTTAAAGCCAAAATTATTCACCTAGTAGCAATTTCTGTCCTGCATGGTATAAAAATAATTTCAATAGTTGATGTAATGATGCGGGAGTTCAGACTGCTTATTCTTAGTTTTCTAACACTATAAAGCAGTAGTGATACTGTTTTAAAGAAACATACATTTCTGAGTTACAAATGATTAAAAAAAAGTATAAATACATACAATGGTGAGAGCAATCAATACCCAGATTTTTACAGATTCCTTAGGAAAAAGAGAGGACATAACTTTCTGTGTATTACTTCTCAGCTTAGACTCTTAAAGCCCCATTCATTTACCAACAGACCCTTTACCTCAAAAATTGTTTCAACTTTAGTAAAGCAGGTTGGGCATACATTTATCCATCAATAATCCATGCATCAGACCTCACTACAAGATGAGCTGTTTTGAGAGCATGATTTGCTGTTTCATAGTATATTTTAAAATTACTTTTCTGCATTTTTAGCCATAATCTGTGGGTACCATAAAATGTGCAAACTGGTGACATTTTATTTTGCAATTTTTTAATGTTTCACCAGACAAACCAGCAAAAATATTTTAACCATATTTCCAACTGTGCTCTGATCTAATTAAAAAAATAAATTATAAACGTTAGATACATTTAAAGTAAGTTTAGCTTATGGTAACTGTGGCTTGAGCTAAACACCGCTTCATGACATCCACACTCCTCGCAGACCATGACACAAACAGGTTTCTATTTATCCTGCTTTCTCCAGAGTAGAAGTTTATTTGTTTTGGTTTGTTTTGTTTTTTCTTGGTCTTGTCATTGCTGCTGCGATCAGAACTGATGGATGTGCCCGGTTTGCTTTCCTGACCTTCTGAATAAGCAGATGTGCCAGCAGTCTGCAAAAAGTCCATGCCAGCATTACAATGCACAGCATTATTCACATACAAAAGGTAAAGAAAACTTAAGAAAATTAGATTTTTTTTTTTTTAAGTAATTTAAGGGTATAGAAAATGAAGGGATTTTATTTTTCTCATTTCATTGTCTGATTTTGATATTCTCAGCAAGAATTTCTGTTTGAAACAGGCTGAATCTAAGGGGATTGCCAAGAAAGTACACTGTCCAGAGAACAAAACACTTCTTCAGAAAATTAGAAAACAAAAAAAAAAGGTCCTGTTTTCAGGTGGCACATAGTGACCCGAAAAATAAATTATGTCTGAGACACCTACAGTGCTAAATAAAGACAGTGTTTCAGAGAAGAGGCTTCCTAAATATGAACAAAGTCTACAAACCAAAATGGTTTCAATGGTGTTCATGTTGCTAGAATATTCTGATAAATTTGGCAAATTTTTAAGGCACATTAGTAGTGACTCAACCCAGAAGCACTAGAGAGGAGAATAAAACAAGGAGCATCAGAAACACTTGCATTTCTTTTGACAGCAGAAAATTCTGCTGTGATATGCTGTTTGAGACCATGGTAACACAGAATTGTATCCAATTCGTTTAGAATAGAGACATCTGAACAAATACAACTGTGGAATAATGCATTTCCATAACATTTTAAAATCAATATGACACATATGAGAGCAGAACAGAATAAATTAGTATTAAATCCTGCTATTAAAATTTTCATACCCACACAGCAGTGCCCTTCCACAAGCTTAATATAGATGGGCAAGATTCAGACGCTGTTAAGTGCCTTACCAGTGACCATCTGATAAAACTGTTCTGGTCAGAAGAATAATTCTAAACAGCTTATAACAGACATATGCCGAACCTGACATCATAATACAAATTTCCACTGATTTTGAGGAAATTTGCTTATGTCAAATTTTTATCATTTTTTTCTTACATGATTTTTATCATTTGGCATTGGGGCAATCCCAGGCACAGCTAGAGGTTGGGTGGAGAAGTGACTCAGAGCAGCCCTGTGGAGATGGACTTGGGGGTGTTGGTAGATGAGAAGCTTAACATGAGCAGGTAGTGTGCATTTGCATCCCAGAAAGCCAGCTGTATACTGGGCTGCATCAAAAGGAGCGTGACCAGCAGGTCGAAGGAGGTGATCCTGCCCCTCTACTCTGCTCTTGTGAAACCTCACCTGGAGTACTCTGTACAGTTCTGGTGTCCTCAACACAAAAAGAACATGGAACTGTTGGAGCAAGTCCTGAGGAGGGCCACAAGTATGATAAGGGGACTGGAGCACCTCCCGTATGAAGACAGGCTGAGAAAGTTGGGGCTGTTCAGCCTGGAGAAGAGAAGCTGTGTGGAGACCTCATAGCAGCCTTCCAATATCTAAAGAGGGCCTACAAGGATGCTGAGGAGGGACTCTTCATCAGGGACTGTACCGATAGGAGAAGGGGTAATGGGTTTAAACTTAAAAAGGGGAGACTTAGTTTAGATGTAAGGAAGAAAATCTTTACTGTAAGAGTGGTGAGGCACTGGAACAGGCTGCCCAAGGAAGTTGGGTTCAAGGCCAGGCTGGACAAAGCCTTGAGCAACCTGGTCTAGTGGGAGGTGTCAATGCCCATATCAGGAGGTTCGGAAATAAATAATCTTAAGGTCCTTTCCAACCCAAACCATTCTATGATTCTATGTTTCTATGAAAAACATAAAACCACAAATGTATCTGCACAACACTGTATAATGACTCATAATAAATACTAGGACAAAGGTAGTTTCTGAATATTTTTTCATTATTAATAATGTTATTAAAGATTATAAAAAAACACGTCAGAACAATTCCTGTACATGGGTAAATAAGCTGATAGCAAGCATTAATCTCAAAGGTCTTTCATTTCATAGTATTTCAGGAACAGAATAAATTTCATTTAGGAGGACTGCAGAAACAAATACAAGAGAATAGCATAATCCCTGAAAACCTTTGGTGTACAAGTTACATAAATTACCACAAGAGTTCATTAGACTCACTCTTTGTGCTCTTTTATGTAAGTGTTTGCTTACATAACTCCTATAACAGATGGAATTATTACTGTTCAAAACCCAAAAAGAGTGGAATGGAATTTACCACAGAGAAAGATGGTGTGTTTTTGTAAAATACTCTACTGCTTCCCTCTTTCTGCTTGCAGCTTCATTTCACTGACAGCAACATTAACGGAATCTTCCTTGGTGGCACTTGTATCAAAAGGAGCCATTCTTTTCATAAATGCTAGATATAAGTCAGACAAAAAAAAACCCAAACAATTAAACCTCTTCAGAGAAACACATACATTTTGCTGACTGACCGTCAACATTTATATGAAACATACATTTCATTATAAAATATATACAGATTTTAATACTATATAACACAGGCAAGACCAAAAGCTTTCTTATACAGAAGAAATGTAAACTGGATTTTCAATTATTTAATAATTCCACTAATGTTTATTTTCCATTTAATTTTCCAGCATTTTCGTTTAAGTAAGACAAAACAAAACCACTCAGAAAATTTCTGAAGGAATATCTTTACCAATAGCATGGACTAAAGTCAACAAGTGGCACTTAACCTTTTCAGTACCATACGGCACATAGGATGCCATACGAGTGTATGTATAGCACAGTGCATATATAATGCTTATTTCTAAATACATTATCTTGCATCAAAATCTAGACTATATGAATTGACAGAATGTCTTATGATAAAGTGTTGGAGGAAAAAATCCAAATATACAAACATATAGCTATTATTTAACAAAAGGCATAAATTAAGAGGAAGAAAGTGGATATCACTTTATACCCTTCTTCTAATGGCCTTCCTTACATCATAAGTATGTAAGAAAAATGGTCCTTCCTGATTGATTGCAATAAATGTCCAGAGTGCAAATATTTAGTAGTCCAGTAAAATTGGAGCAGTAGATAGCCAAAATTTATTTAATAGGGAGCAAGTCTTCACAGTTTGATTAGAAGGAGTGAGATGTTTTGACTTTTAGGAGAATGAAATCACTGTGTTTGGTACATAAGTAAACTAGTGAGACATCATTTGTCAGCACAAAGTTTTCAGTATTGGTCCAAAACTATGCCACCATATGCTATTTTAGCAGTACTTCCTGTGGTTAGTATTTAAAGAAAAGTGAAAAATCATAAAGAAAATTCATTGCTAAACTAAATAAATTTGCATTTTTCAAAGAGATGATGTCAAGTTTCCAATTATTCCAGGTTCTTGTCCTTGAGAAGCCTTAGAAGGTTTTGTTCTAGAATGGTGCCCTGCAGCACCATGATTTTACAACGTCTTTTTACTTTTAATTAAGTTACTTATTTATACATGTAAATACAAGAAGTCTTCAGAACTCATGAAAAAGTATAAGTAGAAGTATAAAGACATATAAACATACACTTCAGGAATTAATTGTTATGACAATAAAAATCAAGATTCAGGACAACTTGGTTTTTTTGAACCATGATCTCATTCCTTCTATATACCATGTTGACACAACAGTGTTGTGTATCACCAGAGCCAAAGGATCAGAGAAGACACTGATCCCAGCTACAGATGTTGGGAAAACTGGTGGCTATTTTCTTCTCCATAAAGTCACAGCTTATGAAGCCCTGGAACATAAATTCCCAACAACAACAGAAAGCCTGAAAGCCATATGGTTAAAACCTTAAAGTGATGAACTGTACAGTGAGAAAGACAGGATCCAATTCACAAAGCTAATGCAAAGCACGTGTAACTTGAGGTATCTTTGTAATACAAAATTTAAGAAAAATACAGTGGCCATGAAAAACAATTTCTGAGGATTATTCTTTAGATGACAACTAGTAGTGACATTTTTGACCAACTGTTTTGGTCTCACAATTCAGAGTGCAAAGCATGTCTGATGAATGCTTTTCTCAGTTAAATGTCTTCCTTTCTAAGAAAATGGTTATAAAATAAAAGCTCATTCCCACCACATCTTTAAAATAGTTTGATATGGAAAATCTGTTATTAACTGTAGATATTATACCAGAAACATGAAGACCAGAAATAAAACAGAATGTTAATGTTAATTACTTCTGCTTTTAACTGTCTGCTGCGCTGGCAACTTTATATATACGGAAGCAGTTTGTTGTTCCCTTATTTATTTTTTCATACTTTTTGTCTCTCTTTCTTCAATCCGTTTTAAACCTAAATCCCAAGATTCCCCTTGCAGATAACTTACACTATACCAAACATGTCTGCTCTCTTCCCTGGTGCTCTCCACAAGTCATGAGACGCACATTGGGAAGGCAGCTTCTAGTATTACTTATTGACTCTATAAACTGCAAGAATTCATGAATTTAAGAGAGATGGAGTGGGGAAACATTAAATCATAAATGCTTGCAAACTCTCTAAGAGGTAAATGAAAAAATAAAAAGTCCATTCTCCTGTTTCTGAAGAAGTAAGGAGATAAATTCATCACAGAATTAGGTGATGACATTTATAGGTAGATTAATTTAAAACTACAGGGGATTTGGGAGGAAAAGACCTCAAATTATACTTCACTGTCAAAGTCTCAAATTATAATTAATTAATATCATTACTGAAATTAAGAGTTCATGCTGTTCATGTGACTAAATGACTGAAGCAGCTGATTTCATCATTTGCCACTCACTGACAATTACAAGAAAAGCTCTTTAATGTTAATACCACTGCAGAATTTTCACTGTCCTCAAAAACTATAGCAGGAACTTCAAAATACACATTTGACTGGTGGAGATTAGGTTCAGCATAAAGGTAAAACATTCAGTCACTAACCAAAAATCTACGGAGTAATGCACGTACCTTAGTGCCATAAGCTACCACATACATCTACAAAGAGCTGCAAAAGATGTGATGGGACCTATTGGAAACCTGTGCCTTCCTGGAATGACGGCTAGAAGCATACTCTAGGACATCCGAATTGACATCAGGCATTTTCTCTCCTACTTACTTACTAAGCATAAAAAACATATAATAGTACTAACTCTTGGAAGTAAAGAATCAGCAAAGTGAGAAATTAAGAACACCATCTTCATTCTATCGGAGTCAAATCACAGATAGGAAAAGTATTCTATACTACTTCTCTGTTTTACCCTCAGAAAATCTGACTAATGGATTTTTATAGAATACAAGTAAGAAACCAAATCTAAAGATTTTTGTATCCAGTTTCTTTCACTTAAAAACAAATAGGAAAAAGTAAAACATTCACTGTTTTCTTACTTTTTTGTCTGCCCGTCCCCCCCTTTTTTTTTTTAATAGCTTTTTACCATCTGGGCAAAAGAACAAAATTAAAAACACTCTCAGCACCATTTTGGGATTTGGAAAATATGAAATATGAAGATCAGCTTAATTTATGATGTGGAAAATACCTTCCTTAAAGTTTTAAGCAAAAAAAAAAAGAAGCCATGGCCCCTGAGCCATGCCTGAGCATGGTTTCAAATGCTGAAGACTTTGCAAATATTTCATAATGATCGACTTATTGAATCACTACTGTCTCTTCCATTTATCACTTTTTTTTTTAACCTCCTTTTTTTTTGTGCTGCTTAAAAAAACCTCCAGTTGAATCAGAGAATAAATATGCAGAATTGGTTCATGAGATTGGTATTCAGATCACATGGTTCCTTTTTCTCTGACAGTTGCCTAAAATTGATTAAAAACTACTAAAGCAACAATGTCCTAGCAAGTTCCATTCAGGTTAAGCAATATGAAGATATTGCAATATTTTAGGAACATTTACGCTGCCTCTTTAAATTTCAACAAGTTTTTGCAAGGGAATCACAGAGCTGCTGAAGTTGGAAGGGACCGCTGGAGATCATCTAGTCCAACATACCTGCAAGGTATGGATTATTTCTTTTCTATACTAGGCTGAGTTATACTTTGACTTGCAAGACTGATAGGAATGAGGTCAGGAAAAATGGAAAAATAACTCTGAGTCAGGGGAAACTGCTCCTGAAGTACAGACGAGATGGCGGCATTTGCTGTTATGCTTTATTCCTACCATTGTTGCTCAGTATGCTCTGCAGAAATACATTAATCACAACCCACAGATTCTAAAGGGAAAAGAAACCAATTGTCTTTAACCTCATCAGATCAACTCAGGACTTACTGGTGAGCAGTAATGTACTGCAGCACTCATTCTATGATGCAAAGGTTTGAAAGTGCAATGAAGCCTGAAATAGGACCTGCCATTACATAGAATTCAACTTACTGAATAGGTTCCCAGTACACAAACTGGCTACATTAAAAAGAAATGGAAGGTGATATCCTTCTAAGGAAAAGTATTCTGATATTCTGATATCCATGTTCTTATAGGCTTAAAAAAAAAAAAAAAAAAGCAGCTTTTTAAGGGGTTTTAAGTTAGTTTTGACACTTATGCAAAGGTGTGTCTCTTCCAGATAAAGATCTAACGTCCTATCTTTTACTGAGCAGCTCCTAGCTGTATCAGAGATCCCGTAGTCTTGCATGACCTGAAGCTGTATATGCACTAAGGGACAGAAAGAATAATTAAAAACAACTACTGAAATAGAAGCAGAATTAGTGAATTCAACTTTCACTGTTAAACTGCTACACAAGCACAGACTAACTAGTACAAATGAAAGATCTGGGAAAGAATCCTTGGCTGAGGATGTCTCTCTGGTCCCTGAAAAGATACTCAGCTTATGCAGATATGATTCTTCATGCAGAGATTCAGAATCCAAGTGCAGTCCTTTTTCTAACTGCAGCCCTTTATTTTTGGCATAGATTTGGATGACAGAATATATTGTATGTCCCAGTTAAAGAAGACCAAACGACTATCAGTGGGATGAAATGAAGTACCTCCTAGACAAAGGCATCCATCCAGTATCCAAAGCTAAAACAAAGGAAGACTCTTAAGATAGTTCTAGCTTTTCTTTTTTGTTGAAAAGTAGTGTCTTACTCTTTCAAGTAAAATAGCTTTAAAAGAGGAAAATACACTACTTGTAGATTTTTTTCTGTGAAACAATACTTACAACCTGAATTGGACAGCAGTGATCTGGACAAAAAGCTGTTTTGAGTTTGCCAACTAGAAGAGGGAGCAGCCAGTTCTATATCGGACATTTCAGCATCCATTTTCACGTTCTATGGGAGCCAAATAAAACATTTTCATCTGTTAATATTAAACAGCTGTAAACTTTATCAAAAAACATATAGCAGCACACATACAGGTATATGCTGTGATTTCACCCATGCTAGAAAATACTGATCTGAATTTGCAGAATTCTCAGTGTTGCAGTTAGGTTTAAATTAATTTGTCTATGAATTTCAAGCCTATTTCATTACAAAATCTCTCTAAAAAAAGTACTTTGCCTTGAGAAAAGCATTGGAAACAGTGTGAGTTTTTGTCACTACAATAAATTGTAAAAATGCTCTCTTTCCTGTTTACATCACATCAGCAGTTCAGGACAAAGCATAGTGGCAGGGCAGACATCAGTGAACGATGAATACCTCATCAATGAATGGTCCACATTAATTCAGTGAAGTTCCATGGTTGTCATGGTTTAATCCCAGCCAGCAACTAAAGTATCACACAGCCACTCTCTCACATCCCCACCCACAGTGGGATGAGGTGGAGAATCAGAAAGAAGGTAATAATAAAAATTACATCCATTTTCCCTGCCACCGAAAGAACCTCAAACTTGTTAATTCTTTAAAAGTTGTTATTGTGCTATGTACACTATAGGTATTAAGTCTTGCATTAGCACATAAGGGGATTAATACGTATAATTCCCATTAGTCTTAATAGGAGTAAATCCCTTTTCAGTGATGGGACAAAAGCTCATTGTATCTCTAAATTAATGTTGAATTTTATTTTGTTTTCTGTTTAGTTTTCACATCTTGGTAGCAGCATGAATGATAAATTGCAAAATGTTTTAACAAAATTCCCTGAGGCTGTTTATGATAAGAATTCAGTAGCAAAACTGAGTGTTTTATGAACTGATGCATTTGTGTATTATTGTCTCTTCTCATTTCAAGAAACTGAGTAATTTGGATACTAAGCCAAGCTTTTAATCTTATTTTGGAAGGTATTGCAACTGGGGACTACTTGCTGCAGTACTAATAAAGATTTATGGAGATTTTTGTTTAAATGGCCTTTTTAAAATGATCTTTTTTTTTTAGCTTATAGACCAAATGACTTCACTTACCAAAAAGCTGTGCTGAATGGGTCTGGCCATAAATAGTGACATTGTACTTCAGACTTTATTTAATAGTTTTACAAAATAATGAAAAGCAACTTCAGGTATTTTGATATGAGAAAAAAATTTTTGTCTTTTCAATCTGCTTCCAGAAATGCTATTTTAGAGCAGGGCTTTTAAACAAGCAAGGTACTTCTACCAGCATCTGCAATGCAAAATGGCATTCTCTTTACAAAAATTTTAACTTGGAGAATGTGCCTTTTCTCATGTGCTTCATTTACAATTACACCTGTATGCTGTATTTGACTAGAATGTCAGTTATTTGTGGCAGGGAAACTACCCTAAAATATTTGCATCTATCAATCATAATATTTATCTTTAGTTTTCCTCTAGCTTTCCCTTTTGATTTTGCTTCAGATGGTATCCTCTGTTATTTATTTTATTGCATACATTATATTTACCTTCTTTTCCCCCAATTTCTTCTTTATCTACTACCACTCGCTCTTTCTCAGTTTTAAAATCATGACTGTTCTACTTGATGGTATTCTGCCAGAGTCTGGCCTCCTTCATTGCTGGCAATCTTACATTTTAACACATACGAATAGCAACTATGATTTTCCTGGGCTTCTATGCAGCAGGTATTTTACAGCCATCTGACAAGACTACAGAAGAGTAGGAAGACTGAGTGGGGACAAATGAAATCATAAGAAAGGAAGAAAACCAACCACTTTTAGGGGAACATTCAACATCAGTTTCATGTTTACTGCTTAAAATGAAGAGGCTAGGATACAGGACTAGATAACGCCTGTCTGAGATTAATATTGGTAAGCAAGCTGAAAGAACTGTATAACATGAAAGGCTAGAAAGAAGATCATAAAAAAGGAAAAAGATTAATTCCACAAGTAATTTTATCTAAAATGGTCAATGTAAAAATTTTACAAGAACTTTTAAAATGTTTAATGCATGCATTTTAAAAACATGCATTTTCTTATCACCTACCAAATAACTGTCTGTTTTGTACAGCAAAAGCACTGTGTTATGTACAGAGCATGAAACAAAACTGTAAGAATGAATTTTGATGTCCTTAAGTCTACAGTCTTCCACCAATCAATTTCAGAGACAACTGATTGACAAATAGTAAAATAAAAAAAAAAAAAAACCAACAATGCATTTGAGTTAGTTCCAAGAGAGGGTGAGAAAGGCAAGCACTAAAAAGAGGTTTTTTTAGACTAAGCTAGCCTGATCACTGAAATCAGATTAGCACCCGTCTGTTACTTGTTTTTGAACATTCTGTTCTATTTGTAACAGCCGTGACAGCAAAAAGAGTATTGTATGTCATGCAAAACCCCAATTAGGCATAACTAAATGGAAGCCATTAAATGCTCTCTTTTGTCTAAAGAGGAAATATTGTTTTGGAATCAGCTTTGTACTGGATTCTGAATATAGAGTTCACATCACACGAGCTCAGTAAGTTCAGTCAGCTTACTGCAATATTATATTCTACCGTCAGCTGATTGCATTCCACTTAGCTTTTCCAAATTTCAGTAGCTACTGAATTAGCAACTCTTGTGTGAATCTGAGAAATTCAAGAAAGCAAAGATTATAATTAGCAACAAACTGAAACTGAATCTGTCCTGTTTCAATTCTTTCTTACAGAAGAGTAAGATGGCTTTTTCAAGTAGCTTAATACTTTCTTCTTACCACAGCAACTTACTGAGCTAAAATACTCTGTATTTATTTTACTTTTTTGACTTTTAAAAAGACCTACTGCTAAGTATGTCCTCATTTTACTGAAGGCCACTATGGAGGCGGTGGGGAACACAAACAACGGGTTTTTTATACACAGTATGTAATCCTAGATTTTTAGCTCAATGCTTAGAGACACTGGTAAGATTCATTGCTAAAGAATCTTGATTCAGTTGTGATGAGTAGCAGAAATACTAGCATGGTTCTTCAGTTCTGATCACTTCTTTCAATCACGTCCATAAGAAACTGTAGTTCTACCAAAGCAAGCTGCTACCACAATGACATGCAGTGAGAAATGGTACGACAATGAACAAGCTATTACAAAGAGAAAGCAAGCATGTTAACAGTTGGAAAGATGAGTGCATTACAGGCAATGTTTCTCAACAAGAGCACTGGATCTGTCTTGCATGGAGTTAGGAAATTATGCTTAGCCCTGTTATCAGTCCACTGAGTGACTGCTAACGAACCACTTGCCCTGTTTGCCTGGATTTTATGTATGAAACAGACATCATATCTTTTGTAAAGAATGCAAAGAGTAACTACTGAAAAATTACAATAAGCAAACTAAAAATTAATCATTCTTTTCATGGAGGAAACATTTCTGTATTTACCTTTTACATGAAAGGACAAGGGAAACTTGAACATATTAATCAAAAAATTGCTGTAGACAGCAATTTGATAAAGCAGGTAAACACTTCAGAGTTGTAAGACACAGTAAGACACTTTTCTGTGAAATTTTAAAGATTTTTGAAAAATATCTATGGCACTTTACAATGAAGACAAACTTCTGTCATCAAATTTTACATCAGCCACAGCAGCTACACAAAACAGAAACATTCATGTGTGATTTTGGTCTGTGTTTGTACTAGGAGTTAATATGCATCAAATAAACTTATGCTGCTGACTGAAAGTAATTGGGAAACAAAAGTGGAGTACACACACATACCTTGAATTGTTGAACTATTTGTTTTGAATTTTCCAGCTGTTGCTGTAGAGAACTAACTAGTTCTTTATATTTTGTATACCTTTCCTCAATCATCTCCCTTCGGCAATGTGACTCCTAGAAATGGATTGAAAGATCTAAATGGTTTCATAATCTGAAAAGCAGTTAATAAATGTTGGCTGTAAACACAGGTATCACCAAGATTTTTCAATACAGCAAGAATTAATTAATTACTACCTTTCAGAGGTTGCAATACAGGGGCCATAAAAAAGCATGTAATCTTAAAATTAAAATAGGTTAAAATGTGAACAGCCTCATCCTTAAGTAGTGAAAGATTGCTTGTAACTCCAAAATTCATTAATATCGTGCCTTCTAAGAAAAAAATTCTGTAATGGTGAAATATTAAGCACTTGAACAAAAAAAATAGCATTCCAAGGATATGGACTAAACAGAAATATCTTCAAATAAGAAAACAGAACACTTCCCACTAAACTAGTTAATCATTCACTTGAATGAATACAACTACCAGACAACTTGTGAGACATCATTGCCAAAGATTTACTTTCTCTTTCCTTCTCCCTTCCCATGAAAACACTGAGGGAAGAACAAGCTAGCAGTGGAAAGCAATGAATGGCTTTGAAATACTTCATTCACACATACTACTTGAGAGTAAAATATGTTATTGTACAAAATATCCAATGTATTATTTTCAAATATAAGAATTAATGAAACTCCAAACTGAGATCATACTTTTGGCTAAGGTATAAAGCTTAGCTCTCTTGAATAATAAATTATGTAATAAACAGTATGTAGTTGTTGGTAAGGACTCTTTTTTTTTTTTTTATTTCCTCCAAAAAAGGTAAAAGGTCTTTAAAAATTAAGCATCAGGGAGAAGGACAGAGCTCAAATTAAGACAAAGAATTTGAGTTCCAATCTCACAGATGCTGGCTAAGTGATAACTACAGCAAATCAGAAAATGGCAATGTCATTTCATAGTAACATTAAGCAAAAGAGTGCACATGTGAAGGAGACTGTAGAAACCCCACATTCAAGCTATCGCTTTGCCCAGCTGGGAGCAGAATTTTTCCTTTTGCAATGCAGAACCATCAGAAACAAAGGGCAAATGTCAATATCAGAGCAAAAAGCTCTTCTCAGGATACTTGGAATGTGCAGTTAAAGCTATAGATCTCAACAATATTTTTCTTTAAAAATCCAAATGTTTCAACTAGCATTTGTGTTCCTAACTTTGATGATGATGACAGCAATAAAATAGTGTACAATTATTAACACGTGACCTCGTGGCAAGTACATTTAGAATAACAAATGTTGTAAACAAGTATGTTTTGAAATGTTTATGAGTACCTCAGAATGCATTTGTTGATATGTGATTTAATACTGATTTTAAATTTATATTGTGCAATGAGATTCCAAGTTGTCTTTAGTAAACTACCAACTTCATGTATGGAAAGTAATAATAATACAGTAGTTTAGCCACTTAGCCACTGAAGATCTGATATATGAGGCTTATGTCTCTTGACAACACTCCACCACTACTGTCAATGTGACATAATTTATTTCATTTAAAAATTTTCATTTTTTAACAATTAGTATATCTGAATTCACCACTTAATACAACTATTCTGAAGCAGTAATTAGGACTTGACCTATTATGCCCAGTTATCAATGTTTGTTTACATTACGGAGCACCTCAGCAATGCTAGTAATTAGAACTAAATTTATAACCTCATAAAAATCTGTATAAACATGAAAATAGATTTCTGTATGTTTTTGTCTATATAATATGTACATATGTAATTTTACATATCTTATTAATTAATTTATTTATACATATGAAGAGGGCATTAATTAACCAAAATATTTTGGAAATGCTAAAAGAGTCATACGAAATCTATCTCACTCCAATATCTTTGAAATCTTCTAACAGGCTCAGTTTCTCAGGAACAGACTCCAGATGGTCTAAAGCTACTTGAGTATGCTAAAGAACAGAAGGCAAGATAAAACAAAAAAGTTAATCAATTCTTTCAGCCATCTCAGACATTAAAAACCTCTTATATCTATGGAAAACAGGTTTATAGGCATGTATGTGTCTCTAAATAAAACAGGTCAACAGTAAGAAGGTTGTTAAAGAAAAAGAAGGACAAAATAAAACTTACAGCACAGTTTCCTAAATTTGAATCGCTATGAATAGTTACCAGTTTACTGAGCAAAACAATATGTATTTACAGTTTTGGAGTTTATGTAGCCTTCAGTATGAAATTTTCTTTTATTGCACTTCAGGGAGTAAAGTACATTTAACAAAAATATAAATTGTTACTCACAGCGTATGTATCTTTGTAGTTAAACACATAGCAGAAACATTTTTTTTTCCCAAATAGAATTACATGCAGTTAGCTCTTAGCTAAATATAGAACAATCAAATTTCATATTTTTGTTTTAGATATACGGTATGTACTGCTGAAGAATGAATAACCGCTCTAGGGAGAGTTAGGGTTGGACTCAACAACAAGATTTCACATTCACACCCATGACACAAAAACTCTAGTGTGTAGCAAGATGCAAGGAACTGAAGAAAATTAGTATCCTGTTTTGCGTTTTCTGCACTGGTGGGTTGGTCATGCATAAAGAGTAGTCATGCCCCACAAGCCAGATTCCTCTGGAGCTTCTCAAAAGGTGCTCTTCTATTATTTGCTGAAGAGCAAGTAGAGAAAAATACTGCTTACAGTTTCTGAACAGTCGGCATTTCCTCCACAATTCTATAAATTGCACTTCTTTGGATAAGGTTCTGTTAACCTGGTATGCAATCTAATAATAATGGATATCATTAACTATGTTACTGTCCTGGCACTTTAAAGCAAAAATCTATACAACAAATAAAATTCATCAATTCTGAAGTCAAATATGATTATGCTGTAAAGTCTGCAAACTGAGTTAATTTGCCCTTAACTACAAAAGCTCTGTTGCTACTCTTGGAAAGTCTCCATCTGACCAACATGAAAAACATCCCCTTTTGGTCCCAGGCTTAAGATCTTAAGAGACTAAAACTTTCAATCACACCAGGATTAAAAAAAAAAAAAATGAAAAATCAGTGGGAACCTCTCAGCATAATTGCACTCTACTCCAAAAAGATGGAGAGGTGGAGCGAAGAGTACAGAAACAAAACTGAACGGAGTAAGCCCAAGTGCAGACACACCATCAATTTAGAAGCAATGATGTCTTATTGTTTGCTTCTTTCCTAACACTTCCAAATATTCAGATTTTAAGATTGCAAGAAATATGTTTTCTGTAACTAATGAAGGTCAAGTTTCATAAGCAATGGGATTCATTTGCATCTCGCAGGGCTGAACTTGTTACCAATATTCAGTCCCAATAAACTAGATTAGGTAGTGAATGCAAGACTCTTTTTTCTGCTTCTGTAATCATATGTACGTAAAAATATCATGTATGTAAAATAATTTACCTAAATTTCTGTAATTAGGAAAAATTTGTACTGGCAGTTAACATGCTGACAATATTGGGACCTATTTCTACAAAACAACGACCTTGTTAAATTAGCGTTCTATATATTTGGGGTTTTTTAACTTCTGAGACTAATGAGGTTCAAACGATAATCTCCCACCTTCTCAGAATAAACTTCTACTCTTAGGTTGTATACTTCGCTAAAAAAGGGCTCTCTTTTCCCACTGTTATATTCTGCAGTAGGAATGCAGAATGCAGTAGGAGAAAAATAGTCAGGAACTCCCAAATCTGGCCTCTTTTTCCAGGAAAATTCCTACTCTTCACACAGCACAGAGGAGAACAAGGATAACTTGTGGTCAAAGTTGTTAGAACACTAACAGCTCCATTAGCACAGGCAAGGGGAAAGAATTCCATGAGAAGGTTGAATGAATTGTTGCTTGAAGAACAATAGGAAGAGTAAGAAGCCTACAAAATGGGATAAAAGGACTGACCACCAAGGAAGGATATTTTAGATTCCAAGAAGTACAGGAAGAACTGTCAAAAGTGAAACAGAGTAAAACAGATACTTTAGTCAATTAGAACGAGAAAATAGAAACGAGACATGAAAATAAGGCATAGATAATTTAGATATGAAGCCAAAACAAATTAATATTTCTTCTATACTAACACATTAATTGTTACATTTTAACAAAACCCAGTCAGAATTAATAAAGGTTTTTTTCTTCTAACAAGAAAACAGTAAACTCTTCTTTCTCACCTCCTGCAGAAGAAAGGAAGTTTAGATTTCACACTTATCTAGCTCTATTTGGACTAAAACTAAAATTTACTGTATTATCTTCGTAAGAAGTCTTGCAAAATTCACCTAGGAAGATTTTATAAGGAGAAAATATTAATTTTTCCTGAAACATATCTGGTTCTTTAGCAAAAAAGAATTAGAGAACCTGCAGTAATATATTAATAATTCTTCTTCATATTTTCAGGATGCAATTGGGCAGGAGGCCTACATATCATGTTTAAAGTGTTTTTCACAGATTACAGTGTAAAAATGTTTTTATAGCTATAAAATACCTTTTTTCTTTTTTCAAAATGCTAGTATACATCTTCACTTGAAAGTAAAATTGCCTAGAGGTATCTATCAATCTCTAATGTTTCCCTCTTATAAGAATGAACCATTTCACTTTTACTGCAGTAAAGCAGTATTCATTCTTATTTCATGCTTCATTTACAATGGCCTTATGTTCATCAAAGCATTAATTTTCCACTTCATTAATTTATGATGAGATGCAATGTTTGCTGCTGCTTCACAGAGTAGCCCCTGGTACTGGTCTGCATGTGTGTTTCTAAGGCTGGGAAATACATGAGACACAACAGATCCAAAGCAATCTAAACTTAACTATATGTGAAACAAAATACTGAATCCTAATGTTTAGCAGTCATCCCAGTATCATAAAGATCTGATGGGACACATGTCCACAAAGTTTTACTTTGAACACAACATCTTCACTACCTCTTCAGAAATATAAAATCCTCCCTCACAGGAAATAACCCCAAAAATCATAACACCCCCCAATGTCTCTTCTTGGTACAATGCCAAATTAAACCATAAATATTTTAAGCTTATAGTATATATTACCTAATTCATTTTGCTAAAGTATTTTCCTTATGAACTGCAGAAAAATATACATTTGAGGTATCACACAGAGTTGAAATAAAACTGCCTGGGACACAGGACAAATTTAATGTAGTGGCTCCTCAGTATGCATTAAAGTATATTCAATTTGCAGCAATTTTTTTCCAACTACGAAGATTTTTGCCCTTCCCCTCTCGCTCCCCATTTTAATAAAGACAACCTGTGATCTGTTCCCAGAATAAAAGGAACTCAGGCCCTAAATGATGCGTTAAGCCATCCCATTTTTCAATTCTTTCTCTAAATTCCAGTGCCAAAACCTCATGTCAACACTGTCTGTTCTCCCCAAGTGTCTCCTAAATACAAACTATTTCACTACTTTTTGTGGAACACAAAAAATCCCCAAAACCGTCAGCTGTGCCTCAGGTAGTCCACGTTAGTCACACTACTAAACGTAATCTTGAAAGCAGAAGACCAGCCTTTAGGTTATATGCATACTCAGTCCTTGTTTTTTCGGTTTCATCAAGAATCACGTGGATAAAGGATGATACATGGTTTTTTAGATTCTTAAAATTTAAACCCAAGCTCACACAAGAAATGATGGGCTCTAAGCTAACCATTACTGCTCAGGAAGTAGATCATGGGGTAATGATACGTATTTCCAAGAACTTGTTAACTCAGTGTTCAGTATCAATCAGAAAAGCAACAATATTGGATATAATCAGGAAAGGGGAAAAAAAGAACATAATTATTCCCGAGTATGAATCCGAGTATGGGTTGACAGGGTCAACCCATCTTGACAACTGAGTGCAGCTGGAAACTTCTGTTTCAAAACAGACATAAGGAAAGGTCAGAGAAGACCAACAAGAATGATCAAAGCCATGGAGTTCTGTTTCCATGTGAGAAATTATTAAACACAATGACTGAAAAAAACCAGGACTCTTAAGCCAGGAAGACAAAGGGGAGAAATGACCTATTTGCATAAAATAAGAAGTGACATAAAAAGAAAATTTTAAATGGGTTTAAGCAGAAAACTGGGCAAGTTCATGAATGAGGAAGACCATGGAAGGGTTCCAAATCCATAGAAACTACATCTATGTCTGGAAGCCTCTGAGCTTTGAATGGCTGGAATCAGAATGAATGAGTGGGAAACAAAATATACATCAGTCCTGTTCATAAACTCGTCCCTACTTCCCTAGGCGTTTTAATTTGGCCATTGTCGCAATGCTTATAGCTGGGCTAGACTGACCTTTGGTCTTAACCAGAACAGCTCCTTTTATATTCTAAAATTCTCACAGTCTTCTGAGCAGTTTGTGAAATGACTTGAATAGGATAACTCACATGCTAACATTTTCAGGGACAGAAATGCGTGCCTTTTTCATAAAACTAATGAAAAGAATGGTAATGATGTGCAAATAAAAACAGAAAAAAAAAAAAGCCAAGTTTTATAAGGGAACTTCAATAAAGAATGTAGCAACAAAAGAATACATTGAAGAATAGAAGGGAAAGGTGATGAAAAAGTTTTTAGCTGGCCCACGGGACTGGTCTGGTAACTCAATGAAATGCAGGGCAACCTTCTCAGTGTGGATCAAATGTCATACTTGTATGATTAATGACTACACTCTATTCTATTAAATGAGATAGATTTAGCCACACAGATAAAATGCAAAAAAGGATGTTAGAAGCACCTGACATAGAGGGCAATTAAGTACTGTTAACTTTTTTCCCAGAAATCAGAAAGCTGTATGCCATAATGCATACATATAATCCTAAAGACAGCAATCACATCTGTCTGCTCATTGTTTAACAGGGAACAGAAGGTACTGATACAGTGCACTGATGGTACCGATAAGAGAAAGAAACACCAATTGTACTGACTGAAACTGTATTAAAGACATTTTACTTTCACAGCACACTCTTCCATAGAGTGCTATTAATCTTTGTTTTAAAAATAAAAATTATTTACTTTGAAAAGGGGCGTTCTATGTTTTCACAGAGAATTATAAAACAAATTACTCATTTTCCATGACTTCATACAAACACTTTGATGTTTAAACTGCATGTGAACAGTTAATCCTCATATATGGATCTATTCTTGGTGATAGACAGCTTCACACTGTCTCAAGGGACAGATCTAAATCAAGATCAGATACACATTTCATTTTTAGTCTCAAAGCTGCAATGCTAAACGCAAATAAATGAGAGTGGGTTTGTATATAGCCCTCCTAAAGCCTGCCTTTAAAGTCCATGTATTGAAAACACATAAACATAAACCAGAAACCAAACTTCATTCACTTTCAAGTACAGTGCTCCTTTCTTTTCCGAGGTAGGTAAAAACAAATGGCTGGCTGTATTGCACAGATATTTTTGAAAATTAGAACTGACTTAAGTGCTAGTTAGAGCTAATCCCCAAAGAATACCCATGAAGAGATTAAATGTGACTGTAATTTTAACTGACTGCAATGCATGTCAGCAGGCAGTTACTCACAATTCAGATGAAAGATGTAATGGTAAAGGTGACCTATGATGACTTATTTTAAATGGCCTTAGTAAGTTGAATACTTAAATAGCAAGAATAGGATACACCCAGCATGTATACAGGTATCCTTTTCTTTTCCTGTTAATATCTGTGGAACTGTGCATTGTTAACTTCTATCTCCAGCACTAGACTGATAAATCATATGCTCTTCTTTTACACAGGGCATGGCTCTACACCTGAGGTTCTCTGTTGACTTTCATGCACCAGGCAAATTCCATGATAGCTGGCACATTCTGTACGTCATATGTATAGAGGGAACTTTAAGAGAAAACAAAAAATGTATTTTGCATCTTTAAATTCCATGTATACCATTACTCCAATTACACCATTTTTATTATTTCAGCACATCAAGAAATCAATTTACCTTTACAAAGATAGGCAATACATAAAAACTTGTCAAGTCACACAACATGTAAGTTCAATTGTCTTTTTTTCTATACTATATTGTTTCACAAAAATTTTAACAAGATTTTTCTTTTCTTCAAGCAAAAACTACACTCATAATAATGAAAAACAAAAGACCTTTGTAACAAAGCATTGCAAATGTCAAACTAACTGAACTTTTAATTTAGACTCCAGATGTTTTTGTATGGGGTGGACCACATTTTAATTAAGAAAGCTTCATGGATGCTTTTGCAATGTCATGGACCATCTCTCATTCTTGAGCACATAACATCCCTGTGGTAACTATGGGAATTGTTTACATGGAAAAATATTAGGAAAACATTTCATGAATTTTTAGTTGTTTGATGCATACTAGCAGCTGGAAATGTGGAGGAGACAGTGCGTTCTTCTGGCAAGCCAGCTCTCTGTGAATCATCGGCTAGTGCTCTGAATACTACTAACAGTCCACAGGACTACTTTTTGAGAATCTATTCTTTACCGTTTGCTAAGATTTTGATCAAAGACATCCAGACATAATTACTAGAAATTAAAAGAAATACAAGACAAGAGGCAGAGTGTCTAAAGTAAAGCAATGTTAATGGGCACACATTCCTAAAAGGTATGAAGACTTCCCTGTCATTCATTCATTAATGTTATCTTCAACTTATGCAAGCTAAAAATAGTTACATGTAATTTATGTTAATGTTTTGTACGCTAACAGTATTTCATCAAGCCTTCCAGAAAGCATTACAAAAATTCAATTAACACAGCCTTCATGGGAGGGAAGAAATATTGTTCAGTTTCACAGCTGAGAAAAAATGAAATACAGAGAGAAGTGATTTAAGCAAGGATTCACAGCAAATCAGAGTAGGAAAATAAATTAGGAATTTGGATTATAGATTTCCCCATTTTAATCAAAAGATGAACATCTTTAGATGAGATGAAGTGAGAGAAATGAGGGAAAAAAATCTATGGTAGCATTGATAGGTGTAACTGATGTCTGTGTCCCTAAAGTTATAAACTGATAGAATATAAAACATTTAAAACTAAAACAAAGGACCTAGCTACATACTAAACACATTTCAGTAATTTGTCAAACAAAATTTCAACTTGTTTTGTGATATATAAAACAAACCTAAAAAAGCATGTTACACCACATATATCTGTCTTACTTATCAAGTTATAAGTATTCTATATTCTGTGGAAGAATTCATAGATACACATTCCACAGATGAAAGGCCAACATTTGTAAAGATAATCCTGTGGATGGAACATATAGGATCCCTCTTTAAAATTATATCTACATACATATACACACTATGTTCAAAGAAATGAAAGACCACTGTATGTTGCTACTCCTAGTTAAACTAAAAGAAATAGCTTAGGATATCTAAAGAATTACAGTCTTCTATAATAAAGATTTATCCTGAGATTTTTACTTTCTCCAATGGAAAACTGAGAGGATTTTGGTTTATTAAAATGTGGCAAAAACATTTGATTTTTGCAACATGTGGAACACATTTTCACAATGTTGAAAGGAGCTTTCTACATAGAGAATCTAAGGGTTGCATTGGGAGGAATAAGTCCAGCGGGTCAAAGTAGGTGATCCTTCTCCTCTAGTCAGCCCTGGTGAGACACATCTGGAGGGCTGGGTTCACTTCTGGGTTCACCAGTATGAGAGACATACTGGAGACAGTCCCAGCAAAGGGCAACTAACACTCTTTAAGGGACTGGAGCATCTCTCCCATGAGGAAAGGCTGAGAGAGCTGGTATTGTTTAGCCTGAGCAAGAGAAAGCTCAGAGAGATCTCATCAATGTGTAAAAGTATCTGAAGGGATCACATAAAGAAGGAGACAGGCTCTATTCAGTGGTGCCCAGTGCCAGGAAAAGAGGCAATGCACAGACTGATACACAGGAGGTTCCATCCAAACATAGAAAACACTTTGTGAGGCTGACCGAGCACGGGCACAGGTGGCCCAGAGGATGGATAAGTAGCAAGGTATTCAACAAGAGCAATAGATACGTAGGGGCAGAGGAAGGGAAGAGGAAGGTGAGCATCAGGAGAAAAGTAGTCAACAGCAAGCACCGTTAGGCAGCAGAAGTTACTTGGTTGGAGTGGAAGCAGAGGAAGGACTCGAGGAACCCTGGGAAAGTTCTCCATCCCCAGCAAAGGGAAGTGGCTTGCTGATGAAAGGAAAGGAAAGGGCGAGGCAGGCAGGACAGAAGTTCTCAGATTGCTGCTCCTCTCCCGGTCATTTTTTGTAAGATCAAAGAATGGCTCTGTCCTGGGAGAACCAGAAGGCCTTTGATGTAATGGTAGTTTTGGCAAGACACTACAGAAGCAAACCAAGGGGAGAAGAAAGCATTAACCCTTAGATTCAAGATTTCCTAAACATTCATACGTACAAAGCATGACAACCATGAAATAATCTCACGAGCTGACAGCAAGATTTACTTATTGATGGAAGGCACACTGAGAGACACAGAGAGCACCCTAAAACAGACGGTGTCACTCACATAATGTCTCTGAGAAATGCATTGGGCATTGCTACTCTTCCAATTCTTCTTGTAAGTAGGGTGATAAATCAGAAAACTGATGCAAATTTGAACCTGCTACTACAGTAGATGAATCTAATAGCTTTTATATTGCTGAGTGCATGCAGACAGACATTTGTTTTACTGGTATTCAAAACCTTACTTCCATGAACATAAAATATGAGTTACAACAAAATACATAAATGTTCATACTGAAAAGGAAATTTGTATTACATAACAATTTTGCAGAACACTTACAGCGTTACTGGAGTTAACCTAGATTTAAGACATTGTAACAAAAAGTTGAATCACATCCAGAAAAGTCTGATCCAAGTATTCTAAGCAAATGCTAACCTCACTTCTGAGTTCTTTACTGAAAGCAGCAAGCTGTCTTATTGATCAAAGGATATAAAATGTATATGTTCACTGGAATAGCTTCAGGATGTAGTTGATTTCAAATTAAGTTTCCCAGTCTTTTATGTCAGACTAGTACTACTAAGGCAGAGCAATCTGACTTGCAGCTTATGGTCACAAAGAACATGATGAGGTTTATAGAAACCTACTAAGGTTGTAAGCATGGCATAACAGCAGCTTGTACCTACAAAATACACCCTGACCTCTTTATAAGAATTAGATGTAGCTACAATGGGAAGTGTATCTAAGAATACAGTACAGACTTTTTCCCAAGAAAATTGTACACCTTTGTCTATAAATAATACAGAGGCAAATCCTGTATGTAAGAACTACGCTATACTCAAGAGAAAACGAATCACCTTATTTAAAGATAAACTCTGTTCATTCTGGCAAAAATCAGACTACATAATTGATTACTAAAGTAATCAGGAAAATTACTTGCTAATAGCTATGTAATAATTAAATTCACTTTATTAAACAGTATTAAACAAAAAACAAAAAACAAAAAAGAGCCAAAAAAACCACAATCTCTAGGTTCTCAAATAATCAGTTTTTCCTGTACTTGTTACTCCCCTGGCACTTCTCATGAGTTGAAGTATTATTCCAGAATATACTCTGATTCTTTAGCTCCTTTTATGTTCATTAGTGAGTCTGTCTAAATACTCCTGTTCTTCATTCTTACCTTCTGCTCCTGTCCTGTGCACCCTGCTGGAGCAAGAAGCTATGTACCCATCTACTGAATCATACTTTAGAACTGATCTGATTGAAGAAAAACAGACAAAAAATCCAAAAGCTTCTTGTGATAGGTACTATTTGTTCGCAGGTTCCTTAAGGGAGTGACCAGATCAGGTGTCATGTCCTGAAGGAGGATGGTAATAAAGCAACTTCCTTGGGAATCAAGTGAATTGGCTAAGGAAAAGGAAGATCCAAAAAACTGTTGGGTACAGTAGACAAGATGAGGCACGGGAGAGGGAGCTTACAGTTCAAACAGCTTGCAGAGAGGAGAAGGAGCTGACAGAGCTTATAGATGATGCAAGGGACTCCCCTAGTTTCCCGCAACTTATAAAAATCACTGAGTTAGATTAAGCTAGGCCTGGAAGGTTTGTTCATCCAAAGCTCAGAAAAGAATCTACTAGGTTCCTCTCATGTTTCTTTCCACACATACATCCTCTTTTTTTTCTTGCCTAAGTTGCCAAGTTCATCCCATGACTACTACAATTTTACTGGCAAGTGCAGGAGGCAGAAATGAGTAGATTGTAGAGAGAGGAGGGCAGGCTGCCAAACATACCTCTCAAAATATATACACATACAGTTTTTAGGTCATTGTGTAAAACTGCTTGTTTAGGTTATAATCTTAATCTAAAGATCTAAAAATTGCATTTACTGCTAGATATACATGTCTTTTCTGTTGCTTAAAAAGGTATATGCAGGGGAGAAGCGATATAAAAAGTGGCTGCAAGAGGCTTCATACTTGTGGTAAATCTCACACAGTCCTGCACTAAACATCTATTCCTGTGCAGATCAGTTTCTTCCCAGAATTAGGCAGAATAAGAACATGGTGGAAGAAAATGCAGATGAGATTCCTAACCCAGCCATGCCATGGTCTCACAGTTTAAAAACAGTTTTAGAGAGTTGATGCTTTCCTATGCATTTTATATAGCTTGTGTATGTGTGTGTTCTGGCATTTTCCTCTCTTGCCCCTTTTTGTATCTTGTATTTCGTAAATCTCACGAACTGCCACCTTTCTGACAAAATTTTCCTAAGAAAATGCTTTTTCTACAAAGCTTAAATTATTTTTTTTTCACTAAGGAGTCTGTTTTAATTTAATTCAAGAACTTGAATAGAGACCTTGAATTTGAATAGAGACCTTATGTCTCTATTGTATTTCCATTCTCTATAACCTGAATTAAATCACAAAATATGTGAGTGGTTGTACTTTTTTGATGTCATGGTCTGAGGACTCAAACAGACAGATGATAAGAAAATTGTACAAATATCTGAGTAACATAACTATTATGTACACATTGTTATAAATGCTGCATAGATACACAGCTATGTAGACATGCACACTAAAAGTGTAAGGATTTTTGAAGATCCCTGAAATGGAAAGCCTTATTCATTCTTTTGCTCAAGGGATTTTCTATCATAGCTCATTCTGACACATCCAGACTGCGTAAGTATTACTGTGTGTACATTTTTAAGATCAGTGAAGGGGGCGTAGAAGACAAAGATAATGCTATCATTGCCAGGACTGAAACAGATATAAAAGTCAAAACCACTTATATTTTAAAAAGTATTCACTATCAGCTATCTAACATCTGACTTTTGAGTATACTTACCAATATATGTAGCCAGAGCTCTCACTGAATTTAGCTATTACTAAACCTTAGCATTCCTGAAAATCAGGCCTCAAGTCACAAAGCCAGATACCCAGAACATGAGGAACACAAAGTAATTTACAGTCTGTGAAAGATCTTGTTTAAGTGATTTGCCTGACATCATAGAGGAAATTCAGGGTAAAAGTAAAATGAGTGCCATGGGAGCATTCAACAGCCTTAGTGATGACCATATTTTCTCGCCTGCAGTCTCAGGGCTTAACATTACACATCTTCCAATATCAGCAATAATGAAGCAGTGATTGATTTCAAGCTCTAGGATTTAGCATCACAAATTTGCATTCAGGTGTTACGTCCCAACTTGCATCAAGAAAGAAAATAATTTTTTTCTGATGATAATAGTCCTATCTGAACAATAACTTACAAATCTTCCTACTTAAAGTATGAGAAATTAGAAGTATAAAGAGTAGGAAAGCTCCAGAAAAAAATACAAACATTATCACAAAATACGGATTGAATTTGCACGACATTGGGCTATTTGCAAGCAATTAACCTCTGCCTGCACCAAAAGAGTTCTGGAAGCAGAAAAGATAAGGCATTTGCAGACAGTTTAACTCACGGCTGGTGAGAAATGGATGGCAGTGGATACATGCCTGACATGGTTGTCATGTGAGCAAACCATGAATAAGAGATGCTACTGAATAGAACTAATGTCCCGGCAACTCTTTACACCCACACAGCACTATGTGAAGTGCCAGGATACTGAATCTGAGCATTAGCTCCCTGGTCCCACAAGGCAAGAGTTCTAAAATTCTCATTTACAAAGGGCCTTTCATGTGTGAATGTCAGGTTTTTTTATCATATTCAATATACTAGATACATTTTTGAAATGGGAAGCTGTTTCTAGAGACAGATAATCAGGAAGGACAAAATAATTTGCACAAGCAAATATAAAAGTTTATATTTGTAGCCTTGATATTGTCTCAGTACTGGTTTCTTTGGATTAAATTTGGAAGAAACTACAGGCCTGATACATACTATTGTGGCATGTCTTACTGGACATTCCTACACAAGAGGAAAGAAGCGTGGTTCAGAAATGCTAGGACAAGACGAGACCCATCCCGGCTATTCCACCTGGTACTCTTATGAGCCTGGGACAGCTGCATTCATGGCGTGTACATTCATGAAAGCTTTGGTCCTTCCAACTTAGTACTTTATTAAATTATATTAATATATGTTAATTACTCAATGGAATGGTATTCCTTCATGCTTTTAGTTACAGTGTTGATGTGGGCAGATGAACTGATTCTGTCTGCACTTCCCAGCATAAACATGTAAAAAGCACATGTACAAGTCACTGAAATCATTAGATCTACCAAAGGGACCCCAAACATTAGAAGTGTTAGCAACAGGAAAATAACGTCCTTTGTATGGCTTACATGAAGATGAGGATTGAACTATAAGGAAAAACATTACACTAATTCATACAACTGGTGCTCAAATATTGTAGTAAAAACCTGCACAGAAAGGTGCAGTGTAAAATTATTACACCTTCTCTTAAAAGTAAAATGACAGTTAAAAGCCCAGAACTGCAACTTTTTTTTCTTCCTAAAATAGATAAACCCAATATTTTTCATAATTTAGAAGAATTATAAATGTGATTGTGATGGGTTTGGAAATGAATTTAAGAAACTTACCACTTCTAAGGCCATAATACGTTCCTAAAAATAAAGTTAGATGTCATTAGAAAGTACAGAATATAAATGCAGTACAAGTTGAACAATGATGAAAAGGATTCATTTTGTTTTTTTGCTGGTCATATGCATGGTATTTTGTAAAAATATCACTGAATAGGAACTACTGTACTTAATTGGACCTCTGACCCATTTATCATCCTATCTCTCTTTAGAAATTTGTTCTAAAGAAAAGAAACTCCCCAGAAACAAGGTAAGAAAGAATTTGAAAAAAATTCCTTCATGATACATTTTATTCAAATAGTACCATTTGACTTTCAATATTGTTCATACTACTCTTCTGTATCCCAATGTTTGATTTCTTTTTTTGATCATCTGTGACTGTAAATCTAGCATATTTTGGAGTTCATGTCACATTAGCATCTGTTTTAGTTTTCTTTTAGGCATTTCCTTCGAAAACTAACAAGCAAATTCCATATAATTATTCTGCTATACAGAAATAGTTCTGAAGAATGCTTTCTTAATAACAAGTGGGTGGATTAGGCTAAGAATCCTTATATGTTTTCCTGCTCTATCACTCCCTAACAGGTAAAAATTATTGTAATTATCTGGATTTATTCCTGCAGCATCCAAAGACAGTTAGACAAGTCTGACTTCACGACACTGAAGGAATTGACACATATAACAAAAATTTCTTCCAATGAAAGAATCTGGGAGCCAGAAACAGTTCTTGCCATTTGCAAGACTGCAAAGGGCATGAAGCAATTTGATCAGGAACTTGGCAGACCATCAGAAATACAGGCAAGCACATGTATGCACACAAGACACTATTACAATGCAACTTTCTGCAGTATAAAATTACTCCTCATTAAATCAGAAGTAAATCATTAGAACAATTTGTCAACTATACAGCTTCACATGAAAGCAGATGCAGAATTGCTTCACATGAAAGGAGATCTTTTTACATTGATGTAACTAGATATGCACCTGTGTAAACTGCTTGCGTAGACAAGCTCTCAGCCTTGTTGAACTTGAGCTGCCAGAAAGCTAGGCCAAGATTTTTGTTTGAACAAGGAACAGCTGGATTGGTGTGTTGTGTAACTTGTCTCTTCTTACTGGATCAAACTGTTTCTACACTAACTTTTTGGTACATCTAGTCCTCAAAATGCCTCCTCTTTATGATACAAGAAGAGAAAGCTTATCTTTTCAAACAAACTCTTATGGTCAAAACTCAGGTCAATACATAATTTCATTTTCTTTAACAGCCTTACCTTCATTAATTCCTTCATAAATGTCCTGCTTAAAGAATACTTACAGAAAGTTGCTTCATTGATACTCTTCATACTGTAGCTAAACTTCTTTATAGTCATGTTGGGTATTGTCTGCTGTAATTTGTTGTTAAAAATTTCTCTTTTCCCTTCTCTATTCTGAAGAATACATACTCTACCCTCCCTAATAACCTCCAGACCCTCACAATTTAGACATTCCAGCTTGGTTTTGCTTTCCTAGCCATTTTCATTTCAAAGGAGTATGTTTTCCTTGACTGTAATGCTTAAATACTATTCCAAAGCTGAACCTAGGGTAAATCTTCCTTTCCAAGCGCAAATTCAAAGTGCTTAGCACAAGCAGCTTTAGAGCTAGATGACATACAATGAGGAATTATGTACTATATCAAGTCCTAGCACATTTTGACTGGTCTCTTCTTCCTCAGGAAGGTGATTATGGACATTTAATGTTTCAGACATTTAAAATACTTAAAGTCTTTTACTTTCAGTTTATACAGAGATACAGAAGAAAACAACACAGCCCAGAAAATCTAAGCCAACCAGTAGAATATAAAGCATTTTTGCAGTTCTAAATGCAGATTTGCACTGCCCCATGTCACATACACTTTCAACGAAGCCAGCAGTATAACAGAACTACAGTATGTAGCGGGACTTCAAAGCAGCATTCTTTTCACTGATGGACTAGACTTACTGACTCATAAGTAGAATGCTGACTACTTTTATCTTCTCTAATGTGCAACTTAACTGGTGGGCAGAAATTCAGTAGTGATTATTACTAGCTATCAGGTCTGCATTATTTGGCTGCATACATTTCCAAAGCAGAATTTCAGATATAAGGCAGTTCAGAAAAACATAATGTTGTAATACAGTTTAGTAATTATAAGGGTGACAAAAAGTGTAGCTACTTAATTAAATAGAAAGTATACCTGGAGAGCTCCCATTTCTTCCTCTCTTCTGAGGGTCTTCTCTAGTAGCTCTGTAAAATGAAAAATTGAACTTGTAAATTCAACTTCCTGTCTCGTGGCCTGACAGAAAAGCACTGTGTGAAACAGCTAGTGAGTTTTTTTGTTTCACAGCTTTCACAATATTCCTTTTCAGCTGATTAAACTAATTGATTAAATGTGTCAGTGACATCATTGTTTCCAAACATGGGCTGTTGAGGTAACTAAAAAACAGCCACAGGAAGATGGTTTGACTGGGGGGGGGGGGGGGGGGGGAAGCATTCAAATTCACAGAAAAACTTTCCTATACTTAAATCAATATTTTGGTGTGTTTGTAGCATTGACTGAGGGGGAAAAAAAAAAAAAAAAGACAAAGAAATTCCCTCTGAAAATTGATTAAAGCAGAAGCGGATCATCAAAACTATGCAATTATATATGAAAAATTACTCTAGGTTATGTTTTTAGCAACCAGGTAACATCCCCTGGGAAACGAGTACAGACAATTTTGACTAATATTACAGTAATGACCTTCTCTCAATAAAATGGAATATTTTTGAAAACAGAAACAGCCAGTTCACTGTAACAAAGATATTAGAAAAGCTTTTTATAATCTTTACAATATAAAATCCTAATACCTTGTATTCACTTGTGTGACAATTATATATGCCGGCATATACATGCATATAAATAACATTACATGTTAGAAGTTTGAGTTCTGTGGGATATGTCATGAGTTGTTTTTCTATTTTATTTCACTCACATATTTTTATGGTTAAAATTATGTTTTGATCAAGTGCATCAGATTTAGAATTCTGGGAAACTTTAAAGTTATAACCTCATAGAGAGCAGAAAAACCAAAAACCATGCTGCAAGCTTATGACTATTTTAACTACCAGAAGTTCACTTGTGAGTTTTGCATGAGAAGAGCACTGCCTTAACTAAGTCAGAGACTGACTTTGAATCAAGATATGCTCCAGTTTGCTAGCAATTAGGAGAGTTCTGACATTATGAAATAGCTTTGACAACCTCATAGGACTGAATTCTGACTGTGAATTCCCTCAGCATCCAAGTACAGAACAGCTAACTCAAAGTACCTGTGTATACTTAAAAAATAAAGATTATTGATAAATGCATAGTTATTACAGTTCATTTAGTTATTACAGTTTATATTACTTATTACAGGTTTTATTATTTATATTAGTTATTACAGTTTATTTAGTTATTACAGTTTGTTTATTCAGTTATTACAGATTAGCTTCAATGATTTACAATAGGAAATAACTAAACTATTCTACCAACATCAATTTGCCTTCTTTTCTTTATTTCTCGAATCTTTTATTTTTCTTTCTTCCTTCTCTCATTATGAAGCCTCCTTGTGAGCACTCTAACTCATTACCTCTTTTCTCATAGCTCATTATCCATTTGTGTCTGCATGCAGCTTATTTGAGACTTATTTTCAGGCACCAGTCCTTTAAACGTGATGTACACAAACACATACAAAATCTTAGTTATTTCTTTCACAAGTATAGAGATTGACTTGCTGTTCCTTCTTCCTAGCTTCTAAACAGTTTTTTCAAATCCTTTCTTAAAATTAATAAAATGACCATTTCTTCACTTTATTTTGGCACATCTATGTTTTTCTGGATTATACTTTGGTATGCTTTCCAGTGCAGTGACTTACTACCATATAAATTACTATATCTAAATCAACAATTTATAGCTAAATCAGTTACTATAGCAATCAACATTACTTAGTGCAAGAATATGGGTTTGGAAAGTGGCTGCCCTGTATCTGTTCTTTGGGTATATTTCCATATTGTAACTGAGTTGATAAAAAATTGTATCGTAATACTACCTGTTAAAAAAAAAATTAAGAGGGAGGAATAAATCTATGAGAAAGGGAAGACAAACGAAAGATTTTTCCACATGTTCCATCTGATCAAAAAAAGATTCTTATACCTCACTTTGCTTTATTTTCATTCTAATGCCATATCTGAGACTGTTGTACAGACACAATTGTTCTAAGTGAAAGGAATGTTCCTATAAGGTTCTTTTCAAAGCTCTTTTATAAATCTAAGCTAAACAGAGCTAATTTCCGGTAACAGCCTCTGGGTTTGAAAGTTCTGTATCTGAAACTAGGGATATCTAGAATCCATTTACTTTATTGTACCACTGCCTAAATTGGCTGTCCTGCAGGACATTCATAAAACTCTGTCCCCACGAGTATCTACCACGTCAGGTAGGTATTGAAGTGTTGTTTTTAACTGACAATATATATCTCACCCTTTATGACTACATGTTTAAGAACCAAGTTCTGCATTTAAACTGATGATTCCATTTAGTACTCCATCTAAAATAATAGCAAGTTTTCTCCAAAGCTAAAGAAAAAAAAAAAATTCAAGCAGTACATATTAAACAGCTATATAAAAAGTCTCATAAAAATACAGCATATTGTATAATTCTGCTAAACAGTGCTACTTATAATGACAGAATATCTTTACTTATTTGATCTGAAAAGATCATAGAATCATAGAATGGTTAGGGTTGCAAGGGACCTTTAAAGATCATCTAGTTCCAACCCTCCTGTCATGAGCAGGGACACCTTCCACTAGACCAAGTCGCTCAAGGTCCCATCCAACCTGGCCTTGGGGCAGCCACAGCTTCTCTGGGCAACCTGTGCCAGTGTCTCACTACCCTCATGGTGAAGAATTTTTTCCAAATATCTAATCCAAATCTCCCCTCTTTCGGCTTAAAGCCATTTCCCCTTGTTCTGTCACATGCCCTTGTAAAAAGTCCCTCTCCAGATTTCTTAATTTGTAAAACACTTTCCACATTTAAGTTCTTGTGCAAACATGTTTTATATATTCAGTGCCAGAAAATAATATTACAATAAATTTAAGATAGAGAATGCATTGTGTCTGTAATATAGCAAAGCTGGTCACTAGCCCTGATGGAGGCTCCTTTTGTTAATCCTGTGAACAGCCTCTGAGTTTTTCTAATTGTAACTTTCTTTCCTAACCTAAGTTGTACAGTGGCATGAGTTTCTACATTTGTGAACAATCCTGCTATGATCATCTTTCAAGGCCTAATGTAACCATAGGGTTCTTTTTTGGTTTTGGTGGGGTTTTTTCCCAAAGTAATGTATCATTATTCTCACAGGGTGCAGAACACATCAGTGAATAAATTGCCTAGAAAAAACAGCATTAATGAAAAAGCATTACAAAATCACCTTCAGGCATTGATGGTTCTTCCCAAAAGATGAATAATACATGGAGAAAGACAACAAGAGAAATGACTTTTAGAAATAGAGATATTCATCAAAATATTTGCTTTTTTTATTTTTAGCTCAATAAAAAGCTCGCAATCCTATTGCAAACGGTAAGCTAAAACTATTAAAAAATCAAATGTTTCAGTTTTTTAATACCATTCAAAACCAACAGCAAGTTCAGGATAGTGTCTGCAGAATTAGGGATTTGCTTTTGTGTAGTTTTACAAAAATTATTTATTTACAGTGGTTAAACTCCAAATCATCTAGGGTTTATCTCTCATTTAGCTACTCATCAATGAGCACCAAGTGTCCTTGCAGTGGCTTAAATTTATGTGATCAAACTTTCAGGAAATACGCAGGTTATGATTTAAAACATTCCATAACAGCCATTATCTTTTGCAGTTCACCTGACACTGAAACAACACAGTATGTTGCAAAATAGCACAAATATTAACCTGGAGATGAAGATGGTCACACTCCATTGCTCAAGGTCCAAATGGAGATCAGTGACAAGTGGTGTCCCTCAGGGGTCAGTGTTGGGACCACTGTTGTTTAACATATTTGACAGTGACATGGCCAGTGAGACTGAGTGCACCCTCAGCAAACTTGCCGACTCCAAGCTGCGTGGTGCGGTTGACACGCTGAAGGAACGGGATGCCATCCAGAGGGACGTGGACAGGCTTGAGAGGTGGGCCTATGCAAACCTCATGAAGTTCAACAAGGCCAAGTGCAAGATTCTACACCTGGATTGGGGCAATCCCAAGCACAACTACAGGCTGGGTGGAGACTGGACTGAGAGCAGCCCTGAGGAGAAGGACTTCGGGGTGTTTACTAATGAGAAGCTCTATCCTCCCTTTACTCCCCTCTCATGAGAGCCCAACCTGCAGTACTGTGTTCAGCTCTCGGGCCCTCAAGACAAGAGGGACATGGACCTCCCTGAGTGAGTCCAAATTTGCAATATATTTATTTCAAGTCTTTCCACCATTCTCACTTCAAATGCACATCCCATGGTGTTCAATCATCACTTGGATATGTTTCCCACAAAGCTGCTGAACAGATACTGCAGCATTCCTTTAAACGCACACGGCAGCCAAGCAGGTTTCCATTAAGTCTGAAGGAATTTTCAAGCAGCTGAATAAGCCAGTTTATCTCAGCTAGGAATTACTTATCTTGCACATGCCTACAGAGCAAAGTTTAATCATATTATACCACTTATAGGTTTTTCCCTTCACACAATGAATCTGACATGAATGCCTTATTTTTGGGAGTGAATTAACCTATTTCTAACTGAACCAGTTTAAGCAAGATGTTTCAGAATATTCATGGCTAGTAGAGACAGAACAACTGCAGTTTCGGCCCATACCACTGATAGTATGATTCTCATGAATGGACTCACTGTACCATGACAACGGTCACGGTCCAGAAACACTCAGTACAAGATGTTTAAATGAGGCTGGACCTTCCTACAGTCAGGCCAGACGTCACAAATAACCCTGGAACTAAAACAACTGAGAGGTAAACCAGTACCAGGACTTGCTTCAAACTACCCTAATTGAAACAGTACTTGCCATGCACGTAAGCCATTAAGAGAATTTCTACATAAACATGTTATTACCTTAAAAGAGCTCTACAGAAATACGTATTTGTTAGAACCTTAATTTTTGCTAGTGTAGAACATGGCCCATAAATTATGAGCATTTCAGAATGCTTGTAATCCCAAACAAGATTTAAAATATCTGAAGCCAAAAGCGACAGTTTGATTTGAATACATCAAGTATCTCTACGATATAGAATATTTCTAACCTGCTAGTTTCATTATTAGCATTCATAAGTTTAGTGAGTGAAGATACAGCAAGGAGAAATCTCAAAAGCTATTACTTTTTTGGGAATTGTATTCAGATGGTTTATAGCTTTCATTTAGTCATTTTCACAGCAAAACTCAATGGCCACTGCATTTTTTTTTTCTTTGTAGCTTCTGCTAAACAAAGTCTCAAGTGATTTTTAATACTGATTAGAGCTTTCTATTCTGTTAGCAAACTGTTATATTAACATTGAACACATTCCACTATATTTAAAGACTGTCATTCAGTTACCATCACTGCACTGCTCATCACCACCAAGAATGAAACAGCTGTTCTGTTTCTAAATCAATAGTTTTCTCATCCATATGTAAAAAGACCTCCAAACTCAAAGGAATACGATTTTAAAAAAGGGATTCCATTTTGCCATATTCTTTGCCTTTATAAATTCTAGCAATTTATCAGTTACTGTAGTCTTTAGTAAGTAACACAGTAAATATTTCAAAATAATATACTTCACACAAGTATATACAAAACTTTGAAGTTTTTTTTAATCAGCTCATTCTTTTAATACCTTTTCGGTATACGCTTTCATTTTTGCTGTGGAATTTCAAAGCAGATTCTTAAAACTATAGCAGTGCATTTGTTTGCGTTAACCTGAAGCTGCACCCACAATCATAACAGAGAACAGAAAAAAGGCATCTGAAGCCAAGAGAAGGAAACAGCAGTCCACTCTTCAGATTCCCTAACAGACTTACCACTATGCAGGAAACAGAACATACTGTGTTTTCTTTCTATTCTCTGAGGCTTAGGCAGGTTTGATATTCTGTAGCACAACTTTTAAACCTTCATATCTCCAGTGCTGGTCTGGTCTATATTTCCTTATTTGCAAAGAAGCTAATGGCTTTTGGGAAAAGAAAAGGGTAACAATCAGAAGGGAAATGTAATAATTTGAGGTGGTGAGGGACAACAGAGAAATGCAACTTAGGATTCTCAGAAAATTTTCTATTCAAGTACTCATGCTCATGAGATTTACAAGACTTTAAGGAATTAGTGGTAACTTACTGAGTCAGGCCTAAAGTCACGCAGACTACATCCGACTTCAGACAGTAAGCACAAGCGGATATTAAGACAAGAGGGAAAAAAAAGAGATAATATAATTTACTTTAATGGCAGTTTCCAGCAATAAGCAGCTGAGAGAATTCCTAAGAAAAAGGACTGCATCTGAACCATCCATGATCCATCTGGCCTCCATGAACTCGACTATTTTTTCATTGAACCTTTTTTTTGTTTTGGATGCCAGAACATTTTGCAACAATGAGTTTCTACAATTAAAACATGCACTGTGTAAAAATGCCTTTTGTTTTAAACATATCTGGACTGTCAAAGACTTCTTTACATGCATAACTCTTGCTTCTAATTTACTTCCTTCAGTAATTTCTCACATTGATTTTCATTTGATGCAGATACTCAAAGATGAACTATCCCATCTCCCCCACTTCATTTAGAAAACCTATTTTTTCATTTGTCCCAAGCAGCTGTTCTGAATTCTCCTCAACAGCTCTATAACCCCTCTCTCCCTACCATCACCTGAACTATTACAGTGTCTGCTGCACATCAAATTCAAAAGTATAAGAGTGGATGAACATACATTTCACATACTCAGTTTAAGTATATGAAGTACTATGCTGAGTTGCTATAACCCCTTCTACAGTGCAAATACGCTTGCATTGGAACAGTTTGTCTGAATATGAGATTAAGTACTTTCAGAAAACTATAGAAGATCACCAGACAAAAAAATTATAGATTGCAATGTGCTGATTACACATTTTTAAGAGGCCTTTATCAAAAGAATGAGAATTTATTTATCAATTTTTAATGCTTGCATAAGACTTTTTATTAGTTCTATTCCTGGCTCTGCCACACGTTAGTATCTTCCTGGTAAATTTTCTGTGCTTCATTTAAAAATGGCTAAATAAAATATTTCCCTAACTTCATACAGCTGATGTGAGGCTAAAAGTGTACCGAAATCCCCATAAAAGATATCCTTATGAATGCAAAAGGTGGTAAGAGCACAAAATTCCATTCTGTCTTAGCAATTGCCTAACTTAGTAGCTGGGAGAGAGATGTTAAACTATGTCTATCATACTTATTTTGGACCATGCTAATTCTTAATTGAAAGCTACTGTAGGAGAAGTAAGAGAGGGTTGTGAAAAGACACACAGTTAATGCATCTTGAAGAACAGCTATAAGTAATCAATCCATTGTTTTCCTTTGAATGACTCTTGTGTATCAGCAGACATGCTGCAGAGGATTCCAAGCAGGTCCTGGGGGACTTCAGGGATTCTAATTAAATAATGACTGTAGAACAACTTTCCAGAGGAAGCATCTCTTCCTAGATGCTTTAGTAAGCTCCAGTAAGTTTCAGTAAAAACACTTGGTGGCATGGACATATCAGAAGTCTAACCTTGAAGTGAAAATGAAAGCATCTTATTCTGAATAAAAAATGGTTCCATTATGAAAATGTAATCAAGGCACAGAATAATGGTCTTCTAGCTAAGTGGGGTGGCACTCCCAAATATGTGTATATTTATTATCCATGTACATGTATATTTATTATATATGTATTATCAATAAGTAGCCATATAGTAAGGGGTCTGTGTTCAAAAAATTTTACTGATGAGGCATGTAATTAAAGTTTGGAGAGCAGGGCTCTGTAATAAGAACCGCAGAACAATCCCCTTCCTGAAGTGAGCAGACTATGGCTGACAGTCAAGTAACAGAGGCCAGGAAGACATTTCAAGTTTAATAAAATAGACTGTATTGAAAAAAAAAAAAAAAAAAAAATCAAATTCTTTCTCCTTTTATGTCAAGCTGCATATTTCATGGCATGTCATGGAAAAAAAAAAAAGCCAAACCAAAAACAAAAACCAAAGTTCAAGTAACAACAAGGTTTAATGAGAAGGATGTCTATAAGAAGAGAAATAAGGCGGAAAGAATGAGGAAGAGGTGAAAGGGCTAGATGAATCTACAGCAAAGGAACAGAACAACTATGTGTGCCATTCTATTCAAAGAGAGGCTCTCCTCTCCAGATGCAGTGGATCGTATCCAGACACCTTACTGTGGCTCTTGAGTCAGTTATGATGTATACCAACCCATCTTTACGAGAAGCGCCAAATACATCTTCATATCTGGCAGAGGAACTGTATGTATGGCAATGCATATCTTTAAGGAGATTTGACTTCTAGAGCTATGAATGTCTCCTCTAAACAACCGCCACTATTATAAATTCAGAGGTGGTATCCCAGGTATTATTTGTTCTCTGAAATAGTGCCCAAATATGCAAGCTGAATTCCAGCCAGAATAGAATCAAGGGGCTCCTCTAGAATCTAGCAAAATTGTACATCAAAATCAACACAGCTGGAACAACAGTATATAGCTATCGACTCACAGAAGCTCTGAGAAATTGGCAAGCCACAACTGCAGAGCTAGAGAAAACCTTCTGTTTTCAAAACGTTATGTGCTCAACTCTTCCCTAGAGAGATGTAAAAGCATATAAAGTCAGATCACCTGTATTTCAGTTTTTGGCAGCCTCATTAATCAATGAGCTTGTCTTTATCCTAAGCAGCCACTCTTCCTTGGCAGGAAGTATTAAATCTCCTATGTGACAGAATGTCCTTACACTACGGACTTTAATCTACATCATCTGCTGTAGGATGACACCATCATTGCTTTTCTTCTCCGAAATCCTTACTAAACTAAATGATTCTACTGATTGAGAAAACCACTACTAGCTAAAGTTCTCTTTCTGCTTCTACATACTGGTTTCCTAATTTTTTATTTTAATATATTTCACAATAAAATAATTTTCTTGTCTGAAAACAAGATGTACAGACATCAAGAATGGTACAATGAAAAGAAAAAAAAAAAACAAAACAAAACCAAACAAAAAATGCCAAACAAAAAACCCAGAACAAAAACATCGAAAATGGATCCAGTAAAGCAAAAGTTTATCTGAAAGGCATGGCTTCTGCCATGAAAATTGAAATGAGACACACCAGATATCAAAAACGCAGTTGCCAAAAAAAATATTTTTTCAACTATTTTTAATGTATATCTTGGTTGTTTCGAAAACAGTTTCAAGTTTTCAGGATGCTGTCATTTTCTAATTATGAATTAAATATCTGCTTATAAAAACTACATCTATAACTCTGCAGCAACCAGAAGGTTGCTGTGAAGATCATACTTGAAAAATCCTGGCAGTCAGGCGAAGTTCCTGATGACTGGAAGAAGGGTAATATAACCCCCATTTTCAAGAAGGGGAAGGTGGAGGACCCGGGGAACTACAGACCAGTCAGTCTCACCTCTGTGCCTGGCAAAATCTTGGAACAGTTTCTCCTGGAAAACATGCTAAGGCACATGAAAAACAACGAGGTGGTTGCTGACAGCCAACATGGCCTCACTAAGGGGAAATCCTGCCTGACCAATTTGGTGGCCTTCTATGACGGAGCCACAGAACTGATGGACGGGGCAGAGCAGTTGACATCATCTACCTGCACTTGTGCAAAGCATTCGACACTGTCCCGCATGACATCCTTGTCTCTAAATTGGAGAGACATCAATTTGATAGATGGACCACTCGGTGGATAAAAAACTGGCTCGATGGCCACATGCAAAAAGTTGTGGTAAAAGGCTCGATGTCCAGTTGGAAAACTGTAACGAGTGGTGTCCCTCGGGGATTGGTGTTGGGACCGGTCCTGTTCAACATCATTGTTGGCGACATGGACAGTGGGATTGAGTGCGCCCTCAGCAAGTTTGCCGACGACACCAAGCTGTGTGGTTCAGTTGATACGCTGGAGGGAAGGGATGCCATCCAGAGGGACCCTGACACCCTTGTGAGGTGGGCCGATGCCAACCTTATGAAGTTTAACCAAGCCAAGTGTAAGGTCCTACACCTGGGTCGGGGCAATCCCACGCACAGCTACAGGTTGGGTGGAGAAGAGATTCAGAGCAGCCCTGTGGAGAAGGACTTGGGGGTGTTGGTTGATGAGAAGCTTAACATGAGCCGGCAGTGTCCGCTTGCAGCCCAGAAAGCCAACCGTATCCTGGGCTGCATCAAAAGAAGCGTGACCAGCAGGTCGAAGGAGGTGATCCTGCCCCTCTACTCTGCTCTCGTGAGACCTCACTTGGAGTACTGCATACAGTTCTGGTGTCCTCAACATAAAAAGGACATGGAGCTGTTGGAGCAAGTCCAGAGGAGGGCCACGAGGATGATAAGAGGGCTGGAGCACCTCCCACATGAAGATAGGCTGAGAAAGTTGGGGCTGTTCAGCCTGGAGAAGAGAAGGCTGCATGGAGACCTCATAGCAGCCTTCCAATATCTGAAGGGGGCCTATAAGGATGCTGGGGAGGGACTCTTCATCAGGGACTGTAGTGGTAGAACAAGGGGGAATGGGTTCAAACTTAAACAGGAGAAGTTTAGATTAGATATAAGGAAGAAGTTCTTTACAGTGAGGGTAGTGAAGCACTGGAATGGGTTGCCCAGGGAGGTTGTGGATGCTCCATCCCTGGCGGTGTTCAAGGCCAGGTTGGACAGAGCCTTGGACCACATGGTTTAGTGTGAGGTGTCCCTGCCCATGGCAGGGGGGTTGGAACTAGGTGATCTTAAGGTCCTTTCCAACCCTTACTATTCTATGATTCTATGATTCTATGATTAAAAACAAGTCATACAGTCATTGGTTGAATCTATCCTCAAAACAATATAAATACAAAAAAAAAACCCCAACTAGTAATTGCAAGCCACTCCCATCTTGTAACATTCTTTGTGTCTTATTTAAAATTATATCTGTCAACAATCATCGTAGCAATCTTAATAAAGATGCCAGTGATGAAACAAGCCAGAATGCTAAAGTGTCAATATCTCAGTAACATGCTCAAGTTAAGGATGACAAACAGGTAAAATATAGCAGGAAAAAACAGCACTGTTACTCCTTTGTGCTCCTCTTATATAATGAACATTGTCCTGTAACTGTACTTCAACACTTCCAATCAACACAAAATCCAAAACTCAAACAATAACAACTGTGAAATTCTTCTAGTCTTTGTAGCTTCTGGGCTATGTCTTCTACTCACAGGTAAAAAGACAGAATTTTTTTTTAAGTGCAAAGAGAACTTTCTTCATGGCAAACAAAATTCTTAGTACCACTAAATGTAGTAATTAAAATATCTGAATTTCAGAGAAAGCAGTTTCAAAGTTGACCTTACTTATTATCAAAGATACATATCCCAAAGAGAACTCATTAACACACAAACACTCAGAGGATGTTGCAGTGCTTTTCTCTTGGATACTGACAATATCTATCAAAATACAAATACTCCAACTTTTTCTTTATATTATCCTTCGATTGGCAAGGATTGACTATAATCGCAGAAGTCTCTTTTCTGTTACAACTATGCCCTTATGAGCAAATATAAGATTAAAAGCTCTAACAGTAAAGATAATTGAGGAGATCATTAAGATCCACTGAATTTAGAAATTATTTTGACACTCACAAAATTCAAAGAAAACACAAGTAAATAAAAATATTGATGTGGATGGGAAACAACCCACTTCACTAGCTTTTTGCAACCATCTACTCTGTTGGTCATGTTTAGCAACAAGTAAGTTACACAAATAAGTAATTGGCTGGAGTTATGGAACAAAAGGCCAAATAGAATACACGTTGTGCTAAAAGAGAGCCCTTTGACACTGGTCTACCAAGTTTAATGTATAGGAGAGAAAAACAGTAAATTGCAACAGTGATCAGCAGTTACTGGTCGCTTTGGGTTGTGTGGTTTTTCAACTTTTTTAAAAAGATAACATCTTTTGGGTCAGCACACATTTGTTTTATGTAAGTCTGATCCCACTCATGATTTCTGTCGCTGCAAAGGTTTAAAAGGATATTTTCATTATTTCAAAAGCGTGCTAGGTGAAGACGCTGTAAATCCAGTCATTAAATAGTTTTTAGAAACCATATTGATATCACCTCTAAAATAGTCTGACGGGTAGCTGCTTTTTCTCCTACCGGTTTACATGAATATGAATTTAACAGCATGTGAGAAACAGAATCTCTTCTAGATGAAAGGTATCAGTAACAATAAATGACAGCACTTCAGAGAAAGTCCATATGTTATTCTTGGGTTTGGTACTATCACAATGATTTCATGCTTCTCTTTGAAAAGGTGCAGCTACTCTTTTTTTAAATATATTTAATCACAGTTTGTACAGAATTCCATCATCTGTGACAGGGTAAATATGACCTTTCATACACCACATAAAGGTCCAGACCAGGGGATGTGAGGAAACATCTGTTAAGTTTTGCCTTTCCATTCAGCAACCTATTGTTGACCTGTGAATCACTCAATTGTAAGCACATGCAGATACAATTTCCTTGCTCAATTACCGCCATTAAGCATTTTGTGAAGATTACCAATGCTTATAAGGCCTTAAATGCCAGCGTTTCAATAATGACTTGATTCTATTATGAAACGTAACTGTTATAACGCATATAGGTGTTGATTACTCATGGAGCAGTAACATTGACAACTAGTGCCGAATACAGGCAAAACCATTTCTATTATAAATAAACCTTGAGAACAGATTTTATTTTAGAAAATTTTACCTACAATGCTAGTGAATAAACACTTGAAATTTTACAAGAGGCTGAGAAACCTATACCCTACTAGTCTAATAGTATACTTATACTACAGTGAAGTTCTTCACTTAAAGGAGTTAGCTTTAATAAGCTAGCTTGGGTACTAATGACTGTGTAATTATTGTCCCAACAGAAGCTAGTACACCCCCAGCTGAAGTGGTGCTAGCACTATGTGCTCCAGTTCCACCAGATGTGGTCTGATCACATCATAGACTACATCTGCAGATGGCATTTGCTAAAAGGTCTCTACTCCCTACCTCTGGTTGTGCATTACTCTTGCTTACTTTGTCCTGGCAAAAAAATGCTGGACCTGGACCTCCACAGGTTCAATTTAGCTCACTACATTGAGAACAAAGTTCAATGGCAAAAAAACCCAGATAGTCCTATGTGGCTAATAGTGAGTAGAACATAGTTATAGAGGGGTCCAATGAGGAATAGACATGAAAGAAGGGAAGGAGCAAGTAGCACAGATGGGAGTGAGAAACAGAAGCAAGAATCTAGCCTTTTGTCTGCAGTGACAACAAATGATTCCATTGAATGGGAAACTGCAGTGTGACCCACTAACTCATGACTATTTTGGATTTGTGTGTGTGAGCTGTAATCACAACTCTGTCTGTAGCACAGATCTACCCAAGCTAACTGATCAATGGCTTTGGAGAAAAAAGCAGTTTTGATTAGGAAACTCAAATAACCTGGAAAGGGGAAAAAAAAAAAAATCCAACAAAACCAGCATTATATAAAACAAAATAGAGTAAGAAATGCCCTTAAAGTGAAGTCTTCAGAACAGCTGACATTTTAAACAGAAAACACAGTTTAACATTCCAGTTTGTCACTGCATACAGGAGAAAATTGTAACGATTATATATTGAATGGAGAAACATTTCCTTTGTGATGATGAATAAAACCTTCCAGGAGTACACAGAAGGAAACTGAAACTTAATTTGTTTGCATTCACCAAGTGCAAGCTTGAAAAGATAATTCATCATTTCTTGTTTTAGAAAATTATGTTGATATGTTTATGGACATAGCAGCTACATAAAAATTATGGTATGGCATATATAAATGACAACACAGGAAATTGAATGCCACTTTCTTCAGAGCGTTCTCTGCCTTAATATCCTAGGCTTTTCTTTTTTTGATGTTTATCATACCAACCATACTTATGCATATCAGCAAATTTCCTTTTGGCTACATCTGAAAGGCAGCTGCATATCTTAATGCAAAAATACACAGAAGTGATCTTAGAACTAACAGCTAAGGAAGGGTTGAAGATTAAGGGTATTAAGTTTTTTGAAGCAGCTATTACAACTCATTTGAATTGAAGTAACTGGGCAAGCCAAAGGAGGCTGTTAGCTGAGAAACAGAAGCTTTTCTTGCCAAGGACACTTGTTACTTGAGATGAGTAATTCTTTGGAGCATGTCCTAATTGGGCTGTTTGAAGATCAGAGCTAAACAATTTATTTACAATGTTCACAGCAAAGGACAGCAGATTACATAGGAACCTGAAAGGTGGTCGTGAAATTAAGTTTCCCTACCAATTTCAGAAAAAAGAATCTTTCAGCATTTTGGTCATTTTAATAAACTGTCAGAAGAGTAAAGCACACAAAAAAGTTATAGCTCTCTGGGATTCAGTCCTTGCAAAATGCTGTAAGAAAGCTTTAAATTCTAAGTGGCCCTATGTATTACTAAAACCCAAACTGCTTCTAAGAAAACATTTACTTCAACCAAGCATATACACAGAGGTCAGTGTGTCTCATTGCAAGACAGAGAACTTCCCCCAAATTTACAGAAGTTCCTTCTTTGTAATGAGACAGATATTAGAAACCACAATATAATGCAACTAGCAGGTATTTAACACCCCACCTCATAGAATCATAGAATCAACCAGGTTGGAAAAGACCTTTAAGATCATCAAGTTCAACAGTTACCCCAGGACTGCCAAGTCCACCACTAAACCATGTCACTAAGGGCCTCATGTACATGTTTTTTTAACACTTCCACACACGGTGATTCTACCACTTCTGGGCAGCCTGTTCCAATGACTGACCATCCTTTCAGTGAAGAAATGTTTCCTAATATCCAGTCTAAACCTCTCCTAATGCCTCAACAACTTGAGGCTGTTACCTCTTCTCCTATCACTTGTTACCTGGGAGGAGAGATCAGCCACTTCCTCGCTCCATCCTCCTTTCAGGTAGCTGTAGAGAGCTATAAGGTCCCCCCTGAGCTTTCTCCAGGCTAAACGACCCCAGTTCCCTCAGCCATTCCTCATAAGACTTGTGCTCCAGACCCTTCACCAGCTTTGTTGCCCTTCTCTGGACCAACTCCAGCAACTCCATATCTCTCTTGTAGTGAGGGGCCCAAAGAAACTATAAGCAGGCAATTATGAAGAAAGTAACTCTTATTCCTAATTTTCTCAGCTGTAGTTCAGCTTTGATTTTCTTCCTTGGTAGGACAATCCTGTTGTTGTACTGTCCCATGGTAACTGATGACATACAGATGAGATTTACCAACACAGCTGGGTAAACATTTTAACTTCCAATGACTGGCAACATTTCACTAATATCTAAAACCTTGTTTTGAAATTCTAATATCTAAATGCAGTAACTTACTATTCCCTCCATGTAGATATGTGTAAAAATCTATAGTATAAAAATTTTAGTAATTTTTTCAGAGAAAAACACTGAGAAAAAAAATCTCCTATACTTTAAAAGAGAAAAGAGTATTAAGAGGAGAATCATGGAATGCTTTGGGTTGGAAGGGACCTTAAAGATAATCAAGTTCTAACCCTCTGGCTGTGGGCAGGGACATAATATTAAACATTTAAGTTTGCTTCTCATGCAGCAGGGATATAAACATAAATTGATTTTTTTTCCAATTTCACAAACTGAAGAGCAACACTAGAGCTTTGTTTTCATCTTGTGCAGTGGAGTATACGCCATTTTCAACTGATACTTGACTATTTCTGATCAATCTAATTCCTAGAGACTGATCACAACAAAGCCAAATTTACACTGCTGTTTTCACTGGGTAAAGAGGTAAGAGGGTATTAGTCTCAGAATCAAGATTACATTGAGAAATGAATATCCTGTATGAGCAGTATAACAAGCTTATTATAAAATTTGTTACATACAGACATTGTAAATCTTATTACGTGGTTGACAAGAACAGCAAACGAGTTATGTTTATTATAGAATTGCTTATCCCATTTCCCCAATACTACATCATTTCTACAGGTAGAGTCATTCCGTTACCATTTAGCAATGAAGTGGCCAAACGACTCTGTCAGTATCCCACACAAATGTCACTGTAAATGGGAGAACACACTATATATCCTACACGCCTACTTCTTGCACCTATTTACATCATAGTTACATCTCTGTTTAGTCTCAACAAAATACCAGGAACGAACTGAAGTTTGCAAAGCTGATAAAATGTTTGATATTTTTTATGATAAAGGCCTCTGGTAGCACACTTTATAAAGTATACTGACAAACAGAAACCTTGGAAGTGCTTTTAATAGCTGTTGCATCATCTCCTAGCGTAGGAATGAATTCTCAACAGTGTCAGGACTGGAGAGGTACCAAGCAAATTGTAAATATGCTTCATTGGATATGCCCCTGAAGGGTATAACTGTTGAGACATAGGTTGAAATGTGCATTGATCTGCTCATGCCTCCTGAGAATTCTCTACAGAAACCTAGCTTGTCAGAATGTATGCTCAGTGTTGAAAATGCATACTGTTTACATGAGATTTTTATATCCTTTAGCAATCTTGCTAATTGGCTAAATTTCTCTTCCCTTGTGGGTTTTATTTTTATGTTGCAGAAGACAAAACATGACAGCAAATTAAAGCTCTTGAGCCTAAAGTAAAGGTTTAAGTCCTCTCTAAAATAATGTTTTGAACTGCCAAAATATGATTCTAAACTTGTTTCAGAAAACAAGAAAATAAATCAAATCAAAAGTTGGTTTTGATTTTCAGAAATTGTTTATGGCTCTTACCCAAAAGTTCATACCCTTTTCTGTATATTGTATTTCCACCCTTTGTCTAGTGAAATTTCATTTTGCTGCAACATTACATTTTTGCTGCCATATTTATTTAAGAAGGTCTTTTAGTCAATGTAAGAATCAGATTTTTTTTTCCTGTATGACAATCTATGGAATTAAGAATGAAAATAAAATACAAGTCATAAACAACTTGCAGTTTCAAAAAGATCTTTGAAATTAATCATGCTAGGTTTCTCATGCTAGATTTCTCGGATTATATGGAGCTTTCTGACGGCGTCTTTTCCAGCCCTATTCTTTATACACAGTATGCCAGAGTGCAATGTACAACTGAGCTTCTCCTATACACATTTGGTCCTCCAAGTTCATTTCTCCCAAAGGACTAACTTTATCAATTATTAAGATTTTGTTCCCACTGAATAAGAACTTCTGTTGTATTTTGTAAATGTCTGCCCTGCTGTCTTGATGTGTATTTTATATACTGGCAGACTGGTGTACTTAGACTGAAGGACAAGAGTATTAGAAATTCTTCTGGAATAAACTCTGTTTCTGTTGGAATTTGTTTGCTCTCCTGAGACAGGCAAACAAAGTCTTTAAAATAATTTAATTCAAGAAAACAGAGTTGTCTCTTACAGGCCCCAGATTAAGAGCACGGCTCAGGAAAAAGAATAATGTCAGATATGCTACTTGTAATCAGACTACACATGCACTACATCAGAAAAGAACAGAACATACAGAACAAAGTTTAAGGAACAAGTGACCCAAGACTGCTTTGTCTTGACCTGGAAATATAAAATTGTGCAATCATATTGGTGATTCAGATGGCGAAAGGATGTGATTATTGACATTTCTTCCAAATCAGATTCAGCATGGTTCCAGGATCTGTCCAATACTCAGTAAATTAGATTATTACAAGCTATCAAATAACCATCAACTTACAGTATTTATTTCCTAACCAACAAAAAGAGATATTAATTTCAAAAACTATACAAGATGAATAGCAAGAAATAAAAAACTCAAATTAAAATCTCTAGAGTACCATTTAAGGAATAAGAAATTCTAACTTTATGAACTAAAAATATTTTACACTAACTTCCATTCCCATGATAATAACAGGTGAGCACATGAAAAGTGCATAATCACATAGCTGAATGACCTGGATATAAGAGAAACATTCTAAACTCAACCTCCTTGAAAATTACATTATTTCTTAACAAGATCATAGAAGCCAAAATACTGTGCTCAAGGATGTGTTTCAAAGGCATAACTACAACAACTGTACAAAAAATGCTACTGGTCTTCACAGCATCCATTACTACTGAGGGACAGAGAAAGTTCCTGTTACATTGTTTAAAATAATTTGAAATTATTTTGTAATTTCTTCAGTTGCTGGTTCTGAAATTATAAAACAGTATTTTGGCAATTTTACAATCTTTCCATGACACTCAAGATGGTGCTAAGTTAGTTCTGTCCTTTGAACTCTTCCTTATTAAATATGCACTCCATAGATTCTAAATGCTTTCATTGGGGTTTCGATTTGACATAGTATCTTACAACAAAAGGCATACTGTCTCATCATTTGACTTTTGCAAATGGAAATGGTTTTCCATACATACAACATTCAAACAGTCTTTTCAGAAAATGCTGTTCCTAGAGCTCCACACTAATTAAGACAGTAATGTTTTATGGCCAAGTCATCAACTGTAAGTAAAATCAGGAAGACAAACTTTTAGTCCAGGCAGCTGAAGTATGTACAGCGTACATTGACGCAGTATCTACGTACACATGAAGTACACATATATTTCAATGAATGCGTTTGCTTGGGTTTGTACTTTGTTTTTTTCTGTAGTGATAGATATCTCAATTTTTTTACTAAAAACAAACAAAAAAATCCACACTTAAAAGTGTCAGAATTGTGAAACAAGAACAAATTTTACATTTAAATATTTTCTGTTAAACAGAAATTTACATACTGGCAGTATATAATGTTGTACAAAGGGTCAAATATTAGAAAACAAAAATAAGTACTGTAACATGAATATTTGCATTTAAAAAATACTTCTCACTAGAGAGGTGGTCTGGAATTAAGAAATTAGACTGAGAAATACGAGACCCACCTTTATTCTCCTTTTTTTTTTTTTTTCTTAACCAGGAACAAGCACATTATCTCTAGGAATCAGATATTGTGTCTGTAGAGCAAGAAAACAGTATTTTACAGCAACGTTTAACAACAGTGCTTAAAACATTGCTTAATAACCTGCAGCTGGAGGCCTTTATGAAATAGGCAAAAGCATGCAAATCATGCCCAAGACTTTGTTACAAAAAAACAAGAAAACTGTGACTCTTTGCCCACAATACAGAAGATTCAAATATAAATGTCTATTATTACAAGTGGGTTTTTAATAAGTGAGACTCGCTATTTGGAAAAAATCCTCTACAGCTTATTGTTCTAATCACTGATACTGTATGAACTACGTAGTTGATTTCCTTGCCTTGCTTGACTCAAAAGGTAAAATCCTTTTTAAATACAAAAAATGTGTAAAACATTTAAACGTACGAATCACAGTTTCCATTTTGTAAAACCAATGCCAAGAAGACCTAGTCAAAATAGTAAACAAAAGCTGAATTTTAGATACAGCCAGTTGCTACCTTGAAGATGCTAATCAGAATACATTCATTACATTGATTAGAACCTAGCAATTTGTCATATTTAAACCACTAATGGAAAATGATGTAAACAGGTTAATTGACCACTTAGTTAATTTAGTATTTATATAGAAAAAAACAAATAGTTTGCTTTCTTTTTTTTAAGGATTCATTTGTAATGCCTATTCTGTAAGTAAAACTATTTTGTTGTATACAGTCAACACTAAGAGTTAGCTTTACCAGTGACTGAAGCTCTTCTCAAAGTAAGAAATTTTTTGGGAGTGAAATAGAACTTAAATCTAATTTCTCCAAATACAAAATAGCACTAGCACTCACTTTAGGGGAAAAAAAAAAAAGGGGGTTAAAATAGCACGTCAGCATGTCAGGATATAAAAGCTGTTAACATATCAATGAACTACACTGAAATACATATCCTAATACAGCCTGACAAATCCTAGGCAAAAAACATAACATTAGCTCTAATTTTAAAATATATTGAATATATAATATAGCAATATGCAAAATTTCAAATATTTTTTTAATTTCAAGAGCCTTATTATATTAATATTCTTAGTGAATAAGTTTAATTTCTGCTTAAATTTCCAACATGAGTTATCTATATTTTAGACCAAAATGACTTTGTTTATAGGTGGGAGGACCACAGACCCTTGGTTCAGTCTCATTTCCTGTAAGACAGCGTATTATTTAATTAAATTGAAATCAGATATTAAAGAGTTTCCTGGGAATGTTCTCTCTACCTAATGAAGACTGAGTGATAGATAACATGTTTCTGTTATGTTCTTCTCAGAAAAATATTGAATACAAGACACAAGATTGAAAGTGCCTGTGTTGGGGTTTTGCATGGTTGGTTTTTCAATAGTTGTAAATCAGTGATACCGATTTGGTATGGAAACACTACATAACCTGAAATCATGACAAATGCTAAGTCAAGAAGTTCTAATATAAAAGTACAGATGCTTACAAAATTCTCTTTATTATGTAGTGTTAAAGCACTGTTAAGGTAGAACTGTGATTATAAACACTCCTATGCCATCATATCAACAGCTGTAAAAAACCCCAAAAAACAGTAGGTCTTAGAACACCAGCTCTTTAGCTTGATTTAAAGAAAAAAAAAAAATCATAATTCACAATAGGAAGAAATAATTAAATTATAGATTCTAATTAATATACATTAAATCCCTATCCCCCAGGTTACTCTTGTTAATTTTGATTGTTTCCAGTATGTGTAGGTGAACCAAGAGGCAAAACTAATAAATTTAAGTCTCTTACTGTTAGTGTGTACTATATACTCAGCAATTTAATGCTTAAAAAACATATCATGCTTTCTAAACCATGTCTGTACATAAGTTTCAGATAAGCATTCAAAGTATGTGATTCAGAAAGAAAGAAAAAAATAAATCTAAGAAATCTTGAAAACATCTCAGCTCTAGTTTGATCCCATCTCTTACCTTCATTTTTTCCACAATGGCAGCCATATTTTTATGAGTGCATAAAAAGACAATAGCAAATGAAAACAGTTGCATAAAATACTAGATAATTAGAGAAATGCATGTCCAGACTGATACTTCCAGTTCTCCAATGCAAAAAAACACCCAAACAAAAAAACCCAAAAAACAAACTAACCCACACGTTAAGATTTCCAAATGATTTGGGCTTATTTCCATTCCTCTAAGACTCTGAATGCAGGTTCATTTTGGCAAAGTTTAAAATAACTTAGAAGTCCTCCCTCCTCCTTCCCCCATCACATTAAAAAAACCAAACATGATTTAAAGGGCAAGAACACTATTAAGAAGATATTTGAATAGTAATTATACTTCAGCTTTATGTATTTTTAAGCTCACCACCAAAACCAAGTATTATAGAGAATTTCTCTGAAGCTCCTCAGATTTCTTCCTTTATGTATGCTTAAAAAGGATGTTCTCTAATTGATGTTCCCATTCACTGTTCAATATGAGAGGACCTTAAAATACCTTCTGATGTTTCTTGCTGCCACAGAAAGGACTCTGTTGTCATACAAGGATAATATGAGGTAATATATGAAAAAAAAGAAAACAAATTGGAAAGAAACAAACCAAAGCTGATAGGGCAGAACAAGGCTTAAATTTATATTCACAATAGCATATATACTTCACTGTTAAACATAACAGTTCATAGTAGAAGTATTTTACAATATTTCAGTTTTCACTGGTTCCCAAGTTCCCACTTGCTCAGAGATTGCTCAGTGTCAGTATGTTTGCACTCAACATACTGCATTGTCTCTGTATTTTTACATTTACTTTTACACTTTCTGCTCAAACAATAATTGGACCTCCAATTAAAAAAAAAAAAAAAAAGAAATATAATTTGGAAGATAAGATTTTGTAAAATCAAAGTTTTATCTACATTTCAAATCTACTTTAATGTAACAGGCTCTTTGAATCTATATTTTCCACAGCAGTTAAACAACAAATAATCCTGATTTTTTTTCCTAAGAGAAAAAAAAATAATCCTTAAATGTAAAAAAAAAATTGAATCTCTGTAACTAGTAGCTGACTGTATGATTAACAGAAATGACACCACCACTTGATTTTGGAGCTTCAAATCTAAGACAATGAATAAAAATATTTCTTCTTCTGACTCTTGATTACAATGAATGTAATTAGAATAAACAGAATGAATGACAAACTTAATGCACAAAGTATAACACCACAGACTTGCCCAGCACAGTTTTGTGCTTGTGACAAAAGCATTGAAGGTCAGGATTAGAATCATTATCTTCTTAAGCCCTACTTAGTAGTATAATCTACGTCAGAACAATTCTAAAAATTTAATAATTTCGTAGAATCATAGAATGGTTTGGGCTTAAAGATCATCTAGTTCCAACCCCCCTGCCACGGGCAGGGACACCTTCCACTAGACCAGGTTGCTCAAGGCCAGATCCAGCCTGGCCTTAAACACTGCCAGGAATAGGGCAGCCACAACTTCTTTGGGCAACCTGTTCAGTGTCTCACCACTCTCAGAGAGAAGATTTTTTTTCTCAATATCTCATCTAAATCTACCCTCTTTCGATTTAAGTGTGATTATAGAGTGTAGACACTGAGAAGTTGTACAGAACACGGCTTGCATCACCTGGGGCTTTAGGTAAAACAATGTTTGCAATATATTATACCTTTGATACAAATTAAATCGGTGTATTTTTGGTCTACCAGAGCAATACACCTGCTCTTCTTACATCATGATAGCCTTACCAACAATGCCTTATTAAAAAAAAAAAAAAAATAAAAAATTGGATGTGGCCTCGTCAAATACATCAGGTCTTATTTTGTTAAACATTTCTTTGATGACTACCCATGTCTTCTCTGAAGTAGCAGTACGTTATCCTGAAACAAAAGAATTGTGCAAACTCCATGACTCACTGCTATACCACACCATGTCTGGCCTCTATACATTTCAATATATGACAAGAAAGATTTTCTTGAAAGACCTATTTTTCCTCTCTGTATGAAACAGAAACACAACAGAAACGTAACAGAAACAATATACTTTTGTATAGAAGGTAAATATTCAAGCTTTTAATGTCTATTACCACATAGACTTAGCACCTTCAAATAAAAAATTATGAAAAAAAAAAAACTGAAATATTTTAAAGGCATTTAATCAATAACAAATAAAAAGTTTGCTACAGCTTAATGTTGCTTTTTCTATTAATTAGCTATTCTAACAGAACTATATACAGGATTAGTTTTCTTCAGAACAAAATTCAAGATTATAAATACTCTGGCACACTGAAACATATGGCCAAAGATAATGAAATCTTGAAATCTCACAGAGAGAGAAAGATCAAGAAAGGAACACACACAGGTAAATACGGCTAGGACCTGAGCTCAACAGTCCATGCTGTTCACTTAGTTAAGTATTTTTAAAATGAACATGACCTATTCCAAGAAAACAGCTCTCAAGTAGTTTAAACTATGCTTCTGTGCTAAGGGTGGCAAAATAAAACTCTAAAAACCTGTGATTTGAAATAAAAATTCAGATATACACCAAAGAAAAAAAAAAATACTATTGTTTATGCATGAGAGAACATTTGATTACAAAATTTAGTGGGGGTAGGCATGGTAAAAAGATTTGAAGGGCTTGGGTATGAATGGAAATATTTTCCTTGTCAAAAGTAAAAATAAAATTGTACCAAGCATCTTGATGCTGTTTTCAAAAATTGCTGATGTTCTACTCTTGATGAAGAGACAGAGCTGATACTTTCTTTTGACAAAACCAATCAGCAACTAAAGCAAGTCTAAGTGTGTAAGACCAATAGGTGCTCCCAGGATCAAGTATAGACTTTCACTGATTTGCATGATAAGCTTTTCAGGCTACCCAACCTGGCTAGACCATATAAAATTGGGTAAATAAGGGAAATTTGGGGCAGGTCTTGGGTGCAATTCAGGAAGACAGTATTTTTCCTGTCTTCAAACATTTCTTTGTAATAATAGTAGTATCTTTGTCATCTGAAACAATTTTGAAACAGATTTGTAAGAACACCTTGGCATGCTCAGTGATTCCAGAACACAAATGAAACGTAGTTAAACTGGGCTTTATACCTTTATTTCCTCAGATCTTTGCCCACTTTGTTTAAATATTGAATACTTTGTCAATGCTATTAAAATAAATTTGATTATGAAATCAAAATCACTTCAAGAGGAGATATCTAAGAAGTATTTATTTTTATCTAAGTTGTTACTGAAGTATCCAACTGGGTGGCATGCTAGATAAGCAGCTTGTTACTCAGATAACAACTTTTTAAGTAGTGAACTGCATCAAAAGTACAATTCAGCTAACGTGAAATCAGAACCCACATCTTCTTCAGTTCTTAGGTGTTTATAAATATTGCTAGACTTCTGAATTTCTTCACTCTTCAGGATGGTATGCTTATCAAGAGGGAAAGAGAACTGCAACCAGTCTTGATGCATCACCAGAGAGCTATGAAACTCCTGCTACTCTGTAAGCAAACCTGAAACTCTATATGACGTTTCTGTATATTCTTTCACTATTCTCTCATTCATGAATCCTTATGTTAGCTTACTTGTGTTTGTCAGGATTATACCATATAGACTGTGATAATGTTAACACTTACACAGAAATTTGTACTGAGCATCCAAAAGCCTACAATATCCTCAATATTTGAAAACACTTTGGTGAAGAAGGGAAAAATTGAAAACCTATGTAGTTAAGAGTTTTGGTAGACCTATTTAAGCTTATAAAACTTCCTGAAACATGCTCATCAATAAAAGAGTCTAAACATTCATCCTATATACTTTTGGCATGTTTACCATAAATCTCTATACTTATTCTTCCCCATCTCCTTCAAAAAAAAAAAAAAAAAAAAAAAGCATAAACTATTATCAGATCCATTGAAAGAAAATCAACAAATAAATTTCTTGAGAATACAATTTCTCAATCTTGTTTTTATAATTTATGATGATTTATGCAAACTTAAATTAATAGAGCATTTTTAGACTATATTTAAGTACTCAGACAAGTGGTTTGTGGTAGTGGGGACATCCAAAACTACATCATTCTAAATGCAGCAGAAAATATTTCCATCCATTTGCACCAAATTTGACTGAAAATCCATTTTATTAAGCAATACTGTCAAGTACGCTTTGGTGTTTATAAAAAAAGTGCAGGGTCATTTTTTCAATTAGAGTAAATCCCATTCTGCCTTTGTTTCCTTTATTCATGGACCTACGTTTTGCCTGTAGTTTAATTACTGACTGTCAGTATTCTATAAGTACTTCTTCCAGTTTTTATGTTTAAGTAACAAAAGCCAACCACCATTCTGTCTCCTTTACTTAAATTTTCTACCATTTTGGTACATGGCTTTCTCCTTTTAGGTTAAAACATTTTTTATGCTATTAACCATGTTTTCTGTTTTCCTTTAGGAAATAGCTTTTCCAGTTTTCATGTCAAAGTCATGTATACATTAAATTATTCACATGCTTACATTCTACTAGTTTCATCATAATTGAACCTAGGCTTTTCATTCAGTATGCAAGAGTATTACAGTCCAAGAAATGTAAATAGCCATATTTTGTCTTGCGATTTTTTTTTTTTAATAAAAATTCTTTTAAACTTTTAAATGTATCACTTCATGAATAACAGCAGTCAGGACTCACATTAACAGACATGCATTCTATTATTTCTCTACCTTCTACCAGATTACCTGATTTTGTGTAACGAAGGCCATAGTTTTCAAATTAAAAAGAACAATCTATGTTGACATAACTGTGATACAAACCAATTAAATTCATACATAGATTGTAAGTCCATTATTCTTGCATATACTGTCATAGGCACTGTCATTTAATTCAGTTGCACAAGAAAATGTTACTGAATACCGAGTTAACCTGCCTATTTCTTAGTGCATTAATAAAAAGATCTTAAAACATTGTTTGATGTTTGTCAACATTATTAAAAATATCTGAACCTGGCTTTAAGTTCAAAATTAGTATAAAGAAAGAGTGGTAAAACTAAATAAAACATAAAATTTCCTTCCTTGGCAACAGGTAAACAAATTAAGTGACCCCAAGGCTATTCCACTTCCTCTATGTACCAACAAGGCCACAAAATTATCTAAGGTTCCACGTTTTATTGTCATAAATGATGATAATAAAACTCACATGAGTGAGCTTCATACCAAGCTTACTCAGGAAGAAAAGTGACTCTACAGACCAACATCTAGGAAACAATACCAGCTACCCCTTTCAATAACTACTCCTTTGTCAGAGTAGCACCTTCCTAACTCTTAACTTACAGATCGCATATTTAATCATCATGCTTACATTAACAATTTCCTGCATGTCCCACATTGAATGCTATACAGACAACAGCCACACTGTTATTTTATATATAGTGTACATATATATACACTATATATAGCATATACTGTATATTATGTTCAGTTATTTGTTAACTACCAGTATCTTATTAAATGAATGAAATACCAGGAAGTTGGGTTAGGTTACCTGTGGTAAATTTCCCTATCTCCATTCAGTAGATGTTTGTTCTAAAGTCTTGAACATTATTAAGAGTAGATGACCTACTGCTGGAAGGCCTGTGACACCACAGCAGCCAATGCTAAATAAACACACTGTTTCTGGGCCAAATCATAACTACTTCATCTGTAGCCACAGAACCTGTTGACTATTGAATCTAATCAAATTAGAACGCGATGAAGTGAATCATAAACTTGCGCATACGAATATTCTTAATTGTGCATATAATTAATTGCCGTTGTAAATTGAAGTACCTGCTTCCCTCTTCTAACACTGTTTTCATGGTAGTGTCCAAAAAACCCCCCAAAACACCAACCACCCAAAAAAACACCCCACCATCTCCCATGACCAGGTTTCAAATTATATCATTAAAAAAGGTGAGGTGTAAAGAACCAATAAGATGCTTACAAACACTCCTGAATGCCTATTTCTCTATAAAACAGTAAACCTCATTACCATCAATTGTTTAAATCAAATATTAATGTTTTATGAATACTTTTAAATGAAGACAGCAAGGAGGATGTTTTGGTAAAATCCACCAATAGCAGTCAGTTACCTATCTTCATTTTCTGTTATCTTGATATCTATGTGACTCTGGATTCTCAGTGTGTGCATGTATCCTGAACCCAGATCTTAAATCTAACACCAGCCTGCATTGTCAGCTTACAAATTACTTCTTCTAAGTCCTGTTTCTCACCCTATATTTGGTGGAATTTTAAAGCATTTTTACTAGTTTGTGTTACACAGAAAACGAATAGCTACACAACTGTCAATTTCTTTTTCTTACCTACTTTTAACCTGCATCCACCTCTAGAAGCAGATAGAAGAGAATATAATTTACTCAGAATTACAGAAATTGCAATATCTCAAGTAACAAGTGTAACTGAGCATATTTGTAGGGAACAAAGGAATGGGCCTTATAGATAGAAGCTATGAGATTACATACTACTTTTTGTGCTCAGTGCATAATGATAATTTTTATCACTCTTTTCAGTTTAACAATTTCCCATGATAACTTTGCCTATATCTTGAAATATAAATGCAGGCTACGAATTTTTCCACAAAGCATAAAACAAGTCAGGTACAACAGAATTAACAACTGAATAAGGTTTGCTTTATTTCCTATGCACTTAAATTTAAAAAGGCAAATAAGGCCTCAGGGAGACCACCTTAGCAGATAATTATTCAAATCTAAGACTAACACACTACTTAATATTATACCAGGGTCTTGGCACTATCATTTTAAACAAGTGAAGGATAACAATAGAAACATTCAAGCTTGAAAGATCAAAGCACGCTCTCTTTCAAAGTTCTTTGTAAGTGGAAGAAGAAAGTCTGGACAGGATCTTACTATTCTTGTAAAGCAAATAACCTGCCCTGTTGTATAAAATGTTTACAAGAATGTTTTTATTTGTTATTGCTATTGTTGTCATGGTTTAACCCCAGCTGGCAACTAAGTACCACACAGTCACTTGCTCACGCCACACACACACACACACCTCCCACCCCCCCCACCACAGTGGGAGAGGAGAATCAGAAAAAAAGGTAAAACCTGTGGGTTAAGAACAGTTTAATAATTGAAATAAAATATTATAATATAACAGTATAATAATAATGAGTGTATTGAAGAGGGAGATAACAAAAAGACAGAAATAAAACCCAAGAGAGACAAGTGATGCACAATACAATTGCTCACCACTGATGCCCAGCCTGCCCCCACAGCCATCGGTGTGGCTCCTGGCCAACTCCCCCAGTTTCTACACCGAGCATGACATGCTGTGGTATGGAATATCCCTTTGGCTGGTTCAGGTCAGGTGTCCTGCCTATGCTCCCTCTCAGCTTCTTGTGCCCCTCCTCACTAGCAAAGCATGGGAAACAAACAAGTCCTTCACTTAGGGTAAGCCCTATCTAGCAACAACTACAACACCAGTGTTTTATCAATGTTATTCTCAGTCTAAATCTAAAAAAAACTAAAAACATAGCACTGTACCAGGTACAAGCAAGAAAACTAACCCTATCCCAGCCAAAACCAGGACAGTTGTTTCACTATTATTTTGTTACAATATTTCACAAAATAAGTAAGTCAGCTAACAGAAGCTGTAATTAAACTTCTGTAAAAGTTTACTTTCATCTGGTCTCAGACTACATACAAAATGACTACTAATAAAATGACTAAAGAGACTAAAGAGTACTCAGTCTGACAAAAAAAAAAAAAAAAACAAAACCCTATCATTATCAGTATTGAGTCCTGAATAAAGGCCAGAACAGTTTATAAAGGAACGCAAGAAAAGAAAACCTGAGCGGTGACATCTTCCTTCAGAAACTAAGGTAATAGAATACAGTGAAAGATCGTACCATGACACAGTGAGGTATGCACGTAGGAGTCTAACATATCACACAAAAAAATGCAAACCAGATGATAAGTCAGCCCTATTTATAGACTGTATCAACTCATAAGGCATGTTAATAGTTCTCAAGGTTCACACACATGTAAAGGTTTTGTAGAAGTACTTTATTCTGCTCATAAGTCAGGTTAGCATCAGCCATTTATAGGTGTCTAAATACCATCTCCTCACCATGTAGCCTTCCATTTCTCCAGGCTTCATTAGATAGTTGAAAAAAATTTATACAGAAGATGTGGAACCAAAGAATTTATTTCAATATGGAAATTCTGATCCATGGACCTTGTGCCAATTAGCCTATTTTCTCAGTGATCATTTTCATGCATTAGCTTTATCTCTTTTTCCTTTGAGTACATTCTTCTAGCTCTACCTGTAAGATTCCCAGCTATCCACATTTTCTTCATGCATTCAGAAACTTGCTCTTCTGCTGGGAAAGTACCTTAGAGGGAGAGTGTGAGGAAGCATACACATGCATACATGCACTGGACAAGTAATATTCTCAGAATATTCATTGCAGGTCTTGAGATAATGTTAAGCCTGAATGCCAAGAATTAGACTCATATGAAATTTCTTCCCTTTTTACGTAAAAACTTCTGGCTTCAGTTCCTTTGGCTAAAGAATTCTCATCACTGGCTATATTATAGAATCATAGAATCATAGAATCATAGAATCATAAGGGTTGGAAAGGACCTTAAGATCATCTAGTTCCAACCCCCCTGCCATGGGCAGGGACACCTTGCCCTAAACCACGTGGCTCAAGGCTCTGTCCAACCTGGCCTTGAACACCGCCAGGGATGGAGCATCCACAACCTCCCTGGGCAACCCATTCCAGTGCTTCACCACCCTCACTGTAAAGAACTTCTTCCTTATATCTATATTACGCTTTTTATTCTACCATTACGCTTTTAGCCAATGATACCTAGGGACAGAAAGTTATCATGAATTACTAATATTATGGGAATATCATAGAATCATAGAATGGTTTGGGTTGAAAGGGACCTCTAAAGGTCATCTAGTCCAACCTTCCTGCAATGAGCAGGGACATCTTCAACTAGACAAGGTTGCTCAAAGCCTCGTTCAATCTGATCTTTGATGTTCCCAGGGATGGGGCATCTACCACCTCTCTGGGCAACCTGTTCCAGCATTTCACCACTCTCATTGTACAAACAGTCTTCCTTATATCCAGTCTGTATCTATCCTCTTTTAGTTTAAAGTCATGACCCCTTATCCTATCACTACAGGCCCTACTAAAAGGCTGACCTCACTTTTCTTATAAGCCTCCTTTAAGTATTAAAAGGCTGCAACAACACCTCCCCTGAGCCTTCTCTTCTGCAGGCTGAACAACCCCAACTCTCTCATCCTGTCCTCATAGGATATAAAATATTAAACTACAGGTTCCTGATCTGAGACTGAAAAATGGCTTTTGGCTGGGAACAGTGAGGTCCATCCCTACCAGAACACATTAACAACGCTCAATAAAATCCAATTAGTATGTCCCCTTCATGATAAGCATGGAGAGGGAGAAAACTATGTTTATGTGGTATTCCATATATAATGTCATTCATTTTAATTAGAACCAAAGCTTGTGTTACATCATTTCGCAATACAGAAGAAGGAATAAGAAGAAAATTTACCACAGTTCTTTGTACATACAATTTAAGCAAAAGGGAGTAACTGCGCAGGACTTGACAGTAGGCTCTTTCCTTTTGGCAGATAAAAGCAGTGTTAGCAATGCTGCCTCAACCTCTTGAAAAACTCCTCTTTGCACGGGTTATGGGATGTCTCAGATGGCACAGTTGAAAAATAACTTCTATATCTACTGCCCACTTTGCAAACTCATGTGTTATTCAGCAATTGTACTGGGTTGAAACGTAGTTTATTACATTTGCACTTTCCGTCAGCAAGGGAAAACAAAACACCTAACTTGGTTTTCTTGGTTATCACTAGCACATTACCAAATTAGAGTGTGTAATAACTAGTTGATCAATACATCTGAATGTGCCACACAGGTATTATAATTAGTAGAATTTTAAAATTCTTTCTCCCTTTTCTTACCAAAAATGGAACCAGCAACATACCTCTTTTTTCTCTGTGAACTTCTTCCAGAAGTTTTTCTTGCTTTTTTATCTGTTTAAAAAGAGACTGATGTTCAGCCTCCTTCACCTGTGTAAAGTGCTTGAGCTGTTCTCGGCTTTGCCGTAGGTAGCATCGCAGCTTTTTTTCCTTACTTTCTCTCTCCTTTACCTCCTCGCACAGCCACTGAAGCTTAGTCTACATTAAAAAAAAAAAACAAAAAGGGGGTAATAAAAAGTAAAGAATTCTAATTAAAATAAGGCAAATGTTAACTGATCAAACTACCTTTGGAGTCACAGATTACTCATTTGTACCTATTACTAAATAGTAACAATAAAAGGGCCATTCAGATACATTAAGAAGACATATGCTGACCTTCAAAGAGTCTCAAAAGAGATATATTTTGGCTGATAATTGTATGTGAAGAAGCAATATATAGATTTCGGGGATTTTGTGGGGTTGGTTTTTTTTCATTTGGCTGGTTGGTTTTGGGTTTTGTTGGGTTTGGTGGGATTTTTTTTATCCACGGGGTTTTTTTGTTTGGTTTTGGTTTTGGTTTTTTTTGGTTGGTTGGTTGGTTTGGGGTTTTTTTGCTGTTGTTGTTTGTTTGTTTTTATCAGGAGCATGAATTTGCTAGCATATGTATGGAAAATCGCATTGAATTAGTGTATACCTAAACATCAAGAGATATTCCTTCCTTTCAGAATATCTTTCTGTATGTTGACAGAATTTAAAGATTTATTGATTTTAAAAAAAGTTACGATAATCCTTTCTGGTCAGTAGAAGTTAATTTCTAAGGTTCATGCAGAGGAAAAAGAAAAGAGAGCTCAGATAAGATATGTCATGGTCAATATGGTAAATCTAGAAGTGAAAAAGAGAATAGTTTCATGCTGCCAATTAAAGAAAAAAGAAAAAAAAAAAGCAGTAGGGATTTCACTAAACATTCATTCATTCTAAACTTCACTCTAGTAGCTAAAGAAACCAACTTCAGTGAGAAATGTATGCAAATGATTAGGCGCTCTTCGAAAGGTGTTTTTAATAATACGACAGTGTCAATTAAATGAAGAAAAAACTGCATAACATTTCTCTTTTGATCCTCTTATCTCTGCTATCTATTGCGGCAGTCTTTCTTGGTCTACAAGTCTTACACAGACCAGACATCATCAATAACCTTAAGTTATCTTACATGTAAACAGTAACAATTTTTGCTTAGGCAATCCTTCTGTGGCTTTGACCTTTTTATAAGAAGCATGTCTTCTACAGTTTCTCATGATGCATTCTGATCATGAGAAACTTATTCCTTTCATAAAGATAACTGGATAAGAAATGTATTTACGTGTGTGAGTTGGGGGAATAGGAAAAAAGCTGAAAAGTGAATGGCAAGGGTTGTAAGTTATCAGTCATCACTGACGAAGTTTTCAAGCATGTGTGCACCCACATTATACAATTCAAAAGCTTCAAACAAAGGAGGAAAGAAAATCGGTCATTTTCTACGAATCCAATCTAATCTCTTTTAGATTTAATAAAGAACAGCCCTATTTAGAATCATTTCTTGCCTTGTCATAGCCCTGTAAGAGAAACTTAGCTTGCTGAGTACGTTCTCATGTTTTTCTTGCCTGAAAATAGATGAACCAGATCTAAAAGCTATCACTGCAGTTACTTCAACACTTTTTTTTGTAAAAGCAGCATTGCTATTTATTTTGCTAGAGACACCTACTGTTTGTTGATAGCAAAATTTAGAAAATTATTCCAACAGTTGAAATAAAAGTCTAGGAATATCAGAATTATTGCCAAAGGAATGCTTTTGTACTTTTCCCTTTCCCCTTTAAGTGCCTTTTCAATTACACTTTCAACTGAGTGATTATAAATGTTGAATATTAGCTTATTCAGTGAAATTTCAGGAGATTTGACTATTACCTTTGTTTCTGCTAACCAGCGATGAGGATCATTCAGCACTGTTGGTGTAAGTGATACTGCCTATGTAATTACAGGGGAGAAAGAAACAGGCATAAAAAGGGGAATTGGACATAGAAAAGAGAATAAGTCTTTCCCACTACTGGAAATTCATCAAAAAATATTCTTTGCTAAAAATCCACCTTGGAAATTATATCTGTAAATGGATTAATATAACTATTTAACCATAAATTACTCACATTGAAAAGCAAATTATGCAAAATCACTGATACAAATTTTCTTTAATGTGCAACTTAACTAAATTGCAACGATAGTAAGTTGTATTCTGAATCTGTATAGATTTCTTCTAAGAATCACTGATGCAATGATGCATTTCAAACATCCCCAGAACATACCTCTGAATCAAGATGTATATTCTCAGTTTGAAACTGTATGTCCTTTTTTGATAATATAATATTTCCAAGTAATATAATCAGACTCTACTTAAAAATTACTATTTCTTAAGGCCAACTTCGAAGTCATTCAACTGGTTTTTTTCCTCCATTCTGCAGAACAACAGTGGCTGCATATAAACCAGAAGTAGCAGAACCAACTGTCCTTAGCCATCAACTGTTATCAGTATATCTACAGAAATGCTATGTGCCACATAAATGTCTTATCAAAAAGTTAAAAACGACAATCCCTCAAATCTTTAATTATGCTTCATGATGATGTTCTTAGTGCTTTCATGAAAAAGACAAATCACTTATTTTGAATATTTGATGCGCATAAAAAGAAAATTGTGATCTTCACTACATGGATAAGAAGAAAATAAATTTGTGCTGAAATGCTTCATTAATACTTCATACAATTAGAAAATGTGATAGGTCTTTCTGCATTCTGCATTTACCAGCTAAGTGATAGGTGACAACAATGCATACAAACTCGGCTACAAACATTCGTTAAGAAAATAACAAAACCTGCAGAATACTTAGAATTACTTTTAATTTCTCCATGGAGTCCTGAGAAAAAATTTCACAAGCAACATCAATTTCACTTCCTATCATGGTGAGAATAGATTCCTGTTCCATTTCTAAGTGACGCAGCTGATCCTTAAACTGCAGTCTAGCCTCATCCATCCTCCTCAAATGATCTTCTTCATTGCTGATCTGTTTATCCTGGAGTGAAAGAGGAAAACAAAACAAAGATAAATTATTCCATTTATATTATAACACATCATTAGCAAAATGTGATAATCACACTAAACTCACTCATGCACCAAGTTCAGTTCCTTACCATGGAAAACAATACCTTCTAATATTAGTCATAAGTTCCTCTCTTGATCCTCCCTTATTCTCCCGCAAACCAGTTATGAAGAAACTGATACCACATGCAAACCCAACAATCATAGAGCCTATTTTCAGAGCCAAAACCAGGCATTCTATTATAAATCTATTTTTCACACTTGGAAAGAGAGCCTAAAACAAATACTCCCTTTATTATCTTTTGCCCTAAACCAGTTACAGGCATCTAATCTCTGTCACCAAAGAGAGATCCCTGAAGGAAACCTGCATAGGCAGTCAGTGTGTTCTCAAAGGAGAAGTATTCATATAATATCTCAAAGACAGTGACTGGCACTGCGGAAAGCATTTTATGTTATCATTCAATATCAGAAAGATCATTAAACATATCTTTTAAAAATCCATATTCTCCTCCTTCATATCTATGATTGAAGAACCATCTGAGTAAAACTGAACCCACCATCTGAGTAAAACTGAACCCAGGAGCAGTGTTGTTAAACTATTTATTGAATTATGCATCATAATTAATATAACAAAACTGTCTTGCAAGAAATGAAATTGCTTCACCCCTGTCTGCTGCTGAGATCAGGAGGATGTAATGCAGCGAAGGCTAAACACTTTAGCAGGTACATTTCAGTATGTGCAAGTGTGTTGAGAATGGTGAGAAAAGTAAGAATAATAATTTTGAAAAATTATTAATTATAGACCTCTGCAATGACAAGGTGCAATTGTTTAAATTTTATTTATTGGAAATCTTCATACACTGCTCTCATTAGTCACCACTGTGGAGCTAGGTAATTTCTAACATACAAATTCTGGGAATGGAAAACATATGGAATCATAGAATCATTTAGGTTAAAAAAGACCTTTACGATCATCAAGTCCAACCATTAACCTAGCACTGCCAAGTCAACCACTAAACCATGTCCCCAAGCACCACACCCACACATCCTTTAAATACCTCCAGGGATGGTGATTCAACCATTGTCCTGGGCAGCCTGATCCAATGCTCTCCTACCAGCACCAGCATCAAACTGGTAGAAGTGCAATAGATGGCAATGATACAGTTACCTATAGTAGAAATACAGCAGGTATTTCTGATACCTGCTGTAAGAGGACTTTCATTTCTACGCCTAAACAGTATTAGCAAATCTTTGAAGGGATATAACTCATGACTCAGTCAAAGCACTTTTGCCTTCTTTGACTTATAGAGAAACTCTGCACTACAGTATGATTGGATATTCTTTACTATGCACATGTATTTTTTGTATTTTAAGTTTACTGGCCATTTCTATAATTCATCATTTATTTTAGATATTTATCAGCACAGAGATGAATCATGGTTAAAACTAAGTAAGTTTACCTTTTTCTCCAGTTCTTGTTTTATAAATTCACATTTCCGCCTGAGTTTTATATTTTCTTCTTCATTTTGGGTTAATTCTTCTGTCAATTTATCACACTCAAATTTTATCTTCTCTAGTTGTTGACACTGAGTTTTCACTATGTTCTTCTCTTCTAAAAGCTCCATCTGATAGTAATGGGAAAATAGATTACAAGGTCATCATATGGGTTATTTTAAAACACTCTCAGACCACAGAGTTTCAAATCCATGGAACAATATTATGGAAGGATATTTCTATTTAATTTTTTACATTTAAGTTATATTAAGTGCAATCACTTACCTGAACATGGAAAACATGTATCACAGAGTTGTAGAACCATACAGTGTTTTAAAAGCAGTAAATGGAAGTCTCAGATTCTGCACTTCAACTCTGTTACACTCATCGGCTTAACTCACCATAAGAAGCCCAGTGTTTACGCAATTTTTCCATTACTGAAATAATTTGGAATCATAAAGTCTAAGGCTACCATTTCATTTCAGAACCTAATACTAAATTTACATTTGCAAGGAAATAATTGCAAAGATTTGGTATTTTAATTTCTAGAACTCTCTGGGTTTCGTGCTATTCATTGAAACATTGCAGAGAAAAATTAATAACAACATTTAAGGGCCTTGAAAGTTCTAACTAGGTGGATTGATTTCCAGTGGAAAAGATAACTCACTAAAACCGACAGATATGAGGAATTCTCTAGAATTTCTAGAAAATGAAAAAAAACCAAACAAACAAACAAAAAAAAACCACAAAGAAGGGAATTACACACATATTACTCAAAAGCAGCTTCATATTAGATGAATTGTGGGATACAGGTACACACAAAAATTAGCCTGCAGCGTAAAATCCTTCCTGAGGAAAAGCAGGAATTCTATTCTCCCACTTACACTATAAATATAACTTTTACGGGGAAGAAGGGTAACGAAAGAAGTTATACGAGTTAATTTAGACACTACAGCCAACAGAGTACAAAAACTTCTCTGAAGGACAATTCTGAAAAAGAACTTTAGTGTCCTAAGTCCACAAAGACTTATGAACACAAAAACAAGTCTGCAATGCCTAAAACATTTTCTGTGAATACACTTATATAATCAACTTCTGAGTTCCTACTAAAGCTAATTGTATTAAAATGGCTATGCAGATGGAGACAATCCAAAAACCAAATTCCTCACTTATATTACCTTTGAGACACAATGGAGAAAGGTAATTTTTATTAATTTCCAGTATGGACAAGCAGATGTAATCATAATTTAATTGGTCTTTATTGAACACATATTCCACACCTGATAATCTTCAGGAAAAAAAGAACTATACCCACCTGGTATATGTATAGAAGAAAATTCGAAAAGAAATACACATACATACACAATTTTATATGTAGAGATCTATACCTCTACATAATCTTACATTACAGATTAATATTTGAAAGTGCTGTCAGGCACAAGGACGTATTGTATTTCACTAGTCTAAGAGAACAAGGATGTTTTTAAAGCAAATGATCTTATGTAGTAAAATTAGGGGACAAATTCAGAGCTTCTAAACACATAGCTGATTGGGGACCACTAAGCAAACCACTTCATTTCCCATGCCTAGTTTATCTAACATTTCAAGTAATAAAAAAAGACATCATAAAGACATTGGTTGAGAATCCATTAGAATGTTCTAGCAGAAATGGAATTAAAAGCTTAAGCACTAAAATGTCAGTACTGAGACAGTAAGAGCCTTCTCAAGACTGACATATTATACAAAATTCTATGTTCTTTTCCAGTTCTACTGCAACACACAATATTCTTATGGTACCTCCCCTATTACCCCAAAAAATCCCTAACTACCTGATAATTATTCAACCCAGTGCAACATTACAGAAAGCCAGACAAGAAGCAGAAAGTATCATGCAGAGGAGGCAAGAAAGAGAAGAACAATAAGGATCAAGTCACTTCTTTTTACAACCTAGGCAGCAGTTAGTCCTGTAAACACAGGGCTCTGCACCCTTGATTTCCTGAAAGTAACTCAAACTTCCTCCTCTAGTTAAGTTTAAGGCTTTGGGTCTTAATAAATGTGTTAAATTTCCCTTTACTCCCCAAGTGTCTCCCAACTGACCTTTATTTTTAAGACCGCAATAACCTCTGGACAAGGTTATGTATATTCTTTCCCAAAAGCAGTTACAAAGGTTGGACAAGGCTGAGACATAAATAAGGTCAAGATTACTACTGTAATAGTAAGAGACAATTGGTTACTGGGCACAGAAAACAACCTGGAAAAAAAAATAGAATCAGGAAAAAAAAAAAAAAAACAAAACAAAACAAAAAACACCAAAAAAAACCTCACAAAAAAACCCCACTACAACTCTTCTGTTGGATTTTCCTAAACTCCACCCTAAACCCACAATATTTAAATACTTACATTATTTAATATTTAATATTTAATATTTAGATTTAATAATTTATATTTAAATATTTAAATTAAATACAATGCATGCTAAGTTTTATTGTAATTTGGAAGAAAACTATATCCATAAAAGTGAAAACTCAATTGCAATGTAATGATGACTTCAGACAAAAAGTCTGAAGTCTGACTTCAGACAAATCACCTGCATGGTGACATGTTCTCATCAGGTCTTCCTACAGATGGATATGATTATCTATTTTACTGCACATACAGTCTCTGAAGCAAGTGAGCGTTGTCATTATCATTCTATGTACTTCTAAAAAAAGCAGCCCACCCTATTATCTTACAAACATCATCTCCCTCAAGCCTTCTGTTCTGTGTTTCAGAGACACAATGCTGTAATGAAACGGTGTGCAGATTAAGGATTCTGGGAATTCATGGCACTTGAAATGAAATTAAGTAGTTAATTTTTTAAATATTCTGTTCAGATACAACAATCAGTACCAATATCAAGGATCTTACCACAAGATTGACCTTTCAGTAGAAAAGGAACATACAGTATGATCAACTCATTATTTGATTACTACCATATAGAATACACTTTCCATCTCTGCCTTTGATATTAAATGTACAGTCTTAATTTCTATGTCATTGTCAAAGAAAAAATACATATTTTGAGAGATCACTTAAATAACACAAGACACGTTACAAATCAAGTTCCCAGTGTTAAGCACTGCTGTCAAAATATTTTGATTTTAATGATCCTTCCATTAATAACCTTCCAGATTTTTATTGCTATCTTCATTAGACACTTTCTGTGTTAGCAAGGTCTTAAGAATTATTGTCAGTTACTATCATAAATGATATATTAAATAATTAACCACACTTTTCTAAGTAAAATCAATCCATAACTACAAAAAAGAGGAAAATATGCATTTTTACCTAGCCACATATTTGTGAGAAGGGAAATAAACATGTTTAAATTACTTACAATGAAGTAAATCATAAATCACTTAAGCTTTGATTAAGGACCTGATAGCTTTTTATGGTTAAATTGGTAGAATTTTGACATGAGCAAATTTTTAATTTGATGGGAGCAAGGTGGAAATTGTATTTATAGTGCTTCAAAAGTACACTCAAAATACGTCAGTAATTTACAACCTATCTGGAAAACTGCTGCCTCCATTAACATAAACATACAAATCAGTATTTTGTATGTCTTAATAATAATCTTGCATATATATTTAACCATGTAATAAAGATTGCTTCAATAGAAGTGCAATGTATAGCTTATTCAACTGTTGATAGTTAATTCTGCATTTTAGACCACTTCAGCTTAACTTTTCAATTGTATTCTACCACTTAAAGCCACTAAAACACTCTATTTCTTTTCAGTGCAATAGCCTTGAACAAGGAGCAGTCACTAAAGACATTAACTTGTGTCTTCCTGAATAAAATGCTATATTTCATCATTTACTATTTGAACATAGTCACTTTTCTGAGAAATCGTACAGAAATTAGAAATTCTAAAAACTCCTTGAAACAGAGAGAACTTTCAAAATTAACCTTAACAAGTGTTATACATTATCACTTGGCATTTTGAAAGTGTTTCCAGACAAATTGCATGATGCAGAAATAGTCATTTTAAACATTCACAAAAATGCATCATTCCTGAAATACGCAAGGTCTTTAACAGAGCCATGACAATAATTGTAAAAGTAACAACTGAAGAAAGGATCAAATCATATTAAAACACTACAGCCTCATATATCTCCTCCTGTTCTGATCAAAAATATACCTATTTCACTACTTTTGAAGTAAGAAAAGCTTTTGACCTAAAACTGTTACTGCTACATTTTTTACCCTGAACTTTAAACCTTTATAATGACCTGCAATAGAACGTGTGTTAAATGTTTTAAAGGCCATGTTTTATTATCTTCACCACTCAACAGGGGGGAGAGGGGAAGCCTGACACTGGAACTTTTCAGAATAATGTACCTTTAGCATTCTAATCTGAGCCTCTGCGTCACCCTTTTCTTGTTTAAGGAGTTTCGTGAGCTCTTGAATGTTTCGTTCATGTTTGATTTTAGCATTTTGTAATTCTGATTGAAGATCTGCCAACTCCTGTTGGTGAACTTCTCTTTCCATCTTCAGCTGCCTGTTAGCTGAAGTCACCTCTTCATGCTTGGCTTCCTGCTGTTTCTGGAGATCTGAGAGGCTCTTATGTAATTCCTTTCTGACTTTCTCTTCTTCTGCTATTCTATTTGTTAGTTCCACACGTACAGAGCTTAGGTTTGTTACATCTGCTTGCACTTCTAAGAGTCTTTCTTGGTCTTTTTTACGGATCAAGTTACTAGTTGCCAGTTCTGTCTCCAAGTGTTCCTTTTCAGCTTGTATTTGATTTTGTAGTAAGACTTGCTTTTTCAACTCATTCTCCAATTTATTTACAGTACCTTGAACTTCTTTGATCTCTTCTTCAAGAGATACCTGGTGAGACTTCATTTCATTCAGTTCTACCTCTTTGCAGTGGAGGAGTTCTTCCTGGTGGGCTCTCTTCGTAAGCACATCATTCAGCTCTTTCCGAAGGTTTTCTATTTGGTGTATAGCAGAAAGAAGTTGACTTCTGAGGTCATCCTTTTCTTTGAGGGCCTAGAGAACAAGAAAAAGAAACCCAGTGCAACCTAAGCTAATGAAAGAAAATTATTGGAAGGATGTCCTTAGACATGCTAATGTCTAAGGAACAATTAGCACACTTTGTTCTGTGAAAATACAGAAGTTTTACTTGTTTTGAACTCAGTTCAAACGTATTCAGTGTTTCTTTAGACACAGAATATTTGTGACCTCAAACATATACTTGTCCTTACACAATCTACCCTCCCAAGCAGGGATAGTTTTGACTAATTCCCTGCTTTTCTCACCCTCTTTGCAAACTCAGATGTGTTTCTTTACTGGTCCTTCCAAATAGCAAGATGGAGGAAATAGGCAATACAGTAATGCAGCAGAATACAGAGATGACTAATGGTCACACAGACCTTACCTATAGATCTATTTTATAGGCTGACTTGTTTTGTTTATTTTTCTAAAATATTACTTATGAAGTATATTAACTTTTTTTTTAATCTGCACACAGTAGATGAATGCACAGCAGTTAAAAGCCTAGTTTGCTCATGCATCAAAGCCAAGAAATGAAGACTTAAAAAATCAGTCACATTTAATAAAAAATTCCACTGTTTTCCTAAGGAGCCTAGGGGCTGGAGTTTTCTTCTCCAGCATTGATGTATTTCAAGCTTAAAAAATCCTTGAAAATGTGCTAAATTATAGGGAGAAAATTGCACTGCAAATACATGCGTATTACTAAATACTGTATTTCATCAAACTCATGTTACACACACCATTCTGGATTCTTACTTATCTCAAGCTATATTTCAATTTTTTTAACATTGTTTAAAATAAGAAGGAATTTACGGTGCCACTATCATAAGTCACACACAACTTCTACTACAGGAAAAAATCATAAAAGGCACAACACTGGATTTCCTGATATATCACAAACCACTGGACTCTTTGAACCAGCTTAGAATCATAGAATCATAGAATCGTAAGGGTTGGAAAGGACCTTAAGATCATCTAGTTCCAACCCCCCTGCCATGGGCAGGGACACCTTGCCCTAAACCACATGGCTCAAGGCTCTATCCAACCTGGCCTTGAACACCGCCAGGGATGGAGCATCCACAACCTCCCTGGGCAACCCATTCCAGTGCTTCACCACCCTCACTGTAAAGAACTTCTTCCTTATATCTAATCTAAACTTCCCCTCTTTAAGTTTGAACCCATTACCCCTTGTCCTACCACTACAGTCCCTAAGGAAGAGTCCCTCCCCAGCATCCGTGTAGACCCCCTTCAGATACTGGAAGGCTGCTATGAGGTCACCACGCAGCCTTCTCTTCTCCAGGCTGAACAGCCCCAACTTTCTCAGCCTGTCTTCATATGGGAGGTGCTCCAGCCCTCTTTATCATCCTCGTGGCCCTCCTCTGGACTCGCTCCAACAGCTCCATGTCCTTTTTATGTTGAGGACACCAGAACTGTACGCAGTACTCCAAGTGGGGTCTCACAAGAGCAGAGTAGAGGGGCAGGATCACCTCCTTCGACCTGCTGGTCACGCTTCTTTTGATGCAGCCCAGGATGCGGTCGGCTTTCTGGGCTGCAAGCGCACACTGCCAGCTCATGTTAAGCTTCTCGTCAACCAACACCCCCAAGTCCTTTTCTGCAGGGCTGCTCTGAATCTCTTCTCTGCCCAGCCTGTAGCAGTGCCTGGGGTTGCCCTGACCCAGGTGTAGGACCTTACACTTGGCTTGGTTAAACTTCATAAGGTTGGCATCGGCCCACCTCACAAGCGTGTCAAGGTCCCTCTGGATGGCATCCCTTCCCTCCAGCGTATCAACTGAACCACACAGCTTGGTGTCATCGGCAAACTTGCTGAGGGCGCACTCAATCCTACTGTCCATGTCACCGACAAAGATGTTGAACAGGACCGGTCCCAACACCGATCCCTGAGGGACACCACTCGTTACAGGTTTCCAACTGGACATTGAGCCATTTACCACAACTCTTTGCGTGCGGCCATCGAGCCAGTTTTTTATCCACCGAGTGGTCCATCTATCAAATTGATGTCTCTCCAATTTAGAGACAAGGATGTCATGTGGGACAGTGTCGAATGCTTAATGTCGAAAGCTTAAATAAATTTTATACTGAATTTTACTATTTCCACTAATTCCACAAACAGTACACATTTCTTATAGCAACATTACTTGAAATAATCCAGATAAAAAGGAAATCAACATTTTGCAGGTTAAAAAAAAATATTAAAGCCATTTATAATTACATCAAGAATAACCAATGGAAAACAAAATACAGAAATAATAAATTAAGGATATGGGGTAATGACCATTGTGCCTTTTTTTCTGAAGAAAAATAAAATAAAATAAAATAAAATAAAATAAAATAAAATAAAATAAAATCAGTATTTCAACCTCCCTAAAACTGTCTTGCAATTGTGGTTGCATGATTTGTTTAAAAAAACAAAAACAACCCACAAAACAAAAAACCCCAAAAAAATCTCACAAAACAACAAAAACCAACAGAAGTAACTTGCTTTGACTGTAAGCATGTTTTCTACATTACATGCTTGGAAAAAAGTACATTCCAAAAGACACAAGATGGTAGAGATTCCACTGTCAACCAATATCAAGGATAACCACATAAGCAAGACTTTAGCCAAATTACACCAGTAACTCCAAAAGTTATGAAAAGAATGAAATCTAAACAGTGTTTCTATAGGCCACCCATTGTCTGCAACTATTTAGGATATTTCAAAATTGCAAGCTATGATTGTAATCCAATTTTGAAAATTTACCATTAACCCTTTGAACTCCTATAACACAAAACAAACACAACAGACTGCCATTTCTCCTTTCTATTATTTATTTTTATATATTTTTGTCTCAGATGTGAATTGTCTGTATATTTCAAAGATGGTTAAATTATGTTCATCTAGTTCCCTGAAGCTTATCACAAATGCTGCACCTGGATTGATTATATCCTCATATGGAAACTGTCTACAACTTTGTATTGAGAAAATGAAATACTGTTTATATTTTTTTCTCTTCCACAACGACACACATTTTATTTGATATTATATATCCGCCAATAGAGAGATGTTCTTCAGGAGTGACGTTTACCTCAAACTTGTTGGCAGGATGCTTGATGATTTTAAAAATAAGAACGAATACTGACAGCATTTCTTAAATGGAGCTTCAACCAAAGTGACTGCATTTGGCATTTTTATGCCTTTGTCACATAAAAAGAGGTAAAATCCATGTCAAAGAGTCTTATGTGACAAAGAAAATTTCAATGTGGACAGCTCTATCAATTACTATTATAAAGACCTGTCCATGGATTTACATGAACAGTGATTTCAGAACCTTTTGAATTATTATTCTGCTTATTATTCCTGCTTATTATTCACAACTCTCCCTCCTCTACTTTTTGCTTCTCATTTGTATATTATGAGACACACACATGATTTCTAAATGATTCAGGTTTTCTTCCTTTCCTCAACACCTCCATTTGCCTAGGTAAGAGACGACTAACTTCTGAAATGTTTGCAAACCTTACTTCCTCAGACAACTGCTAAGGCTAACCAATACATGATTACTATTGAATTAATTGTTGGAGCATGGATAGAGCAAACAATAATAATAATAAAGAATAAGGAATATGATAGGCAGTTCAGGAGAGAAATAGCAAACCCAGGAATCACAGCTTAGATCTGGTAGAGTTCATTAATTTCAACTCAGTATTAATCCCATTGTGGCTTAAAATATAGAAAATCAAAAATACACTAGTAGTACATAGCATTACAGTCTGCTAGCAATCTGACACACAAGGTGAAAGTAAACACCTGCTTTCCAAGATGTGACCACTGTTCACTACATGAGACAATGCATAACTTGAACATTGGTTATTACTTAATGTGAATTTTTTTTTTCCAAAAAAATAACATCACATTATTTCCTTAAAAATTAACTAAAAATAAGCTAAGTTACATCAAGTGTTAACTGAAAAGATAAAGTAAAAGCAACATTCATAAAAAAACTTTTTTCTTTGCAAGAAGAAAGCTTTGATTAAGTGGAGAGACTAGAATACATACTGGATAAAGAAGCAAATGTGGAACTCCTTAATATCGAAAAAATACTGCCACCTATTAGCTGTTTTGAAGCTCATCAGAAAATTTGGTCCAGAATTTAAGGTGGGAAGTGATTTAAGTAAGTCATAGTTTGTGTAACTCCTTATTTTTATTTCTAAAAAAAAAAAAAAAAAAAAGGGAAAGGGTACCTTAAGAACAGTCTTACCTGACTGTTCTTGTCCATCAGTTGGTTGATAGTTTCATTTTGTTTTTCCACCTCATGATCCAGTTTCTTATATTTCAACTTCCATTGGCGGATAGTTTCCTGTGCTCTCACTTTCAGATCTTCTCTTTTTTTCTCAGCCTCCAGCCTCAGTGCCTCTGATTGCTTGAATTCAGTGAAGTACCGTTCTGCTTCCTTGGTACTCTCTTCTACCTGCTGAGCTAACTCGGCAGACTGGAGTTCAGTCTGTCTACGGCCATCCTCACAAGCCTTGTAGCAACTCTGTATCTCCTTTAGCTGGTCCAGCATTTTTTCCTGCTGCTTCTCCCTGTTTTCCAGGTCAGATGTTAACTCCTGGAATCATCACAGTAAAATATGAAAATTCCAACTCTAAAGATATACAGTATGAAACCTTATCAAACAACATACAGCAATGTTAAATAGCATTTCTATCTAAAATACGAACAGCATAAAAGATCTCCTTGACTACCAGGGAAAACCCTGTAAGCCCACAGAATCTCCCCCTCTGCAATGGTCAAGAATTTCAACAGATATAAAATACATGGTTACTCTATCCTGTTTATACCTTCTGTATTTGTTCCTCATCTGCTTGTTCTTGTTATTATTTATATTTTAAGTAAGTTTGAGAAGGAATCGTTGACCAGGATTCTCAAGTATTACACTCTACACAAATATGGACTAAAGAAAATAGTAAGATGTGAAGAGATGAATATAAACAGATGAGAAGAAACAGATAATTTGCAAGGAAAGAACAGCATTCATCACGGACGGTACATGTTTCTAGAACAAAGTGCAAAGACATTTGAAAATGTAGCAACTATATTAGAGCCAACATTAGCTGGCCTTTCAATATTGAACTAAATTGAAACCACACATTTTAATAATAGCAAGTACTGCCCATCTCGAATCTGATATTTCCCAGGACAGTCTCACAAGCAAGTCAGGAAAAATGTTCTCCATATACCTTCTGCAAGAGCATATTCAGAAACCAGTTACTGAGGCTTCACTCACAAAACTGAATTTTATTATGACCATCACACAGAATTTCACATTAGTATTCAGTATTTTGGGCCTATTTATACTGTTTTCATACCATTCAGTATTTTCATTGATCATAGAATAGTTTGGGTTGGAAGGGATCTTCAGAAGTCATCTAGCCCAATCCTCTCTGTAATAAACATCTAGTCTTCAACTAGGCTGGTCTGCAAAGGTATTGATTTCCCCTATTTTGTAAGAATACATCTTTACATTCAGAAAAGTGTTAATTATTAATTTTCAGATATCTTGAATCACATAATGAATAAATTGGCTAACATTTTCATCATTAGAGGATGAAAAGCCATAAAATTAATTTTAATGAGGATAAGATCTTAATCAATCTTCATAAGACTGAAAGACTTATATTACTGAAGAATTCTAATCTTAAATAAGCAAATCAATAACTCTCCATGAGAAAATTTGAAGTATTTTAATAAACTGACTGTCTGCTGTTACACTCTAGTGGACAACATCGTAAGACCACTTTGACCTAATTAGAATGAGAAGTAATTAGTAAATCAAACAATTTCATGAGTATAAGAGTCTAAAAATGCTTATGGAGGCACTAGGGTATTGCATCTTACAATTTATGTACTTTATTTATTTCTTAGCCTAATAGTCAGGTCATAATAGTCAGCCTAACAGCCTCGTATCTATATAGTTCCATGCAGAAAAATATATTTAAGCTGGTTGGATACATTTGCAAGATCTTACAGAAACATCCTCAGGTGCTACAGCAACTGAAATAAAAATTTTCTCTATTAAATTTAAAATATAATTTAAGATTGAACTTGCTTCTAAACATGAGTTTAAGAATGTGATTATCGTCTTTTTCATCCTTTCCATTTTACATCATATCGTGAGTTTATGGCAACTGTCATGGACTAAATATACCACACAACTCAAAATGTTGAACAATGACACTTAAATAAATCAAAGGAAATTTCTAATATCACATGTACACCAGAGGCAAGTGAAGTTACTTCCCACTAACTAAAGATAAATTACACTTAAGTCAAACGTGACTGGTCACTTCCAACTGGGAATCAGACTATCTGATAGGAGCAGCTGTTAGAACAGGCTTGACAAAATGCTTTGTTAGTACGTAAGTTTAGAAATTCACATCCTTGCATTCCTTGATGTCTCATCAAAAAACAAAAACACACTAGCTATTTTCCTGTTACTTCCTCTGTAGGAGAATGGCAGTGGGAAGCAGATAAGAAGTACAAAGTATTTTCTGTTGAGATAATCAAGGAAGTCAAAGATCTCAAACTCGAAGCAACGGCAATAACCCCAACTGAGCAGTCGTCCATCAGTATTTCACAGAGCAGGAAATAAGTATCAGAACGTCATTCTGACCCTCAAGAAAGTATGTTCTACAAGCAGAAGTTTTAAGAAAAGGTTTTATCCAATTATCTCTTGTCACCAAAGTAATTGGAATTTCTCAGGTCCCACAAAACTAAAAAACTATGATGTTTCAGATTAGTCTGGAGTTGCATTGGCCAGCTAGAACAAATGCTGATGGGCATCAGGAAATTAGTTCTGCTTGCCTTATCCTCTATAGAAGCACTGTAGGTCTTTTTAAACTTGTTCAATGAACCAATTTCATAAAGCATGTAGGAACTTATTTTGAGACTTCAGTTTTTTCCAAACATAATTTGATGTATTAGTTCAATTTAAATCGGCACAGAAGTTGACAAGGGAAAAGAGTAGATATAGACTGCACAGTATGTTCCTGTAAATCTATGAGAAGAAAAAAAAATAAAATAAAATCCTACTTTTGAATGTCCCAAGTGATACAATACCATTCCAAATCAAAGTACCTTCATTAGAAAAATAAACACAAAATACAGACCCCCCTGGCTTGCTGAATGCCCCAATACAAGTATAACAAATGTTAAATATTTGACTACTGAAATCCCACATAGGGTTTTGAAAATATCCTGATTTCTCCTTACAGTATTGAAAGACAGTAGAAAATGGTTACTTTTCAGGGATCTTACTACCAATGACAAATCTAAACAAAAAGCACAGAAGTCTACTGTATTAAATAAGAAGGTTACTACCTCCCTATGTTTCATTTTGTGTTCAAGATAAGTCTTGTAACTAAAATTCCAGTGTCAGAGACTGCTGTTACTCTTTTCACAGAGAATCACTTTAAATAAGTATTTGTTTACCATAAATAAGAATACTAATACTTATTAATGTAATCATTATTATGTTGCCTCTAATTGCTAAAAAAGAGGAGTTACGACCTATTTTTGTCACTCTGCTGTACTAGCTCGTAGAACAAGGTATCCCAGTTCGTTTAAATTAAGTATCCCAGCAAGTTAAACCTTAGTTCCAAAGCATGATGAAGAGGGAATGAGGAAGTAAATACTAACTTATAAAAGTAATTCCAGAAACCACTATTAACGGTAACTGCTGATAAAATCAAATCACGTTTTCTTTGCACATGGGAAAGAGAAGCAATCCAAACCATGAATTCATGGGCAACAGCAAATACCTTTTTTGATTTATTTACAAGATTGAAGAGAAAAACCTCTACAAATGCCAACCAATTTTCAAAGTTATTTATAGAATAATCCAAGAAGAACATGGCAGTTACTCTAAATTTTAAAGGTTATTCCCTAATATGGCATATCACCTACCTTAAACATATGAGAAATTATTAAAAAAAAAACCTAACAAAAAAAACCCACCAAGAAAAAAAAAAACCAAACCAAAAACAAACAGAAAAAACAACTCACCTGTACGTGCATTACAAGCTGTGCTTTCTCCTTGTCCTTACGCTCTATGCATCTCTTTAGTTCTTCTACCTCTGACATTACAGCATTATGACTCAACTTTGCTTTAAGATCCAAAATATGTTTCTCCAGTTCCTGCTTCTCTCTCTCATACCTTTCGGCTACTATAAAACAGTGACACCAGAACAATAAACCCAGTAGAAACACTGACTTGTGGTAAATTATTTTTTTCTCATTTCTCTTCCAGCAGTTTTCTTCTCTACTTGAGACTATTCTACAACTACTGATTTTGAACAAAGTATCTGTGAAAAATGGCTATACTTGTATCATAACATTTTACTCAGACAGTATTTCCAGTTTATCAGTCATTTTATACGGGTTCCCCCCCCGCTTTTTCTTTTTTTTAATTAAAACAAAACAAAATACCCCAACAAAACCCAATAAAATAGAATCAGATGAACGAAACAATGGTGTAAATGAAACTTGGCCACAAACTTCAAGGCCAAGATTTTATCCCACCAGAGTAATACCTCCTGCTTTGGAAATCACACTACTTGTGAATTTTATGTCTGAATACTACAATAGGAGTTCTTGATGAAAGTAAGCTATAAATTTCCCCAAGCAGAATTTCAAAGGTCTGTAGACATAAACAACTACTGGAGGCAAAGAAAATCTCCATTTGTATTCTTCCCATGCATCTTTGAAGAAACAGAAATAACACAGTGAGAAGAAAAACAACTGCATAAATCATATAGATATATGTGTATAAATAAATAGCTCCATTACATTGTTCTTGTTTTCTTTATATTTTTACAACAGTTTTGATTTATAATACAAATGGAAAAATTAAAATACGCTTTCATTAACATGAGATGTATATTGTTTCAAATAAATCCACTTTTAAGCAGATAGAAACATCGAATCATAGAACAGTTTGGGTTGGAAAGGACCTTAAGTTTATCCAGTTCCAACCCTCCTGCCATGGGCAGGGACACCTCACACTAGACCATGTCACCCAAGGCTCTGTCCAACCTGGCCTTGAACACTGCCAGGGATGGAGCATTTACCACTTCTTTGGGCAACCTGTTCCAGTGCCTCACCACCCTCACAGTAAAGAACTTCCTCCTCATATCTAATCTGAACTTCCCCTCTTTCAGGTTAAACCCACTACCCCTTGTCCTATCACTACAGTCCCTGATGAAGAGTCCCTCTCCAGCATCTTTGTAGATATATTAAAATGACTGGAGAAAAACTATAAAAATGAATATGTACAAAATCTAGCCATTTCCCAGTGCTCTATATGGGATTTGTAAAACAGGGAGTCAGATTTCTATTTTGATAACCTATTTTAAAGAATCTATCTTAAAGATAATTCAATACCTTAAGTAGGACAATATAAAAATAAGTCATTAACCAAACCAATTAAACATTCACAGAGACATTGGACTTGGAGTCACTATTCCTCTACTGTCTTGACTAATACATTTTTATGTTAATAAAGAGAAAGATAAAGTCTTTCTCTAATGCCCTTTTGATAATCCTTGGAAAGTTTAAACTCAGATAGATAACTAACAATGTAGCAAAGACCTTGCTAAAATGGTAAGTTAATATGCAATTAATTGCACCTTGGAATTGTTTAAAGTATTCTAAATATCATTGTTCCATCTCTAAAATTCTAACATACTGCAAACAGTAGCCCTGACTGCATCATACTGGAAAATTTTTTAACCTCTCTGGAACATGTAGTTACCCCTTAGAAATTCTACCGGAAGCTCATAAGTCTTACTAACCACCTACGTAAATTACATTTGCTATGATATTCAAGATTGAAGAATTTAAACTGCAAATGGACTGAAACGTAAAATTTTAGAAAAATTATTACAAATATTTCATGTTTTTCTTCTGTGAAAACAGTATGTACTTTGCTGAAATTGCCTTTAATAATCTTCATTTGTTTTAACCATGCAAATCATGGTATTTTATCCTAAATTTTAACTCATGTTGCTATTTATTTGTTAATTTTCAGGTGTCAGTACTTATTAACTTAAAGCTGGGGACTTATATGGCTGGTTTTGTCAAAACAGTAGAAGAATTAGACTGACACTCCAAGACAAAATTAATGTCCAGGCTAACTAACAAATTTGCAGGCCTCTGGTACAAAATATGAGAGCTGAACCTGTTCTGATTCTCCTGTCATTATCTTGTACATCCTGGTAGCTCTGGTGGTGCGAAATTTGATGTTGTAACTCTACACGGTCTTCTTCTGCTCTCAAAAGTTGGGAACGAAGATCCTCTATCTAAAACGCATGCACAAGTGTCAAATGCTTAATTAAAACAGAATGAAAACATAAATGGTGTATTTCTATTAAACATTACCAAAAAAACCCAAAAAAGACTATACACAAGCAGTATTTAAACAAATCTCAAGAGTACTGAAGATGGTAAACGAAAAGACCTATTGCTTCCTAATTATAGGCCATAAAGGTATTATTCAAAATTAAAAGAAACATTTCATTATGTTGACCACAGCAGAGCATTAATTTCTCTAGACCAAACAAAATGCTACCATTTTATATGTTGCAATTGTCTTTTTACAGTGGTAGTGAAAATATCTATACAAATTTAATAAGCAATATACTTTATGTAAATTCTGCTCATTAAAAATACAATGTACTTATACTTAAGAAACACAGGGGCTTTTTACATTTTTTCTTTTTATCATATACAGTCTAGCACTTAAAGATGACATTGTGCACAGGAAAATAAAGAAAATAGGACATGCTAAAATTGCCTTGTAGGAAAATAATTCTAATTCATATTACCCATATGTGATAAAGCTCTATTCCATGCACAGTGACTTGAGTTCAAAACAGTAATACAACCAACTCAAACTTCTGCTAGATACACAAGTCAAACAACTAACATTAACATGTAAGTATGCCAATTGCTTCTTCTCTATTTATTTCAAATTTTTCCCCCAGCTCCTCTGAAAGAAGGATTAGAAATGTTTAGGAGAAAGGAGAGGTTTTTGAAGCTATAATCCAGGTTCCTACAACTTCTAGATTTAATCATATGTACATCAACAGATATTATTTAGAGCACAGTTTAGATAGTTTTTCAGGTGTTTGTTCTTTATATATTTTTATCACATTTTAGCATACAATACAGCAAATACTTCTAGGTCACTGGTTTATCCAAGTTCATAAAGTATAGCGTGCACTTTGTATAACAATAATTACTTATACAGAAGTTTGTACATAGTAAAGCATACTATGAGGGGAAGCTACAAATAATTATTATTATTTGTAATGTTATTGGTTATGTGCTTAAAAAGGACCACAAGTACTACCCCTACTATAATTATTATATACAAGCATACACACAAACGTTTGGAAAGCAGAAAACCATACCAAGAGCTCAGACCACGGTTTTTTAGACCTTTAAATCTGTCTTTACGTATCTCTTTCTTGCCTTTCCAAAACAATGTTATCAGTATATGAGATAGGAAGATTAAGCAAAAGATTCAGACACAGTCTAATATGAAAACTTCAGGATTTTCACCACATCAGAGCAGTTACCTGATGCAAAAGAGCTTCTCTTTTGCCTTCTGATTCATTCAGCTTTTTCTGTGACTGCTCCAATTTCTGTTCAAGCTTTCATTACAGAAGACGAAGAAAGAAAAGCCATGTACACATCATAGTACAAAAGTGTATTTTAACTATTCAATTCTGGCAAGAATTAATCAATATAAGCACCTATCTAAACCAAGGTATACATTACATAACATCCTTATTTGTCCAAAATCTTAAAGTAAGCTTTCATTTGTACTAAATTCCTGCTGTATTTATTTAAATTATATAAAGTGAATTTAACTCACAGTCTATAATTTTTGTACCATATTCTATGTCACATGAAGCTACAGTGGTATATATAATCCAAAACAAAAAAGAATGAAAGCAAACTTTTACTGAGTTAAAAGTAAAAGAAAGGAAGATAAACTTCAAGAAAAAGCTTCAAAAACATTGTCGCTGGATTTGAAACATACTTTCAAACTCAAACCAGAACTACCAATGACTTAAGACTTGAAGTCACCTTTGTAACACAGTTCATTCATAAAATTGTTAAAGATAATATGCATTGGTAGAACTGGTAATTGGTAAATTCTGTGGTTTTTCTGTGTTGTGCAAGATGTATTTGAATTATTCAGGAAACAAGAATGAAAAACTGAAGTGCCAGAATTTCATACGATTAGAATTTTTCCTAAAAACATAATATTAAGAGAATTTTAAAATATTTACATCAGAAATAGTCAAACTGATGACCATTTAGAAAAACAAACAAAAATGAATAAAAATCAACAGAAAACAAAAGCTACAAAAAAATTTCTTACTTCTACCATAAATAGTTCAAAGATCACAAAGATCCAGATGGAAATAAATATAGTTTTTGACAGCAGAAATTGTTATTGCAGAGATAGCAATCTCAAAAGGATGTTGAGAGGCTGGCAAACAGGCAAAGTAAACAGGACTAGCATTAATGGAATGGAGAGAATAAAATAAAACATTACATAGACGGTTAGCATAAAGGGGTATGACTTTGAAAGCATGGACAAAAAGGCTAAACTCTAAGAGCAAAAAAGACAGGAAGAGCATAATATCGCCCTAGTATCCTGCCAGAACAGAAATATAAGAAATCTTGTTTTCTATGAATAGGAAGAGAGCAATATGGCTTCAGATAGCTCAGTAAGAATAATTAATGATAACAATGATGCAGAATAACTAGCATGCATTAGTTGTAGGGATAAAGAAAAGATGTATCTTTGAGCTGCTGCAAATAAGCAACAGCAGACTATGTATAAATCCAGAGACGAATCAGAGAAACAAATCAAGTATAATCCCCAAGTTATAAACTTGCCTGCCTGGCAGGATGGAAAAGTTGTTAGAAGTAACACACTGTAATTCAAGAGCTTTGAAAGAAAGACAGAAATTCAGCACTGCTATATTCACAGTGCATTTAATGCAAAAAAAAAAAAAAAAAAAAACCAACACAAAAACCTTGTTATCTTAAAGAGTAAAGAAAGTTTCATCCTGCTGATTTCCCTGAAAAAGGAAGCGTATACTGTAACATATGACACTATACACTTACCTAAAACCAAACAAGAAAGGAGAAAACTAAAGTCTTACTTGGTTCTTTTCACTTTCATATTTCACAAGTTTATTTTTCATGAGTTCTTCTGTTTCATCTGCTTTAGCATCTTGCTTCCTTAAAGCCTTTAAAGGGGAAAAATATATTGTGAACTTCATTATAAAAGTTACAGAAGTCTTCTTTGCAAGTCTGTTAAAATGAAAGAATCTGCTGATGTATTTGAGAAAGGAGATCTAGACAAATGCTGTCTATGTCCAATAATTCCATGTGAAGCCAATGTATATTATGAAAAAATAAATATATGTCCACACATACATAAACACACCCATGCACAGAACAGGGTCAAATAGAAAGTCAAAACTAGCACTAACATCCTTCCGATGTATAGAGCTCCAGACGCTGAAGGCTGACCCTAAACACTTTGAAATGAAGGCTTAAGAGCCTCAAGAAATCCCCTACAGATAAGCTGCAAACATATCAGATGAAAAGAATATATTCTGTAATATAAAATATGCACAATATTAAATACAATGCACTGTAGTAAGGAAAACACTACCATAAGGTTGTGTTAGAAGCCAGAAAAAGGAAAAAATTATTTTCATCCAAATCTGGGCATATGCTTAGAATTGCAGTATTAAGACAGAATAAACTGAAACTTCCCTAATCAAAAGTTACTGAAATTGTTGTGCCCTACTTGGGGGGTGGGGGGAGAGAGAAAATAAAACATGGGGACTTTTTCCCAAAGTATCTAAAAACAGTTATGTACATTTTCTAAAACATCTTAAAAACCAAAATTGCCTTAAATTAAAAATTGCCTTGCCTTAAAAAACTGCAAATTTTTTTTAAGGCAATTTAATTGCCTTAAATTGCCTTGAATATCAATTTCAAAATCTTTCCTTTCTGCAAACCAACACTATTTGTAAAACACAGCCAATCACTGGCAAAGGAATGCATTAGACATCACAGACATTAATGACACAATTAGCAACATACACAACCCAAGCTTGGATATCTCGAACCATAGCAATGTCATTGGCTTATCTTAAATACCACTTAGAAACACCAGCTGAGAGAGGTCACTAACCATACTGATAGAATTTGCTCTGAATTTGAGTAACTATGTTGATAAATTTTGTTTTGCCACTACGCAACACGATCAAGTGGTTTTCACACTACCTACAAATCAGAGACCTTAGCATTCATTTTTTACTTTCATCCAATACCATGAAGCACATCTATTCCTTCCACCATTACTTGCTAAAACTACAGCAGAACAACAAACACATAGCATGTCCAGAAAGAAATGTCTTTTTCCCAGTCTGTTCTTCCTGAGCAGCATTTTTATTTTACATTTTAAAAGAATATTTCCTCAAACAAATATCCCTGAATTTTCCCCCTATAATTAGTGCAGTTTCATTCAGTTTTTGAACATTTTCTTTTCATTGTATACGGGGGCATGATTTCACTGTACAAAAACAGAGGGCAAGATATTAATCAGCCTCAGTGAAGCCAGGCATTCAGATTTAGAAGTTCTGCTTTTAAAAGTAGCTCTGTGGAGAAAATAAACAGATTTATATACTTATCTCAGTCTTATATCCTACCACCTCAGGAAACATAAGGTTTTCAGTATAGCTTGGACTACTTTCCTGCTTGAACAGTTTACACTAAAACTGAGGTTGTGGAAGATGCCACTGAAAACATTATGCTACATAAAGAATCATGCTTTTAATCTTACTGATTCATAATCAGATACTGTAAGACTGTAACATATTTAAGATACTTCTCCAAGTATTTAATACAGATTCAAATCTGTCTTTCCCATCAAATACAAAACTCAACACTGCACACAGACCTGACACACTCCTATTTCACCCAAAAAGACTAGGGACAAATCCCAATAAGCTACATGAACAAAAATAAAAACAACCAAAACCAACCAAACAAAAAATCGAACAAGATCATCACTTCAGCTAATGCCATTATTGCATGAGTTTTGAGGGTTTCTATAAACAACTAAAACAACCAGTTCAGAACACTCTACTAGAGATATATGATGAGTACTAACTGCAAATGATCTTCATTTTTATTAGTAAAATTAGAAGGTCTGTTATATAGAGTCAACTGTATGCCACCTGTATTTTTGGCACTAACTTAATAGTTAATATAGGAATAAAAAGGCATGTTTTCATGTGCAGATTTCGCTACATGTCAGCATCATAAGGAAAATGTTAAAACTGGGCTTTTATTAGAAATACTAGGAAAATTTTCAGAAATTTCCCTAATGAAGGCAAAAAGTATATCTCTGCATTAGCAGTACATCCTAAACCCCAGAAGAAGCCACAGAAATAAATATGCTATTTCAACTCATCAGGATGACTGAATGATATTTAGGCTATTAAATAGCAATAATTTCAAATAAACAGGCAGTCTTTCCTATCACTGATACTACAGATACGATGTTCAGTTTTATTTTCTGTATACTGTAAAAATAGGCCATATTTTTAACCATTGCATTTTTGAGAAAAAATAAATCATATATATATGAGTTAAAATACTTCAGAAAGAATGTAATGTTACAATAAATTATATATACCACATGTGCACTACTTCAACTGTGAAACATACCTTTTCACAGTAGGTGCTAAGTAGGCAATCACTTAAATAATCAGTGTCATTAAGAAATTAACACATCTGGTCAGCCAGACAAACATTAGCTTTTACTGACGATTCAGAAATTGCATAGGTAAATTTTAATTCTATGTTCTCCCTCCTCCTTCTACTGCTTTTTAAATAGAATAATAGAATAATAGAATCATAGAATGATTTGGGTTGGAAAGGACCTTAAGATCATCTAGTTCCAACACCCCTGCCATGGGCAGGGACACCTCGCACTAAACCATGCTGCCCAAGGCTCTGTCCAACCTGGCCTTGAACACTGCCAGAGACGAAGAATTCACAACTTCCTTGGGCAACCTGTTCCAGTGCCTCACCACCCTCACAGTAAAGAACTTCTTCCTGATATCTAACCCAAGCTTTCCCTGTTTAAGTTTGAAGCCATTACCCCTTGTCCTACCACTACAGTCCCTGACGAAAAGTCCCTCTCCAGCACCCTTGTAGGCCCCTTTCAGATACTGGAAGGCTGCTATGAGGTCTCCCTCCATGCAGCCTTCTCTGCTCCAAGCTGAACAGCCCAACTTTCTCAGCCTGCCAAATAATTCTTTCTTATTGGTTTGTGCCACATTTTTTTCTCCACTAAAGGTTTCACTATGTATGCTTTCTCTTGGGAAATGAAGAGTTAAAAGAAAAAAATACTATGCAAAGATCCTACTGATTCTTTGATTTCATTTGTTGTCTCCAAAGAAGGGGCTGGGGGAGCCAAATGTCAAAAATGGAAACTAGGAAGGGGATGCTGAGGACAATGGTTCAAATACACACTCGTCCCTGATGGGTCCCAAACAGCAGGCAGGGACTTCCCAAGAGAGCTCTGCCCGGCAATGCTGAAGCACCAAGGAACAGTAACAAGCCTACCAACATTAGGATTCCCTCACCAAGATCCTCCTCTCAAAAGCATTAATGTCCAGGTTAGCGAGGAGGCTGACGAAGCCTTTGAGGGGCAGGCATGGAGGAAGCCACGAGGAAACAACTTCCACATAAAGAGGTCGTCACAGCAGGGATGGACGGGCTAGAAGTTACACTGTCTGCCTAGGTGGTCAGAAACAGGCTCTTGTCCCTGACAGACAAGATGCTCTTTTGATTTGACCCAGTAGAGCAATTCTTGGAGGTCTTTTTAAAGAGTTCACTAGCACATGGCAGTATTAAAATACTAACATACCTGGTATACCCCAGCTCAACATACCTCATCCATGTATAGTACATTGAACCCCGAAACTTCAAATAGATAAAATTATTCATTCAGTGCTAGACGTATTTTTTCTTATATAAGGGGAAAACTAAGTGGAGGCCTCTAACAACTATGTTAGGAGGCCTCTGTCTCAATCTTTCCAAATTAGGAAAATCTTCCAATGACGAGTCATAACTTTTACTGCAAACTAAGCCTACTAACTCGTTTGGCTTTTGGTTTGGTTTTTTGGTTTTTGTTTGTTTAGTTTTTTGTTTGTTTGGGGTTTTTTTTAAATAAAACCAGGTTATTTAAAAGTAATGCACAGCCCACGAACTGAAATTTACACTTTTAAAGTGAGACAGATCAGTGAATTATATTCTTACTGGCAGAAATACACAAGCAGACAAGCCTCATGCTATACTTTAAAATAAGGCAACAAATGTACCACATCCTAGTGAAAATTCTTCCCCTAACTTGCTAGATTAGCAGCTAGCATAGGTCTGAGTATGCTACCTAGTTATACCAGCCAGGCATTTAAAAACAGACTGCCTAAATATTTTAGTGACAGATATGTATGAAACTTGCTCATGTTCCAAGACCGTCATATTCAAACGAGAATCGAAACAGAAACCATTAGCCACAGGTGGCATAACACAGAGCCAAGGAACAAGTATCGACGATGCATTAAAACATCCAGATGGCTCAGAGCACAGATCAAGTTTATGTTTGTCTAGAAGGATCAGAGATAAAAGACATGCAAAAAGAGAATTTTCACACACTCATTTGATTGTCAGCCTATCCCACTCTCATTGAAAGTACACCAGCCTCTTGCACTTCAGAGTATGTGCAGTGGGAAGCAGAGAGAATCCAAGTATCCAGTTGCATGAAGGAAAAAAAATGTTTCCCAGCCTATCCAAGCTATTAGCTTAAGACATAACTATAGTCACTGCCTTATTACAGTCCATGGGTTCAAAATGTTCTATAAAGATGATTCTGTTCACCCAGAGCATGCAAAGCGTGAACACACATAGTCATTTCACCAAAATCCAGGAAGCCAAGCATAAGAATTAGTAAAGCCATCCAGGACATCCAAAAGCCCATTTTTAAGAATGACACTTGATCTTGTTTTGGAAAATGGATGCATAAATACAAATAAACAGTACAAGGTAATGGCGTCTTTATGTTTAAAATAAAGCACTGAAGAATCTCAAAACAGTTTTAGGTTACACAACACATGTATTTTGTTAAAGCAACACATACGTATGGGTCAGTAGCACTAGAAAGATGAGAATATTTGTTCTCATTTCTAATCAGAAACACATTTGAATCAGAAATATAGAAGAAACAGAAGATGTATGATTTGCATGAAATTCTGTTTGCTAATTGCAATTTTCTAATTTGCAGTAATTGCTGTTTAAACAGTGTGTATTGGTGTGTTCAAACACTAAGTTAAAAGACACATAAAAATGGAGAGAAAATAATTCTTATCCACCTTATCTACCACACGCAGCACATACAGACTATGAAATCAAAATAATAATGTAAATTTAGATGTTAAAGATGAAAAAATTTATATGACAAGATTTCTTTATGGTGAGTATACAACTAGATATCATCCTGGTTAATAATCACTCTGTGATTTTAATAATAGTGCAGTACACATATAAAGTTTGCACATCACAAAAAAGACAGACAAAGACAAGACAGACAAGAGAAAGACTGAAACATACGTATCCTCATGTTCAGTTAAACCCTGAAAACATATAATTTAATAACTGAGATTTAGGAAAATTATTTTCATCAGACAGTAAAATACTGACAGGTAGTGGTGAGTCATAGGCACTGCACTTTCCTTAAAAACAATAACTATTAACATTTAAAAAAAAATTTCTTAATTAAACCAATTACTGATTAAAACCAAAAGTCAAATTTAACTTTGTTTGGTTTGAAATGTATTAACAGGCAAACTAATGAAAAAGTTGTTTCATTAAATAGCCACAAAATCTAAATAGCATTTCTTTGTAAATCATTCAGGTCATGTTAAATGACAAGATTTCAGAACTCAGTCCAAACCCTACCCTCCCATCCAGTCCTGTTACTCGGGACGCATCTTGGAGAAATAACATAGGATAGGAAAGGATCGTTAATAGAACATTACATCCATGCAATGATCACCACAACACTGAGGTTGCTGACAGAGCTAAGAGTCCATTTAACTCAAAATTGAAATTATAAAGGACAAGAAACAGAATAACAAACTAAAAAGCACTTTAAAATTATGTAGAAACATGCTTCATCCAAAGAACAACTGAAGCAAAACATTTATTTACTTTATTCTCACTAGGGTATGCAAAGTACATACAAGCAACTCAAGAACATTCTTTCTAACATACAATGACTTAAGCTACAGACATACACATCATACCCTAGGAACATTTACATCTTATAAAGACTACTTCTCAATACATTCCTCAGTACATACATCTCTTCCATATAGCATCAGCTATGAATGTACGGCGTGTGGAATAAGACTGTTCCTGTCAGAACTGGCTCTGAATCATGACTTGGGCAAATTCCTGAAAGTAAAAGTTTATCAAGCAGACTAACAGGTGTTGAGATTTCCTGTAAACTGAGAATGAGGACTATGTCTTGAACAGCAGTGTCAAAAAGTATTTTAAATAGAAATCTAGGGGCTCCTCAGGAAAAATAATTTACAAATATGTGCACAGAGCAAAATACAATTTTCAGGAGAAAAGATTAAAACATCTTCATCTACACCTGGACAGCTTAGGGGAATGAAAGGTCAGGACTTAGTATTCCATATTCATTAGGCATTAAATTTAAAAGATGAGCTTCTAGGAAATAGGGTATCCGTCCTGACGGCTCATGATCACATAGCCAATCATATGAAAGTCTTCGAAGGAAAACTCGAATTCAATTGAGTGAATTCAAATACGTTTCAAAGGAAACCATGGCGGTGTCACCGTATCTTTACAGATAAAGTTGTTATCCATTTAAAAGGGTACAAAAAAAAAAAAATTGTTCCAATTTGCAGATAACACTATAACATGACACCAACTCATTTCATTAAGCAGCTCTCTACCAGATGGAAGGCACAAAGAATCTAGAAATGGATGAAGGCATATTAAAGAGTAATGAAAACTGTAATAAAGCACTCTAGTTCTTTTCACTCACTAAGATAACAATACAGAGAAAAATGAAACAGTAACTCTTTCTGAAATACTAGCAGAAGCATTATGAGCATTTCAATAAACATTGCTTTTTATAAATATCAAAAGAGCATCTTATCTTCTTAAATATGACCTCTCTGTAGTCTCTAGCGTCACATGAAATAAAGACATCAGTCTAAATTGAGGTTCCTCAATATCACTGCACAGTATAAAACAACTGCCTTCCAAAAAGTATGTATGCCACTGCTTGTATTAAGTGAAAAACAAGGAATTACACATTTCTTCTTAACTCTATTGCATAATTAGAGATAACATTGCAGATCATATCTGAAGGGAGGCAAAATAAAAAGTCACTCTGTGTTAAAGCGCAGATTTTCCAATTAGCAGTAACGTCAGAAATAGAGATGTACTTTTCATACATTTCCCAAAGCAAGCAGAAAAAAGCTACTAGCTGTCTCCAACTTTAATTCATAATATAAACATATGTCTTTGCCTCCTAAACAATATTTTATGCTTCATCAGATACTGTTGAATGAAACTGTTTGAAAAGCAATGAAAAGCTGTCTGGCCACTGCAGTGCATTTGATTGCTTGTCGAGATAAGTTAAAAATAAACTGCTCACAGCAAGCAAAGTTTACATTTTAGAAAACAAAATGTTTTAATTGAGACAACCCAGCTAATGACTTGTTTTTGTTAGTCTGGAGTTTGAGGAAAGGCATGCAGCGTGGGTTCTTTTAAAGAATGTTTGTGCCAGTTACAAGAAAGGTCTAAACATAGACAAGACAGTATCATGAAGAACATAGACTGCACTTGTTATCATCTGGTCGCTAAAACAAGCGGGGCTGGATACAGTTAAAATTAAGTGCCAAAGATATGAGCACTTTTACCAGTTTGACAGGTACAGGCTCACAAATGCAGCAGGTTCCTAACTTACCCCTGAATACACAGGAAGTTTTCATTTGCATACCTCTTGTAATTGAAGAGACATATGTCCCAGTTGGTCCTGGCGCCTTTCTACAAGCTGTCTTTTAGAACGCATTTCTTGTTCTATCTCCTGAAGTCTTCTCTCTACCCGTTCCAATACCTTCAAAGGAAACAGAAACACCCTTAGGAAATTAGTGTGTCTTTTACCACATGTTAAGATAACAATGGCAAAAAAACGTAAATAGAGTATAGGGCAGAAAGAAGAAAGAACACAATTTTTATTTTATTAAATAAAATTTAGATGGTATAGAAAATACCTAGAGTTATAGCAAAATTACTCAATCAGGGAACTAACCTGCTATCTTGCTAGCAATACCCTCCTTTAGGTATACATATATTTTTCTCTACAGAGGTGATTCTTCTCAAGTGCTAAATATCTCAATATCAAGCTCGGTGCAGTCTAACCTGAAGCTGCAATACAAAAATTAGCTTCTCTGCTTCTCCAGACCTGATTAACCCCTGGAGAACAATTTCTTTCACATCTCCAGTCTGTAGCACAGAGCAGTGTTTGCCTCTCATAATCTGAAATTTGTGAGTGGAAAGTAGAAAATGAGCTGTCATAGTGCAAAATAATTACATCACTTTAAGATTTTTTCCCAGTATTCTGTGAATACAAAGGAATACAAATAACACTAGTTATTTGTTAAAGCAATTTGGATTATAAACACAATAATTCAACCTTGAACTACAATACCAGCACGAGTTTATTTTTGCATTTCATGCTGCTAGCAGACAGCACCCTCTTGTGGGCAGCAAGTTAAATTTATATCGTTAAAATTGAAGATTAGCAAGGAAAATATGTATCATTTCCTCCCTACTTTAAAACTACTTATTTTAAACAACTACTAGAAAGAAATACCTCTTTTTATCTAAATACCATTCGGTAATATAGATTTAAAACACTATTCAACTACTAGTTCCTGATGTATGTAGAGAGGAACAAGTTCTGATCTGTACTTTCATCATTAAGCATGCTTCTACTAGCACTAGGCATAAGCACAAATAGAAAATTTTAACATGAGCAACACTGTTGTGTATTAACAGAAAGGTTACATTTATGGTCTGGGCTTCATGAATACATCGAGTTTAAAGAATGGTCTTTCTTTACAACAGAATACATCAATTTGAAAACATTTCTTATTTGTGCAGCTAGATGAATAGTCGACTGGCAATTTGGGATTCTGTATTTTCTCTTAAAAACCTCAGGAGAAGCTCAAAAAATGTACAACAACAAACCACACTCTTTCATGTAAATTATGAAAGTTCTGCAGCCATAATCCAGAATAATAACTTAGTAAAAACTAATGTACAAAAAATAAGGACCACATCACAACATTTGTATCTGTTTTGAAAACTACTACTTAATGTTACTTCTAATAATTTAGAAAATACTCCAGCTAACAGAAACAATGATACTATGTAGCAGGAACAGAAAACAGCACTTTGGCATTAAACTTGTTACATCTTTGCTGAAAACTGGGAAATATCTGTCATTCTTTTCTCCATATACCTCTAAAAGAAACAAAGTTATGTTTTTACATTTTAAAAAAATCTTGGCTACATTTTTCTGAAGGCAGAGGTTTTCTCAGCTCTCTCACACATCTTTCAAGTGAAGTTAAGAAGGAGAGCACTACAGCTATAAAGAAAATGTGTAATTTAGACTTGTAAGAAGATCCAAAAGTAACATCACCCCCAAAGACAACATTCAAGAGGAGAGAGGACAGTAACTTCCTCACTGACACAGGTCTAGTTCACCACATATGCAGCAGATGACATGACATAAGGCAGTACTAGGCAAGCTTCAGGTTCCTGTAAATTTAAGATTTCATTGCAAGTTATCATTGATGCAGAATGAGTAAGAAAGTAATAGTTTTTACTAGCTACAAGAGATCAAGTGATTTGCCTTTCCTCTAACTTTCACCTCCCTCCAGAATACAACCTTTATCTTATTTCTAACAAGGTACTGAAAAAAATGCATTCACTATATTTGTCAGGTGCATGGAGATTTCAGACTTACAGACATAATCCTAAGGGAAAAACAAAATAAAAAAACCAAACAACCAAAAGCCCCTGTTCTATCCTCCAAGCCACATCCAGGACTGGATACAGGATTTCAGTTCTGTTTTCCAACATACCTGAAGCATTTCTATATTGTATCACCTAGAATATTAACAAAAATTTCAGAGAAAACCAGATGAAGACTAAAATTCACTTCACTAACAGTTCTCGAGCTAGTTTTATCATATTTCACTGAAAAACTTACTAGAACAGTGTATGGAATTCTGTCTAAAAAAAAAAATAAAAAAATATACATCAAGATATAGGAAACCACCACTTCATCCATGTAAATTCCTTCTATAACACAAATGTAATTTTTCTTGATAAATCTATGTTGTCTGCTGTATCCTCCTGGATGTTTATTTTTTCCAGAACTTGAATTGTGATCAGTCTATTTTTTCCTTTCCAAGATTAGATTTGCCATTTTTCAATATTCCAGGAACATTTTTTCTAACACATCCCCATAGTTGCTCATGAATATTCCAAAACAGCTGTTAGTGGTTTTAACATCACTTCAGATGATTATTTAAGTTTCCTAGCTAACTTGCACCAGGTTATTTCAAAATATTTTACATGCCTTCCCCCCCAGTATTTTAAGCTGAGGTCTTAACACCCCATTGCTGGTCACAAACTTGTAGATTAACTTGTTGGCAAATATTAGTGTTAAAAAGGTGTTAAACAGGAATCTACTGTCTTGGCACATTGGGTCAGTAGTTTGCCCTCCTCTGCAAGGAACATGCCAATTGTTTTGGTCTCCCTGAGAAAAGGTGATGTATTTACAAGCGAATCATCATCGCTTTTAATGTTTCTTTGTTGAGGCATCCTATTATGTACCACAGTGGCCTTTCCACTCTCATCCTCACTGTATTTTTTCATTACTGTTTTTATTAAGCTAGTTTAGTTTCCACTTTCTGCATTCTTTCTCTTTGTGTCTAAAGTAAATGCAGAGCTTCTAATTCAGCCAAATAGATATATTGCTATACTTCCTACGCTTTGTTGTCAACTTTTCCTTTTTAAGAGGATTTGCATAGAACATGTTTGACTATTTGCCCACTCTCATTTCCTCCAAATACTGAAGTTTTTTCTGCACGTAATCACTCATTTCATAAATTAAAAAAAATTGCAACCTCGCAAACTATTCCAAATATGTATGAAATAACAAAAGACATACTAAACAAAGAACAAATCTTAGACTGTGAACAAATTGATTCTTAAAGAAATGATTTTTCCACCAATTTTTTAATTTTTTTTTTTTCTCATAAAATAGAGTTTGGCATACAGAATGGTTGACTATTAAAGAAAGGATACAGGAATAGGTACCACATTGATTAACATTTCTTCAGAAGGAAAAGTATTTTCTGGCAGACAACTGCTTCCTATGAAATATTAAATTCACATTAATCCTGAAAAAGAGGATTAAACAAAGGCAGCCTCATAAACACTACCTTTAGCCTACTTTATAAAGAACAATACTAGTTATATCAGTTATCTTTTGATCTCCTTCACGTCTTTTAATGCATTTATTTGAAGTCACAACTGTAGCGTATTCAGATCACTTTGACTGTCTAACCTCCATTCCTCAACATTTTTCTTAGAAGCTGCTTTATATTTATGCAACTCTCTTTTAGAAACCAAGCCTTATTCTAAGAGGTTTAACATTTTTGCTCCAGTAGTGATGCCAAATATAAGTTTGTTTTGGTTATTGTCACAAGGCGCACTGATTAAAAACCATGCACTGGACTCCTGTTTATGGGGGGGGGGGGGGGGGGGGATGTTGTGGGTTTTTTGTTGTTGTTTTTTTCTGGAACACTGCTGCTAACTTGCTCCACAAAGCAGTTAATGCACCACCCAGAAACACAGTTCCCCCAGCGTAACATTTACCCAGTCTACACTGGTGCAGACATTATTTCCCACAAGAAATATGTTCCCTGGTTTTGTAGCCTCTTTGACCTTCCTCGGTTTGTCACAGGCTCTGTGACACACAACAATAGGGATAAAAAAAAAGGAAAAAAAAAAAACCAAAACAATTAGAAGCAGTTAAGTGTCAATTCATTAATTAGCACATGCAGAAGAAACTCTAAAACTCACTTCCTTTGTCCCAAAAGACTCTGACTCAGGGCATTTCTACCATAAGAGTATGTATCGTGTCCTCTGGATCTTACCAAAAGCTTTGGTGTAGACAAGCAATTCACTGAAGAACAGTACAAAAAATACAGAGGTTCTACTTAACATAAATTCTAGCACTGAATTATTGCACTGACAACATATTAGAATGTGATTTCAAGGATTCATTTTTAACAAAACGGACAACCTGAATGATAATCCCAAAACTAAGAGCTGTGTCTCCGCAGGCTTTCAGCAAAAATCTGTAGCAGCAAAACCTATGAAAGTTCTCCCACCACCAATTAAACACAAATAATAGAATGCCTTGTTTAAAACTGGGGTGACATTTCAGTCACACCGCTAAATATAATCTTGTGGAAGACGCTGCTGGATGCTTAATCTACAAACAGCAGCATCCTACTTCTTGAGTTTCTCTCCTGTTTTTCAGCTTTCCACTGTTATTTCTAGTGCACAAGTCCTGAGGACTGAAATCTAATTCAACAGATTTTTGTCACCTTTCTTATTTTGACCTATTTTATCATCAATGCAGACTTGAAACAGAAGTATTAAAATTACAAAAATAGCAAACTTCTTTCACACCTGTCACTTCAAACACTGTTAAACTTTTCCGTTGGGCAAATGATGATGTGTGACATACATTTCCCAAGTCACCTGTGCAGTGCCAAAAATCCCTATATCAGATTTTCTGAAGGACAGTTCCTTATCTGACAATAATCCTGGCTCTCCAAGATATCACAACCAACACAAACTTCATGTGAGACCCATTTCACTTGACATTGCTGTCTTTTTCCTTATACACTGCCTACATTAACCTTCTAATGGCACCATCTCAATTAGGTAGATACCTAAAGCTTAGTGCCATTAGAAGGTTAGTGTAGCATCTCAATTAAGCATCTAATTAATTATATATAATTTGAACAAATCTCTGCTTCAGTGCAGTTGCTTTTTATGCACAAAGATCAGCTTCTTGTGCTATTTGGGATGTGCTTCTATACCAGGAGATTGCAACAAAATATCAAAGATGGCTATCTTATGTAACCATAAAGCAAATAAACATTCTTTCAATTGTTTATAACTCTGTATGAACATTCCTCTAGCAAACATCCAAACTCTTCAAGGAAAAAAGGAATCTCACAAAACATCTAGATAAGAGATTTTGATAGAGTCATAGAACCTGCAATCTTTACATCAAAATCAGACATAGATTCTCAAGTACAAGGCCATGGAGAGCGCTTGGTTTGAAACAAGCATCCAACTATGCCTGTGTTACCACCTCAGATGTCCTCTAGGGTGGAAACAGCTCCCTTTAAAGGCAAAATTAACATGCATTGATTGTGTTGTGTGGCTTAAAGCATTCAGATTCAGCATCAAAAATGCTGTAAGAATCATAACCTCTAATAAAAATAAATTCTGAACTAGCGACTGCGAACAACTGCAGTGACTAGACCTTTATCACCTCACGTATATATATACACAGACAATTTGCAAACAGCACTGAATATACCAAACAGTACAGCTGTAAGAATTTAGATACGTGTCCCTACAGAAATGAAGACTTAAAGACACTGAACTGAAAATAATGTTTCTGCAATGACCTCATCCAGTCAAGTTATCAAGATTTCAAGTTGACAGTTCATTGCCAAGAATCATATAGTAGAATATCAATACAAGGATGGCAGTATTGGAGGTGATAAAAAAAAAACAAAACCAAACAACTCCAAAGCAAAATGATAAAGGCACTAAGGACAAAAGCTCCTGCACAACTTTGCATGAGGGAAAAAAAAAGACAAAAGTATTGCCTCCTACCCAGCTCACTTTCACCGATCAGAAATCATTCTGAATTAAATAATCTCATTAGAAGAATTCCTAAACACAGACAGGTACTAAAGGATCTCAAAAATGTACAATAACAGACCACAGTTTCTACATGCACTCTAAGGAGGAACCAATGTTCAAAATGAAAAAGCAGCTTTCTCCAAGATCGTGAATTTTGAAACTGAAAATTTCACTACATACAGAGTTGTAAAGCACTCACTTTTACTTTAAACAAGTATCTGAAATACAACACCTGTCTTGCTGATTTCATTATGGAAGGGTAGCATTATGATAACCCATAGTAGCCTAGATAAGATCATGCTCAGATATATGTACTAATATGTGGTATTGATTACCAGGACAGACATCAAAATAGAAGTTCATGTCCTGTTTATAAAACTAAAAATAAATCACCTTTTCACGTTAGTCACACTCACCGTTTCTTGTCTTTGGGAGTCAGTGAGCTTTTCAGACAATTCTTCTACAGTTTTTCTTAATTCAGCTTCAGTGCTTCATAGAAAAATATAGGTAAGAAAATATTCTACAGTGCAAAAATTAAACATCAGTTGTGATAATTTTAAGCAGAATAAAAAACCTCCCAGATTTTTAAGTTACTTCAATTTCTCCTACAGCCTCTAAATTCCTAGCATAGAGACCAGCCTCAAGCAGAAAATTCATGATAAAAAGCATTACCATTCCTCAAGTGAAGATAACAGAGCATCTAGCTTGAAAGGCTGGGTATCAGGTCAACAAGTACAAAATTATGAACATGTCTACACAGTGCTTTGGAACAGCAGTTCCTACTAGGAATTAGCAGACCAATTCCCGTTACTGCTATTAGACAAAGCACCATATGTTGAGACAGTACGTACTTCAGAAAAGCGTTATGGCCTGCATAAGAGCTTGCCCTCAAGAGACTTCAGTACCAAGAACAAACAAGGAGCAAAGCTGTAATAAAAATTCCCAAGTCCTTGTCATTTTGTCCATATATTAAGAAGGGGAGGAAAGCTACATATACTGTACAAATCAGAATTGAAGGGTCTCATCTACATTTATAAATACTGCACAAGATGACGGGAAACAAGCAGTTCATAATATTGCTTTCATCCAAATCTTGTGCAATCCCCTGCTCTTCACAAAATCATTTTTTTTTAATACAGAAGAACAAAGGAGTTTAAGAAGGATTTAAAAGCATAACAATTATTTTCCACACTATTCTTCATATGGAGTTATATTCTCTTCATACCGATTCCTTCTTGAAAACTCCCGACTGATGTCATCTCCTAGGCGAACTTGTTCACTGCTGAGATCGCGAAGAGACTGGTGGAAAGAATGCAGCTGTAAATCAAAGTACAGAAATGAAGCCAAGGCTTAGGAACCCTTTTATCTGTGATATTCCAAAAATATATATTTACACACTTTTTAAAATAAAGCAGATCAAAATAATCTACAATATATCAACACAACAAAATTCCATGAATTGCAGATGAGCCTGAATGAGTGGCTGAGGCTTGCATGTCTCTATTTCAATCAACCCTTCACAACACTTGCTCATTGACATTTAATTTTCAGTACATTATTTGCTAAAACAAGTTTCCCAACTATGGGGTTTTTTTCTACCATTCAGCTTGGTCATTTTGGTTATCTATCTGACACTTCACCATCTTTTTAACCTAATGCAAAGCAAGTTGAAAGATCAGAACAGGTGAAGTCAGGAGAGACACATTTTCCTTCTAACAAATGGTAGTGTAAGTGAAACAAAGTTCTGCCTAGCTATACATATTGCTATAAAAAGATGGAAGTGACCAAGCAGAACACTATGATGTATTCAGGATGTACCAGAGCACTGAGGAAAGATATTTTACTTTGCCCAAGACTTTACATACTCTGCTAGAATGCATTTCCCGGAGCTTGGGGCCAGGGGGGAGGGGAAGGCAAACAAAAAACCTCCAACAAAAAAACCCCCAACAAAAAAACCCCAACCACATCTATTTTCCTCTCTAAAACCTCCCATCTTTCCCATTCAGCAGGCCTCCAATTTATAGTTAAACCTTTTAAGTAAGCAAATTTTTACCCTTCATGGGATAAAAAGTGACAGTTAATCCATCCTAATCCAACCTACTGCTGTCAACAGCTCGGTAGCCAGGACCATCATTATGAAAAATCCTGGTTTATAATAGCCCCTTTTTCTATGCCCAAGACTTAAAACCTGGATCTTCCACAGCCCAGCTGACTGCCATCAATATTCAGACACAGTCACTAACATCTCCCCTGTGTGACTAACCAGAAATTTCAACCTGACCCAAGAGACTTTGAAAAGCACAGCATATTTTCAGAATCTATCAGCCTAAGAAGGAGAAACTCAAATGTGTTAAAAGCACACTCAGCTGGAAAATTACCTTTGCTAGAAGCAGTCAGAATGTGAATAAAGGGACTGTGGTTACAGAAAGAAGAAAAAGCCACAGCTTTAGTTAAGCACTCCACTGCTTCCTCTCTGCCCCAGTGTTTGCCTATGGTCATGATCAATGATTAGTTCTGCTTCATCATTCCTCAAAGCACTATACTCTTCTTACAAAAAGTAGTTAATGATCTAGTAAAGCCATACTCACCCACTGAAGAGCAAGAATAAGGAATAAACCAGTAGTAATCATCAAAACAGGAAAAAAAAGAGCTATTTGCTTACATAGTTACTTAATAGAATCCCACCCAACTTGGTGTCATCTGCGTATTTACCGAGGGTGTACTCAATGCCCTCATCCAAATCATCAATAAAGATATTAACAACATTGGCCCTAATACCAAGCCCTGAGGGACACTTAGAAACTAGAAATTTTGTATGCATTGCAGGAACTTCCTTGAATAAATTTTTTAAAGATATTTATAGAATATTTAGAAGTAGTCTAAAATAGTTTGAATATTTTCAGAAGCTTAGGAGGAAAGATTTCTGCATAACATTATTTCCTTCCAAGGATGAAGTTCCACACTAACCTTGGGGGATGAATGAATGAGGGGAGAAGTAGCCTGAAAGGAACAATGAAACAGGATTAAATAGAAGTCTAGGAATTTCTGTAGCACTCAAGACTTCCCAAAAAGTCAATTGAATGTACTGTGGTTAAGTCTAAAATTATTTGGAAGTTGAGACATTTAATGAAGTCAACATGAACATCTCACAATCAGCTGCTGTATTATGGCAATAGTCATAATACATTTCTCCTGGACAAATTAAGTCCACAGAGAGAGATTCACTCAAGTAGGTCTAGCTGCTGGAAACTCCTCTCTATATGTAGGATACAGAAAGCCTACAATCTTATCCATTAAAGTAATTAATTTATTTTTTCTGAAGAGTCTGCAAGTAGACACAAGTTGAGGGGTATGAAAATTACCAGTACCATACACACCCTCTCCTCCTCGCATCATCTGCCTGAAGTATGGGGTCAAATTATCCCACTCACAGGTCAGACCTAGAATTAAGATGGAGAACTAGCTGGTTCAAAAATCAGTCCAGGCAACCTTGAAGTAAACAGCAAAAGCACTAAGATCCTCTGCCATTTACCAAAGCAGAACAATCCCCTTTACAGCCACAATGGATTTCAGCATGTAGGTGAATGTTAATCACATATTCAGAAATTATTTTTATTTCTCATATGTAGTCTAAAAAGTACAGATTATTTTCATACATTTCTTTTGATATCATTACCATTTGCATCTTCTTCTCTGTAATGATTTGCATGAAACTGACATGACTGACAGATACAAGAAAATGAATGAAGAATGGCGGCTAACACTGAAAGCACATTTCATAACTGAAACATTCTCAGCTGCATCATCAGAATAACCTCATTTGATGTAAAAGCAAAGAACCTGGTGACCATGTGTTGCATATTTGGGAAGCAACTGCCATCAGTGCTTTGTACCTGGTCCAAATTATCTGAGTCATTGACAAATCGAACACTTGCAGATCTAGACCTTCGATGTTTATTGCCCTGTGAGTCTCCATAATCCCTGAGAGGAGAAGTAGGCAGGAAGTGGCGGTTCCCTTTATGAGAGAAGAGATAAAAAAAAATAAGTAGGAAAACAAAACTTTATATGGGAAAGTTTTCATTTTGCTTTCTCAAAAAGTGTGTTTCATCTTGCCAATATCCTTCTAGGCCACGTTACAGACAAAACTACTACTAAAGTTACATAAAATGCACAGGCATACTTCTTATGTATAGTTTACCTCTTCTCGGGATTCTTCTTCAAGTATTTCTGAGATACATGTATGTGACCGTAAGAAAGAGGTTTCCTTTGTTCCTCCAAGGAATAAATAGGGGGTTTCCTCTAATTTATTTGCCCAAGCAATAGCTTTTCTCTACCTGGTTCTATTATAGCTTCAAACTACAGTACTTCACAGCTTTTACATTAGAAAAACTGAAGTTTTCTACTAAAAGGCTTTAAATTTACTAAAATTCTTTTTAGTAAATTTACCAAATCTACTAAAATTCTGGGAGGAATACTGCTCCCAAATAAACTTTGTTCTAAAATACAATGAATTTTCAGAGAGATGTACAAGAAAAAGCTACTTTTCTGTAGGTTATACATTGGTTCAGTTCTTCCTTTTCCACTGAGCCTTACATAATTTCATCCACACATCCATAATCTTATCCATTTAAAATTTAACTTCCCTTTTGCTGTGAAGCAAGCTTCAGAAGCTGCAATATCTTTTGGATTTAGCTTTAACTTGTATGTACCTACAACTCTCATTACTATGCATATAATACATCATGCAGTGGACAAGGAGTTTTCTCTACTGAAAGAATCAATGTTTCATTTAGATCTCTCAGGATACCAGCAGAAAAGACTATGTAATAGAAATCTACAAGAATTTACCAAATCAGCAACTGCATACAGGTCTCACAAATTTCTAAACCTGATTTCTTTAAAGTAATCAATGACAACTTTTCACACCTCTATCTTTACATTTTTCTTAATTTCCTCTTTCCATACAACAGCTATATGACATAATTTAAGTATACTCAAGCACCCTAAGTATTTTACCTGACACTCCTCCTCCATCCAGATCACTAGGGTATAAGCTTGAGAGAGAAGCACTTCTCATTTCAGAGTTTCGGGTTAATCGTTGGCTCCTTAACTGACCTATAGATTGTTCCAGCGTTTCTTTTAACTGCAGAGAAATTACAATTTATTGAAATATGAACACAGACTGATGAAAAAAAGTATGTAAAATATTATTTTTCAAAGAAGTCATTAAGAGAATCAAAACTATTTTTAAGCCAAGAATAGGTATGAATTAATAACAGCTTTTCTTCATTATCTTGTATGTCATATTCCTATAACTATTGCACAACATGTTTACAACATTGGCAGCTTCAAATATCAAGTTTCTCACAACAGTGGTGCAACACATCAGGAAAACTCAAAAGAAAAAAAGTGCCTCCTACAACCAAACTAAGACCTATTTGTCAGCCCTGAAAAATCCAGAAAACAACTTCAGTGAATTTATTTTCAATTGGCATTTTTCTACCAGCCCTACCTGGAATCAATTTGACATACAGCTGTCAAATTTCACTAAGCAGCTTTATATCAAGCCCTACTTTTACTAGCTACACTTGAAGAAAAGGACAGTCATCCCAAACTTGAAAGTTCAGAACTAACTATATTCCTAAATAAGTTCCTCATTTTTCAAACTTGCACCTTATTTTCTAAAATTACATTTGCTAATTTTGGTTCTCAGCCACTTGTTTTTGACACACCTTTCTTTATTCGACAATCCGCAAAACATCTATTCCTAAAGGGTTGCCTTCCCTTTCCCTAACAGAGGCTTGTACACAATGGTTAAATTGCTGCTTTATTCTTGCAGAAATATACACACTGTTGGATCTCTCTCTAGGTGGCACAAAAAGTGCCTAATATTTTGGTCCTTTCCCATACCTTCCTTTTTATATATATATATTAATTTAAAGAGACAAATACCAGTGCCATCGGAAAAAAAAAAATAGATAACCACAAAGCAAACAGATATCTCTCAAAGGCTAATTACTTTAAAACCTCTCCAAAACAGCAAAGTCAGCAGGAAAATAACTTTGCTCTAGACCAGAGCACATATGGAAAGTACAATGGTCCCACCACTACAGAACTAACAACAGCAACAATGAAATAAAGTTCTGAACAGCAAGTCTTCCTGACACTGTAAGTTATGTAGCAAGTTTTTCATTGATTCACAACAGACACTGAGCACCTCAGAGTGGGGTAGTGAGATTAATTTACAAGTTAGAATGGAAAATAGCTCCACAGCAGCCCAACAGTCACCAATTCATAAATGTAAATATGCTATACAATGGTCTGAAGAAAGTCTTTTTAAAGGAAAAGATTACAAAAAATTCAAGGGTTAGACATTACAATCAGCATAACTAACAGAACCTAAACACATATCCCATTTGGAGCAAATTATTCTTAGATAAACAGTCTTGTTTAAAATGACAGAAATGCTGGACCGATTACCACTGTGAAAAAAAAAAAAACCCAACACATCACCATCCTAATGAGAAATTTATTCAAGTTTTTCTTAAATATTTATTAAACAAGGAAAACAGATTCACTACTTCTTGACTCCAGCTGCTTCTTCCCACATACCAAATACACACAACAGCTAAAACTTCTGCTTCAAAAAGAGAAGAGGAACTCGGAGAAACATGCTATCTTTACTAATTTTACTAAGAAGACTGATTTTACTTTATTATTTAAAGCTCTAGCAGGAGATGGTTAGAGTCTCTAGATTTCTCCTTGAGCCACAATCAAATGCCACCTAGCACGACTAAGAAGAACAGACGTTAAGTCAAAACTAAATGTGAGTGTTGTCTTGCTCATCTTGATGTTTCCTAATTGAACATCTTTTTAGTAACAATCTTGAACTACATTTAGTATCACTATTTGCTAAAAACTGACAACCTTAAACAGCTCCAACACTCACCAGAAATTCCACAAATTCAGTATCCAAGCAGAGCTTACAAAGACATAAACAGGATTCAAACAGAAGAGGAAAAAAAAAAAAAAAATCTACTTTTAAGGCATCTAATATCCCAGATTACTTCCTTGCAAAACTTATGCATATCAATTTAGAAAGCAAGCTATCTGAAGAAAACAAGTCTTTTCTACATATTGCAAGCTCACTGCCCTGGACTTCAAGAGAGCAGACTTTGGCCTTTTCGGGAACATGCTTAGAAAGGTTCCATGGGATATAGTCCTAGAGGGCAGGGGGGCCCAAGACTGCTGGTTGATATTCAAGGATCACCTGCTACAGGCTCAGGAGTGTTGCGTCCCGACTAGAAGGAAGTGCAGCAGGAGGGCCAGGAGACCTCCATGGATGGATAAGGAGCTGCTGAGGAAACTTAGAGGGAAAAAAGAAGCTTATAGAAGGTGGAAGCGAGGACAGGCAGCCTGGGAAGAATACAGGGACGTTGTCCAGGAAGCTAGGGACCAGGTTAGGAAAGCTAATGCCCAATTACAATTAAATCTGGCAAGGGATGTGAAAGATAACAGGAAAGGATTATATAGGTACGTAGCAAATAAAAGACAGACCAGGGAAAACGTGGGCCCTCTCCGGAAGCTACCGGGAGAACTGGCTACCATGGATTTGGAGAAGGCTGAGGTTCTTAATGACTTCTTTGCCTCAGTCTTCACCAGCAAATGCTCTGACCACACCACGAAAGTCTTGGAAGGCAGATGCAGGGACTGTGAGAATGAAGACCTTAGGTCCACTGTAGGAGAAGGTCAGGTTTGAGACCATCTTAAGAACCTGAACGTGCACAAGTCCATGGGACCTGATGAAATCCATCCACGGGTCCTGAAGGAGCTGGCGAATGAAGTTGCTAAACCACTGTCCACCATATTTGAAAAATCCTGGCAGTCACGTGAAGTTCCTGATGACTGGAAGAAGGGTAATATAACCCCCATTTTCAAGAAGGGGAAGGTGGAAGACCTGGGGAACTACAGACCAGTCAGTCTCACCTCTGTGCCTGGCAAAATCTTGGAACAGATTCTCCTGGAAAACATGCTAAGGCACATGAAAAACACTGAGGTGGTTGGTGACAGCCAACATGGCTTCACTAAGGGGAAATCCTGCCTGACCAATTTGGTGGCCTTCTATGATGGGGCTACGGAACTGATGGACAGCGGCAGAGCAGTTGACGTCATCTACCTGGACTTGTGCAAAGCGTTCGACACTGTCCCGAACGACATCCTTGTCTCTAAATTGGAGAGACATCAATTTGATAGATGGACCACTCGGTGGATAAAGAACTGGCTCGATGGCTGCACGCAAAGAGTTGTGGTAAATGGCTCTATGTCCAGTTGGAAACCTGTAACGAGTGGTGTTGCTCCCCTCAGGGATCGGTGTTGGGACCGGTCTTGTTCAGCATCTTTGTTGGCGACATGGACAGTGGGATTGAGTGCGCCCTCAGCAAGTCTGCTGACAACACCAAGCTGTGCGATTCGGTTGATACGCTGGAGGGAAGGGATGCCATCCAGAGGGACCTTGACACGCTTGTGAGGTGGGCTGATGCCAACCTTATGAAGTTTAACCAAGCCAAGTGTAAGGTCCTACACCTGGGTCAGGGCAATCCCAGGCACTCCTACAGGTTGGGTGGAGAAGTGATTCAGAGCAGCCCTGCAGAAAAGGACTTGGGGGTGTTGGTTGATGAGAAGCTTAACATGAGCCGGCTTCAGTGTGCACCTGCAGCCGAGAAACCAACTGTATCCTGGACTGCATCAAAAGAAGCATGACCAGCAGGTCGAAGGAGGTGATCCTGCCCCTCTACTCTGCTCTCGTGAGACCTCACTTGGAGTATTGTGTACAGTTCTGGTGTCCTCAACATAAAAAGGACATGGAGCTGTTGGAGCAAGTCCAGAGGAGGGCCACGAGGATGATAAGAGGGCTAGAGCACCTCCCGTATGAAGACAGGCTGAGAAAGTTGGGGCTGTTCAGCCTGGAGAAGAGAAGGCTGCATGGAGACCCCATAGCAGCCTTCCAGTATCTGAAGGGGGCCTATAAGGATGCTGGGGAGGGACTCTTCATCAGGGACTGTAGTGGTAGGACAAGGGGTAATGGGTTCAAACTTAAACAGGGGAAATTTAGGTTAGATATAAGGAAGAAGTTCTTTGCAGTGAGGGTGGTGAGGCACTGGAATGGGTACCCCAAGAAAGTTGTGAATGCTCCATCCCTGGCGGTGTTCAAGGCCAGGTTGGACAGAGCCTTGAGTGACATGGTTTAGTGTGAGGTGTCCCTGCCTAGAACTAGGTGATCACCTGGAACTAGGTGATCTTAAGGTCCTTTCCAACCCTAACTATTCTATGATTCTATGATGTTTGCTATTTTTCCTCTTTCTCTCTACCCTCACATGCAAAATGTTCCTACATTTCACATGTATTTGTTCCAAGGGGGCAGCTGCTGCAGTTTGTTTACAACTAAGTTACAAACCTCTCTTGCCCTACCAGCACTAATTTGTTTTACTTTCTCTGTCTAGACACTTGTTTTGAAGCTTGTAGAAGATCGCTCTTTACGAGAATTTCACCCCTTCTGCAATTTAGAGAAAGCTGGTCAACAGATTCAGCAGCTGTTGTAGAATGACAGGAAAAAACCTACACCAGTATGATCACAATCTCATTCCTGCTGTAATTTAGCTTTCATATTATCACTTATTCGTGCAAAAGAAACACGTTCCCTAATACTCTATTTCAGCTATACACCTTGTACATGGTATTGTATCATAACAACCTATTTGGTGCTTAGAAACCAGAAAAGCAATGAAGCTACAAAACCTGCCAGGTTCATTATATAACATATTAATATAGTTTGATTTAGATTGCTCAAATAAATATGCAAAGTTTCTCTTTACATCTACCTAATTCTTGATACATTCTTACCAAGTAAGAATGAAACTTATTACCAAGTTTCCAGCTATGAATGCTATTAGCAGAAGAGATTTAAGAAGTTAAGATAAACTGAAGGTTACTCACAGTTGCTATCGCTTCAGTTTGTTCCTTGTTGTATTCTCTGTACTGCCCCAGCAAATGGTCAACATGTCTTAGATTTCTGTTGGTATCCTTAAAAAAAAGTTTGAGGAAGAAAAGTCAAACCAGAAATCTCCCCATTCAAACATTACTGTTGTCTTTATTATTGTTGGTTTATCGGTGTAAAATGATAATACAAGTGCTTTTTAAAGAGTCTAAGCATTCAAAATCCTGTTCAAGCAACCAGAATCTGAAGAGGTACAGCATGGCTAAAGGGAATGAGAACAAATAAATACATAAATAAATAAATAAATAAATAAATAAATCTCACAAAAAGGTCATTATCATTTCCAGTACAACAGTAAGGCCACAGCTTCAAATTCAAGTTTTGTAAGTTTCACCCACCCTAGGTATTCAGAACTGTCAGCTGGAGAAGAATGGCAATGCATTCTCAAGCAATAAATGGCATTAAGATAGCTAAATGTCTCCTTCCACTTGCAAAACAGATTCATATATTTCTTCCACTGTCTCCGCTAAAACAGCAGGAATTAGATGAATGCTTTTTACTACTTGGGTATGGATCTCTTGCAAGTTTACAAATACTGCTTCTTATTGTGAAGTTCCACACAAAGAAAATCTTTGAATTGTAAGCTCTATCATGAGGGAATTAACTGCCTACATATGTACTTTATCACAAATTGGGCAATTTTACACAGTGCAAGACAACAAAGATGGGGCTGGAATTTTCTGCTACAAAATGTAATACCTCTTTTGAGAATCTGACAAATTTTATGTGGCATTATTCAGTTGGCTAACTTTATAAACAGTATTACCAAACAGGTGATTGTTTCTGACAACACTATTACTGTCTGAAATAACAGCTGTATACAAGTGTAACAAACCACATACTTTCAGCTCAAAGGCAATACAAACAATTCCCCAAAACCTTTCTGGTTTGCACAGAAAGCAATGTTTCCCATCACTGCAGTATTTTCCACAATTTCAGAAATGAAAATTTGACCCCTGTGTTACAGAAACACAGACTCTATAAATACTTTAAAACCATATTTTATAAACAACCTGTAAGGTGCTTGCTAAAGTATGGATCTTCTCTGTAACTTCTTCTGCACCATAGTTCCAAGCTCTGCTGTGGGATGCTCTCAAAGGTGGCCGCCTTCCTATTCGAGCCCTAAGAAAGTTGTCTGAATCACTGGATGAATCTGCCATTAGTATCTTGAAACCTAGACAGGAAGACCAGAAAAAGTTATGAATGTCGAATCCAGACTTTAACTGAAAAGTCTCTGACTTGCACAATATTCCCAAAGCAACTTCACAGACTCAGACCACATTTACACTAGCCTTTCTGGTTCAGGTCAGCAGCATATACTTTTGAAGCAGATCTTCCAACTGTTCCTCAGTTATTATGTTTGTTCACACCATGAGGCAGTGCCGAGATGCAAAAGGCAGAGCCAATTAGGAGAGAACTAAATCAAAAGATGCACTCTCGCTACTTCTAAGTTCAGTACCCAGATAAGACCATAGCCCAAAGCAAATTCTCCCCCCAGACATACACTGGAGACATCAGAGCTTTAACAATTGTTCTGGTCTGCAGAATCACTCCCCTTTACCTCATACTACTTGCTAGAGAATGGCCAGGGCCAATTAAGAGGAATAGCCCCAAGTAACTAAACATCTGAAGCAAGTCTAAGAACCATTACCTTAACGACTCAAGAAGAATTGGAGATATTATGGAAAAAGGCAAATGGTGCTTCTTAAAAAGGAGGGAAAGGAAAGAAAACTGAGAAGTTATAGACTAATCAACTTAATGCAAATATCCAGAAAAAACAAAATAGACTAAGAAAAAAAGGCAATGTATCCGTTGATATCAAATCGATATGGTACCAAGGAACCAAATTCTTTAAACAGATAAGTATGACAACTTGTAATATCAGAAAAAGAGATAGGAACTGATAGAAATCAATACAAAGCAGCAGCTGACATCTTCTGAAAACATCATTCTGAGAAGCATCTCAACCATAAGAATCATAGAATCATAGAATGGTTAGGGTTGGAAAGGACCTTAAGATCACTTAGTTCCAACCCCCCTGCCATGGGCAGGGACACCTCACACTAAACCATGTCACCCAAGGCTCTGTCCAACCTGGCCTTGAACACCGCCAGGGATGGAGCATTCACAACTTCCTTGGGCAACTCGTCCAGTGCCTCACCACCCTCACAGTAAAGAACTTCTTCCTTATATCTAACCTAAATTTCCCCTGTTTAAGTTTGAACCCATTACTTCTTGTCCTATCACTACAGTCCCTGATGAAGAGTCTCTCTCCAGCACCCTTGCAGGCCCCCTTCAGATACTTGAAGACCAACCACCTCATTGTTTTTCATGTGCCTTAGCATGCTTTCCAGGAGAATCTGCTCCAAGATTTTGCCAGGCACAGAGGTGAGACTGACTGGTCTGTAGTTCCCCAGGTCTTCCACCTTCCCCTTCTTGAAAATGGGGGTTATATTACCCTTCTTCCAGTCATCAGGAACTTCACGTGACTGCCAGGATTTTTCAAATGTGATGGACAGTGGCTTAGCAACTTCATTTGCCAGCTCCTTCAGGACCTGTGGAAGGATTTCATCCGGTCCCATGGACTTGTGCACGTTCAGGTTCTTAAGATGATCTCAAATCTGACCTTCTCCTACAGTGGGCCTAAGGTCTTCATTCTCACAGTCCCTATGTGGGGTAAACCCCCAAACTAGACAAATGAATGTTAATAAACACAAGCAAATATCTAAACACCCTGTGTAACAAACACTGAAGAGATTTCTTAAATTCTTCTTCTTTCCAAGAAGACGACCTCACCATAAGCAGCATAGTAGCAAATGCCACCTGGTGTATTGATAAGGAATGGTGAGGAAATCCTGTATGCTCTCTACGTTTCTGCAAAGTTCATGCAGAGGGAACCAAAGCCCCTTCTTTCACCTCTGGGATCGCCACAGTCAAATGATGTACATGGTATAAAAGCCTTTATTGATACAGTCTGAACATACAGACTAATTTACAGGGACATCCAGCAGCGGTACCCAGTGTGTGGCCGCCATGAGCAGGGACATACTCCTGGGCCTCCTGGGCGCAGGCACTGCCTCAAGGCCAGAACCCCAAAGGCCTTTCTCCAAGGGATGCTGGGCAAAGGGGCAGCAGCAGGGCTGCACTGGGCAGGGCTGTGGGGGCCCCGTCACCTCCGTGTCATAGTGCCACCACCCGCCAACACAGCATCACAATGCTCTGGGGCAGTATAAAGCAGCATCCTCCTGTGTCCCACTGCCAGAGTGCCCGGCGCTGCCACCAGGACAGAGCTGGCAGCCTGAAGGCATCCGAGAGGAATTCCTTGAGGCACCAATGGATTTACTTGGAGGGGCTGAGGGGAGAAGACTGCCCGAAGCTGCTGGAGGTTCTCTGCTGCAACTCCAGCTCCTGGAGGGGCCACACTCAGAGCTCATTGGATGGATGGAAATCCTGCTTCAGTCTTCAGGGAACTCGCCGTCCTCATCTTCTGGGGAGATAGTGGCAGTAGCCATAAGAAATAGGATCCACAGATGGCCCAGTGCCCTCTCCCAGTGCTTTGGAGCTCCCACTGCCACGCACAGGAAGGATTCTTGCCCCCGGGGTTGATCATGCCAGCGGCATTTTGCTATTCTTGGAAGCCCCTGAGATGGCTCCAGGTAGAGGCAGAAAATGCAGTGCCAGTGTCCCCTTAGAGCCATAACCAGCCCGTGGACCAGGAGCAGGTCTTGCTCACATGCTCAGGGAGTAGCCGATCGCCAGCGCTGGGGTCAGGAAGGAATTTTCCCCCAGGGCAGATTGGCACTGGTCCCTGGGGGTTTTTTGCCTTCCTCTGAGCACTGAGCATGACCACTTGTCACGGCTCCTTGGTCCACTTTGGCTTGGTTATCACCTGGTGCTCATGCACCACGAAGGTGGCCCCTCGTGTCCTGCAGCTGGGGGGGGAAGGGCTTTTTTGCCCCCAGGGTGGCCCAGCAAGTGTCCCTGGGGTTTTTTTGCCTTCCTCCGCAGCCGAGCACAGCCCCTCCATGGGGCTCCTTTGGGCTATTGTGGCCCAAAGGCAGCTGCTCGTGCTCCACGCAGCTGGCCCTCGTGCCCCGCATCCGGGGGGAGGCAGCCTTCTGGACTCCCAGGGTGGCCCCAGCGTGGCCCCGGGACTTGCTGCTGTCCTCTGTAGCACTGAGTACCACCCCTTGTCAGGTCTTCCCCGGCCCATTCTGGCTGAGTTCTTGCACTGCTCTCGCACCACCACGGCACCACTCCTGCCCTGGCTTTCCTTTGTCAGGCTGCAAGGGATGTTTTTTCAAGTTAAACTGAAAGATGCATCAGTCTGCTGCTGGCTACGCGTGTGCATCGTGTTAGCACTTGTGAGCATCAGCTCTGAGAGATTTAGAAAAAGAAAATAGAATCTAAACTAAACTAGGCTAAAATTAACTAAACTAAACTAAGCTAAACTAAACTAAATTAAAATGAGATAAATAAAATTACCTTATAAATAAATAAAATACTCTTTCCACCTGTAACCTTTCTGATTTGTGTCTTTGAAAGTGTTTTTGGTGCTGAAAACCCCTTGGCATTTCAGGTAAATAATGGTCTCATCATTCTACAACTCATTGTGAGTGCAGGGAATGAAATGGAATAGAACAGAAGAGAATGGAATGGAACAGAATGGAACAGAACAGAACAGCTATGGTATGTTATGCATGTAGTTCTGCATGACAAGCTCTGACGTAGGTCTGAGGGGCTATCTGCAGTGCAGGTCTCAAGGGAGGCTGGTCCCAGGCACCGAGGCCTATGAACACCCTCTGGACCCTCACAGAAGTAGACCTGCACTCCTCATCTACTCTCCTTTAGACATGTATGGGGTGCCACTGGAGAGAGAGGATTGGGCCAGATGGACTCCTGATGGAGTGTCATTCTCAGGCTCTCGTGTTTTGTTCTGTTTCTCCAAAAGAAACAACTCAGGCATTTTTACAAACCAGTATTTGGGGGAGGGGTGGGGTTGGGAGTGGGGGGAAATCACAAGGAAATGAGCAGGTATTGCACACATAAACAAGATCTGCAACCATTTAGTTCAGGAGCACACTCTGCTTCGGGCTGAGGGCTTGCTCTTTGAGCCTCACTGATGTCAGAGATGTGGTCTTTTGCTATCCTGTGGAAACCCAAATAAACTGGATGAACACAAAAGAGTTTCAAAAACCAGTTCACACATGTTTTTCGCAAATCTGTTCAGATGCTCAAATCATGCAGAGACAATCTACATCTCTCACCCCCATCAGAAGGCGCAGGCTTCCTTCCCACAGAGTGACAGACCCAATGCCTACAATGGGATGTGATACCCATTCAATCCCTTCCGCTAGTGCCATGCTGGGAAGAAATGTCACCCAGTATTTCCTCAGCATGTACTGTTAGGGAAAGAAGGAAACAGTGAGAAAAGAACTGGAAGTTGGAAGAGACCTACAATGATCACTTCCAAATGCTTGACCAAAAGTTAAAGTATGTTATTAAGGGTGTTGTCCAAATGCTTCTGAAACACCGACAGGCATAGGGCACTGGTCACCTCTCTAGGAAGCCTGTTCCTGGTTTTGGCCACCCTCGAGATAAAGAAATGCTTCCTAATGTCTAGTCTAAACCACCACAAGCGCAGCTCCGAACCATTCCCACATGACCTATCAATGCATCGCAGCCAGAAGAGATCAACACCTCCCTCTCCATTTCCCCTCCTTGGGAAGAGCTGTAGAGAGCAATGAGGTCACCCCTCAGCCTCCTTTTCTCCAAACTAGACAAACCCAGTGTCCTCAGCCGCTCCTCACTGGACATGCCTTCCAGCCCTGTCACCAGCTTTGTTGCCCTCCTCTGGACACATTCAAGGACTTAAATGTTCTTAAATGCTGGGGCCTAGAACTGCACCCAGTACTCAAGGTGAGCCTGCACCACCGTTGATTACAGCAGGACAATCACCTCTTCCTCCTTTTTTTGTTGTTTTTTTTGATACTAGCTCCCAACTTCCGAGATTAATGCCCTCTTCCTTTTCTGTGTGTACTGTGGCGGATGCTTGTGGCCCCTGAACAGTCTGGGTCTGGAGAAAGCGGTCCAGCTCCCTCTCAGCTTCACTGACAGCTTTTAGCTACTGACAGCCTCCCGCAGCTCAGCCCCTGGGCGCACCGAGCGCAGCCCTGCCCATCGTGCACCCTCGCCTCCAGAGACCAGCGGAGGCACTTTGTGCACCCCGAGCTCTGCGCCGCAGCCTCCCCTCCCCTCGGCTCTGTCCGGTGCCGCCGCTGCCACCGCCGAGGCAGCCGGAGCAGAGCTCCCGGAGCGGGCCCTGGCCCTGAGCCGAGCGCTCCCCGCCCCGCCCGCTGCCCGCCCGCGCTGCCGGCGCCACCTGCCGCGCCACGCGCTGCCCGCCGCGCCGCGCGCTGTTCCCGCGCTCCCAGCCGCGCCGCGCGCTACTCCCGCGCTCCCCGGGGCGGGCTTTCCCCGCTCAGGCTGTGCCGTCCGAACTACTGAAAAGCTATGACACTGGAGAAAACAAAAGGGAAATTAAGGTTCACAAAAGAAGATACTATTGGTTTTGTTTTCAGCTGCCCAAAAATAGGCTCAGTATGGTACTTGCTGGCCAAAGCAGTGAAGAAAGGCTAGTAAACAAGGTAAACATGAAAGAAAACGCTAGACACGGGCGGACATTTTGTCTGAAGAAAACTTCCTATTTCTGGTTAGGTAGCATTCCTCTTTGTTCTTATTAGCAACATAAGAGGAACCATAAGTACTTTTAAGTTGAAGAAGTTTCGTTTCGTATAAAGCAACATCCTCATTTTTAAAGGAATGACAAAAAATTCATTTTACATTTTTAAAAAAATCATAATATATGTAGAAATTTGTACAAATACTCTATATGCACATATGCCTATTAATGTAAATTAAAAAGTGCCTATTATCACTTTTTACAAAAACCTAGACTGATTTCAGCACATGATCATACAACCTACTTGACAGTGAGAGTCATTTGTCTTTTACTAGTTTTCAGGGTACCCAAACAGATTACAACTGACAACTTTTTGCACTCAGGAAAAACACTAGTACTCAGTATTTTCCTTCACTGTAGGAAACAGAATGTTTCAGTTTCACTCTGGACTATCTTGTTAAGAGATCTGCAGGGTGAAGCAAACAAGAAGTACAAGTGACAGTCTCAACTGCAAGTTCTCCAGCTCAAGTAAACAAATGATAAACTCAGTATACACAACCTAATTACTTCAAGTGTTTTTATTTGTTTAGCTCCACTCAGACAAATCTATCACTAGGTAACTAACTTAGTGCTAAAGGCATGTTTGAAGCCTTATAGATAAGACTGAGCACGACAAAAATATTCTTTCCCAATAGAAAGGGACCTGACATCTGAAAGGTCCTTGCCTTCAGTGGTTCTAATTGAGCCAGAAGTTTTCAAAAACCAGTAAGGTGATCCGACATGGTGACAGTTCACAATCATGCCAGCAGGCACCAGTGCTACATTTTATTGTCAATTTGTGACACCACTTTCCCAACCTTCTGCGGCACCACGACACATAAAACAGTTCCTTCATACTACACACAGCAAATAAAACCAACTCCCTCTGCAAGCCCTCCCTCCGCCGTGCACGTACCGAAATTCACTAACACTTGACCTCATCCCTGAGGGCCTCCGGGATCTTTTGCCCTAGACACGGCCGTGAAAGCCCCAGAGGCAGCGGGACAACACCAGGACGGCGCCGGGCACGCCGACGGCCGCGCCTTCCGCAGGCCGGCGGGCTGCAACCCCGCGGCCGCCACATCCTGCGCCTCCCGCCGCGGCTCCCGGCTGCCGCGACTCCCGGCGCCGCTCACCTCAGCGCCCGCCCTGCCGCGGCGCTCCGCACCGCACCAGCCCCGAGCGGCAGCGCAGCGCGTTTCCGCAGCCGCTCTAGCCGCAGCCCCCGACTCAGCCCTCCCCGCGGCCGCAGTCCTCACCGCACAGCAGCTACAGGAGGTCGCGACAGCTCCCCGAGGCGAAGCTGACCCCTTTCCCAAGCAAGCCCAAGGGCCCCACACACCGCCTCACCTCGCCGCCATGGCAACTTGAACTAGCCGCCCTGCCACCAACTGCCAGCACCGCCTTCCGGGCGCCAGGCCCCCCCTCCCCGCAATGCTCTGTGGGACAGGTAGTCCGCGAGGGACGAGCCTGCGAAGGAAAAGAAGGCTTGGAGGACTTCAACTCCCAAGAGACCTTGCGGCAGGGACGGTGGCCGAGCCGAGTGGCGTGCTGCCTCAGGAGCTGTAAGGGAAGGCAGGCCCCGCCTGGGGGGGTGGCTGTTGGTCGTTCGGAGGCCGCGGGGTTGAGGCGGGAAGCTGGTCACTGGAGCTGGTGTTTGTAAAAGTTTTTAAAAGGTAAACCTTTACAAAATGCGTTGGTGTTTTATACGGACTGCAGCTTAATAAACGTGAAGAGCAGAAGCAAAAGCTGTTGCCCTGGCAAAGCAGGTGTGTACATGCCACTTACGAGGAGACTGGGCACCTGGCTGGTGCTGCTGAGAAAAGGAGTGTGTGAGTTACTTAGAATCATAGAATGAACTAAGTTGGGAAAGACATTTAAGGTCATCAAGTCCAACCATTACCCCAGGACTCCCACGTCTACCACTAAATCATGTCACTGAGGGCCTCATCTCATGGTTTTTGAGCAGTTTCAGGGATGGTGATTCCACCACTTCCCTGGGCAGCCTGTTCCAGTGCCTGACCACCCTCTCTGTGAAGAAATTTTTTCCTAATATCCAATCTAAACCTCCCCTGGTGCAGCTTGAGGCAGTTACCTCGTGTCCTATTGATTGTTACTTGCAAGAAGAGACCGACCCCCACCTCACTACAACCTCCTTTCAAGCAGAGAGTGAAACTTGAAACAGTTGTTTCACACAAGGGATACATATCCATTCTTATCTCTTGACTTTTTCCTGTTTCATTAAGCCCCGCATCTCCCAACTCACAAATGTGGTTCCTGTTACCCTTGTGTGCAGTAAAAACGACCAAATATTGCAGACTGCTACACTGACTGGCCTTGAGAGAAAAGGGAAAGAGTGCTGTGGGTGGTCACAGGAAACATCGCCTGGTCCTCAAACTTGGACAGAACTTGGAAAAGTCCTAAAATCGCTGGCATATTTGGCTGGAAATCACCTGTAGGTGAGCTCTCAAGCCCCAGGTAAAGAGTGGGTTGGGTTTTTTAATACAGTAAGTCTGTATTGCCTCAAGGTTCCACTCCAGGGAGTGATCGTTGGCCTCTGAGCACAGTAATAAAGCATGGCTGACAATCCATACTGCCTGCCTTCATTCCTATCCCACAGGACTGTTTCATTTACTCATGACAAGTCGCTAATGCAGTAGGTGTGCCTTCGTGCCATATGATTACAACAGGGGTGAGCCAATTCTCATCAAGCTGAGGCTTGCTTGGTATAAAAAGTGAAATACTAAGGACTGTTACAAAAAAAAACCCCAATCATGTAAGCAGGCATGTCTTGGCTCCTTGACTGTGTGTATCTTGATGAAAATGATCCAAACCATCAAGATCCCCACCACTCCTAACAGAGAAGAAAGCAGCAGGCCAGTGGTGGTTTCAGATTCAGTTGATTCAGTGAACACCAGTGTAAGGTAATGAACTGCTTGAAGATCACTGTGGTTTTGCACAAAATGTTAAGCGCAAACTTCTGGTGTCCTCTGTTCCCTTCAAAATCCAAGGAATGGGAGAGGGAACAGGTAAGAGTGATAGGGTTGTTGATGAGGGTTGCAAATTTACAAGTCTGCTGAACTGTCAGCTCAGTAAAGTCAGTTCCTGGTACCTGTGCATGTTGATTTCCAGACTAGATGGATGCATTAGGGATTTTTTACTGCACCTTTCTTTAGAGTTAAGGAGAAGGCTAAAATGATTTGCGTGCATGTATTTGTCACCATGTCCAGATAGGAAAATAAAAAATGCTCTGCTGGTCCATATGACCCAGCATACTGTATTCAACAGTGACAGCAGGAGATGCTATTTAGAAAGAGTACATAAACCTGGTTACTTTCAGTGATCTAACCCTCTCTGTAGTTTCCTACTGGAGCAAGAAAACCTGAGGAGAGTCTGAAGAAAGGAAGAATTCCCTTGGTGGAAGAGGATCTGCTTAGAGATTACTTAAATAAACTGAACATATAAAAGTCCATGGGCCCTGGTGGGATGCATCCATGCATGCTGAGGGAGCTACTAACATGCTGAGGGCCACTGAGATGATTAAAGGACTGATGCATCTCTCCCATATGGAAAAGTCGAGACAGCTGGGGCTCTCTAGCCTGGAGAAGAGAAGGCTTGGAGGATCTCATCAATGTGTATGAATACCTGAAGGTATAAAGAAGGTAGTGTCCAGTGACAGAACAAGAGGCAATGGGCACAAATTGAACAGGAACTTCTGTTTGACCATAAGGAAACACTTTTTAGTTGTGAGGGTGACCAAATGCTCCACAGGTTGCACAAAGAGGTTGTGGAATCTCCATCCTTGGAAACAGCGAAAAGCCATCTGGACACAGTCCTAGGCAACAAAGTCTAGGTGATCCTGCTTGAGCAGGGGCCAGATGACCTCCAGGGGTCCCTGCCAATCTCAATGCGTCTGTGATTCTGTAATCCTTTCTGGACACAAACATACCTGCCTGGAAAAAGCTTTCTTACCTTAACTAATTGCAAGTTCAAGGGATAGTTTCATCTTAGTGTTCTCTCAGAGCTCTCTTAGAATTGACAACCTCAGGCTTCACAAGGCTTTACACAGCACTACCTCGTATTTAGTTTTCAGCCAAGTATTTCAATTTTAACAGCTTTTTCATGGCTTTTTCATGAAATAAAGCAAAAGCAGAAGCACAAGAGTTCCTTAAGATCCCATACCCATAAAACTCCACAACTACCTGCTCTTGAAGGTAAACTGGTTACATAGACATAAATCTTCAAGACCCTGGAATAACATTCTTTCATGTAGCTATTCAAACACTTGGCCTGGTGACTGGTGCTGTGTCAAAGTGGTATGTCTGATGTAATTCTTTTTCTGACAGACTAGAAATTCAGATACTGAAATAGAAACAGGTAGGAACGGGCATATCTTACAAGTGTCTGGAATGGCTAAACATGTTAATTAATCTGGAAAAAAACCCACAAACTTTGCCTTTATTCTACTCTTTATTGAATTATTTTCCCAGTTTGAACACTTCCTCATACAGATATTACAAGATTTAACTGTTGATATCTAGTAATCCCTTGGGGAGTTTATGTGGAACACTAATTAGGAGCTAATTCCTTCTTTGTTAGAATCTGTTGTGGTTTATCTGATTTGTGTATAAACCGTATAAGCAGTGCAAAGATACCTGAGATGCCATAGCAAATCTGGCAGATGAGAATAATGTTTTTTTTTTTTAACTACCCCCAAAACAATGGAATTCTGAGCCCTGCAGTGCTTGAGATAGATACTAAATGAGTGATCGTGGCAGTCACTAGAGGGAGTGTAACAGTGGAAAAATATGCTTGTCAATTTTTGCCATGTTTAAATTAATAGGAACGTGCAGGGTCTTTGAAAGAGCACCAGGGAAAAAGAAATCTGCAATATACTGCAGATTTACTACTGATTTTTCTTCCCTATTTGCTTATTAGGATCAGAGCATAAACCACATCCATTGATTAAAACTGCTTCATTTCTCTGTCCTCAGGGCATACAGGATTTTGAATGTCTGTTCTTAGGATTATATTTATAATTGTGTATATACACATGTTGGTTGTACTTTTAATACATTAATATTTTTTAGTGTATAAAAAAGGAACATTTATGAATGTTCTACATGGGGTGGAAAGTTGCCAGTCACTCTAAGCTGCTAGATGTTACAATGCTTCAGAATTGATGTGGTCAGAACTACTGATTATTGTTCTTTTTTACAGCCTGAAATGTTTCCAGCCTCGACTAAGCTAAGCAACTGTGTTCCATCGTTCCTTCAACACAGCTCATGTTTCTAAACCTCCTGTTTTCCTTACTATCCTGTGAATTATGCTGTTTGTCTGCTTCCTTCTTGACAGATAAAGTATTCCAGGCAACTCTATAAATGCAAAGTAAAGTTGAATAATTGCACAGTATTCCAATTTTTTCTGCTGTGCAGGGTGTGTCTTACTGCATGTAGCTGCTTGTGTTTTTCTCTTCTGAATTTATATTCTGATCTAGAGTTCACAGACCTCCCTAGCCTGCGGTTATCTGTAGCTTTACAAACATACTTTTCATTCCACCATCTGCCAGCCTGTTCAGGAAAATGTTGAACAGAAGGACCAGAAGCTGTCTAGGAGAAGCCAGAGCATGGCACCTCAGGGCTGGCAGCTCCCTCAGGGCCAGGAGCCACATGGGATCCACCTGGAGCCAGAGGCAGGACCTGCCAGCCCATTCCATCGCACCAGCCCAGCCAGGAGCTGGGCAGCCCAGGGGCTCCGGGACAACCCCAACCCTAGGCACAGGGCACCTCCCTGGGAATTGGGATGAGCTGAGGCTGGACCAGGATGGGTATCAGACCAGGCTTAGCAGGCCACATGGCCAAGCAGGGCAGGGTTGTGAGGAGCTGGAGACCAGCCTCAATATGGCAGTGCTGGGGCAGACACTGATGGCCTTGGGGGCTGACATGGAGTCCTGGCTGTGGGCACACTGGGCAGAGCTCCTAGAGGAGGCCAGGAAGGGCCAGTCAGGCTCCTCAGTGCCCTCTGCCCTGACGAGCTGCTCTATGAGCAAGGTGGGAGCCAAGTGTGGCCACAGCACAGACAGTGACTTTGCCAACAGGACACAGTCCTGTGGCATCCCATCAGGATTGGGTTGGTGATATTGACAGTCCCAGCAAGGCAAGGAATCAAATCAGGTCCAGGGTCCATACAGAAAGAACAAGAGACACCTGGAGTCAAGACTACAATGTAGGTCCAAGTTCTATCAAGGAGACAAGACTAGGGAGAAGACCAGAGACGATACCTTCCATGTAGGTCCAGAGTCTACCCAGGAAAACCAGTCAGCAAGACAGGGCTGCAGGCATCAGGCTGGGAAGGGGTTCAAACTTTAAATAGGCATGGGTTTGGGTGCACAGCCCTGAGCTAACCCGGAGCCCCAGAGCTGTAACAGAGGGTGCATGGTGCTGAGGTGGCCAAGTTGGCCAGGGCAGAGCCCTGACAGAGTGAAACAACTAAACTGTGATTGCAGACTTCTCACCAGCAGACTCCTTGAACATGCTAGAAACTACAGTGTAAACAACATTATCTTCCTTAGAGCATAACTTGTCGGAGCAAACCCAGTGCCCGTGGTTTGCCATGGAAACACCACATGGTAGCAATAGTCCTTTTTCTCCCCAAATTCCTGCTGTTGATGTTCCTGGTTCAGGATGTGCAAGCAAAGCCTAGAAGCCCAGGAGGCAGTGCACCCAGTCCTGGAACTCTTCCCAGGCTGAAGTCACATATTCTGTCCTGTTTCCTTCAAGCCTATCAGGCCTTGAATGAGAGGAGTCTCTTGGTTCTCTCATTCAGTGTTCAAGCCCAGAAACCATGTATTACACAGTTCTTATTTATTTTGACATCTACTCGGAAGATCATCTACTTCAGCATCAGACTTGCCGTTTCTTCATTCTGTGATCTTTTACAGTTACCATTTTTGATCCCTTAGAAACAGTGTGAAGATACTTATTTCTTCCATTAACACTTTCTGGAATACCACTGCTGCCACAGAGCAGTTGCCATGCTAAAGCTTCTATTGCAAATATCTATATGCATTCTATATGCATGCTCTTTTTCCTGCTAAATAAAAGGTAACTCAAAATACTTTGCACTCAGTGAAAGAGCAGTGAAACAAATTACCCTTCCTCTAGTTTAAGACCCTGAAATGCAATTACTATGGAGTAGCTAATGCAGAGTAGCCTATTAGTAAAGGTAAGTAGCAGAAGGATACCTTTAGTACACCAAACGAAGGAGTGTGATTTGATTTATGAAAACCCACTGAAATTACTTAAATCTTGGGACTACTTATCTGCCCACCAATAAAATTATTATTCCTTTGCTTAGTCTTCACACAGTGACACATAAAAAGTAACAATGAAGTCAGAATAAAACTGGCGGAGAGAGGGGTTTCAAGAGAGTACACACAAGGTGTTGTAACAAATCATCCCAGTAGTACTGTCACTAAAGAGGGGATACACATCCCTAGCATATTCCCTCTAACCAGGCCATGTCATGAAAAGTAAGGACTTCTGTGTTGTGCTCCAAGTTGTATTAGGTCATCAAGATTGGTTGTGAGAAAACAGATTAAGCTGGAAGAGGATTTTAATGCTGCTGCTCGAAGTGGATGAGGTGCCTCTGGACAGTGTTAGCTGATGTTTGCTGGATGAAACAACTACGATTTGTACGTGCTGCCTGGAAATGAGGTGTTGAATAGACTCATGACAGCTAAGAGACTTGGACCAAAAGAAGACAGAGATTCTTTTGGTGATACATTTGTTTTGCTAGATGGCTTTGTAAGGTGTCAGCCTGTGTCAATCAAAATATTTCCTTGCCATAGCCAAAAGGAACTGAGATTTTGATGTCCTATTGCTAATACAGCATACAGTGTCCCCAGGACAGGCTGGATACTTTGGCAGTAAGAACAAGAAAACGAGCAGGGCGCTTTGATAACCTGGGGAAACCCTGTAGGCAGCTGTAGCACTGTCTGAATTTTGTAACATGTAGCATATTAGGTTAAGTGGCTGATTTCTCCCTTTAGCAAGCCTAACTACACTAAACTTTAATTTTTGTTTGGCCTCTGATGTATGGACATTTCATTTTAAAAAATTATGGCTGGGTGGCTACAGCAGTTTAAATCATAGAATTGACTAGGTTGGAAGACCTTTAATATCATCAAGTCCAACCATTACCCCAGGACTGCCAAGGCCACCACTAAACCATATCACTGAGGGCCTCACCTACATGTTTTTTGAACACTTCACCACAACATAAAATAGAAACCACAACAGCATGAGAGGAAATAAAGAGGCAAGTCCTGAAGATCCCGGCAAGTGCCTCCCTGCAGGATGGGTGGGCACTGAGGTGTTGTTTCCAGACCTAGGAAGGCTCAGTGGGATTGTATGGAGCACGCTGTAAGGAACCCTGAGTTTTCACCACAACCTCAGCCCCCTTTCCTATGTGTTGCCCTCAGAGATTTAGAGTATTATGATACAATTGTGTCCCACAACTGATATGATAGATGGATAAGAATATGTATCTTGTCTATGGTCCCCAAAACAGGAAGACAGGCCATGCATAATGTATGCCAGGCAGTATTACCCTGGATGTCTTGGACAACAGAGAGGGGGTAGACTAAGCAGTAGGGTGTTTTGTGGATTGTAACAACTGTGGTAATGTTACCCTTGCTGACCCTGAATTACTATGCTACACAGGATACGGTGTGGCTAGCTTCCACAGGGAACAGGATGGCACTGGACAGGACAGGGTGGGATAGCAGTCCAGAAATAGGTGTTCTTCCATGCTCAGAACCTGTACTATCTTGTGGCTTTCTTCTTCATGAAATCTGTCACTAGCCCTTGGCTGGGAAAGAACACAATCCCATGACTGAGAGATGGCAAGCCTGAACACATTGGTAAGCAGCCTCCGGCAACTCAGTCTGGTTTACACAGTACCGGAGTCTTCCTGAGCACTAACCAAAGTGGTGAACAGTTACAGAGCACTATGTCTGACTTGACAACACTGAGTCACAGGTTTTCCCTTGCCTGTGCCACAGTGGAGTGTGCAGCTCTCTTGTTCAACAGCCTTGAAATTCAGTGGTCTGCCTACGGTTTCATTTTTACTTAGACAAATTGATGTGGACACCAAAAAGTGGTGGTGGGTGGTGGCTTTTGGGGCAGCAGGGTGAGTTACAGATATGAGCAGTGTGCCAGAAGGACATGACTGTGTGGGGCACAGGACACCCACCATTCCCAAGAGAATTCCATGCAATGCAGTGTGAAGTTCTGGTTGGTGCTTCACCTTGTCTCCTCATCAGAAACCCCCTAAAGGTACCCCTATCCTAAACAGAATAAATGTATCTGATGGGATTCCTCACGTACATGAGATTTAAGCACTAACATATGTCTGTAAGATCAGGATTTATATTATATTTCTTTATGGACATAGTATTATTTGCTCACCTTAAAAAAATGTGTTAAGGGCATTAATTATATTTATGAAACACATACTAATGAAAAGACTTAAATGAAAGAGTTCTATCAAAATAATGTCAGATGTGTTGTACTCATAACTTTTGGATAACTCTGATCTAGCTGGAGGGGAACTATTTATCCAAGAAGATTGTGGTCTAATTTTTTACTGTGTGTAGGTTACTTTCTCAAGTTTCTTCTGCCTAAGCTAACGAACATTTTTGCTGACATATTGTTGATATTTTTCTTCTTGTATTCCTACACATGCACAAAATTTGCAAGAAGGAAAAAACACCAGCATTTAGTTGGAAAAAAAAAAATAAAAAAAAAATTAAAGGAATTGAGGCAAAGTGTTAAAGAACTTTCTTTACTGCTTCACCAAATTAAATAATAATATACCTTTTTTTCCTCTCACTACTTTTAAATATTTGGTTTTAGGAAGAGTATTATCTGTTTACGAAGAAACCCAGAAATAAATGACTGTTAACCAGGGTTTTCCAGCCTTTAGTTTGTCTGTCAGGCACAGAAATGCTTCACTGCGGGTACTTCTGTGCCATGTCCATTGTAAACCTTTGTCCGTGACAGTGACCGGAGTAGGTTGCTACTTCAAGTGACAATTATTCAAGTGACCTTCTTTCTCTCAAGGTTAGATATTTTTTTCCTCCGTTTTTTCTTTGGTGAAAAGATTTTATTTTTTCTGATAATGTAGAAAATGTTACTCTCACCTCCTCATTGTGCTCTTTTCTATCATACGATTTTCAAAATTACTCTTTTGAATTTTCAGTGCCTTTTTTTAATCTGCTTTACATTTAGGATCAGCTTTGCAGTTACTGAGTTTTTACTCGGTGTAAAGATCTGTTTTAAGTTCACTGCTTTTACAAGTGAGTTAGTACTGGGCTTACACAGCCCCCTGCCCTTCTCCCTTCTGCAAAAATGCTAGGTGAGTTTGGGTAAGACGTCGCGCTGCCGCGTTTGAAAACGGCTCGGCGGGCTCGTCCCGCTGCAGCATGGAGCCGGTGCCCAGCTCCCTATCTGGCAGCTCCCGCCGCCCCCTCTGGTTGGGCTCGGCTGTCCCGGACAGGACCGGGAGCCCGCTGGTCCCGCGCAGTCCCGGCCGTCCTCGGCAGGTGGCCCCGGCGCCCCGCGGGGTCTGGGACCCTCCGGCCCGGTGGCGGGTCCCGGGCGGCGCGGGCCGGGCTCGGCGCTGCCTCTCCGGGCTCTGGGGCACGGGCGCTGCTGGGGGCCAGGCCCGAGAGACCCCGCGAGACGGGTGCCGAGGAGCGGGGGACCCGGTCCTTGCGGGGCGGTGAGCCACAGCGAGGGAGAAAAGGAGGGAGGGATGACCGGCGGCGTGGGCGCGGGGGCCAGGGCATGAAAACGGAGCGTGCCCGAAGGAGAGAGCGCGCAGGGTTTGGTGAGACCTTTCCTGTCCCCGCTGAGGGAGGAGGCGGTGTCATTCAGCAAAGGTGCCGCCTTTCCCGAGCGGCTTCTCCCGGCGGGGCAGCGTGCTCTGCCCCTGCGGTCCTGGTGTCTCCTCTCTTCCCCTCGGAGAATCGAGGGGCAGAGCGGGAGCGGGCGGAGGAAGATGCTGAGCCTCCCGGTAGCCTTCCAGTTGCTGCTGGTGCTGGTGCTGTGCAGCCACGGCACAGAGAGATGTCCTTCAGCCTTCTGCGAGTGTTCCGACTGGGATGACTATAAAATCACCTGCAGGGACATCCACTTCATTCCCAGCCTTCCAGAAGATACTCAGACCCTGTAAGTACGTTGGGATCGTTCAGGGGAGATAGTAGCCGGTTGTGAGTATTCGTATTTTGCAAGCAGGAGATGCTCTGAGCACCTGCCCTGTGAGTTGGTGGAGACATAGTGTGTGTGGAGGGGGAAGTGCTGTCATTTACCTGGGCAGTACAGCATAGTGGGAACAGCAATGTGCAGGCTCCATGTGTGTCAGGGAGACGTAGGAAAAGTGAGGCTCAGACCTTACTGAGATGGGAAGGGGAGATTGTCCTGGCCTTAAAAGTTCTGGGTAGGACGTGGGAAAATTCGTCACTGGGCTCTTTGTGGGCAAACTGGCAAACTGAATGGAAGGCTGGCTTCTGCGTGGCGTGTTCGTAGCGGGTGAGGGAAAAGAAGGGGAGATCAAACACAGTTTTGTACTCAAAAAAAAAAAAAAAAAAAAAAAAGGAGTTGGATGTGCTACTTCAAACAGTTCCACGAAAGTTTCTGTGCACTTTCAGCCTCTTTGCCAAAGCCCAACAAAAAGAATCCATGGGAACTAAGAATCCTAATATACTGTCTGGGAGACAAAGTACTTCAGATAAACAAAAGTGTGGAGTATGGGACAGAGCAGCAAATTCGGAGCTTGCTAAAGTGACAGAGCAATTCAAACCTAAGTGTTTAGTACCATTACAGGCACCGCAGAATATCTTGTCTGAGTTCGGGCTGCCAGTCCGAAGGTACATCCTGTGATGTATCTTTCAGCCCCGTAGAGATATATCAGATAAATATTCTAGGGAAACTGAAATGTTGCCAGTCAGCTATAACTAAGCAGCTGAATCACTCCTGGCTTTTACTTTTTCTCATAGAGCACAAAATGTTTCTGGTCTCCAAGGGAAGGTACATTTCTAAGTAGATTACTTTCTAATAAAACAAACAAACTCAAAATCAGTTGATTTAAGTTCAAGATAAAACAGTAACAGGTTGGTTGGTTTATGTCTTGATAATGATTCTCAGGACTTTCATACTTGAAAAGGTGAACTGTTATTTGAACTTATTTGAATGGACTTCTCGGGATTTTTTAACACCTGAAAGTAAAGGCTTAGAAAATGGATCATTTACCTAAAAATACAGAGAAAAAATGTTGCTATTTCCATTATTTATGCATGCCTTTTTTTTTTTTATTACTAGACTGTAGTATTTCAGTTGATAAGATTTTAAATTATATGGGTTTTGTTTGTTACTATACTTCTGTACATTCAGTTTATTTAGTTTGAAATTGCAGTAATGTTACTGTATGTAACATAATATGTTCTTTGAAATCTATTATGAAAAGCTGGAAAATAAAGCAGTTTCAGTTTATAGTTTGTGTAGGCATTTAAGATAGTTAATACAAACAGTAAGATCACTTAATAGAATTGGATACTTTCCTTGAAAACTGCTAGTATGATGGCTGAGCAGTACCTCTCTAGATACAGCTTCACAAATGAACCACTTCTGCTACTGGAGTTCTAGTGTTTTAAATACCTGTTGTGATGGGACTCTATGGTTATAAGCCACCTTTTAAAAGTCAAAAACACCCAGTGAAAACTTTATTTCCATTGAAAAAGTAATTAACAAACACAGCTGACAGATATTTTTCTATTTAGTCTGAGTATGTTCTAATCATCTGTACCAACTGGGGTGACCACTGCAAACTTGTCAAGAAGTGTGCTCCCTACAATAGTCATTATAAGATCAGAAAAAATTCTAGAAAATTTCAATTGTGATTTTATACTCTACGGTAGAAAAGGTAGAACGTGCTGTTATAATCTGTCTGATTTGAAAACAAACAGGAAAATTGTGTAAGGAAATAAGGGAAACACAGCTCGTATCACAAAAAAAAAAAAAGGAAAAAAGAAAAAAAGAAAAAATTCAGTTTGCACTTTTCTTTCTGGATAAGGTGCATATCTTTTTCGTTCTGTGTTATTATTTGAATTGCTGAAGCCTGGTGGACTGTACCTAATTCCGTAGTTCCTTGTTCTTGGCAAATAACCTTTCTTTCCCTCCATATGGGAGTCATAACAGTTACTTGTATGTTTTTTGTCCAGAGTGCTTTCAGATGCTCCAGGCTGACTTAGTTGCTCGTGGAGGATAAAATAAGGCAAAGAGTTTTCCTGACAGACTGTAAGGTGTGCACCCCTGTTTACCACATGTTTTGCATCCTTCTGCCTTAAAACCGGCAACGGTTCTGAGTTAAAGACCAAAGTCTCCAAAATAATTGAAGTTTCTCTTAACCTTAAGAACAATGAACACTTCTTTGAAGTGAATTACGTAGCTGTGCATATCTGCACAATATGTGATGAAACTCTCTACAATTTTCCCCAAATCCAGAAACTTTTATTACTTTATGTAAAGTAACTTTGCTTCTAGGTGGTTATACATGAACCTCAAGATTGCCGATGTTAAAACTTTCTTATGTGGCTATTCAGTTTTGTAGGTCTTGTAAAGCTAAGAGACTGATGAGTCTAGGAACACTTCGCCAGCTTTTGGAGATGATGAGCTCTTTTCAGTGCACAGGATCTTGAAACTCCAATTAAAGTTTCATTCCAATTATTCAGTCAGGAGTGTTCTCATTTCCCTACCCTACTTTAAGAGCCTGGTGTAAGCCTTTTTTTTAAACAAGCCATACTTACAAGGAATTACAAAAAACACTTATTTCCAAACTCTTTTAATATTAAAATGTCATTAACTTTGGCCAGAAAAGTGTATTTGCTTTAAATAGTTTTTAATGTATTTGTCCAAATATAGTTCATGCAGGTACTTATCCGGAACACCTGAGTGCACAGATATTGTTCTTGGAGATGCTTTTTTTTTTTAGTACAGTACAAGATTTTTTTTTTTCCCTTTTCTGTGGAGTAAACAAAATAAGTAGAAAGAAAAAGGTTTTTGGAATTACAGGCAAATTTTGTCTTGTTGCCTGAAGTTAAGGATTATATATGATACTACAGTAGGCAAGCAGTTCTAAAGGGCATGGAAGTACAGTATTAAAAAATATGAAATTAGGTATCAATATTTTTGCGACATTTGTAATATTTTTCATGCCTCTTTCTGCACAGCTGACACTTGGCCTGATCTGTCACCATTTCACCCTTGTCTGACCCTCCTTTGCTTCTGCCTCTGCCTATCCTTGACTCCAGTCCTCGTTCATGCTGTGGCAGTGGCACTACATGCAGGTACTGAGGGGATTCCTGTCCCAGCCCCTTGGCTGGCAGTGCTTTTCTCTTCCACCAGCACAGTGCTGGAGCAGAGCAACAGCTGGAGTTATAATCTCCTCCACATTTGGTGGAATATGCAAAGGGAGACCCTGGCTTTTCGGTGTGAGCAGATCCACCAGGAAGCGGAGGATTAATGGCTGTGAAGAATTACATATACTTACAGCTCACCAAGCCCCCACTGAATCTTTGTCCGAAGATATATTTGCATCATAATGCTTGAATTATTGCAGTATTTTTCTTGGTATCATTGTGATGAAATATTCAGATGGTATCACTATCCTAGCATCAGCTCAACACATTGCCAATGCTTTTGATTTTATGAATCTATTACTAATTCCTTTCAATTAATTTTCTTTTGACAATAAAACTAATAAAATTTTGCTTCTTTCATATTTGTGCTCTGCATCACCTGCAAATGCTTACTAAAATAACGTAAAATCCCCTGCCCATCCCCAATATCCTTAATACCCTTCTTTAAGTCTTCCACCACTTGAGAACAGCCATAGCAAATCAGCCCAAGGGAATTCATTTAATGCAGTACCCTGTCTCCAGGATTTCCCTTCTCATAATTTTCCTTAGGTATTTACATATTGAAGTCAAATGTGGTACTCTTCATTTCAATTTCACTTTCAATTATTTTTACCTACAGGAAGTTTCTAAACTTCTAGGTGTGGCTTTGTCACTGTAGTAGCCCTCAAAGGATCATTCTTCTGTGTCTCTATAGTTTTGTGTTTCTGCCTTTTTCAGTTGTCTCTTGAGCCCATTTCAACATCCATAATATCCTTTGGCAATGAGTTCCACAAGTTTAATAGAAGTTGCAAAAACTCTTTTTTTTTTTTTTTGTTGAAAATGCCACATTCTTCTCCCATCAGCAGCTGTATACACAACATTTTCAGGTCAGTTTTATGTCCCCTCAGCTTGCTGACAATATCCTCATCTCCTCCCTATACCTTCTATAGCAAGCCAGGGGTAGTTTCCTGTGTTCCCTCCCATACATAAGCACTCTCACCTGCTGCCTAAAACCAATATATTTAAGATTATACTGAAGGCAGCATCTCCTGAGTTCAGAGCTGTGTGAGTGCTGAATTTTGGCTTTTCGTCCTTTCTTTTTTTTTTTTTATTTTTTATTCTCAGAAGGGAAGCTAATAAGGTTTCTATCCTCTACCCAGGTGCTATTTTCATATCGCCATAATCAAATTTGGTTGAAACTGGACAAGAGGGAGTTAGGGGAGGACAGTGTAACTGGCAGATAAATGGACACAAAAATAGTGCAGTCTTTAAGAATGTGCTCTTTACATAAGGTATTAAGCTGCAATTCTGCATCTTCTCTAGGATATTTGCTTTTCAATAAATGCAAGGTAGCTCACCCTTCGGTGGCAAGGACCCCTGACATATGTCATATTTACTATGTTGTTAAGGATGAGCATGTGTGAATACCAGGATAACAAGGTGTAGTGAATCAGCTGGACTGTTTAGTTCTCCATGTTGTTGTCAGCTTTTGGTAAAAGAGACGTGGAAATTGTGTAACATATTTTACACATTTACAAAGTGATATTTAAAATATCATAGCAATGATATGTTGCATATTCATAAATACGTACTGCCAAAAATGTTTTTTTTTGAACCGGAGAACAAAATGTGTAGGGACTTAACGTTTTTACCTGTAATAACTGCATCACTGGAATCCACATGTTTTATATGCTTAATGAGAAGTTTAAAGCATTTTGAGTTCACAGAACCTACAAGTAGAGCTGAAGGAGATGATGTCTTTACTTTAGATTGAATATAAATTAAACTGATTTAAAATATTTTCCCCCAAATCTTGGTCTTAGGAATTGTCTGAAATTCAGAGATATTCTGACTTCAGGTAATTCTATCATGATCTTTTTATAAGCTTCATTACTTCAGAATTAAGCATGGAGCCTCATAAATACATCTTCATAAATAACCTTGCAATATAAGCACATAATTATTATCCCTATTTTAATGATGTACCGAAAGTCTAAAAGAACAGGCGGAACACTGACATGGTTAAACAGACAATTGAAGGAAGCTATTAGGGCACCCTTCAGAAAATGGAAGTCATGCATAAATGAGGAGATTTTTGGAAACTTAGAGTAATTCAGTAGAAAAATATTTTGTACAAAAGAAACTTGTAATATCATAAAAACTCAGTATAGTCTTTAAAACACAAAACAGAGTTAGTCTGAAAAACTTCTATCGAACTGAAGCTTGTTTGAAACAAATTGAAAACTTGAATAGAATTAATTACCCCAAACCAGATAATATTTTTCAAAGAGTTCAAAATACATTAAAAAATGAAATTACTGCATTACCTGGTGTGGTATGTAACTTACTGTTTAAAACAACCATGATGACAGTGGAATGAAAGGTCACAAGTATAGCATAATTCCTTAAAAAGAGTACTTCAGGGAACACCTTGGGAACTAAATGGTGCTAGGTCTGTTTTCTTTGGAAGACTGTGAAAAATACGAAGGAATCAATCTGGTTGGATTGAGTGTACTGTTCACACACTTGGATGGAGTACTCTTTGCTGGGTAAAGAACTGACTGGTTGGCTGGGCCCAAAGAGTGGTGGTGAATGGAGTTAAACCCAGTTGGTGGCCAGTCGCAAGTGGTGTTCCTCAGGGAACTGTTCAGTTCTGGACCCCTCACAACAAGAGAGACATTGAGGTGCTGGAGCAGGTCCAGAGAATGGCATTGAAGCTGGTGAAGGATCTGGAGAAGAAGTCTTATGAGGAGCGGCTGAGGGAAATGGCGGTGTTTACTCTGGAGTAAGGAAGGCTCAGGGGGGACCTTATCACTCTCTGCAACCATCTGAAAGGGAAATAGAGCGAGAGGGGTATTGGTCTCTTCTCCCAAGTGACTAATGATAGGACAAGAGGAAACGACTTCAAATTGTGCCAGGGAAGGTTTAGATTGGATATTAGGAAATTTCTTTTCCACTGAAGGGGTTGTCAAGTATTGGAACAGGTTGCCCAGGGAAGTGGTTGAATCACCATCCTTGGAGCTATTTAAAGAATGTGTAGATGTAGCACTGGGGGACACGGCTTAGTAGTGGACTTGGCAGTGTTAGATTATTATTGGACTTGAACTTAAAGATCTTTTCCAACTTAAACCATTCAATGATTCTATTCTGCTACTATTTACAGTACCTGAATTGTATAGTATGTCTCCACTGTAGGCTTTATGCCTTAAAATTTCCACTCTTTGGATATAATACTCTGGAGCTATTTAAAAGATGTGTAGCCATGGTGCTTAGGAACATGGTTTAGTGGTGGACTTGGCAGTATTAGTTTCATCATTGAAGCTGATCATGTCAAAGGTCCTTTGCAACCTAAATGACTCAGTGGTTTTCACAAAGGGAAATCTTGCCTCACAAATATGCATGTTAGTTCTTCAAAGGAATCAGAAACATCTGAATATGTCGATTTTTGAACTCATATTTTCGGAAAAAGTATCAGGAAGGACCTTAGGAAAGACTTGAGACAAATTAGCTGTTAGACATAGGAAAGAAAGCTGTTTTATGGATTGACAGCAGGTTTAAGGAAGGAGAAAAAAAGGTGGTAACAAACCAATTTTCAGAATACAGGGAATTTGTCAAAGGACCGTTACTTGGAACTATGACATCAAACAGTCTGGGTGTAGGCTGCTCCTTGTTTAGGCTCTCTCTATTTTCTTTTAATCTGGGTGTTGTAGTAAGCTGCTCATATGTGTGCTGTGATCTTGATGAATGAGCTGTCATCAATACATGCCGGTTTTATATCCTGATATTTCTCCTCAATAGCTTGCCATGAGATATTATTGGCAGCTGAAAATACAAGAAACTTACACTTTGCTTTGAGTGAATGTAATTGCTTTTAGAGTAACCAGGAATTACACAGATCCATTGCAGGGAGACTAACACCTATAGTTTACTGGTTTAGCTTCACAAAGATTGATAACACAGCTTCTTGACCACATCATTTAGAAACTTGTCTCATATGATTTCAGTAAAATGTCATCTTAATTACATTGCAAAAACAATATTTGAGTTGTGAATGGCTTATAATCTATTGCTATTTAACTGTAGCAAAAAGACTGCTTTCTGACAACTGTTTAAGTGAAATTCACTGTCTATGAACAATCATGGTAAAACATGTTATAATAAAATTGTAGGTGCTTGAAGCTTGTGTGCTTCATTTGTTTTCCCTTCTTAATAAGTGGTAGAGGCATAGATTTTAAGTCCAAGAGGTCTCATAGGAACATCTAGTCTGACATTCTGGATGATAAAATCATGAAACTTCCCAACAGGTATGGTTAATTAGAGCTCCTCCTCTTTGTTGTGGTTTTTTTTTTTTTTTTTGGGTGGGGGGGTAGAAAAATCATATGTTGTTTGTTTAAAAATATTATTGAAAAGAATCATACCAAAAAGAATCCCTTAAAACTGTTAACAATTTGTTCACATGCTCAATCATCCTTGCTTTTTGTCTGTGTTTGTGGCTACTGCTGTGCTGTCCAAAGTAGGGAAGCGTATTTAGGCACTGAATTTATGCACTTTGAATTGCCACTCTGAATTGCCACTCTCTGTATCAACTACAAGAAATTCAGGCTTCTAATTTTGCTCCTCTGAACTGCACCTAAGAAAAGTGCCAGAACTACCTTGGAGTAAATAATTGGGATAAATCCTTTCTCTCCCAGGTAGAAATCTGGGCAACTGTAGCTTTATGCCACTAGATTTTGTGGCATTTTTACTTGTCAGGTGAGAGACCCTTGCATTCTCATAGTTATTAACATGATCAAATTGCTCCTTTTTGTTTCGATAAACTGAACAAGTTATGATCACGGTGTCTTCCATTGTAAGGCATATTTTCAATACTTCATTTAAATCTGTGATTCTTTTCTGAATTGTCTCCAACATTTCTACCTCCTTCTGAAACTATGACCACTAGAATTGAAATACCCATATGCTTTATTAAACATTTTTGGGCATAGACCTCCAATCAGTTATCCACTGAGCATAACCCTTAAGTCATTTTCAAAGTCTTTGCTTTTGAGAACAACCTAACCTGTAAGAAAAAATTTGTATTCTGCTGTTCTTACAAACACTTTATTCTCTGCTCATCTATTTCAATGCACATTGTCTGCTTTTTCTTTTTTTTCCCCAAGTGTTCCAGCTCTTTGTTTGTCAGTGACTTGTTCCTAGATGTAAAATAATTCACATGGCATGGTCAGGAAGAGGTCAGGTTGTTTTACTGAAAAACACACCATTAAACTATTTCTAGTGGTTAAACAATGGAATTAGCAAGAATTCCACCACTTAATGTAATACATTTAATTGAGGCATAGAAGTGAAGTGAGTTTTCATCTAAATAAGAAAAAAATATTTTATTAGGTTACAGCAGTGACATTAAGAACATAAGAATAGCTGTGCTGATTGACATGAAGGACCCATTTTGCCAAGTACTCTATACCTGGGAGGTACCCAGACAGACTGGAAGGGTAAGAACAGGCCAAGCGCATGTGATACTCTCTTAATATTTTCCCAGCTTTTCACCTTTTTCAGTTGAAGGAATTTCCTGAGCCTGTTCATTAATATATTTTCTTTTTGCCAAATTTTTAATTCTCAGTGGATCTGTCTTTCAGTTGCATATCCAGTTTTGCCTTGAGCTTATAGCAGCTTCTTGTATCTACAACGTCTTTTGACAAAGAATTTCACAGGTCTGCTTCCCACTGTATGAAGAAACACTTCCTTTTTTGTTTTGGTATTCAGTTTTTGGTTTGGTTTTTTTGTGTGTTTATTTTTTAATTTCCTGAACTTGTCTCCCTCTAGCTTTATATATATGCATTTTGTTCTTGTTTTTGAAGGAGTAAACAGTCAATTCCATCTTCTCCCTGCCCTTCCTGATGCGTAGACCTCTATTATGTCTCTGTTTAGCCATTCCTCAGCCAGAGTGAAGGGTCCTAGGCTACCCAGTATCTCTTGGGAAAACCATTCTGTACTTTTTATCATCCTTCTTTCTTTCTTTCTTTGTATTTCCTCCTTTTCTAAGTAAATCTTCTACTTCAAGTCACAATAACAGTGCTCTAAAAGGTATTCGAGGTACAGACCCTAAGTTAGTACAGTGACAAAAGTATCTGTTACTTTCCCAGTATTTTCCAATATTTGATTTGGTTTGGGGTTTATTTGTGGGTTTGGTTTGGTTTTTTTGACCATTCCTAAGAGCTGAATCCATGTTTTTATGGAATTAATGTCAAGATCTAACATAATGCCAAGATCTGCTCCTGAGTGAAAATGATGAACTTAGAACCTGTAATTTTTATTGAAAGTATCTATGTATGGTTTTCCCTCATGTATCATTTTCATCTACTGACACCAAATTTCATTTACCATTTTATTTACCAGCCACTCAATCCTACAAAAGCCTTCTGAAGTCCTCCACAATCTGCCCTTAGCATTACTACCTTAATAACTTCCTAGCATGAGTAAACATTGTTACCTTACTCTTCACCACCTTTTTACAGGTCATTTATGAATGCATATTAAACAGCCTAAATTCTTAACCCAATTCCTGTGGAATTTCATTTAGTTTTCTCATATTTTTCCTATTTTAACCAATAATTTATGTGGAGTGTATTTATCTAAACTGTCATAATCTTGGAAATGAACTAGACTTTCCCTCCCCGCCAAGAAAGATTTTCCTTGTATATTGAAGTGTCCCCATTGCGAGGAGACAAATTTGTTTTAATGTGTAAAATCTTTACATAAACATTTATACATGCTGGAAAATAACAGTGAAAACTATTTCTTAGAGAAGATCTAAGTAAAGATACAAATACGCATACCACCTTAGAAACTGCTGAATGTGTTCTCTTTGATCAGTCTCAAGACATACATCTGTTTACTTGTGTATTATCAGCCTTAGCACAGCATTGCAGTACCATGTTTGCCATCTTCGGCATTTTATCTAATTTTCTAAACCTGAAGTGCTGTACAGTCTGAAATACTGGCTGGTACACTATTGCTTTTGTTATTGTTAATAAAAATGTCATGGATACTGACCAGGTTTCTGTACCAGCATTTGTTAGTTTCCTGTTGTCCTTCACTGAGGATTTTAGACAATCTGACAGGCAGAGAAAAAAGTCCTTGAAAGGCTACCACTGGATTTTTAGTACTGCTCTGAATCCCCTGTTAAAAGGCGGGGTTTGAACATCCATTTGCATACCAGTTGTACTTCTCGTACTTATCTGTACTTAACTTGCATTGTCATCACCACAAGTCAATTCCAGCTCATTCCTTACACTCCTCAAACAGGAAAAATCAAGCAAATTACATTCATTATTTCATTCGTTATCTATATTACTGTAATATATGGACCAAAATCCTATAACTGTGGGCATTGTCCAAGGATAGAACATTAATAGTTCTTCCCTGCAAAAGTAACGTAGGACTGCATACAGATATAGACAAACATGGGTATCTGTAAGGCAGTAGAAAGCTATATAATATATAATAACGTACAATAATGTATATAATACATGCACATTTCTGGAATAGGGTTGTGGTTTTTTCCCTAAGATAGACCTTTGCCACTGTTGTGATTTTTAATGAAAGACATTTAAGCTAAACAAATACGAAACCAAAATTACTGTTCATGTGCATTTTCAGTAGAAATTCAAGCAGTTTTGAAGTAACTTCCTGTGTAGTTTTATTTCTAAAAGTCCTTTGGTGAAGGACTTAACAGTATTATTATGAATATTTCTTTACATTTCCTAATGTGCTTTCAGTGTTTGTCATATGTACAAAAAATTTTGGTTTCAGAGATCTTTCTGAATTTAAAGTATCTCTGACTGTTTATAAAGCCCTTTGAGGTTTTTAAATCCTGTTTTCTTTCTGTCACATACGAGCTCAGACTTTCTTTGTCTCACTGAACCAGATGTCACTTTTTTATTCAAATGGAACAGCAGGAAATTTCTTAATTCACATTTGAAATGTAAAGAAAATTAGTAGCTAAAAGCATGCTGTTCTATAATCCCTGCTCAGCTAGTCATATTCCAATCAAATTCCCTCCTTACTCCCAAACAAACATAGAAAGAGTTCTTTAAAGGGACGTGGTTCAAGTAGTCTGTAGTGCAAACAGGACCTATTGAAACATTTTCACAGTCTGGGAGAATGGCCTCTGTACTGCAACAACGTTACAATCCATATGTCAGACTCACAGAGAAATAAAGAAGATGAACAAAACAAACCAAACAAAACAAAAAAAAAAAAAAAAAAAAAATTGAAAAAATGCTGTAATCATGTGCAAATGCAAGAAAGAAAGGCTAGGTAGAAAACAAAGACATTTTGGTGTAAAAGGGAAAGATTCTCCTCTTGTGGGTCTATGGTACCAATTTTTGTTCCTGACCACAAGAAAAAAGGTAATGCTGTTGCTTAGAGTTGTGATTTTGTAATCAGTATAGATACACGTGTTCAGAATTATATCAGGAGTAAACCTTTTCTCCAGGGCTACATGAATTTCAAAGTTGTGATCAGAACTGTCTCATCCTCAGTTGAATGCATGCGGTCATGTTCAGGTATGACAAAACATTGTAACGAAAATAGCTTCTGAAGAAGTCCTAGAATAAATTTTCTTTGTAACTGAAGGAATTGAATTTTTTTCTAATGTTATGCGAAGCTCTAGACTTTCATTTTTTTTAACCTTTGTTCACTCTATTCTTGTGACAGAGACTTTTCTTTTTCCCAACTTGCATCAGCCCTTGTAGAGGAAGGGAGAGGAATTTCACCACTCAGAGAGGTTCTGCAGCAAAATTGTATTTCATATAGTCCTAGTTTGTATTAAAATTTGTGGAAACTCCGTAATTAAATGGGTAAGGAGAAAACTGCATTTTTTAACATGGAATCTTTTAAAGTATATTGGTGGGCACCTCCTTTCTGACTGATGGGTCTGAGTTGAAAACAGCTAACTTCACTAGTTCCTGGGGGACAAGTGTGTGTACTAACGCCTTAGAGTGTCCAGGAGCATAAAACTTAAAATTTATTGTACTGGGTCATAGAGAAAGCTCCATCTCATCCAAGATCCTGTCCTGAACATTGACCATGTTGGATCAGCAGATGGCTGATCCAACATGGCCCTACCCATGGCTGCAGGTTCTTCAGGGTGTACCTGCTCTGTTTTGGGCTTTTCCAGGGCCACTCATTTTAAGGTGCTCCAGCATGACCTCATGCGCAGCCACTGATGCTTCAAGGTGCACCTGCTACAGCATGGACTTTTCCACAGCCACTGATGCTTTGAGATGTACTTCTCCAGCATGGAGGTATACCTGCACAGACATAGCCACAGATGCTCCAATATGTACCTGCTCTGGTGTGGACTTCTTCACGGCCACAGACGCTATGGGGTGTTCTGCTTGCACACAGACTCATCCACAGGTCACAGTCCCTTCGATTGGAACACTCACGTTCCAGCCTGTCAAGTACAGCAGCACAGAAACAGCAGCAATGCCCTGGCCATCTGCCAGCCCAGGTGCATCCCCATTGCTGTTATCAAAATGTTCCCAGGCACAGCTGAGTAAGATGATAAACAGTACAAGCAGCAAAAGCGAAAAGCAGCCACTAACAAGCAAGAGACTAATACAAAGTAAGGCAAGCAAGGCTCGTGGCAAGCCCAGAAGCCTGTCAATTAAAAGCTAAAGAGCAACAAGAGCTATAAATTTGATGTAGCACATTCCAATCAAATCTGTCGTTACCTCAAAACCTTCAAGCCCCATGTTGGGCTCCAAAAAGGACTATAATGGTTTAATCCCAGCTGGCAACTAAGCCCCACACAACCACTCATCCACTGTCCCTTGGTGCTATGGGGGAGAGAATCAGAGAAGTAAAAGTGAGAAAACTTATGGGCTGAGATCAAGACAGTTTGATAGGTAAAGCAAAAGCTGCACACACAAGCAAAGCAAAACAAGGAATTCATTCACCATCCACTATCAGCAGGCAGGTGTTTACCCATCTCCAGGATAGCAGGGTTACATCACACATAGCAGTTGGGAAGATACAGCACCATAACTCTGAACATCCCGCACCTTCCTTTTTCTTCCCCGAGCTTTACATGCCGAGCATGATGCCATATGGTATAGAATATTCCTTTGGTCAGTTGGGGTCAGCTGTCCCAGCTGTGTCTCTTCCCAATTTCTTGTGCATCCCCGGCCTGCTCACTGGTGGGGTAATATAGCTAAAACATCCCTGACTTATCAACACTGTTTGCAGCATGACCCTAAAACATAGCCTCATACTAGCTACTATGAAGAAAATTAACTCTACCCTAGCTAAAATCAGCAGAAGTGTACCGGACGCAGAAATCTATGAGTCCAGATGGGATGCACTTAAGAGTGACGTGGAAGCTGGTTGATGTCATTTTGAGGCCACTCTATCATCATTGAAAGATCATGGTGATCAAGAGAGGTTAATGATGTCTGGAAAAGGCAAACATCATGCACATCTTCCAGTAAGGCAAAAAGGAGGATCTGGAGAAACACAGGCTGGTGGCTGCTGTGTAATTATTTTTTGTATGCAAGTCATTCTGTACTTTTAAACATTCTTTTGCAGGTGCTATATATACACAACTAGTGGCAAAACAATTGTCTTTATTTTGTCCTATATTTCTGTCTAAATAATTCCTAACATTCAGCTTGCCTTTTTTAACCTCTGCTGAGCAGCTGGCAGCAATTATAGGCACTTAGTGGTCCTCTGATTAGAAACAATAGTCGCCAGCAGTTACACTGTGTTCTTACTCTCTTTCCTTGAAGGAAGTGAACCTCTTCTGATTGCTGTTTTCTGAAATTTCATGATCCCATTTGAACTTTCTTAGCAGCTATTTATAGATTCTTAGCTTCATTTCAGAAATGCAGCTCTTCTCTATCACATTTGGAGTACATGCTCCTCCAGTGCAGTTGGAGCAAGGTAATGGGTTGTTTGGAAAGGTGGCCAGCAGACACACTACATGCTGCCAGGTAGGCCAGTGTTTTGGGAAAGTATTCTTTTTATTAGTAGTTGTCAGAAAGAAATCTAGGCATGAAGTACTCTTTCATCCATGGGATTTCCTCTTAGATACCATGGCTAAGAGGCAAAACCAGAAGAGAGAACTGCACTGTTTCTACAGAAAAATATAAGATTGAAATCGTTGGTTGTTTGGAGTCCAGAAATTTTTGCCATTATGCAGAAGACATTAAGCGCATAAAGCTAGGTATCCAGTGAAATGTACAGAAGAAACTAAAAAGAGGAGTGACAGGCATAAGAGGTCAGAGCAGAGATGATCTCTTTATGGTCTATCTTACTACTTGTGGCTGACAGATAGGCTTAAAAGAGTTTTCAAATTGTGCCATCGAGGTAGTTTAACTCTTTACTGAATTATACATAATTATACAGTTAACATGCAGTTTCTGAAGAATAGCCACAAGCAGGTTGAAAGCTTATTGGTGAGATTTAGACTCGATATAAGAAAGAATTTTTCTACAATGAGGGTGCTGAAACACTAGAACAGGTTGCCCAGAGAGGTGGTAGATGCCATATCCCTGGAAACATTCAAGGTCCAGTTGGACGGAGCTCTGAGCAACCTGATGCAGTTGAAAGCATCCCTGCTCATTGCAGGGGGGTTGGACAAGATGATCTTTAAAGGCCCCTTCCAACCCAAACTGTTCTGTGATTCTGTGATATGTTATAGTGTTAGGTTTCATTACCTTTACTGGCTCTTCAAACTGTATATTTAAGTATCTCCTTATTCATGAAAAAAAAGCTCAGATTTACTGCATTGTGTGACTCAATCTTGCTCTTTAAAGATTGCCATTTAAAATGTTGGTTTTCATTACATACATATATGTAATGAAATAAACATATTATATATATATACACTAGAGGTAACTGCTGCATACTTTGGTACTTTTGTTTTTATTTCAAAACAAGCTCAAAAGATTTCCATAAAATTACTCTGTGGTGCTTTGTTTTGATCGAGACTGATCGCACTCACTGTCTTCAGATGAATAGAGAACTAGTCTTATTTTAGTATGGGTCAGCAGCTCATTATCCATATTGACATTTAAATTGTAACCAATTTACTGTAGGATCTATCATTGCTTGAGTCTGTAGCATTGGATTTTGCAAAATGCTGATCATTATTGTTTCCCGTTGACTTGGTGTTGGAATGAGGCCTTGAGTGAAACAAACTACTTTTTCTACTCTGTGAATTTTGGCTATGACTTAAGAGGCACCTAAGTGTGGCTAACAAGCTGCTGTTAGAAGCATCACAACATAAATAGTTGGGGGTTTTGAGACTTTTTAATGTGTATCCTGTGAACATAAGGATGTGTAAGGGCTAAGCAGAATACAAAAGCACATGCCTGAAGTTAAGGTTTTGAGGAACTGAGATTGTGCCTCATACTTCTCATCCCTGATTTGGCAGATCAGCATTTGACAGTAGTCTATCTAAACTGCATATTAGAATGTTGCATTGCAGTCAGCGATGAAGGCAGGTAATTTTTTTTTTTTTTTTCCCCAATTTTTTTTTTAAACCACTTCCTGAGATGGTCCAGTTTTCAAAATATAATCATCTTTTTTCAACTGTTTTGAGGTTCTGTAAACCCCTGTTATGGAAAATATCAAACATTTATTGATTTTGCAAATATCTAAAAAGCCTGTATGAATCAGATTTGTGAAAAGTTGCTTTCTTAACTGATAATAACAAAAAACATAGTATTATGAGCTTTTTAGAAAATGCTCTGTACACAATTGCTTTGTAGTTACAGTATTTTGAAAATTTAGTATTTTTCTTTCCTTTTACAGTTATGTCAATAAGCTCTGTTTCTCAGTTCAAGAGAAGGCTGTTGTGTGCTTCTGAAGTGTAATGGGTTGGAAATTTAATGTCAAAAGAAAACAAAGTAATGAAAACTGACTGCAGTAGCAATTCAAGATTCTGTGGTATGTAACACTTACAGAATCAGTCTGTTAAACAACTGTCAAAATCTTCTCCAAATATAGAGGGGTTTAAGTCTGGTGTAAACCACTTTTTTGCTGTGAAGCTGATCAAAACTAGTCATCTCCACAGACAAGGAAAAGATAAAAATGAGTTTCTCCTGCCATATCACCCGTGCCTTTTGAGACAATGTGTGGTATTTTCATTTAAGTGAACCTCTTAGCATCTACAGAAGAACTATTTGCAGTCCCCTTGCTTTTCTGTTGAGCAAGCTATGTGTGTAGTTAAAGCATAGTGAAGTAATACTAGTTTCTACTGGGAATGGGAATCATAGAATCATAGAATGGTTAGGGCTTTTTGTTTGTACTTGTATAGTTCCCAGCACTTGCTGGTTGTCCGTGCCATGAGACACGAAATTTAAATGTTGCAAACAAACAAGAAATGCTACTGACACGATGACTGATAAGCAATGGAAAACAAGTTGTATTCAATGTTCAAAAATTATTATTTTGATCTTCAGTAGTCTTGCTGGTCCCCTACTGTCACTCATTCCTGGGTTTTGTTGTGGTTTGTTTTTTTTTAGCTCAATATTTCACAACCCACCTCAGCTATTTAGGATTAAATACCCCTGACCTGTAGGCATTTAAATGTAATGCTTTCTTCAGCCCTGACAGTTTAGAAATCTGTTAAACAACATTAGCAACATACTGGTTTGCTGGTAAATGGAAGGTAACATTGAGCAGGGCCAGTGCTTCCTGTAAAGTCTTCATTGTTTACTCAAATCCAGCAAGAAGCAGTCGGTGATTACGAATTGAACAAAAATAAGCTCCAACATTGTGGATTGGTGGTTTATGTTTGCTATAAATTAGCAAGTAACCAGCCTGATTTCTTGCCTGTCAGTCTGACAGTGTCCATATGCACCTCAGTTTGTAGGAAGAGGATATGTTAGTGCTAAGAACTTACTTTCAGTACAGAATCGTCCCAAATGCTGACCTGCACACTTTCATTTTGAAAGGATCTAGTATTTCTTTCATTTCTTAGGGCTGGGCCAGTTTTGATGTATACTTAATGTTATTCTTTTGGACTGCTAGTTAATTATAGGAAAGTAGCTATGTAGTCTTCTAGCATAGTCAGAAACAGTTTTCTACTTTTAATTATTTTGCTGTCTGACTCTTTCCCTTGCTTCTACCTTGCTGGTAATACTAGTATTAGACACTAGGTGGTGATCGTCTTCTGGTAAGCTCAGCACGCATTTCACTATGTGAAATGCCTTTTTTTATAGCTATTTTTGCACCACCGAAAGACTATAATACATTTATTTCAGAATAATAATGATTAAAATGGTAATATTTTTGTTTGCTTAGTTTGTATTGAGTTTAGTTGGATACAAAAGCCTAGAAGTTAATGTGTCAATAATTGTTTACCTAGCCATTATCTCAGCTGTTGTGGTTATTGTAAAAGCTGGAAGGTCATTGCTTGTTATAATTTTCTCAGAAAGATTAACGTGTAAAATTTCTTACTTAGTTTCATATATAGTCAATTCCCCAACCCCATCTTTGTGGAGAGGAGTTCATTAAAATACCTGTAGCTATTGTTGCCATGATTTAAATTATAAATTATATCATTTTAATCTGAAAATCTTTGGATGATCCCCATTTATTTATTATGTTTTGTAGACAGACTAAAATGAAGAGGCTAAGTATGTAAAATATATATTCCCTAACAGATCTTACTGAAGTAATACCACAGATATTGCTGAGGATGTCGTTAAAATCATTTATATCTATCTATATATATTTATTTATTTATATATATATGTTTAGACATATTTCTGTATTTCTCAATATAGAAAATGTGAAACCATTCATATTTGAGGACAATGTTGGTTTCATGTGGATTTTTCACTGACTATTTGCCTCCAGCTCCTGCTAAAAGATAATGTCCACACAGTGCCAGAATGGCCTAGTAGATGCTTTTTGCTTCCTTATTTAGGACTTCGAAGTAGGTGCAGGGATTGCTGCAGAGAGGCTGCAACTGAGTGACAAAGGTTTCCTTCTCTGCCTTTTGCTGGAGCATGAGGTCAGGTCCCCTGTTACTGACAATTTCTGTGTCTATGAGAAGGGACAGTGGAACCGTCAGGATTGAGTGAGTGGATTCAGACTCTGAGAGATAGTAAAGAGGAAGAAAAAACCATCAAGCCTTGTACTCATCCAAGAGAAGCGACTTGTTTTCTGAATTTATATGTAAGGTGGAGTTCTTTGGTAGGCTGTTGTGCACTGAAATGACCAAGTGTTAAGAAAAAGTATGAGACTATGGGGCAAAAGTGTGTATAATAAATGGTATTTTAAGCATACACACTTTGTACAGCTTTCTTCCCAGGACAGATTTGGGAAATCTAATGCAACATGAATGTTGAATTAATCCAATAGACATTGGAATAAGTAGTTAAAGTCAATAGTTTAATACTTGTAGCTAGGATTGGGGGTATTTGAGTTTTCATTTCTTGATTAAATGAAGGAGATTGAAAATCAAGGGGTTTATTTTGTTTTGAGGGATTCAGAATTGCAAAATTTAAAAGTATTACAAATCATTCTGTGTTATATTATGCAGAGCAACCACACAAGTTATCTGCAAGGGTACGTGGAAGGAGAGAGTGTCTGCTCCCTTAAGGTTGTCTGATCAAGGACCCTGTCAAATGGGATGCTGAGGAAAAGAGTGGCAATAAAGAAAATGTACAGAGACACAGACCTCACAGGGAAACAATAATGACAAAATAATGACAAAAAACCAGCCTGATCGGTCACATAAATTGATTGGCTATTAATAAACTGCAGGCATCACTTCAGAGAGGGGCAAACCTGGACTTATTTACTGATAAGGATACAAACCTGGAGGTCCTGGGTATAGAATCATAGAATCAACTAGGTTGGAAAATACATTTAAGATAATCAAGTCCAACCATTCCCTCAGGACTGCCAAGACCACCATTAAACCATGTCACTGAGGGCCTCATCAACATTTAGTGTGTGGTGTCCCTGCCCATGGCACGTGGGTTGGAACTAGATGATCTTGAGGTCCTTTCAACCCTAACTATTCCATGATTCTACATGGTGTTTGAACACTTCCAGGGACAGTGATTCCACCACTTCCCTGGGCAGCCTGTTCCAATGCCTGATCACCCTTTCAGTGAAGAAATTTTTTCTAATATCCAATCTAAACCTCCCCTGGTGCAGCTTAAGATCATTACCTCTTGTCCTATCACTTGTTACTTGGCAAAAAAAATATTGTGGGGTGTGGGGGTGTTAGTGAAACTATGCAAACAGATACAGTAATGTGCAGGGGAAGGGAATCAGGGGAACAAAGGGGAAATAGACAGAAAGGTGTATAAAAGGGCTCAGTTATGTGTGAAATGGAGCCCGAGAATGAGGAGAGGAGAAGTCACAATCAGTGTTTCTTCAAAGAAGAAATGCTTCCTCCCCCCAGCCTCTCACAGGTGACAGGAAAGACACCCTTCTGTTGTTGCCCTGTCTTGATGAACAGAATCTCAGGCTTGGAAAACAAACAAACCCCCCAATACCCCACCACAAACCCCAAAATCTTGAGAAGCTTGTAACTAAATGCAGTTGTAAAAATCTTTTTAAAAGACCAGTGCTTTCCATAAATGTTATATATTACTTATGCCTTCCTGCTGTTTTAAGAACTTTAGCACTCAGTCAGGATTCATCAGCAATGAGAAATAAAGCTTTCAAGTGATTTAATTAGCAAGCCAGAGAGCAATAGAAATGTGGGTTGGTTTTTTTTTCTTTAGATTTTCACATTTACATATGTAAGTTCTCACTCTAATAGTATTTTGGCTACATAATGGATGCTGTTAGTGCTAGTTATCAGATGAAAAGGTGTGATTGAAGAGGACGTATAAATCCTACATTTTTCCCTGGACTTTTTTGCTCTAACACAAGGCAGTAATAGAAATGAAGTAGCTTCTGCCAAATGAAATAGCCTCTACATCTCTTGGTGTTTCTCTGTTCCTGGTTGCTAGGTAGTTCTGATATTCGCCGATATCACATGTTTGAAAACCTGTAAGGAATGAAATACCTATCAAAGTTTTTTTTTGTTTAACCTCCTTATATGCTCTATATGACTTCTGTAAGTCATAGGCCAGTTTCTATTCTTGTGCATGTATGCAGTTATAAGAGAACTGTGATTATAAACAGTTTCACTTGAATTTTTCTGTAACTCCTTGGGACTTGTCTCTAATTGTTTTTAACATTCGATGAAAAAAAAAAATCAGCTATGCTGTAATTCTGACTTAAATGCACAAGGGGAAGTGAGAAACTCCTGGCTTCTGAGATGTAATTATGGCTTTGTTTATTAGTGGAATATTTTGTGAAATTGCTTTTTATTTCTATTATTATTACTTTTACCTTGTTTTAAGCCAGCTGTTAATTGCGTATTTTAATGGATTACTATTTATAGATTTTTTTTTTTTTTTAAAGTGCAGTCTAAATAACAAAAATATTACTGTGTTAGAACAGAATATACTGAAGGCAATAATGCTACTTGCTTAGTTTACAGGGCTGATTCTAGTTTTATTGTCTTATGCCTGGCCTAAGCTGCCTACTGTTACGGCTCTTCAGTGATAGTGACTAATACCAAAACCAACAAAATGTTCATTCACAGTTGGGTAGCTCCTAAATGATAAGATTGTAAGCACCAGCCACCCCAAAACCAGACTTCCTTGGTGCAGTATCAAATAGGACACTAGAGTAACTGTCATAGAACAGCAAATCACTAATAATGAATCAGTCCTTATCAGTACTAGAACTACAGTGCTTAAGGGAGAAATAACATTATTATCTACCAGAAGCTTTGGTAATGCTCTGTCCATTGATACTGTACTCTTATTAAAATGAAGCAAATACATTTAATTTTAAACAATTCACAGCCTCCACTTATGTGTGCCTTTATTTCTAAGTCAGTCAAACCCAGGATGTTTCTATGCAGATACAGATTATTTTGTAGTATATGAGGTCTTTTTAATTTATTTTTTTTTCCGCATTAATGATAATAACACGGCTAATTTTGATAAACAGCCTTTGCTAAGGATTGTTTGGGAAGATCAGAAGGGAGTCAAAGTGGGAGATTTTTTCAGTTGTTAGGTGAGTATCTGTAGTACTTGATTTTTGAGCAAGAAACTTTTTACATTCCTGGATGACAGATGTTTGCGGCAGAGGAAAGCAAAAATGCAAAGTTCTGCACAAGCGGTCTAATAAGTTTCTTACCAGTTGTTCAGGTTTCATTTTCTTGATACATGAAATGTAGAGTCTTTCAGGAACATACAAGCTAAACTTTTGGTGTAAGTATCAAAACAGAAAGAGAATTTTAAAGATTTCAAACCAGCTTTCCAACCTATGAGACTAAGAAATGCAAACTAAATGTCACCCTAAGAAACTTGAAATGTTGTTCTGAAACATTTTCTTGCCATTTTAAAAACATTTCATTTAGCAAAAATGTGATTTGTGTTCTTTTGTATCTTTGCAAATGTTGATAGCACGTTAGCAGTGTACATGACCTCAGACTTTGGGTTCTTCTTTTTGAAAGATTTTATGAAAAGAAGACTAAAGTTTTTTTTCTGGATTTAATAGAGCTTTTAATCGGAATGAGAAAATAAAGGTAGGAATAAATGGTAGTACTCAGGGTAGCACAGGAGCATTTTTTTCATTAAATTTTTCATTGAACATTTTCATACGCGTTGTCTTTGCCTTAATATAGAAAGGATATTAAGTGAGCCTATTACATACGTAAGTGCTTATAGTTACATTTTTTTCTCACTTGGAAAAATAATGCATATTTTCCCAGTAAAGTTTTTTCCTTTTTTCTGAAAAAGCTTACTTTCTTCATGAAGATGTGGTGGCTGGCTGGATACTGGACTCACCTCCTAAATTTCAAATTGAAACATGAAGGTTTAAAGAAAATTCCTAATGCATGCAAGTCAGGAAGCCATTAATGTAATGAATTCTCAATTGTTCCTCATATAGTCACATTGAATGTTATGGTTAGTGCCAGCAGGCTGGATGCTCTGACCTGGTTTTGCCTTTCTTGTTTCTGGCTTTAAACATCAAAACTTGCTGCTTTCCCAGCCTGGAGAGCGCTTTTAACACATTTGGTAAGCTTGTGATCTTTAAATGCAGTTAGACTGAGCTGAGATAAAACTAGTATATTTAAATTACTCGAATTTTTGATCCATCACAGACTTCTCTGGTTGAGAATTTGCTCAACTTGTCCTCTTCCCACTCCTAAGAATTACTGTCCATCCCACAGCCAGAAGGCTGTGTAGAAACACACCACTGGTGCCTTGTGGCCCCCAACTAGCAATTACCCACAGACTCACAGTTGGCAAACAGGGACTGAAGCGCTGATATTTTCCTGAAAAGTTTTAAATTGATTTAGGAGGTGGCTTAAAATAGCAGTAATGCATCAGCCCACAGGTTTGTAAAACTCAGAGAGAATGGAAGCTTTGCAGCTGATTCTGCACAAAGGTTAGTTTTAAGATTTGGCCCTGGCCCCAGGCCTGTTACATTCGCTCCAATTTATGGTCTGCATAATCACTGACCAGAGTGATTACTTGATTACTCAGATTACTCAGTCAGCAATCTGTTAAGACTGCAGGTAGTTGAAGAATGGCAGCTAACAAACATCAGTTACTCTTTGAGTACATGCTACATGCATTTGGTGTGTTGTTTTATGTAGTAGGTGTATTACACGAACTTGGAGTCTTTTAGCTTTACTGACAATCTTTGATATGTTTCACCTCACAAATGAGTTTTTATCATAAAATGGGCTGTTTCTTCCCTTCTTCTGCCTAAGATTTCTTTCTATTTATATTTTACTGTCTCCAATTCTTTGAGTATGTTTATAAACACATCCTATACCCCATATGTTTTTTTGTCATATTTGTTGGTGTATCTTTAAGCTCTAGCAGATAGATAGGAAGAAATATCATACTCCCACTTACAGCCCACATAATAAGTTTACCAGCCATTCACTCAAAATATAGATGTGGTTTATTTAAGGCTACATTTCTTCATTGTGCCTATTCTTGAGATATCAGGAGCCTTGTCTAGAAATTTATAAATGCAGAGTCATTTCATAATACAGCAACTTTTATATAATTGGTTCATAAATACTATCAAGAATTTACAGCCTTTTCTGATGGGATGTGCAAATTTCAAGTATGTCAATAGAAGATTAATATGAGTTTACTTAGCCCATATGTACCTCACGAATGATGGGTCTGACTGTTCATTATCTGATAAAAACGGAGAGGGATGAATGTCTGATGTAAGAGCAGGATGTCAAGAAGAGACTTCAGATGGTGTTTTCTGGAACATGGAATTATGCATAAGTGATAGGTTAAGTGCTAGTTTCTGTAATGAGTGGTGATGGGAAGTAACTGTCATGTGAGTCAGCATTTTGTAGGTGAACAGAGGACCAGAGGGATATAAGAGAGGTTAAAAGTGAGTTTGAATAGCCAGAAATGACTTAAGATTGTTTTTCTTGGCTTCTGAGTTCCAGTAGTCTCAGGGAGAAGCCTTAGGACTGCTTTCTCCTCCTAATGCAGCCCAGGATACCATTACCCTTCTTTGCAGCCAGGGCACACTGCCAGCTCATGTTAAACTTGGGTGTCTGTCCACCAGGATCCCCAGGTCTTTTTCTGCAGAGCTGCTTTCCAGACAGTCAGCCCCCCAGGCTCTACTTGGTGCACGGGATTGTTCCTCCCCAGGTGCAGAGCTTTGCAGAGTTCAACAAGGAGAAAATGCAAGCTTCCTGTTGGCCTGTTTCTCCAGCCTGCCAAGGTCCCTCATTCACTCTGTTGTACTGTAAGACTCATAAACCAGAACTTCCTCAGTCATCACTGTAAGCTATCTCAAAGGCCTGGACATAGAGACAGATGTTGAAACACAACAGCAGGCTGGGCTGGACTAAGCAGCTGCTTTTCACAATACTTTATTTAGGACTGTGATAATAGAAGGAAGCAGTAGCATGAAGTGGAGGAGGGAGTAGGATGGGAGAGGACTGGCATAGGTGTCAACGTGCTACAGGTGGAGGGGAATAGGCAAGTGTACCTCTGAACCAACTGGCATTCCCCTTGTTGGGGGTTCGGTGAGAGTGGAAGCTGGGTGGATTGAAGTCAGGAGAAACATCAATCCATTGTTGGAAAAATAGAAGTCTTTAGGTTCTCCTTGCTCATTCTTGTGGCAAGTGTACAGAGTAGGGGAAGTATACCTGAGAAGCAGACAGAGCCTTCCCTGTGACGACAGTAGTGTACATTGTCTTAATTTATATTATTACTCAAGATGGAATTTTTAATAATTTCTACAGATATTTTTATTTCTTATATGCAAGATCCAGAACCTTGATAAATCTTAAGATGATAATATTTTAATCTCTGTAAACCAAATATAATTACTATAATCAGATACTTCACATCATGAAACAGAAAACAGAATTAGGAAATCATCCTAATTTGTTTATTTTCTACTGAATTATTCTTAAAGAGAAGCTATGGGAAAAGCTTGTCATTTGTTCTTGATTATTCTTCAGACTATTCATTGACTACAAAATATGCAAGTGTATTCCCAGATGTAGTGGTAAACAAAAGATCGCCTCATCCAGCAATGAGAGGTTGTAACTGTAAGTTTAAATAGGCTATTTTTCCAAAGCATTTCTTCCTTTTTTGGAGGAGTCTGTTTGCTCAAGATTCATTCTGTTAAGAACTTTGCTGTTGATAAGTATCTTAAATACCTTACCCTTAAATATTGCCTAGCTTTCTGAAACCTCCTGCAGATGGGTAAAATACATAATTCTTTTCTCTCCTGAAGTGCATCTTTAACTGGTCTTAAGCTAAAAACCAGCAATGTACATGCCATCCGCACATCAGAAGTTTAGGGAGGAAGAATGTTGTATTTATTACAAAGTATATGGAGAATTCTGTGAAGGTAGCATGCAATTGCTCTAATTCAATTTTGACTGGAATACCTGAATTTCTTACTCAGAATAAAGGATGTGGCATCTTTGTGGAGCTCGAAATCATTAAAAGTATGCTCAAATTCTTAATACTTCATTTCCTTCAATGGGAAAATATGTTTGCTGATCATGCTCTGGAGCTTTAGAAGGTCCATCATTACTACTGAATGCTGAGCTCCTAGGAGAGATGATGCAGAAGGTTGTAATTTAGATTGAGGGAGCAGACCAGCAAACCAAGCCACATAATGAAACAGGAATAGGAATGAGGCAAAGGTGGAAACACTGGGAAAAGAGAAGATACAAATAGAAGTATTGGAGCAGAACTGGAGTTTTTAAGGACTTTTTAATATTAATTTGTGCTTACCAAAGGATATTAACTGCCAAACTTCTATTTTTACAGGAGGTTTATGGAGACTCATCTAAGAACAATTCCAAGTGATGCTTTTTCCAATCTCCCCAACATCTCTAGGATGTAAGTTCTGTTTCTGATACTATTCTTTTAGCTCTGTTATTAAAAATCACTTTTATTCTCCAAAATTCTGTCTTTGTGTAGAATCTTCTGAAATGAAAATATTCTTGCACTTTTGCTACCCCACCACTTATATTTTAGAACTGCAGGTAATAATCCCATTGTTTATAATCTGAACTATCTGTGGGAAGGCGTACTAGGTATTTTTGGATAAATAAGAGCACACCTTTATTGAAGTAGAAGTGATAAATAAGGTCATAACTTTTTTTTTTTTTTTTTTCAGTTTGCAAAACATGAGAAATGGTTTCATTCATAACAAATGAACATATTCTATTGCTGGGCCTGGCTAAAAAATTGTTTCCAGCTCCCATCATCATTTGTAACTCATTTCATCAGAGGCCCTGTGGCATTTCTAGACTAGGGATGGACTTCCACCAAAACATTCGTATTTGTGCGATGTGGGAGAGATTTGCATTGAGTCACTTCTTTGTGTGTAAACACATGCACTGATACAATCCACAAATGCACAACCAGCAGCCTCTACCTATATGTTTCACATCAACACTTGTCCCATTGAAAGTAGCTACCCCTTGCACTGCACTGCTCATCGATGTCAGCAGTCTTGAGACAAAGTTGTTCCATCTTTGTTTCTTCTTCTTGGTGGCTGGCTCATAATTTATCAACCTGTGCATGGATATTTGACGTAGAGAACTTCTCTATCATCTCCCAACTCACTCCCTAGAATCAGCCATGAAATTTAGAAGGGACCTCAGAAGGTCTCTAGTCCACCACCTGCTCAAAGTTGGCTTAACTATGAGGTCCAACCAGATTTCTTAGGGCTTTATCCAGCCTGATGTGTCCATTATTAACTAACTACCTCATTCAGCAAGATGCTCATATTTTTCTTGCTCAGCCTTTTATTACTAATGTAATACACTCTGCTACTCTCTGTAATTCTTCTTGTTGACCTTGACATTCCTTGCAAGTTTCAACTTCAGCTGAGCTTTGGCTGAATGGCTGAGATGGACAAATACTTAAGAATTTGTGAAACAGGACTTTGGGGGGGGGGGGGACATAAAGGTCGCCTAATTATATTTTACAGTTTCATCCAGGTATATCAAAGTAATGACTTTCTAAAATCCTTATAAGTAATTGTTCTAGAATATCTGTAGCCTCATTTACCATGTCAGTTTAATCAGATAGATAGTGTATTCTTCTATTATTTGGGGGGGGGGGGGGGCGCGGAGAGAAAGTCCCTCATATGATCTATAGTGTCACATATAAACCTGATAATCTTTATTCAAAACAGAGTTTTATTAAATATGGAAGGATGTCAAGTCTTTCGCTTCCAGTGACACATAATCCATCGCTTAGACACACTTAAGATTTTAAAATTCTCAAATGGTAATATTTATGAATTTGTAAAAGCCTTGTGTCTACTGCCACATGCAGATCTGCTTCAAGTCCTGTGTTCTCAGGCTGTTTCTGAATGGGTAGTGGTGATTAAAGCGTTATCTGCAAACAGACTTTCTCTAAAGCTGCATGTTTGGTGTTTAAGCTATGACTGTATTTGCGATGGGTGTTGAAGGCATTTTGAAATCCTGCAAATTAAACACAGCTGGTAGTGAAAGGAGGTGCTGAATTGTAACACACCTTCAAAATGGGAGTTTAAAGATGCTTTCCCTCTTCTTCTGATGTAACTCCTTTCAGTTCTGATTGCTACGATTTTTATTTCTTACATTTAACATGTTGTATTATGTGTCCATTAACCACAGCCCAAAGGTTTTTGGAAGCACTCTGTACACTTGGAAGTAAATGCTTATGCAACATTAATACATGTTTTTGTTTGACATTCTTGGCTCATAAGTCATTTTTAATGTGTTTGTGTGGGTTTTGGGTGTTTATCTAGATGACACTGAAGCAAATAAAACTACTAATTTCCCTGTCATCAGTGATGATGTGGTTTAATTGATGTACATAAATACATCTGCTAATGAAGCAGAAGAGTGAAGGTCAACACACAAAGAAAATAAACCATTTCCTCGTCACTTTTGTTCCACACTGAAAGTTATAAAACTGTAACTTCATCAGCCCCAAGCTAGGCAGTATAGTAAAAAGTGACATGCAGTGTAGTGGGAAGGGACGTGGTGGCTGTAGAGGTGAGGGAGGGAAGGCGGAATCCTCATTGCCACTCTTCTGCCTCTTCTCATATGTGAGAAAAAAGCATTTGCCTGCCTGATATAAGGTGACCCATTTTGATCACGGAGCATACAAAGAGTACTCTCTAGTTCCTAGCCCCAGCAGGAGAATGCAGAGTTTGTTTATTATGCGTTTTTAATTTCATCTTCTGTCAAGCTGGTTTATATAGCTGTTTGCTATACAGAACAACTTTTTTTTAATGTGTCACTGATATAACCTGTCTTTTGGTATGTTAAAATGTAGGGCCTGTTAAAATGGCATAATTAATTTTTTTTTTTAAGACTGAAACTCCAATTTCCTGGGCAATAGACATTTACTGCTTACAGGAAAACAAAATTAAAACATCTCACATAAACATCTACCTCTGCAATACTCAATCACAGAGGTACAGACTGGAAATACTTTATTATATTCCTCTTTTACTATCTTCCTTCCTCTTGGAACAGGTAAATAGCTTTGTAAAAGCAATATTACAGTAGAATCTGTTAGTCATACAGTCTCAACTAGTTACTTTTCCAGTATCTTTTCAAACACTGCTGAATACATCTCCCAAAGTGACCAATAAAAATTAAATCTCATGTTAGAAGAGTTAAAATTGGTTCAGCTAATATGCTTTTAGCTCCAGTATGGAGAGGACATAAGTTCCCTGGGAACAGTTAGTGGTATTAGTCATCTGCTGGTTTTTAGAGCAGATTTTAGAGCTGTCTTTTTTTTTTTGCTGGTCATAAAGTATTCTTCCCAATTTTTTATAGCATGTTAAATATTTTTTAATATCCACTGAAAGAAATAAAGATTTATCTTCTTTAAAATTTCCACCAAAAAAAAGAATCTGATCCATAATTGATTGTATTAAAAAGCTCTCCTGGGTTAAATGATCATATTTTAATACTTTAATTTGCTATTTACTATTATTACTCACTCCTAATACTGTCACTGGACAAATAGAATGCCAAAAATCTTCTCTGTTTTGTTTAGGGAACATAACCCAATAAGTATTGATGTAATTTGGTATTTTTTAAGTTAAGTATGATTACAGGTCTTCACAAGTCTACTGATTAAAAAGGAGATAAGGCATATGATACATTATTTCTATTTATTATTACATTTTATGTGATTTTGACATCTGTAATTGGTGTCTAAGACTCTTCTAGTCAATTTAATTTTGTGCATTTAAAATAATGATCAGGTTGCTCAGGGTGTGTGTAACCATGCAAAACATTACAAACTGTACTAAGTAACTTTGATCAAGAGTAACAAAAGTACTTAAATATTTTAATATTAATGATAAAGAGTATACAGGGAATTCAAGTTATTTTAAAAGAGCTATAGATTAGAAATATGATATAAAATATTATTAGAAAAGTTATTAAAATACAAGACAACATCTTTTAAATGCTATTCCAACATTAATAAATTTTAAAACTAAGAGGTATTTTGAAGAGATAGTTCCAGTATTATCATCCTCCTAACGATGGTGGAGCAACTCTAGAACTATTTTCTCATGTTTCAGTAGATCACTAGTGGTACAAATGCTACTCAGTCTAAACAGTGTGCAAATATTTCTTAAGCCTGGCGTCTGGTTTTGCTTCTGAGCCACATTACTCCTTACATCTTTTATGACATTCACTGTATGGCTAGAGTTTCTCTCTAAATTAATGTCAGAACACGTGGGGTTTTTTTTCCTCAGCAATATCGAAGCCTCAGTTGCTCTGATGGCCCGTTTATCTCTAGAGAAATTGTGACAGTTGTTGCAATGATGGCCCAAGGACCATATTTGCTCCTTTCCTTCCTTTTTAATAATTCGATACAGATAAATATGCCTATTTACCCGAGGGCTAGATCCCCTTAGAGAACTCCAAGGTGATTTTAAGTGGGAAGAAGAAAAGAAATATGATTCTGAGATGTGAAATATGGATGTTTGCTTTTGCTACTTAATAACACTCTTGTGTTTTTTTGATTTAACTGTATTCTGCAGTATAGTGTGCATCTCAGGCATCAGTCAAAAGCAAAACTCTGTTAAAAGTTCTTCCCTAAGACACTGTCTGTGTCTGTATCTGCATCTGGAAGCCTGACACTGTATCTGGAAGTGTTGTGGCAGTTGGATGAGAGAAATAAAATGGTATGACAGGCACTAATGATGGCTTGCCAAGATCTGAGACTTGTTTCTTTTCCTGTTTGATGGTGTTTAGCTACATCTCCATAGATGAAACACTTCAGAGTCTGGAGGCCCATTCGTTCAACGGTTTAAGTAAAGTAACTCATATGTAAGTATTGTAAATAAATAAATGGAGTGATAAAATAAATTTGTGGATGTGTGGAAATAACATATATACACACATATATTGATGTTTGAGTTATCAATCTTGTCTCCTTTGTAGCTAAATACTCCTTTTCTCATTTCCTTTCTCCATAATACGGAGTCAGTCTCCTGTTATCTGGAGAGGAGACTTGTGCTTTCTTCTCCTACATCTTTTCGGTTCCCTTGCTTTCCTGTATCCTCCCATAGAAGTGTAAGAAAGTGTAGTGAAAATTATGTGGGACTACATGACGAGCTTGATGGCAAGCTGAAATAAACTGGTAACTAAGAATAGCTTCTGTCAAATTACTGAAGGTAAGTGTAAAACAGTAGTATAAATAAAATCAGAAGGACAAAAGCACAGAGCAAAATGGCACTAGCTTGAATACGAAGAATAACCAGTAATCATTCTGGAAGTGCACTAGTAAAATGAAGAGTCTTTATCTGGTTATTAGATGGAATGGGAATGTTATGGACAAAGGCTTCAGGGAAGTGTTTTTACACCTTTTTGTTCTGACCAGTCCTCACCAAGTGATGCACTAGGGCAGTTACAAAAGTGGTAGGATACCTGCATACAGGGAGTTCTTGTCATTCAACAGTACCCTGTCAAAATGAGAAGTAATGTATTGAATAGAACTTCATAGAATCCATCCTACATCTTCCATGTTTCCATTACTGATGCAAATGAGGGAATGGAAAGTGTGCCAGTGTTGCAAAGCTCAGTTGAGTTGCAGTTTATCATATTTCAGAGATTTGTGTTTGCAGAGTTTCCATGGAAGAGCGCTGTTGGTCATCATGGATCCAGAAAACATTGACAGAGAGGAGAGACTTCTGTGCCCAGAAAGAGAACATACCAGAGGCAGATACATCTTTTAAGGCTGTTGCAAGGGGTGAAAGCTACAACCCTTTTTCATATTGATGTTTGACAAAGCAAAAGTAATAATACCTTTAAATTAGATTAGGCAAGATTCATGTTAGACTCTAGGAAATGTTTTCACATGGCTGGCATAAGTAAACACTAGTCTTGTTTTCCTGGGAAGGTTGTCGCTATCACTGGAGGCCTTTAAGGCTGTTTAATCAGAAACTCCACAGGTCTATTTAATCTTCACTCAGATAAGAAGATTGAACTAGATGATCTCCTAACACTGCTCTATTTTCTATTATTTTTTCTCACTTTTACTTTACACAGTGTGAAACAGAAAGGTTAATAAAAATGAAAGAGATAATATTACTATTATGAATAGAGAACAACTAATGTTGGAAAGTAGAAGTAACTCTCCTAAGAGTACCTGACAGGCAAAGCTAGAAGTAGAGTCCAGGATCCTGAGCCCTAGTTCAGCCCAATAACATGCTCCTATAATACTCCTGAGTGAATTTCATGGGAAGGCTTTGGTTTGATAATGGTACATATTTTTGGTTATAATGCCATTTCCTCTTCTATAGATGGTTTCTCCAGGCCTGTTGCCTGTTGTTCTCTCTTCCTCTTTCTCAGTTGTTGTGTCTTTAGGATTTCTTGTTTAACACACATGAACATCTAATGAAACATTTATCGGCAGCACATTTTATAAGCAATGAATTGCTTATTTGGCACTATGCACTAACAATTCCTCATCTGGTACTTGTTGTTCACCTTACTAGACGTTAAAGATAAAATGATCTTGGGTCATTGCAGGATTCTTCTATGCAATATGCAGTGTAGTACCTTGTCTATTTTAAATCATAGGCATAAAAAGGCTTCTGAGGATGGTTTGAGCAAAAAAGAGCTAGCTGGCTAGATAGCTGTTTTCTGTTGTTCCTTTATTAGATTCAAAGTGGAGAATGGACTAGAAAAATCTCCCTTGGGATCTTAATTGATAACATAAAACTGATCTTAAAAAAGGTAATGTAATGTAAGCCTTTGAATATCATGAGCTCTTCCACAAAATGCACGCTCCTGGGAGATCTTGTAGCAGCTTTCCAGTACCTAAAGGGGGCCTACAAGAATGCTGAGAAGGGAATTTTTGTAAGAGCAAGTAGGGATAGGACAAGAGGAAATGGCTTTAAACTGAAAGAGGGGAGATTTAGATTAGATATTAGGAAGAAATTCTTTACTGTGAGGGGGGTGAGACACTGGCACAGGTTGCCCAGAGAAGCTGTGGCTGCCCCATCCCTGACAGTGTTCACAGCCAGCTTGGATAGGGCTTTGAGCAACCTGGTCTAGTGGAAGGTGTCCCTGCCCATGGCAAGGGGGGTGGAACTAGATGATCTTTAAGGTCCTTTCCAAACCTAACCATTCTATGATTCTGTGATACGATATGATTCTATGACTACTTTGAAGGAGTGGCAGATGGAGCTCTGGTGTTGCCAGTGCCTCCCAAGGCACTGTGATGTGCTCAGCAGCACTGCCTAATATGCATTACTTGCTACAACCTAAAGGGTTGTCAGGAAATATAAGTAGAAGCCTTTTCTCTTACCCTCTTCGAATCTCTAACCACCTCCAAGGCATGTTTATATTCCTGCCTGGGGGGACAGCCAGTACTCCTTCTCATAGCATGCCTTTGTCATGGCTCCCCTGAAGCCAGGCCAGAGCACACCAGCAAGGTCCAAAACCACTGCTTTATCTCACTCATGCCAGAACACAGGCCTGGATGTGCTGTCCATGCTTTAGGAAGCTTTAGGCCCAGGATGAGTAAGCAGAGCTCATGGGCATCTAAATGCATGGGACCTACGGCACAGGCTGCTGGGAGGGCACGGTGTGGAGGAAGTTTCCTGAACTGCTATGCAACGGCTATGGTAATGTGGCACCTCTTACATTTCTCACAAGGCACTACCAAAAAAGAAACTGTACACTGACATACAAGATATAGATATATTTTTTCTTTTTTATTTTTTTGCAAAAGCCAAAAATACTACCCAAGACAAGACACTAGAATTCTACTCACAGAAGCTATAGGCAAACCCCAAACATTTGCAGATAGCCCACAAAGAAGGGCTACCTCTACCACTCAAAAGCACTTACCAGCTTTTTAAAATCAGTTTGGAAGTAAGGCACACGTATTATTTAATTCGGGAATATTCAGGCATGTGGCAAATTAGGCAGTTGCATATAAGCCATAAAAGAAAGCAATTTATAAATTTGACTGTTTTTCTGAATTGCTTCCATAACTCCTCTGATTTGTTAACTCTTATCATTGTTGGGTTTGATTTATTTTCCAAAGAACAAGATTATTCAGGGATAAATGTATATGTTGTGCTATGCGTTTGTATGATGTTCTCCCCTTGCATAGTATTTTTGCTAAAATAATATCGGGTAAGGACTATCACAGGGTATTTTAAAGGAGGTTGAAGTTACTCCAACAGTTTTTAAAAGTAATTTCACAGAGTTTAATTTTCATAAGTTGTTTTTCATGGACTTTTCATGAAGTGCAGCTTAATGTAAATAATCTTTTTACCCTAAATTAAACTTACACACAGAGTTTCATTTTAAAAACATTTTGTTTTAAACATAAGAAGTTCTTAGGAGAAAATTCAGTATTTGTGGAAGGGAGGAACTAATTGCTTTGGCTTGAGTCAAATGTCATGTGAATAGGCATCCTGTGTTCTTCATCATCCATGTTTGCCAAGCCTGCTAGAGTGCTCCAGCTTTGATCTTCAGTGCTCCACTTTCTTCATCCTTATTCAGTTTGTGTGCTTCTATCCCAGCTTTCTGTTCCTTCCAGACTTCAGCTCTCTTTAAGCATAGGTCATTTTTATGAACCTATGCCTGTCAAGTGCCGAGCAACTTCTGCAAATTAAGGATACTGATCACTTGCTGTATTTTAATGGCTCAGATCTCATTTTGATTGTAATTAATGACAAATTCACACTCTATGAAGATGAAAATCAGAGCCAAGACTTTGCGGGGTTTTTTCCCAAATTGTGTTAAATTGGTGTCACAATGTTTTCTTGTTCCTTCTTTTTGTCTTTACCTTTTTTAAGTATGTCTGTGAGACTTACTTAACATGCTTACAAATTCAGAACTCTCTCTCCTGTACAATGGCATATTTATTTTTTCCAGATATACTTCTGAAAGTGTCCGATTAGCAGTCAATGTCTCTGTGCACTTGTCTTACTAGTGGAGCTGCAGCTTGGTAGCATTACACTCAATAAAAAGCTTTTGTAATTAGGTCATTGTTTCTCAGGAAAACATTCCTGTGGAAGAAACCCCAGAAAAATTCACTCTTTTCCCTTCTCTGTGACTCTGCTCATGCTCCTCTGAGATCTCTCCCTACTCCCTTTTTGTCCTCACTTCAAGAGCTCTCTCCTCTTGTGCAACTACATGAAAAGCCCTCTCAGCATTTGGGAACAGGGCCAAAGGTTATGGTTCAAGTGGCATGCCCTCATATATGTGACATCATTTGGAGAGCTGGTGGGGGACCACTCTTCATCTCTGCAGTGAGCTGGAGCTAAGGGCCAGGGCAGCTTTGCCAGCCTTCAGGCCAGGGCTGCACTTCCCTACTTGGACAGCTTGTGGAGCCAGGTCGTGGGATATAATGCTGCAGAAAAGAGAGGTGATATGATGGAAATATCTGAGATGCAACTGGAGAGGGAGACAGAAGCGATCTGGAGGACTGCTGTATACCTGCAGGGAATTTCAAGGCACTGAAATTTTGTGCCATGTGAAAAAATCTTGTTAAAAGCTGCAGTCTGGAGGTAGGGAATAAACAGGCTGTCAGAAGCCTGAGCCAATTTTCTGGTGCTAGCAATGCAAAGGCTTGACAGGTGCATGCAGATGAAATAACATGGATAGTCTGGCTGTAGGAGGAGAATAAACGGAAGTACATATATAAGTGAGAGAAGTCAAGGAAGCTACAGGCAAAGTAAGTCTAAGAAGGTAGAGAGGGGTCCCCCCAAAAAAGCCTGATTTAAAGTATTTCAGAACTGCTGACCTGGATATCCTCAGTCTTCATAGGTATCTCAGCATAACATGATTATACAGGGACTCTGTGGACAAATTTGGAGCTTCTGGATTCTGGGCTTGAACAAGCTCAGGGGTGTGTCAATATTGCAAGGCAGGTATGAAAGATATGTCTGGTAAATGAAATTTATACACCACTTAAGTAAATGTGCTATTTAAAATGTTACTAAGTTCATATAGGATTTTAACTAGCTTAACCTTTCTAGAAGTTATCTGGTGAAATTACATCTCAGTAATTAATTCATTAGACTAATATTTGAATAGTTATTAGTTTCATTTTAGATTAATTTGGGTTTTGAGCTAAATATTTATCTTTATAACTGAACATAAATTCATAGTTATTTGTAAGTCTTGACATGGGACTTTCTATCAAAACGAGACTTTCTCTGCACATCTATTACGTGTTAAAGTTTTTAAGGTGGATTTTTTTTAAAGCAAAACTGAGCTGATATTCATGGACAGCCAGGTCATGGTTTGATTGTGAACCTAGTATATTTTTAATTACTAGTCTGAGTGCCAGAAATAAAATTTAAAACATTGTTCATCTTTAAAGCACAAATAAGCCAATTCTTAATTGGTTTATGTACTTTTGAAAATAAAGCAGAAGCTAAATAGTTTGGAAAGTAACGTGAATAATTTTGTAAATATGCCACAAATAATTCTCCTGTCTCGTAGGTAGGTAGCAATATCCTTTTTTCTTACAAGCATCTCTAAGTAATTTTAGTTGGGACTGAGAAGTGAAATATTTGTTCAGGGCACCTTTTGCCTTTCTGCATCAATAGTCAAGAGAGATGCCTATTGTCTTAGGTTTTCTTATATCTTTAAAACCCTTAATTCCCAGAACGACTCAGAATTGTTACATTGCTGTTGGGTGCAGAATTTAAGCACTGTATGCTAAGATTAAGTTGTATTTATAGGGTGTGTCAAAGTTCCACTTCAAAAGTCACTTAAAATCAGCTCTCACAGACACTTAGATACCTGGGAACTAGCGTACTAGGAATTTTTAAGTACACTCTTTGGCTTTATCTGCATTTTAGGCAGCTAAAACTACTAACAGTTTTCCTAGAGTTGCTTTTGAAAGGAACCTTAACTTTCTAAATCTGTGGGTTTCAATCTTTCCAATTCACCAATGCAAATATAAATACAGTGTATATTAAAGCATAATTCTTCCATAATCGCAGCATTACCAATTCAAGGAAATCAAACAGTGGGAACATAAACCTTTTCCCCAATGTTCAGTCAAATCATATTGATTTCTTCATTCACGTTATCTAAGCTTTTCTCTGACTACAGTGCCAACTGTCTCATCTGGCAGTTCTAAATCTTTTATTCCCAGATTAATTAGTTTTTCATTTGCCTTTGTTAAACAGCACATGCCCTCTCATGGCCTAGTTACTTAATAAATCAAAATCTGATTGAATCTCACTGCACTATTTTGTGCTTTCAATTTTTGTACCATCTGCAGGTTTTGAATTCTTACTTTTGGTACCCTCATACAATCATTTACGCAGAATACTATGAATAGCAACAAGCCAAAACCTTATGACTTTATGGTACTCCGATGCACTATACATTTCCAGGCTGAAGCTTGATCTGAAGACTGCCTTTCCCTGGAATATTTGGCCCACAACTATTAGATATTAGAGGATATCTAACCAGGGGGCTCATGAGTTCAGCATTTTAAATGTAGTTAGTAACGGAAAAGCATGTCAGTTAAAGCTGAGCAAATTCCACTGTTGGGAGTGTGATAGCTACATAACTAATAAATTAATTTGAGAGAAGCAAGAGACTGACATTGAGAAGTTTTCTTTTAAATACAGAAGCAGTACTGTTCAAAGTAGCTAACAGACACAAAGAATATTTTAATACAGCACTGTAATAGCAGTAGTATAACGATTAATTACATCAGTTTTACATGCACATAATTCATTGCTGTAAGATTATTCAGCATGCATAGAGGTCTTGAGCTAGCGTTGGCCATTACAAAAGCTCATTGCAGGAATCAGGTCCCTGATATTTCATTTTAACATTGCTGATTTCTGTTACAATAAATAATTAAATATGAATGATCAGTGTGGTGATGTTCCTCCCTTTTTTACAGTGAAATTCGAAATCTTAGAAACTTGGATTACATAGACCCAGATGCCTTTAAGAACCTCCCACTTTTGAAATACCTGTAAGTATTTAGCACCTGTAGCAAGTTGGCACTTAAGCCTCACGGATGGCTCTTTACACTATAGCAGTTTTGTTTCTTTGCATTTCATTTTGGAACTGATTGCAATGTTTTTCCCTGATGCTTTATTTTAATGACAGAAAGCCAGCTAGGGTAGGGGTTGGAACTTGGACTATGTTTTCAAGAAAGGAAAACATGTTCACAGTTCATCAGCAATTTTGCCATTCTTCTTATACATTAAATGTCTGAAATACACTAGTGTTTCCTTGGTAAAATTCCACAGCTAGCTTTCTTCTTATGGTAAGTGCTGCCTTACTGTATTTTTTGTAGGGAATATTGGGAAGAAGGAACACAACAGAGATATACACATCTTTTATATTTACTATATATTTACACAGGGGTTTAAAACATACCTGTCAGCTAAATGTGAAAGACTATCTATAGACACTTGATTTCATGTAATCTCTGGCAGAAAGAAATCCTGAAGAATTTTCTGTATTCCCATGAAGCTTCTAAAGAGCAGCACAGAGTAACCAAAACAGGAAATTCTAAAATTATAGCATAGGAAAGAGAGGTGAAGAAGAGAATATCTTCTGTGATTTTGAGTAATGTTTAGAAGACTTTAAAAAGTGGCGTCATGATGAGACTCTGTTGTGGGGGTAGTGGTGAGAAGGAAAGGTTTTTCCAGATTGTTCCTATAGATCTGAAAGCAATATAAAGAAAGTAGTTGAAATAATTTCATTTCAGGATAATAGTTTTAAAAAATGAGAACTATATTTTCTCATTTCCACTCTATATGAGTTCAGAAATAAGGGGCATTAACTGTATTTACGTTTGAAAATATCTTTCCCTTCTAAGCTCTTAGCCTCAATGAAAGATAGTGGATTGGGGGGTCCAGGCTATTAATAGTCTGAATCTCCCAAGTGAATCCAGAGTTAAAAGGCTTTTTCTCCCTATCCACCTCATAGGCTACTTTGCTGTGCAGATCTGATCAGCTGTCTTATTATTCTGTGTTTCCAGTTTTTAGATTCTATCTAAATTTATCATAAATCTGGTATTTTGATTTTTTTATTTGTACTTGCATCCTTATATTTTTGACAGTTGATTATGAATTAATTGATTGACAATAGGAAGATGAAATAACTGTCCTGCACTGTTGAGTGCTTTAAGTACATTATTTGTTGTTGTTCAGTGATCCAGTACATGTAATTCTTTTTGTTTTCTCTCATTCAGTGGTATTTTTAATACTGGACTCAAAGCATTTCCAGACCTCACGAAAATCTACTCATCTGATGTGAACTTTTTACTGTAAGTATCTGTCCTCACAGATGGTTAAAACACTGCCACCCTCAGATCCCAAGAAAACCTATAGTGAAGGTTTCTGATTCGGAGAAAAACATTAAATATGTCTGACAAAGCACTTCTCCAGCTAAATTTAAATCATAATTAGTACCAAATCTGGAAAATGACAGGTCACATAATGCTATACATTTGACCTGGATGAAAGGCATGGACACACAAGTGCATTTCTCTTGAATTAGCCAAAGCACACAATACACAACTTTTACAAGCCTTTTGCTTTTAGTTTTTGTTTTTGTAATGGCTGTGCAATACCTAAATTAGTCTAAAGTCAGAATAGTGTGACACACAGGACTTGATCTGATATACAACCTGCTAACATGAAGTCATCCTAGCGACATTCTTCTAACAAATTTGTGCTGGCATGCTGAGCTTATATCGCACATTTTCTGATACTTCTCTTCACCGCACTCCTGTATCATTGAACTGTAACCTCCACTGGCTATCTGCCTTCCTTCTTCTGACCCAATCCTGAGCACGGAAGACCCAAGAGCAGGAGAACTGGACAATCTTGAGAGCAACTGTTTATTATTACACCTTTAAAAAACTCAGTGTTGGCTAAGCTCACATTTTAAGGAAGATATTGGTGAAGGCTTATTATGTTGCTTCATACAATTAATGTTTTAATAAAGAAAATAGAAAAGGAGCTTAAAAGGCAAATTACTTTTTTCTCTCTCCTTTTTCCAGTTTAGTCATAGTAAATCTGTTTAGTTTTTCTTTGTCCCTTTTGAGACAACAGTTTTGGTGAAGATACCTAGTATTTATTAAGACTACAGAGCAGGAATAAAAAGTAAGAAACGACAGATAGTGAAATACTCATTCAGACAAGAGTTGAGAAGGATCATTAGGTTAGATCACATAATAAGTTTTTTCACTTGTGCTAAATTCAGTTCTGTGAAGTGAAATGCCTCTGTCCTGAATAATGTATTACCTGTTGTTTTAGCCTAGCTAGAGAGACAGATCTCACCTCTGAAGTCACTTGGGCTGGCTTAATTGACACTGCAACATTATTTACTTTGCTAATTCTCTGGCTTTTAAGACAAGCGACCTGACTGTGCTGTTAACCACTATAACCAAACAGGCTGGCACACCTCACCAGGACTGTAAAACCCATCTCCTTCACAAGCTCACTTCCTGGATGCTGGAACATGCTCAATTCTTAATCATCACACATGTATCTTCTGACCTTAGATAAACTAAACAAGTTATTATATGCTTTTATTTATTATGAAGGCAGAGAACAATTAATAATAAAACTGTTCTGGAAGAGCTCTGTTGGGCTTATGTTTGATTGTGATGTTTCGTCTCCTTTTTCAGTGAAATTGCAGATAATCCTTTCATGACTTCGGTGCCTGCAAATGCTTTCCATGGGCTTTGTAATGAATCTTTAACTCTGTAAGTTCTTCCAGTTTAAGTCACAAGGCAATTACCTCTATTAAGCACATGGTAAAATGTTTTAAAAAACCTCAAATAATCCTTGTCCTACTCTAGCATTTTGCAAAAGAGAAATATCATAGACAGGTAGTATCCATAATCTAATTTGCCTAAATCCTTTACTTTGATAGTGATTTCAATTAACCCTGCTGCTTTTCTTTAAACTGGCTTGACCAAAGTGGGTTTGCTTTTGTATGACCCTGATGCCAGTAAATGGTTATATTGGAGAAAAATCAATAGGAAAAGGTTGCAGATTTCTCCTTCTGTAAAGCTACAGCATGGTTAGAACTGTGTCTAAGTTTTTTGCAGCCTAAGGACGCATACCATGAAGGTTAATGGGTGGCAAATTTCAGAAGTGTCGTATTTGAAAGAAAATTGTTAAATAAAGTTCAGTTATGCAAGTCATACTCAATGTTAACGGCAGGAAAGGGCTGAGGGGAGTGAAAATGATAACCTGAAAAGTCTTTTCCTACCTAAATGATTCTATGAACTGAACTAGGAGAAATTCTAAAAAAAATCCTTTTCCTCTAAGGGAGCAAAAGAACGATTTGTAAAAATTCAGGCAGGCCTGATTGATAGTAAAATCCTAGCTATTTTGCTAGGTATTAGATGCTTTAGCCTTCCTTAATCAGTCCTAGCAGAATTTTGTTTCCTTGAGTTTAGTTTGAGGGTGAGAAAGTTATAGCAATGTGTTTTAGTCTAGTTCTTTCTTTGCTGTAAAAAGAAGTAGAAGATGGCACATCTGCCACATGGTGGTCTTATTCAACTACACTCAAGAATGCTGCTGGGCATTTGTTTGACCTTGCACTATAATTGCTGCTTCTTCAAGAGATTTAAAATTAACCCATCCATAAATGTGCTGTTGCCCAGAAAAAATGATACATACAATGTTAGGTATTCAGGTATTGAAGCAACCAAAAATACACTAATCTTGGATTTTTTTTGCTTGTAGCAAACTCTACAATAATGGTTTTACCAGCATCCAAGGCCATGCTTTTAATGGGACAAATCTGGATGCCATGTAAGTAACAGACCATTCTTTTCTTTCAGGAAAACAAAAACAAAAAACCCAACCCTCTATGCTTGTTGCAGGCTCTTAAATATATATCTTATTCTAATTATTTTTCACGAACAAGAAGAGGATAATAATTTCAGCCAGCAATAAAAATATTAGCACCTAATGTCTTTTGCAGTGTACTTTCATTTGGGATGTATATTTATTTATAGCTCAGAAATCAAATCATGGCAGGTAATTCCAGTGTAATTTTGTTCTGGTTTGAAGCTACAGTAAGATTTCTTTTGATCAGTAACATTTCTAAGACAATTTGGAAGATAACTATGCTTGTTTACTTACACGACAGATTATTTTGCTAAGTGTAGCACTGATAATGGTAGCAGCCCTTTCACAGAAACTTCTCATCTGCAAAAAAGAGAGTGGTGTAAGGTGCTGGAAGCAATTCAGAGGAACTGGTCACTTGCACGAGGAATGAGAGGTGGACATCTCAAAAACACAAAGCAACCATTCAACTTTCCATTCACCTTCTTATTATAGTTTCTGGAAACTAATACTTAAGTGAGTCAGTATCCTTTTTACGCCATATCCAAAATCATCTGCCTCAACCATTAACACAGAAAACATCTCAATTCCAGAGGCTCCATCCACTTTGGCAGACCTTACTCTAGCCCTACAGAGGCTTGGCTGAAGAGCCTGACTAGCAATCATCTTGTGAGTAAAGAGGTTTCTTCATCATGAGTTCTTAAATACAGCAGAGGAATGAGGATAGATAAAATAATTTTCAATACTTCATTTTAAATTGGGCTTGAATTCCATAAGAGCATCCTGAGAGGCTCTTATAAGAGCAAATGCTATATTCTGCACCTGGGATGGGGTAAACTGGCTTATACATGCAAAGTGGGGGACAAGAGGCTGGAGAGCAGCCCTGCAGAAAGAGATCTGGGGGTTTGGGTTGATGGCAAGTTGAATATGAGTTAACAGTGTCCTGGGGTGCATCAAGCACAGCATCGCTAGCTGGTGAAGGGAGGTGGTTGTCCCACCCTGCACTGCACTGGTGTGGCGGCACCTCGAGCACTCTGTGCAGTTTTGGCTGCCTCAGTGTAAGCACATCAAACTGTTAGTGTGTCCAGAGGAGGGCGACCAAGACGGTGAAAGGTCTCGAGGGGAAGATTTACAAGGAGCAGCTGAGATCACTTATTTTGTTGGAGAAGGCTGAGGAGTGACTTCACGGCAGTCTACACATTACTTCCTCAAGAGGGGCAGCAGAGAGGGAGGTGCTGATCTCCTGTCTCTGGTGACCAGCAATAGGACACAAGGAAATGGAATAGAGCCATGGCAGGGGAAGTTCAGATGGGACATTAGGAGAAGGTTCTTCACTGAGAGGATGGTCAGTCACTGGAAGAGGCTCCCCAGTGAAGTTGTCAGGGCACCAACCCTGTCAGAGTTCAAGGAGCATTTGGATGACACTCTTAACAAGCAGGGAGTTGGACTCGATGAGCTTTATGAGTCGCTTCCAACTTGAGATGTTCTATGATTCTAAGTGAATCTTTCCAGAGACTGGCTATGATGCACTAGTTAAATAAGTAAAAAAAAAAAAAACCACCCTAACAAACCAAAACAAAACAAAAAAACCTGAACAAAACAAAACAAAAACCCAAAACAAAAAATTGAACTGTAACAAGGCTTACTTTCAGGGCTTTATCTACCAGCCATAAAAAGGGTTTATTATAACAAAGAGTTTTATCCTAATTAAATCATATGACATTTACTTGGAGCAAAGCACTACTCCAGATTTACAAGGTAAACCAGGGAGCCAAATATCAGTGGTAAAGCCTTTATCTGTTTGATAAACTACACTGAAATTTCTAAACTAATTTTCTGAAGTAGTTTGGTTACCATATGCCAAGATAAGGTGTAATTTTGCTAAGTGCAAGCTTGGAGATTTGTTTTTTCTAGCAGCATCATTAAGTTAATGCAAAAGGCAAATATTTCTTTTTCTGTATTCTGACATTTCTAATTTGAACTCTTGTTTATCTACCACTGTACAGTGAAGAAGTTACCTGTTTTCCCCTGGGTCTGATCCCAGGTCCTTTGGACCTGATGAAACTAGGAGCAAAAAGAAACAAAAAGAGTGAGGGAAAGAAATTTTAATGGGTTTTGAATGATGACCTCAGGGAGGAAAACAAGTAAAAAAGGAAAATAATCAAAACCAATAATTCACTTTTGACAAATTTTTCAAAGACTTCATGTTCCATCCATACATCAGAAGACATTCTGGGAATCTTGGAGGCTGCCTTCTACCATGCAGTGTGCCTTACTACCAGTCTTGCAGTATTAGAAAACCTGTGTAACTTAAGGACATCAAAACAGTCAATGCAGATATAGGTCTGGAACCATGCATAAATGGTTTCATCATCATACTGAATAATGGCACTACTACCTAATAAATCTGCAAACCACAGTATTACTGTATATGTTTTGTAAAGGTAGGGAAGTAAAAAAACAGGATGAAATGCCAGATGACACTTTTACTGAACAGTGTTCATCTGAAACCTGAATCCCTCGTTCTAACACATCATTAAGCGCAATGAAATGCATCACTCCACAGACTTCTCCAAAATGGTGCTTCTGCACCAATGTTTATTTCTCTAAGGAAGTTGGTGAGGAAAGAACATTTTTAAAAACATATATCCAGTGAATGGCAAAATTTATATGATGAGGTTTTACAGAGCCGTCTAAATTACTGAAATGGGAAAAGTGCAATCTAAAAATCTAATTACAAAAATAAACTGCAGAAAAATGTATTTGCTTTGGTATACACACTCAGGGGTTGCTTATAATGCTTGACTTAGCTCAATGTCAAGATAAACAATGGTGCAGAAAAAACATATAATGAATCCTTAACGCTGCTCATTTACAAACGTATCTCTTTTGCCTGTTCTCCCTTTCTTTAGCCTACATTTCATAATCCAATAGGATGCACAGATACATTAACAAGTTACATTTCCAGAACCCATTTAATATCTAATGGTGATATTTAAATGTGTGGGCAACAATTTTTTTTTTCTGGTTTCCTTGTTTCTTAACCTCTGCTGCCTTATTTTAAAATCAGAAGCTGAAAGAAAGCAAGCAAATACTATGAAATAATTCATAATTCCATAAACCAATCAGGTATTCCATAGGAACTTTAGTAACTTTAGTAGTAGTAAAGTTCCATATAGGAACTTTAGTAACTTTACTTAGTTTTTAACTAATGGGTAATGCCCAATGAATAACATGCCAGAAGTGTTACTCTGGCTTGGCTCCCTAAGACTTCGTGTTGTGTAACCCAGCCAAAATGCATTTACTTCTCGTTTCTCACTTTGGTGACCAATGTAAACTGATATCCAGTGAACACTATGGACAATTTGCCACTGACTTCAGCCAGGACAGGATTAGAAACTTTACATTATTTTTTTCCCACACCAAGAAACAATTGCTCTGACTTTATTTAATTTGTACGGCTACATCCCAGTTCAACTATCTGAATTTGAAAGACTCTTCCAGCACAAAGATAAAATAGTGGCTCTCTGCACTTTCCCAAATCAATTCACTTATCTCTACAGCCACCACCTCAAATGGTGGATTTTGTTACAGAACTTACAATTACGAAAGGTTTGCCACTGACTGGCACAATGGACACAGCTTGCTCTCTGAAACCTGTTGTGACAGCCCTATTTTATTTTTTGCCTTCCTAGCTACATCACAAGCTAGCTTTAAAATGTTGTATAATTGTTACAGTACCGAACATCCCTCTCTGCTTGAGGTATTATTGCCTGTATCAGAAGTATCAAATTCTTTCTACTTTCATTCCATTTAATTTCTCTAATAGGTCTGGCCTCGGCATCCTATCATTTCTGTGCCAACTGCACTTGGAAATTTTATGAAATTCCTCTACTTTGTCGAACATGACCTCCATAAGGCAGTCTGTCTGCAAACCTTGCAAAGTTTCTGTTCTTTAGTTGGACTGAGGACCACATCGTCCTCTCTTGAGCAATGCTTTAGGTTATCATCTGCAGCCATCTTCTCTTTCTTCATTCTTGCATTACAAGGCCTCCACCAGGTGCCCTTGGTGAAATGTCAAGCAATCCTGATGCTTACAGCTGCTGGGACATACTTATGTCACTGAGTTCCTCTTCCTGCTTCTGCTGGACCTGAGGTACTTATAATATTGCAGTCTGTGGATCCTGTTGTTGCTCCTAGACTGCAGCCTCATGCTTTGATCTGTGGTTTGCTACTGGGACCATCAAACTTTACCTTTCCACTATACAGAAAACTTATAAAAACTATCAATGTATCCTGCAACAGCCACAGGTGCTATGAGTCTCTTCTACCATGGTCCTGCAGGGCCTTTACAGCATTGATCATTTTGCCATAATTTCATCAAGGGAACATACTTTCGCCTTGACAACTTTCCTTGGCAATGCTCTGTGTTCTCTGCCTTAATGGGTTGCATTGCATTTCTGCTCTGAAACCAAGTCCTACAGCTGTAGGACCATCCCCTTTGCTGCCTTGCTTCAAACTTCTCTCAGAGATCCTTTCTCATTACAGTACAGAAACAAAATTCTTGGACTGTTCTGTCTCCTTGCTTATGTAGTGCCCCTCAGCCGAGAGAGCTACATGATACTCCATCCTCCTCCAGGAACTATTATAATTAGTAGATTATTCTTAATCTCAACACAATATTTCAATTGCCATCCAAATTAAGTTAAAAAACATGACTAGGTTTGATGCCTGCAAGTCATTTCTCTTGTAAACATTCTGACAGAAGTTGATTGAACTAAGTAAAAACACTATCTAAGGTTAAATTGCAGTCTTAGGGAAAGAATTAGTGTAGTATCCACACGAACATATACAAGCACACATATATGTATATGTATGTATGTATATATTGCAACCTAATCTTCAGTCTCTTTTCATTGCTCAGCTAATTCAACATATGCCTGTCTGTGTGTTTAGAAGATCTAGCTGCTTATAACTGCAGTCCTCCTCCCTGGCTAACCACTTTAGCGAGGAAATTAACATGCCTTCTACGTTTTGGGAAGTACTTTTTAGCTGAACAATTGTTCCAAACCCACATTTTTAATCTCTGTGTCAAATACAACCAACTAAGATGAACAACCTTGCACCATATGCATACAAATAATGCTTAATTTTCCATTGCATCATGTTCTGTGTATATCTGCTCTTCACAGAATGTCATAAAATCTGCTCAGTGCTATATGTCCACTGTGACTCTGGCAGAAAAGCATGATGCCTAGGCTTCTGCTACTCCTGCAGGTTGTTTAATTTATGCTTCCTCTTTATAGACCTGCAATTGTGGAACTACTGAAGTCAATTATTTCTCCCAAGTCGTTCCACAAAACCCATAAATTCTATTAGGCCATTGAGAACAAAAGCCTTGGAAGAAATGCATAGACTCTCTAAAGCAATTTGGAACTTGACTGAATTACTTGCAATAATAATCCATGTATTTATAAGACTCAAACAGCAGTTTCAGACCATGGTAAAAGAGTAATTCATTTTACAAACACATCAAAAAAAAAAAAAAAAAAAAAAAAAAAAGGATTCATTCTAGATCAGTCACTTTAAAATCTAAAACCGCAGAACTGAATTTAACATTGACTGTTCCACTTGGATTATATTAATTTTTTGAGTGTTCAGTAGCCTTGCATTGCCTGTCTTTAATCATCCACCTATAACTCAACTATTAATTCCTGACTTCTTGAATCCATGCTTCCTTATATGTCACTTTCTAGAGTGATGGTAATTAATGTTGGTCCTTGATTACATCAATCCTGTAATCATAGGAGAAATTTGCAGCATTCCATCTTTCAGGAAAGAGTTGGCCACTCAAGGAAATTGTTCAGAGTTTTCCCAAGACTTCAGATTATTTTGTTTATTTTTTAAACAGAACATGTATAATTTTTTCCTTCAGATCATCCTCCTTCTCACTGCCTCTCTTGCTGCTTGTATAACAAAACTTCATTCTTAACTTTGATTTGTATACGGGAGCCTCCACATGGCTATGGAGATTTTAAAGCACTTAAAACTTATTATCAACCTCAAAACAAGGAGGGCATTATTTTAATGTTTGTTGATTATGTGTTCTGGTAAGTAAAATGTTAATTCCCCACACCTCATTCTGATAAAAGCAAAAACATCTATTTAACCTCATTCGCACACATATGTACTTGAAGATACAGTATGTATTCACATATCTTTATGTGTATGATATATATTTGCCTTTTTGTTTTTGTCTATTTAATTTTGCCTAAATTTTTTGCCTATTTAATTATTTATTATTTGATGAGGGATTTAATTTATTTTCAAAACAGCAAGCCTGTATTTTATTCCTTGAGTACACAGAAAAATAAGTGACTGATTATGTTTCAATATGTTGTTGGGATAGGATGGCCCTTATACATACTGCTTTTGTAAATCTGCTTAGGCAACTAACTGAAGATGATCTTCAACCTACGGATAACTATTTCCAGCTCTCTGTGTTTCGTTTGTTTCTGCAGCTATCTGCACAAGAACAAATACCTGGAAGTTATCAATGACAATGCATTTCTGGGAGTGAACAGTGGACCAACTCTACTGTGAGTAGGAGAAAATTAAATAGAGAAAGCTTTAAAAATACTACTATTTTAGGTTGCCCTTTCTTTCCAACCACTACTAGCAGCAGAGCACCAGGGATGGGAATGACATGTTTACAAAAAGGATATCAGCAACGAAAGCTGTGTGTGCTGTAGGGAACTGATTTAAGAAATGCGTGCATCTTACATTGGAAATACTGTTCCTACCAATTTTTCATTGGAAAGATTCTGTACTACAATCTGTCTTATGACTGTACAATTGCAGTACAACTGTAATACAAACTAAGGGCTCTAATAGCACACATGTACAGGAAATTGAAACAGAGATAAAAAGTAATTTTAGACAGAATAAAGCTAGCTCTAGTGCTGTCTTTTCTTCTTTTTCATGCAATTTAGCTTTTAGTCTGATTTTATTGTCCTCCAAAGAACTCTTCACTAAAATTAGGAATCACAATACAGAATGAAACGAAAAACTTTAAGAACTTTAGGAAGAATCATATTCCCTGACTCAAATCATCTAGCGTGTAGCATAGTGCACAGGACTGACACAGGGAGAACTGAAGTGGGGAAAGTGAGTCGCTCCTCCACTGCCAAAATCAGGTGGTGCTGGCAGTGCTCACTCCATGTAAGAATCAGTTTTACTTTCTGCTCTTGAGGAAAACAACATATTTATATCAGAATAAGAGTGTATTCATCACAGAAGGAATCCTAGGGTCCGCATAGGGTTCATGACTAATATGCCTACTTTTCTTCTTAACACTGAATCACCTGAGGGTTAAACCTCAGTTGTGCCATGAATGGCCAGACCCTGAGACAGCAGTGAGAAGGTAGTGTTTTCTCACCAAAACTTAAAAGTTATACAACCTGGATAAGAAACGTACAGTCAAGGCCCTGGTCCTCCATCAGGAGAACTGGCGACATAGGCAGAGCAAACGAGGGTGTTCTGGAAGCAGAAGTCAAGAGATCAGGAGGGAAACCTGAAAAAACTCACAAAAGGGCTGTTAAACCTCCCGCTCAGGGGGCCTTTGAGGTGGCTGTTGCTCCTCTTCTTCCCTGCTAGTTGGATCATTTCATCTCCACTACTGCTTTCAGGAGGGCTCAGGCCACCTACCACTGAAGTAAGAGGGTCATTGCCAGAGAACTGCAACAGAGGCTGTGTTGGTGCTGAGTAAGCCTTTTTCATTAGTACTTGGCTAATAAGACCTTTTTCTTAATTTTGCACATGGCACCAGAGAAACCCTTTCTCATTTCATTCTTGGCCAGGAAGACATTTTTCAGTTGACGTAACTTTACGTGAACACCATACTTCCATTAGATACTGCTGTGTCACAATAAATACACAGTCTCAAAGGAAGATGCACTCTCCTGTTTCGTTTGGGGTCTCATATGGCTCACTGCACATCCTCCCTCTAAAGCTACTGGTGGTACGATGGGTTGAAAAGCTCCTTTCTAGGAATGGCAGAAAACAAAACACTCAGGATCTTAAGTCTAAGGGAAGTAAAAGCTTGCAAGCAGCACAGATTTTGACTCTTGGAGTTATGGTGCATATTTAAAGCACCAGTTATGCTGTTATGCTGGACAAGTGAACAATTTATGGCATCTTGCAAACGGTTGTGGGGTAATCATATGCCATAATAATGTTGCTACGTAAGCTCATTCTGCAAGGGCTTAGCTTTAAGGTGTGTGAGCTACACGAAACCGCTTGGTTTAAGGGCTAGAGATGACTTCCTAGGACATGCATATGTAACTGTAAAGAACTTCCTTCTCATTCTGTGTTCTCAAGTTAGGTTTCTCAAATGACCCTAAGTTTTTCTAATCTTTCCTAATTATTGTGCTAGCCCAGCTGCCACTGATCATCGATCTCAGAATATGTTCTACATTTGCAGCCTAAACAGCCAGTTATCCATCTCCCATTAGAATGATGTACCTCCACGGCTAACAATAATCCTAAGGAGTATTTATAATTAGAGAGAGATATGGTACTATAGTGACATTACAGACAGAGGTATTGCTTCTCAAAGGCAGAAGGCATAAAATAGCACGTAATTAACAGTAAATCAACAGTGATTAAAAACTATGTTATGTGAGTTCACCATGCTCTCAGGCCACCTAATTAGATGGTATATTTAAGTAGGTATTTAAAAGTCAGCTGATTGTTTTTTTCTAAATGTACAGTTTACAATAGCAGAGGAAGAGTGGAGTATGATCACTGAATAAAGGAGAACAGATGCCAATAATTCTGATCGCTTTGTCACTGCTGTACGTTAAGATGTATGTGCATGTATGCACAGAATGCTTGCTTTAGAAAAGCATTTTAACAATATAATGGCAGTACATTGCTCTTCATCTGAAAATGAAATGTTGGCTAGGATTCAGCAGCTCAGTAGACATGATTTACTAAATGATCCAACAAGAGCTGCTGCCTAGAGTACAAGTTCAACAGAGTACAACAAAAATACAATCACGCTCATTATTCAATCAGCTTCTTCAAAACATACAGTCCAAATTCAAAACATTACTAATTGCCACACAAGATACATGTGAGTAACTAATTATCTTTAAAAAGCAGAAGTGCTCTTTAAAGATCATCTCCCAGTCTAGGAATGGGTCCTACCTTAGGAGATTCCATTCTGTTCCTGCCACTGGGCACAAAGTCTTCGAGCCACAGGAGCACTCTGCATTCTGCTAATCAAACAATGCAAATTTGTAGATTTAAAGAATCCTTTAGTAGATAGCCTAAACTCAACTATTATATATTTTATGCTTTTTTAACTATTGTAGTATTGCAGTACTCAGAAATGTGTGTATGATTAGGAAAAAATTGCCAGCGTGATGCATTCAGTCTCATTTTCTCAATTATTTTTTAAATTATCATTATTACTTGATTTCATACTACAATTGCATGTTTCCAGCTGTACAAAAGATTACTGACAAGACTATTATCCCTTATACCTAGTTCGGAACTTCTGACTCCATAAAAACAACAAAAAATTGGACCAAAAAATAACAACCCGCAAGAATAAAAATCAAATCTGAGCAGCTGAATATATGTTTAACACTTATATCATATAAACAGTTGGTTCAGAAAACAACATCTCTTAAATAGTAAGATACATTTTATTCCCACATTCATCTGGAGCTCTCCAATGTCTCTGCAATATTAAATCTAGCATGTAAATTTTATATAAGGCAAGCAACAGCCTAGAAACATTACACGAGATGTATAAGAAAGCATGTGAGGAAAAAACAATACAGCTAACAAGCCACAGTGTTGAAACTGGTTGAGTGCACTTCAGTTGCTGTTACGCTCCACAGTGTAGAGCTCTACACTGTCGCAGGCAGACCACTCCCAGCACCTGAGTGAGCTCTAGACTATGGCTACTTAAATGCTAAAGTCTGGTGTGGGTCTAGGCTGGAAATGAATTTTGTTAGCGCTTTACCATAATCCTGAAACGTGTGACGTCTCCCACAAGTAGTGTGGCTGCCTGGCTTCCATATCAGCCTTTGTGGAGGGTTGTCAAAGGCCTTGTGGAAGTCTCAGGAGACTCTGAGCAGATCTTACTGACAACACTCAGAGAGGTTTGTAAGGCAGGACTTCTTTTTACAGAAGCCCTTTACATGCTGACTTCCCCCACGTCTATCATATTAGTTGGTGGCTCATGTGCTGCCTTCCTGCAGGGAGATAAGCTGGAGGTTACACGCCTCTTTCGCCAAATCAACTACCACCTCCGTGAGATGCTTCAGAACTTTTTGGTGAAAACCATCCAGTCCTCATGATTCGTTACCATTCATTTTATCAGTTTCCTGCCTATCCTCTTTTATAGTCATTTCAATACAAGACAGATCCTCTTGACAAGTCTATCAGACCTCTTGCCCATTCCCTTAAGTATGCCAGCTATAGCTTAGCAGTAGTAGCAAGATGCTCTTCTGTGCAATGTAAACATTGCTGTATTTAAATATATTAGTTAACAATATTATTAGATATTAATGAGGCTGATATAACTGCAGTTAGTTCCCATTTTTTCTGAGCAGCCCAACATCAAGACTGATGGTACAATGACACAGAACAAAGAATTCACTTAGGATGATGAATCTTCTGTATGAAAGAAGACACAGATGCTATAGTCTGGCAAACTCCAACTAATTGGATTCATGCTGCTCTGAAGATCAGTAATTATTATTTAAAACCTTTTCAATCCTATGCTTTCTAGTTTGAAGACAGGTGCTATGCTGCTTGAAGTAGATTCTGAATAGATAATCGTCAAGATTGGAATTGTGAGGTAGAAAAATACCTATCAATCCCACACTTCCTTGTGACCAGTTGACACACAGTTTGTCGCTAACAAAATGTGGCCTAGGTAGGGTAACTAAGAAGTTATCTTCCGTGGGGAGACAAATTATCACCAGACTACCAGGAGGCTTTTCCAACTGCAATAGCAGTGGTACAGATAGCATCACAAGACCTCTTGGTGGCAGACACCATACCAGCAGTTGAGGGACTTCCCAAACTGGGGATTTTGGAAACTTCCAAACTTGCGAACCATTGTGTTTAATATGGCCCATGGATGGGACCAACTGCCTAGTGTCAGCCCTGCAACATGATTAATCCTAAATCAACTAGAACTTCAAGGCAGATGTGCCTATACCTTCCCTCAAAACCCTCTAGTTTAAAACGAGTTTTTTAAAAAACCTAAGCAGTACCTAACTGCTAAAATACACACCCATATACACATAAATAAAAGACTTCAAAGGATTCCATGAGATAGATAGAAATTATGTAGTCTTCTAACTAATTCTTCCAAGCCCTTTCTTCTCACTGAACATACCTTTCTTTCAGACTTTTTAACATCACTTGGTAACACTCTTTGAGTTGCCACAGACTTCACACGTTTCCCTCTGCTCCCAGGAAGTTGTTTTCACCATCTGAGCCCCAGGCTGGCTGCTCCCTTCTGCTCGCTGAAGCACCATCCCCTACACATCCACAGCCTGGAGAGGCTCCTCTCTGCAGCTGTTTCCAAGGCACAAGCCCTTGTCCCCCAGGATGTTCCTCCTGACCCAGTCATTTCTGATGTGACTCAACTGTGAATAAAACAAAACCAAAAAGGGATATTGTCCTTCTTGTTACCTTGTCATTTGGCCTGCACAATGAACCGTGGCACTGACTTTCACAATTTAATGATGCAATTTTGTGAAAAGATTATCCCTTTTCTCATTTTTAAGTCTCTTGCCTCACATTCTTAGGTGTCCCAAAACTCATGTCACAAGAATAAATAATTCCAATCACCTTCTTTACAATATGCATGGCATCTACAGTCTACTACTGCTTTAGTCCTAGCTTTTCCCAAGAGAAAGGTCCTATCTACTTATTACTTCATATATAAACAACTTGATACTTTTAATCATCCTTGCTGTAGCTTTCTATGCTTTTATTGTAAACTGCACAGAGTATTTATAGAACTGCATAGAGTATTTAAGAGGCAGTCAAATTTACAAAGTGAAGTTTTTCTCTCCTATTTTGTATTTCTTTCCTAAAAATTCTTAGCATTCTATTTCCCTTCAACGTTACTAAATAGCACTGAACTGACATTTGCAGAGAGGACTCCAAGATCTTTCCAGAGTGTTAGATAAATTAAACTCCACTGTCATCTATGTATAGTTAAGATTGCTTTTTCCTAAATGCACTTTACATTCATCAGTATTGAATCATGTCAATTATTTTAATGCTTTGTCACTTAGTATTGCAGGACCCTTTTGCTTCTTTAGACAATCAACTTTAGCTTTCACTACCTTTTATTACTTTGTGACAGAAACAAGCTTTGCTGCAGCTACTCTCATTCTTTTTCCAGACTGTTTATGAATATTTCAGTAGTACCAGCACTAGGCTAGCCTCTGCGGGCCTCTGCTGCAATGATGTGTATATTCCAATAGCAATTCATTTTCCATACTTCCCCTAGTATAGAATCATAGAATCATAAGGGTTGGAAAGGACCTTAAGATCATCTAGTTCCAACCCCCCTGCCATGGGCAGGGACACCTTGCCCTAAACCACGTGGTCCGAGGCTCTGTCCAACCTGGCCTTGAACACCGCCAGGGATGGAGCATCCACAACCTCCCTGGGCAACCCATTCCAGTGCTTCACCACCCTCACTGTAAAGAACTTCTTCCTTATATCTAATCTAAACTTCCCCTCTTTAAGTTTGAACCCATTACCCCTTGTCCTACCACTACAGTCCCTAAGTAAGAGTCCCTCCCCAGCATCCTTGTAGACCCCCTTCAGATACTGGAAGGCTGCTATGAGGTCTCCATGCAGCCTTCTCTTCTCCAGGCTGAACAGCCCCAACTCTCTCAGCCTGTCTTCATATAGGAGGTGCTCCAGCCCTCTTATCATCCTCGTGGCCCTCCTCTGGACTTGCTCCAACAGCTCCATGTCCTTTTTATGTTGAGGGCACCAGAACTGTACGCAGTACTCCAAGTGAGGTCTCACGAGAGCAGAGTAGAGGGGCAGGATCACCTCCTTCGACCTGCTGGTCACGCTTCTTTTGATGCAGCCCAGGATACGGTTGGCTTTCTGGGCTGCAAGTGCACACTGAAGCCGGCTCATGTTAAGCTTCTCGTCAACCAACACCCCCAAGTCCTTTTCTGCAGGGCTGCTCTGAATCTCTTCTCCACCCAACCTGTAGCAGTGCCTGGGATTGCCCCGACCCAGGTGTAGGACCTTGCACTTGGCTTGGTTAAACTTCATAAGGTTGGCATCGGCCCACCTCACAAGGGTGTCAAGGTCCCTCTGGATGGCATCCCTTCCCTCCAGCGTATCAACTGAACCACACAGCTTGGTGTCATCAGCAGGCTTTCTGAGGGCGCACTCAATCCCACTGTCCATGTCGCCGACAAAGATGTTGAACAGGACCGGTCCCAACACCGATCCCTGAGGGACACCACTCGTTACAGGTTTCCAACTGGACATCGAGCCATTTACCACAACTCTTTGCGTGCGGCCATCGAGCCAGTTTTTGATCCATCGAGTGGTCCATCTATCAAATTGATGTCTCTCCAATTTAGAGACAAGGATGTCGTTCGGGACAGTGTCGAACGCTTTGCACAAGTGCAGGTAGATGACGTCAACTGCTCTGCCCCTGTCCATCAGTTCCGTGGCTCCATCACAGAAGGCCACCAAATTGGTCAGGCAGGATTTCCCCTTAGTGAAGCCATGTTGGCTGTCACCAACCACCTCAGTGTTTTTCATGTGCCTTAGCATGTTTTCCAGGAGAAACTGTTCCAAGATTTTGCCAGGCACAGAGGTGAGACTGACTGGTCTGTAGTTCCCTGGGTCTTCCACCTTCCCCTTCTTGAAAATGGGGGTTATATTACCCTTCTTCCAGTCATCGGGAACTTCACCTGACTGCCAGGATTTTTCGAATACGGTGGACAGTGGTTTAGCAACTTCATTCGCCAGCTCCTTCAGGACCCGCGGATGGATTTCATCCGGTCCCATGGACTTGTGCACGTTCAGGTTCTTAAGATGGTTTCGAACCTGATCCTCTCCTACAGTGGGCCTAAGGTCTTCATTCTCACAGTCCCTGCATTTGCTTTCCAAGACTTTCGTGGTGTGGTCAGAGCATTTGCTGGTGAAGACTGAGGCAAAGAAGCCATTAAGAACCTCAGCCTTCTCCAAATCCATGGTAGCCAGTTCTCCTGATAGCTTCTGGAGAGGGCCCACATTGTCCCTAGTCTGTCTTTTATTTGCTACGTATCTATAGAATCCTTTCCTGTTATCTTTTACATCCCTTGCCAAACTTCATTCTAGCTGGGCCTTAGCTTTCCTAACCTGGTCCCTAGCTTCTCGGGCAATGCTCCTATATTCTTCCCAGGCCGCCTGTCCTCGCTTCCACCTTCTATACGCTTCTTTCTTCCCTCTAAGTTTCCTCAGCAGCTCCTTGTCCATCCATGGAGGTCTCCTGGCCCTCCTGCTGCACTTTCTTCTAGTCAGGATGCAACACTCTTGAGCACAAAGCAGGTGATCCTTGAATATCGACCAGCAGTCTTGGGCCCCCCTGCCCTCTAGGACTGTATCCCATGAAACCTTACTAAGGAGGTTCCTGAAGAGGCCAAAGTCTGCTTTCTTGAAGTCCAGGGCAGTGAGCTTGCTGCACGCTCTTCTCACTGTCCTGAGGATCTCAAACTCAACCATCTCGTGATCACTAGAGCCAAGGCTGCCCTGGAGCATCACATTTCCAACCAGTCCCTCCCTGTTGGTGAGCACCAGGACCAGCATGGCACCTCTCCTCGTCGGCTCCTCTATTGCTTGAAGGAGGAAGTTGTCTTCCACACAATCGAGGAACCTCCTGGATTGCTTGTGCCGGGCCATACCGTCCCTCCAACAGATATCAGGATGGTTGAAGTCCCCCATGAGGACCAGGGCCTGCGAGCGTGAGGCTGCTCCTATCTGTCTGTAGAGCGCTTCATCCACAGAGTCCTCTTGATCAGGCGGCCTGTAACAGATCCCCACCGTAACATCCCCCATTGCTGTTTTCCCTTTGATCCTGACCCACAAACACTCTGTTACCTCATCACCCGTCCCCAGACAGAGTTCCATACTCTCTAGCCTATCACTGACTTAGATAGCAACGCCCCCTCCTCGTCTGCCTGGCCTGTCCTTTCTAGTATGAAAAGTTATTGTCAGTTCCTAGTCTTTCCCCCACTCTTTTATTGTCTTAATTGATACAGGAGAGCCATTCCCTTGTCACATAACAGATTAGTTACTTCACCAGCCCTCGATGTCCAGTTTTGTCAAGACTTCTCAGAAATCCCAATCCATTTTACAAAACAGGATCATATTTCTCTACGCACTTGTGCCAGAACATCTTCACAGAACTCCCAGCAATCTGTGAAGTATTATTTCCCTTCCGAAAAGTCTTAGTACCTCTCATCACACAGCATTTAACCATGTTCCCCTCCTGCAGGTAGCTGCCACCACCATGAGGACTTGATGGAGACCCATGGGGGTTGCTGAAAGGCCAGCCTTGTCTTGGTAAGATCTAGTCCAAGATCTAGTTTACCAAGATGTGTTGCTTCAGAAGGAGAGCTCTATAAAATGAGGAAATTAGTGAAAAACAAAAAGGAGCAGTTGATTAAGACCACTAAGTGGTTTAAGGGACTGGAGCATCTATCATAGGATAGGCTGAGAATTGGAAATGTTTATTCTGGAGAAGAGTCAAGGAAATCTTATCAATGTGTATAAATACTTGGCAGGGCAGAGAGGGGAGGAACTGGGAAGAGGGAGCCAGGGTCTTCTCAGTGGTGTTCAGGGACAATATAAGAGACAACAGGCACAAGCTGAAATACAGAAATACATAAGAAAAAACTTCTTTACTGTGAGGGTGGTAGAATGCTGGAACACATTGTCAGGAGAATGCTGTGGAGTCTCCAGTCCTGGAGATACTGAGAAGTCATCAGGACACAGCTCTCTGACCAACCTGCTCCAGCTGACCCTGATTTCAGCAGGGAGGTCAAACTTGATGATCTGGAAACTCAACTATTCTGTGATTCTTTGAAAGATAAAAAGATAGCAGACAGCATTCAGACTCTTCTAAAAGCCAATTCAGGGGCTTGGTAGAAACACATATTACTTACCAAAAATGACTCCAGAAGAACAAAAAAGAAGTTTACGTGGTTGAAATCAACTAGTTGTGACATATTCAAATATGTATGATAGCAAAAGAGCTGTTAGGGGAAAGAAAAAAAAAGCCCTCCTTCAGAACAGGGAAGCAATTTTTAACTCAATTTAAAAACAAACACAAGCAAATTAAAAGAAAAAAGCAAAGCAAATCCAAACCTTTTAGAAGCAATTTGTTTAAAGCATAAAATTATTAATAATTTTCTTTTAGCTGCAAGAAACCCCAGTGGGTGAGACTCCTTAAGGGGTAAGAACAGCACTCTTGGGAAACAACACATAGAAAAAAGCTGAATTGTTTATTATTAGGGTGTTCAAGGTGACAGTGGCTCAGCGTTCCTACACTAGAACCTTTTTTACAGGTTTACTTCTTTACAGAGTGGAACTGCGAAAACATCTTGACTTCTAGTGTCAGTAGAAGAGGTTTTGGGACAAAACAAACAAAATAAGTGGAAAACAGTAGCAGGACCAGATGACATTCACCTGTCAGTTCTAAAGGGAACCCACCTCCTCCATGAACTGTGCCACGCATCTCCTGAGGTAGACTCAGTACCAAAAGAATAGAAAGCAACAACACAATACTAAATTTTCTGAACATTTCAGGATGGACTGAGATACAAGAGTTTAATTTCGGTTTATGAAGAACTATTGATTTAGTAATTACAATGCTTTCTACTGAAGTATCCCAATAGGTTAAAATGAGTCTAAAGAGGTCTAAAGAAAAATCACTGTTCCAATGGAAGATGTGATTTTTTAAAAGAACTTTTTTTTAAATTTGTTTCTGCATATGCATTTGTATCTGGTTCACTTTAAACGTGCAATTTTAAAAGTTCTGCTATTTCTTTATCATCCATATTCTCCACTGAGGCATTACATACAAGAGCTTTAAAACACCAAGAAAACCACACAAGGAATTCATATCCTACCTGAATATGAACGATATCAGAACTTAATAAAGTGATATGAAATCCCTTCGTCCTCTGGATTTGATTTTTTCTGTAGAATTCTGTGAAACTCCTAAATTACTGTCAGAATCTGAAAAAAAAAATTAAAAAAAATACTGATTCAGTTGCTGGATATTCTGACACATTTGTCTTTTTCTTCCTTCACCTAGGGACGTCTCCAGAACAGCCATTGCTAACCTTCCATCCAAAGGACTAGAAAGCCTCAAAGAACTAATGGCCAAAAATACGTGGGCTTTAAAGAAATTACCACCTGTAAAGATATTTCTTCAGCTAATGCGAGCTGACCTATCATACCCAAGTCACTGCTGTGCTTTCAAGAGCTGGAAAAAAAACAGCGGGTGAGTTTTACTAACTTGTATTCCATTTTAAAGTATGCAAATGAAAACAATGTTTAGTATTAATATAAAATTATATCTATCGGCACTTTCCTGACCTTTTTTTTTTTTTTAAAGGTATAAAGGACATTCTTTGAAACAGAAATTACAAACTGACAGAAAAAAGAATTTTTGATATAACAACTTGTAGGACCTTTTACAAAAGCTGCTCCTTTTGTTGAGCCCACAATTAAAAGAAAAAAAAAAAAAGGAAAAAAGAAAAGTGTAATGTGCTATAGCACAGAATGAGCTATAACAAGGCCTGGAAAATGAAGTTTTGGAGGGGTTATAGCCTTATGTCTCATTCTAATCGAAAAGCTCTGAATAGATGATTCTGAATTAACCCTGTAGACAAACATTTCAAATTCCATTTCAGCAGGATTTCCAGCCTCTCATCAGAACTGGTATGGATAGCTTTTGTGAGGCAGAAAGTACATTTATAGATGTCCTGATGCAATACAGCGATTCGTGCTGGGGGGAAGGAGGGAGAAAGGCAGGATGACTTACTGTGATAAGCAGCAGAATTCTACTGCAGAATGCAAATGCATTGTGAATTTCTTCAAAGTTTAATAAGGTTTAGAGAATTCTTATCCAGCCTCTGATTTAGGAACATAGCCCCAGTCTTCAGTATTACGGTATTTGTGGATGGAATGCATAGTATATTAAAAATATGCTAAGTACATGAATTATTCAATAATAAACTCACAAGGCAATAATATTCACAATTACAACAAACTGGGAAAGTGAGGACAGAAATAAAAGAGGAGTGAAGAGATTTAAAACCTGGACAGAAAGAATGTGCAGAAAGAACCCAGCACAATTTAATGACTGAAAGAAAAAAGTATTTGCATATCTATTACTAGAGATAAAAATTTCTCAGACTGAATTGTATGCAACTTCAAATTGTAAGAAATCTTCAATTCTACACACCTGAAAATGAGAAATACTAAAGGTTATGTGACAGTGGGTCACAGTGATCAAAAAATCTGATGCCAAATTGCAATTTTTTTCAAAGTATGAAAAATTTTTGATTACAAATACAGATGTATCACACCATGAGGTACAGGATTCCCAATGACTACGCTACTTGTTAGCTCTAAAGCACCTACAGAAAATTCACAAACCAGAAATTGAAATGATGGAAGTTCTGGGAGAAATTGACTGGTGAGCAAAAATGAAAAGGAAAGTAATACTGTATTAGCTAAGAAGTTATAAAGAGTAGATAAAAGTCTTGTTATGTACAGAGAATGTAGATCTCAAAAAGGAAGAGGGATTATGGATGCTGAACAAGTCAAATTACTACTGGGTATAGCTGACAGCAACAGAGAAAGGAAAAACATCGTGTAAAAAAAAGCCCAGAAATCCTCAAGCTTATCATTCACTATACATTCTATAACAAAAATACACCTGATCCCATTTTTATAGCTACATTTTCATTCCTGGTGATTTGCTTTTGAAGTGTCCCCTTTGTTTACTCACTGCACTCCAGTCAGACTGTAAATGCCAGCAGTGACTTCCTCCTCTACTCTTTCAGAATTTTGGAGTACCTGACATGTAACCAGAGCGGCAGTTACAGCTTTCGTAAGAGACGATCAGTCAAAGCTCTCAGAGGTTCATTTTATGAAGATTATGCAGAAGAATACACAGACCACACTGATACAGTTTATGACAAAAACACCAAGTTCACAAATTTTCCTGAAAATTCCTATTATTACATTTTTTTGGAAGAGCGCGGAGAAGGAAACCTTGGGTTTGGCCAAGAGCTCAAGAACCCTCAAACGGAAGATATCCAGACCTTTGACAGTCATTATGACTATCCTGTCTGTGGAGGCAATGAAGATGTAATATGCACTCCGGAACCTGATGAGTTTAATCCCTGTGAGGATATAATGGGATATCAATTTCTGAGGATCGTGGTGTGGTTTGTGAACCTGCTGGCCATCCTAGGTAACATTTTTGTCCTTTTCATCCTTCTCACCAGCCATTATAAACTGACTGTACCACGCTTTCTGATGTGTAACTTGGCTTTTGCTGATTTTTGCATGGGTTTATACCTCCTCCTGATCGCTTCAGTGGATCTCTACACCAGGTCAGAGTACTATAACCACGCTATAGAGTGGCAGACTGGGCCTGGTTGCAACACAGCTGGCTTTTTCACGGTATTTGCTAGTGAACTGTCTGTATACACGCTGACTGTGATCACCCTGGAGCGCTGGTATGCCATCACTTTTGCCATGCGCCCAGACCAAAAGATTCGCCTCCGGCATGCCTTGGTTATCATGCTGGGAGGGTGGCTCTCATGCTTTCTTCTTGCCCTTTTGCCACTGGTTGGCGTCAGCAGCTATAGCAAAGTCAGCATCTGCTTGCCTATGGACACTGAAACACCAGTGGCTGAAGCCTATGTAGTCTTCGTTTTAATATGTAACATTATTGCTTTTGTCATCATTTGTGCCTGCTATATAAAAATCTATGTAACTGTGCGAAACCCCCAGTACAAGTCAGGGGACAAAGACACCAAAATTGCCAAGCGTATGGCCGTGCTGATTTTCACAGACTTTCTGTGCATGGCTCCCATCTCTTTCCATGCTTTATCTGCCATTATGAACAAACCACTGATAACTGTCACCAATTCCAAAATTTTGCTGGTACTCTTCTACCCACTCAATTCTTGTGCCAACCCCTTTCTTTATGCTATTTTCACCAAAGCTTTTCGAAGAGATGTGTTTATCCTGCTAAGCAAGTTTGGTATCTGCGAGCATCAGGCTCAAGTCTACAGAGGTCAGACAATCTCAGCCAAAAACAGTAGTGGCTCTTATGGGCAAAGAATCAGTCGAGGGATAGGTCAGATTCTTACAAGCATTCAAGACCCAGTCAATGATTACCTTCCTGCCATGACAATGCAGAACCAAATTCTTGTGGAAGAATGCAAGCAAACTGAGCTATGACATCTCAAAGTATGAGAGCCACAATCTGGTCAAGAGGTGGTTGTGCATACAGTGAATTGAGTGAGAAGATAATGTACGCTCTATATCCTTTTTTCCTAGCCTATCCTTTGTGGTATCCGCAAGTACTTTCAGAGTGGTCGTCTTTTACAAAAGTCACTCAATTGAACCTCCTGTCTCACAATCTTACCACTACAGGTCAAAAGGTACTGTTCTGATAATAATATTGGAAGTAGATGGGAATGTTCTACCTAAATAGGAAAATTAATCTATATAAACTCAGCAAATATGAAATATACCCTCATCTAAAAAAATAAGGATGCAGGAGACCAAGCGTAAAACTTGGGGGTACTTGTATGACTAAAAAAAGGACATTATGTTTAATAATTAAAATGAGATTAAAAAAAAAAATTAAAAATGAAGGTTGAAGTTCTCAAATGCCAACTGCCTCTGTGTCAAAAGGATCAAGCGGTTTTCTAACAGCATATTTCTAAAACTTCCATCAGGGCTTAAAATGGAACAGATTCCTTCTGCTTCTGCCATCCCGACCTAAAACAAAGCTTGCAGTTCTTGGTTTAGGGGATGAGGTGGGAAGCTTCTTCATATTGCCGTTATAGTGGTAAAAGGCAATATCATTAATTTTGAATCTGCCCATAAGAGCTAAGAAACATTAGGGCATTTGTCTTCGTGTGCTTAATATCACTATCTCACTTTTTGATAAATCTACTTAGGAGATAAGTTTAGTCTGAATCTGTTTTGAAGACCAGTCTACCCGGTCAAGTTTGATGGCTGATACTTCAGACTGTACTAAATCTTCTCCCACTTATCCATTTCTTTACCTGACTGCAGTACTATTTAATCTGAGCATGTTTTTTATTACTTTGAACACACTGTAACTACTGCTTTTCTCACCACTATGGCTACCCCTACTTACCCCTCTCTTACAGGGCTAGAATGACTTTCTTTTTAGCACTTGCTACGTTGAGCTGCCTCAAATCTACATTTAGAGGAAAGGAGTGGATTGTGCCTTCTGGTTACTTCATGCCCCTCAAGTTACTGAATTGAAGGCTAGCTCCTCTAACATGTTTTAAGAGCATTTCTTCATCTTGTAGTGGTATGACTTTTGGAATCTGCAGTACCACTACATAAAACATACTGTTAACTTCTGGTTGGCCACAGTCTGTCTGTAGCTTAGATACATACTTTGCACTCTGTGTTTAAGGAAATCCAAGCTCAGATAAAAGAACAACCCAGTCTTTTGCTTCAGTGAAGCACTAAGGCATTCTTCTGCCATACCTGCTGCTACATGGGGCCAGACGAAGATCAAGCTTGGCTGTTCTCCATTCATCCACACACCACAAACAAATGAACCGGGGCCTGGCTCCATACATCTTCTGCAGACATCAGGGTTCAGGGTAGGAGCTGCTCTACACCAGTGTGCTCATTAACACTTGTGTGGTCCGAGTGCCTGGTTTTGACAGCAGGATCAGACCTGTTCTTAGTCAGCTGTAGAGACCAGCTCTGTAGGACTGCTCACAAGATTGTCATTGGTCATTTCATTCATCTCATCATTTGAGAATGGAGAATACTGAGTGAATCTTTACCTTCAGGTAGGTATTTTAAGCTCATTTTGTAATATCCATGCTGTTTTTAATGGAATTATAGTCTTTGAGTAACTGTAATTAAATTGAACATACAATAGTCAGATCTTTTATAATGGATTAGTAGTATCCAGAAAAACATAATGGTAGAGCCCTTTAAACTGCTAGCTGCTATAGCAGGAAATTGCATGATTGCAAATGCCATGTACATACTCCCCAATTAAAACTCAATTTGATTCCTGATTATAAACGAAGGCTGCTTCTGTGAGCTGAAACAAGGGCCTAGATTCACCAATTCTATCAGACGGTCTTATGATAAAAAAAAAGAAAAAAAAAGATTCTGTCATTGTTAACACCACTAAAAACCTACAGTATTGCATTACAGATTAAATCAAGCTGCTTACCTTGGCACGCTTCCATTTTTTGTTGATTCGCAGCAAACTTTGAAACCAAAATTGCTGGAAACCATGCAAATAATAATTTATGACCTCCTCTTCTGTGATCTGGACTCACCCAGTGTTAACCAGAAACATAAAGGTAACTTCTTAAGTGTGTGCATCAGCAAAACTTCCTACTCTTGAAACAGCTGCATTTGGAACGCTTTTGTCATGCCCAAGAGTTCCATACAAAATGTGTTATGTTGAGATGTAACCCCTGCCCCCAGGATCTTTTGCCCTCCCGATACTGGAATAATCATTAAAGGGAAAAAAAGCTTCCTGAGTGTCTTTATTTAGTATCCCAGCAGCAGCTAAGACAATCAAGTTCTAATGGGCATTTATGCTACAGACTTCATACATACTAGTGTACCAGTGGAAAAGAAATCTAAACTTAAATCATATTCTTTTTTAGAAGGAGAGGAGAGACTACATTTATTTTAAAAGTGCTTTTAAAAATAACATGGCTCACTTATTTTAAACCTCTTTTTACCTTAGAACAAAGCAGAATATTTGTTCCGTGGAAACTAGTAGGACATTGGAAAGATGTGGTATGCTGGATTGACTGCAGTATGCTTTTGAATTAATACAGCTGTTTGCTGTTACTAATAGACAATGGATATATTTACACATGAATGAACTTTTTTATCTCCTATCATTGCATATATTTTGTCTATTAAAAGAATTCTCTGATATTGCCTTTATGAACAAAGTTTGGTATTTCTGGTTTATGTCTTGTGTATTCTTTCTTGTGTTTTGCTTGGTAAAAATATTTAAAAAGCTATTAGAAAGATCCACGCAATAGACTTTAAATAATTTATTCACCAGACTTTTTCTTGTAAATGTTTGTATTCTATAGATACTCTGTTCTATTTCAGCTCTGATCAATCCCTTCAGCCATTTTTGGTTTTGTGTGCACCCTTATGTAACACTTGCCATTTTAAATCTGTCTCAGCAAGATGTATTATTGCTGGCATTCAGTACATATTTTCTCTAGAATACTTTAGAAATAATGCAGAGCATTGGAATAAAATGTTTTGTTTGAAATTTTAAGAGGTCCTGGAAGTTTTTTCTGAAGGTGTTGGAATAGTTTTTCTATTTCTCTTGCACTCATCATTGTCCTCCTTGGCTGGCCTACAGCCAAAAAGATTGACCACCTGACACACTATTTGACAGAAGTTTGTGGTTTTTTTCCACGCCACTAGCTGGGAAAGGGATGTCCTAAACGGCCAACTCAGACAGTGCAGCAGCGATGGAAAGGAACTGCTGTAGTATTGCTGAGCTTTGGGGTTCCAAAATCATCATTAATTACATTTGAGATAATCAGAGAATCACCTAACAATCATGAGGTCCTCTTCAAAAGACTGAATCTGGAATCTGATGATCTTTTCCATTCTTTCTAAATCTAACTTGTATGTGACAGCCACTGCGACTAAGGATTAGGTACTTCATGAGAAAACATGTAGCATAAAGTTTGTGTGGTAGAGACCCCGCTGCAGGAATTCTCAGAATAACTAATCTGCCCATATGCAACATTACAGAACATCCCTCCCTCCCACTAGGTCCTCCTCAGAGCAAATGTCCCTTGACCCATATTTGCCAAAATTTATGCTGGCAAATTTTACATTCAGTAATTCTCATCCATGTGTGTGTGATTATCTTTGCTATAAAGATCCTTGCAATACCTGGAAAAAAAACCACTTGAGAGATAACTCCCACTGCTGAAAACTGTCAAAGTGCCCAAATGAGTTAACTCTTGACATACCCTTCCAGCTCCAAAAAACTCAGCTGACTTCAGTATCTGTGTACCTTGCCGCTGCCTGTAATTGTGCTTCTCTCCTACATGAAGCTTTAGGGTGCAAGGGAAGCTTTTTCTCAGCTCTAGATGCTAACTGGCATCAGCTAGGACAATTAAGCTTACAGACAACAAGAAAATCCAATGGGCTGACAAGTGGCAAGGAATAAACAGTTCTTCCTAGGAGGCCTATGCTGTTCAGTATGTGCATAAGGAACCTCTAAAAAGGACTGAACAGCAAAAGAACAAAGTTTGCCATAATATTAAGATATTCAGAGCAATAAGAAAAAAAGATGGCTATGAAGAACTGTAGGAAGACTTCTTAAGATGCCAGGCAACTCATCCTAAAACCACTCAGTAACCAAACGGTTTCTGGTTTGCAGTTAAAGTTGGACAGGGTGAGGCACAAAATTAGTTGGATATCATGCCCTTTCTGTTACGCACTCCCTTCCCTCCCCCTTGTCAGGGGTTCTGAAAACATATGATATTATACTGCACTTCAACGTAGGCTTTGTGGGCTAAGGCAACAAGGTATTGAAGAGCCATCATCACGCCCTGGAACAGAAGGTGGTCAAGAGGTCTTAAGTAATGCACACTGAGAGTCTGACAGCATCATCAACCTAGAATTCACACTGGTTCAATAACGCACCTGCATAAAGCTGAAATACTTTTGATCTGTTTAGTTACTTCCACCTGACCCAACTCATTTTTGTGCGACTAGAAATCACGATTTGAAAGTGAACAAATGGAGGCTCTAGGAGGTCACAATATGCAGAGTGTTTAATCAGCAGCACCCATCAGTTCTAACCTTCTAGTCTTATCCCCTGCCTGCCTACCCCCTACCCGAATTGCCACAATACCTCAAAAATTAAGAGGCTCTCAGACTAGACAGGATACCAATCCTGTGGAAATCTGTAATTTTTTAACTGCCTGTCCTTATTTTCCACCTTGAAAATATTGGGTAACTATTCAAAACCACGGAAAATTGTCATCAACTGCATAACAGGACTTGGACCTCACTGGGGCTATCCTGAACTCAACTTGAATTTTACCCTTCTTTTTGAGCAGGAGCTTTCTGTGCTCTCCTGACTATATGCAACGCCAAGCCTTTTGTGCAGTCATCTGAAGTCATATCTTTAACACTGCACATCTGTGCTGTTCAGCTGAAACTCATGAAGCTTTGTTAATTAGAAGAAGAGGAGCACACTCATTTTGGTTCTCTTCTATTCACTACACAGCTGTGATAAGAAGGCTCTTCCAGGTTCTCTATTTTTCTTCTCTTTTTTAAGGAATTAAATCTGTTGTGAACATCAACTTCATTCACCGGGCATTATCTAACAACTCACTGAACAGTCATTACAAATGATTGGAATTGCTGGATTGTTACTTGTGTATTTACTGTGATACTTTTTATCAGACCTACTTTGCTGCCAAGAGCCTCCCTGTTGCAAACACTGATAACTGGCTAGACTGCCAAACCCACACTGGCCGTCTCACAGCTGAACAGTTTCAGCTGAAAAGACAGCGGATTTTCTTTGAGAAGTGACAGCACTCCCTATATTTTGTGAAGGCAAAGCTGTAACTCATCAAATCCAAGCAGTTACACGTGTTTTAACAAAAAGCTTCTCACTGCAAATTCTGAGGCACTGTCTGCATGCCTGTCTTCTCCACTGCTCACTGTTGACTGGCATATGCATGATAGCACTGAAGTACCAAGCAGCATGAAGGTTGTGTTTGTGCTGCATGTAAAATGCTGACTTCAGTTTGACTATAGTTAAAGAATTACTTAAAGCATATGTGGATTACTGCTGCTGCCTAGAGGGAGCTCTGGAAAAAACAGATCAATTATTTTTTAGCAAGCTCCAGATTTCCAATTAAACCCAGCAATGATGTGCCAGTATAAAGCAGAAGGAAGTGTATTTTGATAAAGGGCAACTACGAGGAGTGGCTGGCATACTGCCAGATGCACCTTCCCATTAAAAGTCCAGGAAAAAAATATGTGTTTTTTTTTTATTATTCCTTATGTATTCTGACATTTGAGTTTGTTTGCACCTTTCTTTTTTATGGGGGGGGGAGGGGCGTGGGGGGGTGGATTTGAAAGGATGGCTACTTACTTTCCTCTTTGTTCTCTGTGCTCTCTTTTTCTTCTTTCCAGATTCTGTTTATGCCTCCTTTCTCTACTACGGAAAAAACCCCATGCTTTATTTGATGAAGTACTTTAGATTTTCCACCTACTATCTAAAGTTATTTAGGCTACATGGCACTACATGCACAGCAACCTCAGGGAGAAATTACAAAGCTGTTTAAGAATATGACAATGATTTAGGACAGAAAATGAAAGCCAAAAGATATTCTGAATAAACATTAACAGCAACTTCTGCTAAAATTAAGAACTGCTCCACTTCCCCTCTGCCCCTTCTCAAAACCAACTTGACGCACACAAGCAGCATCTGTGACGCGAATATCTTTCTTCTTTAGCTAACCAATTTTTAACATCAATATCAACATCACATTTAAGCTGTTTGTCAACTTTCTACACATACAAAGGAACTTACTTCATGGTGCTTTAATGTTTTAAAACTACTTATTACATTAGAAAGACAAATTCAATTCATGAAAAACAGTATGTCAGAAATATTGTTCCCAGCACTAACGCCTTCTCTTTGTTAAAGCTCAAACAAGGTAAGCTCACAAGGAAAGAGCTTCCTTCCTGCCAAAATTTGAGTTTTTGGGGGGAATGGAGGGGGAAGCAACTGAAGACAGAACAAAACCTAGAAGCAGCACTTCCACAGGACAAATTCTGTGATACATCCTTTTTAGAAATGCTGTACTGCACAGAACACTGTTTCCCAGAATACATTACCTGATGAATCCACATGGCCCACATGAAGTCAGCCAGTTGTTCCTCTGAGGGGAAAGGCCTGTATGAGAACCTCAGACACTGGTACGGCAGGACACACGAGGAACCCTGTCTGCGGGGCCTTGCATCAGGATCCTAGGAAAAATAGGAATAAGCCTTTGAAAAATCAGGAAGCCAAGGCGGTTCACCAGAAAAGACTGCCTTCCTTATTTTGCTAGTCCAAACCATTTTCTCCATCACCAGCTAGGAAGGGTTTTACTTTACCTTGGCATTAAATCCTCCCAGCTCCGGCACTTGTAAAGCAGCATCCCAACTCTCTTGGGATTCAAGAGTGTCTTCTGTTCCAGACATCTAGAGGGCCTGTCCGCAGTGCAGTTCTGCTTCATTTGGTACCTCTAACAAAGGAAAAGCATTCCTACCTTGACAGAATCACGTGTCCACACATGACACATTTTTTGTGTTACGAGGTACTTTTTTTTATTTTTACAATTTAATGTTAAGTCTTTGTTTTGGAGTTGCTATTGAAATATACTCATCCAAATTAAACACTTGCTGTTTCCCATTTCAGTAACTTTTTGTTTACAAAACCAAACTAAAAATGAAAACATAAACTAGAAAGTATAAACCAAATACACCCAGCCACATATTTTTTAAATAGTTATCAATAAAAGACATTTCAAAATACCAGCTCACCACTATCCATCTTCAGAGAGGGCGTTTTTGGCCTATGGAACTGAATGGGCAACTCAAGATTAATATGTGATTTTTTTTTAATAACACTGTGATGTTGTTAAATGGAAGGTCTGCAAGGCAAACTCAACAATGTAGGTGACAGTGAAGTTACCTATGTGTGATTAAAATAAATTCAGAATCTTCAGGGTTATTACATAGTAATCATTAAGCCTCATATATTAAACAAATGCATGTGCAAGATAGTAAATGAAGTGACAAACACTTTTAAATAACATCTTTAATTAAAGTTTTTGCAAAGGCAAAATATTAAACTTAAAATAGGTCTTAGTACATCAAAATACTAAGTTCTCTAATTGTATTCCAAGCATGGCCTTTGAAACATAATATCCTGTATATCACAGAGGAGCAACCTTGATCTGCAATTGTACAGAATGAATTTTACAAACATAATAAATATATTTACCCCCTTACACATAACAGTATATGTACAACAGCAGTTGACAATAGTAGCTCAGAACAGCAAAAAAGGATATTCCCCCACTCCGTAATCTATTGGTACCCTATGCACTCTGGAACACGTCTCATTGGATGACTGTACATATAGCTAACCCAAGGTAGTTCTTCCTGTTAAAAAAAGCTCCTTTTGTTCCACAATGTCTAATCCACCAACTAATAATTAAAAGACACACAGCATGAACTGCCTGAAAACAAGTAGACAACAGGGAAACCAATGGACTGGGTTTTTTTACACATTTCCCAACCAATCACAGCAATGGGAAAACGAGACTGTAAATGCCAGACACCAATACATAACAATATGCAAGTTTCTTCATTTGTATAGTCACTAATCGCAGCCTGAACTCTAATTTCCATTGGGGTGTATGGGCAGGGTGGGGTGGTACACAGCAAACCCCACAACGCTGTGTAAGGCAGCCCAATATCAATCCAGTGTGCGTTACCCTAAACCCACTGCTCAGTTCCTGGACATGTTATTGTGTTGTACTTGGAAGCTTCTGCTTTGGGGGAAATTGGGGAGGGGCTTTAATTTTTTAAAGAATCTTTTATAAATTGAAGAGATTGAATCAAAATGAACTTAGTTAACAAGGTCTTTAACTCTCACTGGAACTAAGAACCTTTACTCTGGTAGTGTTATGTGGTGACATAATTACTGCTAACTGTCAAGCAGTGGAATTATTTTCACAGATTCGAAGTTTAACACTCCGAATTGTGCAGCAGAAATAAACATTTATAAAGAAAAAATCTGTTACATGACACAACATGTTGTTTTCTAGAACCTGTGCTTCAGAATCACGTATCATGTTCATGGAAATAAACTGGGACCACAATTATCACTTTAAATCGTGTTTAGGAAACTGAATGATGTTCAAATGCAATTTGTGAATACAATGCAGGAACAAGAGTATGAAGCCTCAAAGAAATCTTGTTGCTAACCAGCAATTGAGGGGGAATAAAAACATATTTTATTTAAATAGTCCAACATAAAGTTCCTTACGTGACTAACTTCTCTATTATCTCCTTAACAGAAAACATATTTCAATTTGTTTTCAACTTAGATGTTTTGATTGCACACACTAAACCCCAACAGAATTAGAGCAAAAAAGTTGCTTTTCTGATTGAAGCACTGCAGGAAATTTTACTCTCTCAGGAATCAAAACAAAGTATTGTCATACTGGCAAAGCAGGTATTCTGCAAACTGAAAAGGCACAACACTCCCAAGTTTGCCCAGTTGCTCTGCAAGTTTCCATCAGCCATCATGGTTACAATTATGAAGTTATCTTTCCCATTTTTTTCATCATAAGAAGGTGCTCCATTAACTGTGCAAATTTTAACATAAGCCCTCTTGAAATCATTAACTGTTTCTATAATACTGAACTATTTAAATGGGGGGAAAAAAGAAAAAAAAAAAAGAAACACAACCAAAACCACTATTTCTGGGGGGTGGGGTGGAAATAATCATTTATGAACTATGGTATGGGAATCCCTTGCCCTCTGAAAGGAATGGTTTCTTTGGAACCTAATGAAATGGTCTGTTCAGTTACATTGTTAAAACCACAATTAAAAATTCAAGTACAATAATAAAATTAAGCAAACTACATTCTTAGAGCAAGCTGCTACAATAAAATGAAATTAAAACATGCTTTTTAATTTAAAAAAAGGAACACTTGATGCAGCAATAAGAGCACAGTTTGGTATGTTCATGTTTGACTGGCTTTCCGAAAACTTCACAGGTTGTTTTTGAAGACAAAACTTCTTCTCTGAAAAGCATACCATATAATTAGCTCGCAGGAGACTGTGCAAGTTCAGAAAGCTTCTAACATCCTTTAGAACAGGCTAAGCTCAAGTTACCTTTAAAGTTCTGCTATTCCTTTAAAATAAATAAAAAGGCTATGCAGCTTCTAGTATATGTATGTGAGTGAAAAAAAAAAAAAATCACTAAGATGTATGAAAATAAAGTGTTATACAAGGAATCCGGGTTCCAGTAGTATAAAAAGGGATCTACAGCTAAAGGCATTTTCTTCCTTTTATTGGTTTGGTTGTGCAGCATGACAGGAATTTTTTTGGAGTCTACTACATAAGACCTACTGGTAACGATACAGAAAAGGTGAGGGAAAGAATTAACTGGTACAGTATTGATTTCATTGCAGCTATATAGAAGTGTCAACAGTGGTAAAAAAATAAAGTATCTGCTCTGTTTGGAAGAAAGCAAACACCAATCAGTTTGAGATACCTTGAAGCCCCAAGCCAAAAATGTACTCTAAATGATGATTCCGTTACTTAAGAATGAATTAGAAGAAACGTTAACTTTTCATAAAGCTCACATGTGTAGATGGCTTACTAACAACCATATGGCTCTAGATATAGCCCACAGGCAGTTTTAGTCTGTATCAGAGAGCACACGTACAAAATCACAGAAAAAAAAACCTCTTTACAATGTCTAGAGTTTTCTACATACTACTGAGACTATGAATGCAGTTGGAGGTAAGTAAATCAGAGAGAATGAAAATCAGAGCAGTCATTATATACTGCTAAAATACACTTTGTTAAATAATATTTAAAATTTCATTCTCAAGCAAAAAAAAAGGTCAGAAATCATGGTTCGAATGTCTGCTTCTGAAAGTCTTCCCAATTTAGTTAAAATTAACTTCACTGTGTTTTTTCCTGCTTTTTCCGAGCACCCAATGAAATAAAATTTTTTTGAAACGGTGAGCCACATGAGCAATCCTTCCTCAACACTTTCTGAAGTATAATGCCCATTCCCTCTCCTCATTGAAAAGTAACTGCATTTCCAAAAGCAGAGTTTGCAAGAATAACCTGTGCATGACAAAAAGATGTTCACAAAAAAGAGCGGAAGGGAAGGAGGGGGGGAGCAACCTTATTGCTTTTCAGAAAGGAAAACAAAACCCCACCTCTGGAAAAGGCAAGTAAAAAAGTGACTACACAAGGTTTAGTGCATCCAACTGCTTGATTTTGTTACCAAGACAGTCTAAAGACACTAACAAAATTTGTGTTCTCAAAGCTGTGAAGCTCTCCATGAAATTACATGCCACGTGGAAACTTTAGAAAGAGTAACTGCTGCAGGTAACTTATGGCTATACTTTTAAGTAAAGCAGATCTTTGATTAACAGAGTTGCAGCCAGGATGTTAGAATTTTTATGAAATTTTCTATATTACAAATTTAATCATTCTTGTGGTCTGTTGAATTATTTGTGGATGTCTGGACTATGGATGTAATAAGCAGGCGAAGGAATGCATTATATTGTGCCATTTACCTACACATTTGATTCAAAAGGTCTCCAAAGCCTTTAAAAAAAAAAATTAAAAAAAATAAAAAAAATAAAAAAAATCAATGGAAAGTTTATTAGTTGTTTCAGTTCAGTGATGCTGAACCACAACCAAACAGCAAGAATATAATTAACACATTAAGCAATCTGACTTGCATGGCGGGGAGAGTTATGGGTGCTTTGTATGTAAAAAACACAGTCCTAAAAGGTATCACATGAAATTAAAATGATTTTGAAATATAAATGATCATTCTACCATTTTGTAACTGCCAGGAACAACCACTTGTTTATGGGGAACTTGAACTGAAAACAACAAATAGATATAATAATTAATGAGCATATCAGAATTAAAAATATTTTCCTTATACAAGTTATTTAAAATTTAACACCTTAATTCTTATCCTTCTGTACAAAGCTTGCACGCAGTTGAAGTAACATTCTGACCATCCTCACTACCAAAAGGAAGTGTTCAAAGCAGATTTGTACACACAATAAGCATTTTCAGATTAATAATCTATCAAAGGGAAGAGTTCCTTCAATCAATGGAAGAAGTATTTTAAAATTGTAAATCAAGGGAAGAAGGGAGGGAGGGGGGAAGGGGAACAAAGCCTTACATGCTAAATACCAGCTGTAGGTACCTGTATGTAGAATTGATAATTAAGGTATTCCTAACACACAAAACCAGCTCCCAGACAATGCTATAGCTGCTACAGTCCATGGCTTGCTCATCTGAAGTAGTGTCTTTGTTGCCACATTTTACCTTTGTTCCAATAATTTTGTTTATTGTTTATTTCTGATGTGCAGATACACATTTGATTAGAGCACACATCCAAGTCTCAACCTTTCCTGCTTTTCTTTTTTTTCCTTTTATTACAGGGAGTTTTTTTGTTTTGTCTTTTAAAACTTCACCATTCTGCATCCCCAATGGCTTTGGAAAATACATAATCTCTTCCGTTAAGATTCATGATGCCATCTTTGAGATGAAATTTCCATTTGTTTTTACTTCTGTGAATCTAAAAACAGGGAAAAAAGTTAAACTATTAGTCTGTATCAGATATAGGTAATAATGCGTAAGTAAATTATAAGGGCAAGAAAAAATGAGAATAACTATTAGATATACATTACTAAATTACTACAAATATTTCAAAAATCAATTCTGCATATAACTATGAAAACCAGAAACTATTACGTATATAGTAGTATTTTTTGGTTTCATTTTTTAAACCAGGGACAGCAACTGTCACCAAACCATGCAAGCACAGAGGCATTCCAAAATACAAAGCATACAGCACATTTTTAGAAGTGGCTGGAAAAGAAGAAGATATATGTGTACACCTGTGCTGCTTTAATTTGATTAAATTATCTTTGATTACAACAGCCACAAAGCTCCACTTGAAAGCCAGAAATCCCTTTTCAACCACCATAATAGAAAGATTAAGGTTTTAAACCAGCCGTGAAAGGGTCAAACACTAGGTTTTATTATTTGGACCTCTTGCGCCAACTCCTTTCTGCATGAAAGCTAGTTTGATTATGTTACGTATAAACAGATAGCTGGCCTATTCATCAGGGGGTGGAATAAATAAAATCACAAAAACATCGAATGGTTTGGGTTGGAAAGGACCTTAAAACTCATTGAGTTCCAGCCCCCCTGCCATGGGGAGGGACATCTTCCACTAAACGAGGTTGCTCAAAGCCCCATCCAACCTGATCTCGAACATTGTCAGGGATGGGACATTCACAACTTTTCTCCCACATGCCATCCCCACAGTGAGAAAAAAACCAACCCAAACCCAAAACATTAATTCCATTCTTCCTCCCCAGGGAGTCCATATTTGTGGAGCCCGTAACATAATGGATCTTCAGGTTATAACGGGTATTCCTGTTGACACAGGATAAGAATAAAACAACAATATCTTTACAAAAATATTCTGTCCCGAAGTAACTTTTCTTTCTTTATGCCTATTCCCAAACAAATACTACCCAACTACAGGAAGCAGGTTGACCAATGTGCTGAAGGACATTAGAAATAAGTATAAGAAACAGCTGTAGTTTTGAAGACTTCAATTATCTTATGCCTACTGAGTAAACATCAATGTGCAGAACTGAGGCCGTTTTAGATACTATACAATCAAGTGCTACTTCACGAGGAAACCAAGTCAGGAACCAACAAAATACACAATCCCCTTCTTGGTTCAAGACAGCAGGCAGGGCTTACATTAGAAAATATCACCAGAACTAATAGCAACTATGTACAACAAACATTTTCCCATGGGCACCAGAACAGATAAGACCATAGCACTCAATCAGTTATTAGTAGTACCACTTTAAGCTAAAAAGTCAGTGGCAACAGCAAATAAATGAAGAAGGAAGGATATGGCTTACAATACTCTACTTGCCCTTCCGAATGGCATTGAACAAAAATCCCTCATCAGAAGCATGTGAGGTGCCATGAAGTATGGAGGAAGGTCCTCAGATGAATAAAGATGGGAAAACTAGGGTAAGAACACTGTTTCTACAGAGAAATGAGATCATTCCAGAAGAGATTTGTGCTGGCTGGAGTCTGCATAGTTTAAGAATTCACTAATCATCTGGAAAATGACAAAACGTCACTGACTGTACAGGAGGACAGTTACTGAAGAGCTGCAGAATGATGTTACTGCCCTAACTCATTGTGTCATAAAACAATGGTGGCATTCAAAGCATATGTAGGTAGTAACAATGGAAAAAAAAAACCCAAACAATTCCAAGTTACACAGATAGAAAAAATGATGGGTTTAAAGTTGACAATTACAAGTCAGGAATAAGATCCCAAAGTTCTAAGACTCCTCCACAGAACATCAGCTCTGAGTTCAGTGGGGTCAAAAGCACACATGAACTATTGCTGAACATTGCTACACCACTTAATAAATCAAAGGTTCACCTGTGCTGTGAATACCTCTGATCCTCCCTTAACCTTATCTACCTGTACCAAGCAAGATACAGAATAAAAAAAACAGATCTGGAGAATGAAAGTAAGAACAATCAAATATTTGCACAAGTGTAAAAATAACAACCAAGCAAAGTGTAGCTCTGATTTCAAAGAGATGACTGAGGAGGGTTATGATGGTCTGCAATATCACAAAAGGCACCAACAAAGCAAAGAGGGAACAGTCTTCTAAATAAAGAAGTAGGAGGTATCATATGAAACTAATGGGATGAAAACTAGGTAATTCTCCACACATCATTTATGAAACTTCTTGCCATAAGACAAAGACTCAAAAACAATCAAGTTAATTTCTCACAAATTAACGAAAAAATCCACTCCTGGCCATCTGATACAAAGCCAGTATATCTCACTCAAGCTTACAGAAGGATGGTAAAATGCTCTACATGAGCACCACAATCTGCCTGTCTCACTGTTCCAGAGGCACCCACCATCAGCTGATGCTGGACACTAATATAAGAGACAACTCTGCGCAGAACAACTGAGCTAATCCTGTGTATTTTATAGAGACAAACTGAACAATGATTGTTTGATAAGTGATGAGGTCCTTTCAAAGTACATGGTGCTAGAGGTTAATGATGGACACTGTTCTGTACTGAGTTCACATTCTTAACTTTTAAGAGGACGACGATTTCAAAGTAGTTCCTGATGCTCAGCTTTAACAGCTCCCAACAAGCTTTTCAAACTGCTATTTTGAGGCTCCTCACTATCCTCACAAACTGCCCAGAAACTAAGTTTTGGATTACAGTGTGGAGGAGACAGATTGCTGGGATGCAAATACTGATACCACTTTTCACTATCTTAAACTCTCTGTTGAATCTGATGACAAGTCTAAGCAGAGTCTGGGCATAACTGAAGATCTTCCAACCAGCCATTCTTCACAATGTAGGAGTTTTTATTCAACAAACTTAGAGATTTTTTTCTGCTTTCAAAAGGATCCTTATTCATTATAGTCCAATTAATCTAGCATAGCAAAAGAAAGAAAATCCACATTGAATAATCTTTCCGCATACCACCTCGATAAAAAGTTGTTTGATATCCTCTAGACACATTTAACGTAATTCCAGACATGGATGAGTTCTTGCATATTCCAAGGACAAATACACACGAAGAAATTAGTCATTATAGAGGAAGCAAGACAGCTCTGCAGAATTTAAAGCAAGATAAGCAAAAGCATTCCACATGGCATTTCAGTAAAGAACACACAGCACAGAAAGAACCTTCTCCTCTGATAACTATTCATCATCAAGAAGAGATATTTTTAGTGATCAAGGAAGTTTTCCACAAGTGTAAATCGTAACGACTGCTTTTTCCATTCACCACCACAGCGAATGTACAAACTTACTTACAATAGTTCACTTCTCCTGAGCCCAGAGGACTGACCTTTGCTAAAGGTCACAAAAAGACATGACGAAAAAAAAAGAAAATGCAGCCAAATCCTTCTAAGCTTTACTCATTGTCAGGTTTATATGAACATGTCACACAAACCTTGTTTTAAAAAACAAACAATAGGTAATTCTTACATGACCATTCACATTAAAATCTTTACAGATCTACCTGTACTTCACAGTCACAAAGATATTACTTAAAAATTATGACTTGATAGGAAGAAGAACAAAGAAAGTAGAACCCTTGGATTCTGTTCAGTAGTTTACCTTATCATACTGGCACACAACAACATTTTCTGTATCGAACAGTTCTTGTCCTTCCTCATCACTCACATCATCTTCACTGTTAAGAGGCTCCTGAAACAAACATATGCAAAAAGTTATGCTGATTAGTAAAATCAAAGTACTTTGATTACTCACGTAAGGCTACAGTCTTGAGTATGAACTACAGGACCTAAAATTAATTTGAGGTGGCGAATATCAAGCTTTCCAGCAGATGAGTGATGTACATACACTTTGTTCCTGCGCTCGATCCTAAGATATCCTTACCAGTTTTAATTTGGTACTTCAGTGTCTAGGCCACCCTCTGGGCACAGCAACATTTTATCACCACAACCATTCCTGCTCTTTTACTGTAAATGTTCTGGTGATTGCAATTTGTCTTTACAAAAAATTTACCATTACACAGATTTTTACATACAAAATAACTTCTCCAGTCCTAGAATTTATCTTCATGTCCCTTAAAAATTACTCTCCTTTTTTTCCTCTTTCTGCTAACACTCTTCCAGCAGAAATTTGGGGATTTCTTTTTTGTCTCATGTAGATAACACCTATTTCAAAGCTAAAACAACCTCTAATAAACACAGAGCAACTTTCCCAAAGTCTTCTGTATAATCCTTGTCTTCCCACATACTCCCAAATACGTAAGATAAACAGAAGAGATGCTGGTGAGAGAAGATAAAGTTCCAATTCCTTCCAGAGTGACTTTAAGTGACTTCAAAAGCTTTAAGGAACTGGTCCACTCATTAAGTAACTGTGGATGAACACAGGTAGCAAAAGTAACAGGAGATCTCTGGCAGGCTGATAATAAAGTCTTGGCATATAAAAAATTTCCACAAGAATGCTAGCATTAAGACACTATTAGAGAATACTTAATATTTAAGCATGATGACTTATACTTAATGAGGCAATTAGTACAACATTCAAACTGACATCAATGCTGCTCAATACAATGGAAAAGTGATGGGAACCAAACCTAAGTTGTAACAGAAAAATTCTATTAGACACCAATGTAGAGGTACTACAGAAAGCCTGATGTAACTCCTTGACAAAAATTAGAATTTTTACGTGCATATACTACATGGGTAATAGAGACTGTGAAATGCTACATATGCCTCTCATGCTGGCATTTTAAATGGAATCTTAAAATAACTGGAAAGGCTGCAGAGAACTGATCCGACAGTTCAAAATGCATTTTAGGGATAGATTTAGGGAGTACCAAGTTTCCTGTCAAGGACTAAAACAACAGTACTTTTAGCTTATTAGCATTCCCTCCCCAATTTAAAAAAAATAAAACTTATTTTTGTGCGGCTTTTTGGTGCAACACACCAAAATTTAGTAAGACCCACTGGCTCAAGTCCAAAACCAAGAAAATTCAAAGTCTAAATTAAGCACAACTGTTAAGAATGCAACAAGTCATGAAGAATATTCACTCCTGCTCCTATCTCCTGATTTCACTAAATCAAGGTCAGGTGCATTTCTAGAAGGTGCTTTATAATAAAATTTGAGTTCTCAGGCTTGTTCTAGTGTAACAGAAAGCAACAGAATACTCAGGGAGATACAGGTCAGACTACATCTATTGGTCCTGTCACTAAATATATGCTGAACTAAACTGTCTATTGGTCCTGAACTAAATATATGCTCTCCTTTTTGTCAGTCTTTATAACACCTTGTTTTTGTATGCACTCAGCCCCAAGTGGAGTTGACTATTTCTGTTTCCATAATTCCATGGCTGACCTCTCCATAACATCAGAAATATTACTGCTGAATTTTTTAAAAGGGCATTAACAACAATCAGCAGTTTTTGCTGTGTCCCCCCGCCTTTCCCAGCTGCATTTCAAGGTGCTTTGCTAACACACAATTTCTACAACTTCAATATAGGAAATAAAGAAAGTGAAGTACAAGGATAAAAGTTATATTCTCAAAATTACTGGAATATAATATTATTTGAAGCATATAGTTTTCTTTCAAATATTGCAAGAAAAGGTAAAATGAAACACAAGCATGCTCCAGTTTTCTGAAATAATGTTAAGTTTACCTCTTCGACTTGGCCATCTTCACCCCCATCTTTTTCTTTGTCTTCCTCCTCCTCATCATCATAGTCTTCTTCCTCATCTTCTTCTTCTTCAGATGATGTGTCCCCTGCTCCATCAACTTGGAGAACGAGTGGTGCTTGTGGTTGTGCCTGTTGCTGTTGTGGTTGCTGTTGACCAGCTGCAGGAATCTGTGCTTGAGCTGGTGTAGGGGCAGCCACTGTTGTAGGTATGACTTGTGTTTTATTTCCTGTAAACAGGATCTGCTGAGGCTGAATAATCACTCCTGTCTGCTGGGAAATCCCTCCAGGGATAGGAGCCAAAACCTGATGGAATATCATTGCAAGTACTGTGGCTGCTAACGTAACAGACTACCACATCACTCACAGAAAACAATTAAAGCATATTAATCTGACTTGCACTAATTAAAGAAATGAGAGTTACAAAGATTCCATCTGTTTCAGATAAATATTATCTTCAATAATAGACCTGCTTTCACTACTCGGTGTTAATTTCCCGCATTTTGCATTGCTGAATCTAAGAAAACCTGCTCTCATTCCATTCTAAAACACTAGCACTACCGCCACACCTGAGTTCCAAGCACAGCAGAGGAATGTTTAAATTCAAGATTATTTTTAAACCTTCTTTATAAAACATTTAACTTAAAACTCTCTACAAATTGTTCTTATGCTTAAATCGCAGAACTGTGACACAATGCTAAACTCAATGCTTACAGAGTCAGGACACACAGATGAGCTTGCAGCTGAACAAAAATCATCATAAAACGTCCTGGATTCAACTACCAAAATAATCAAGGGGGTTGTGTATGTTTGCTTTAGGTATTTTCTTCTATATGTTATGTGACACCATAATTTTAACTGATAAACACATCTTCAGAAAGATGCAGACCAGGATTATGATATAGCTGTCATCAGGGGATGCACGGAAGAAATTTTAAACTGCAGCCAGTCAGAATTTGGCAGGAATAAAAGTGACATCGAAAACAACACTTCAAAAATTGTGCATTTTTAAAAAACACACTTCTTAGCATAACTCTTTTTTTTTAATATATCCTTTCTGACTTTGTGTTCTATTACAATTTGCTCACAAAAACGCAACCCTCTAGTAATTCCTGTAATGTTTTTTCTTTCAAGTGTACCTATTAAAATTTTTTTTTTTACCTGCTGTATAACAGGTGCTTGTACTCCACCAGGCTGCATTTGTGGTATGACCTGCTGCTGTAGAACAACTGGCTGCTGTGGTTGAATGATATACTGAGCTCCATTTGCAGTTCTAACTACCTGGAGGATCTGGCCTGTAATAAAATAAATATCAAACTAATCAACTGTAGAAATCACTTTTAGAACAATCACAATTTAGAAGCTTGTTTCCTGGAAGAACACCAACGGTAAGTAAAGGAGAGTATTTACATTTCACTTTCATCAGTGAAAAAATACTATGGTATAGCAGCTGTGTCAGAAACAAATATGGTTGTTTATCATCTGAATAGGATGCAATCCAAAAATAAATTTACATATGCAAGCCAAAAATCTAATCTTTTAACACAGCACAGTATTTTAAATATTAGCTCCCACTTATGAACATTACTCATGTTTCAAAACATGGTTTTACAGATAGAAATACAAATGAACATATACCAAAATAAGAATACAGGTATTCACACCACAAAGCCTCTACCCACTACTGACACTCATATTTCCAGGGTCCTGTCAGATGATTTCCTTTCCTCACACTTTTTCCTCTAATTAACAAATTACAAGAAATTCCTCTATGCATAACTTTCTTTGCAATATTATCATGCAGTTGCCTTTCTGAAAAATCTATCCCTACAGTTACTATCCACCTCTCCTTTCTGTTCCCATAACACCTGTACTCCATTTTATTACCCTATATCTTTATCATTATGTACCTTTCATCACTTCACAAAATGCATCTAAGACTCACACGCCTTTGGAAATGGCCTCCACCTCTGAAAAAGAAGTGCTAAGATACATTCCAACATTAGTTTTTCACATTTCTGATCAGAAAGATGTGGGAGGAGAAGAAACTAAATTAAATAATCCCAAACTTGACACATTTCCTTCAAAGACTGATTTTAGTTCTTGTTCTCCCTCCACAGCAAAATGCCAAGCCCTATTTACTGAAATAACTAAGTATATCTGAAAGAAGAGTCTACCCTAGTCCCTTATTATAAGAAAAGATACAATAAATATTTGTAACTGATGCAAAAAAATTATGACCATAACAAAAGTAACAAATGTGAGCCACAGATTATTCTGTGCTATGACACAGATGTGCTTCCTTAAAAATTGAAAATATTCTAATTTCTAGAACAGCTACACATTTAGATTTTATTTAAACTGTATATCCATTAAATATTCAAATGTTTAAAGCAGGGAGGTTAAGTCCCAGGTGATTCTGAGCAGACTAGATGAATCACCCTTGCCTGCCTTCTTGCTTCACGCACTTCTCTAAAAAGTGGGGAAAACTTGCACAAAATCTAACCTACACCACAGTTAGGTCAGAACCACAAGGTTCATAAGACTACCGAGTCAATAAGCTAAAGAGTCCAAGAGTCTAGTGGAGAGATTGCACTGGCTTCTAAGGGTGGATTCCCAGGTTCTACTTTTTAGCAATATATAACAGGGAGTAAAACCATAATTTTTCTCTCCCAACCACCCTCAAAACCATTGCTTGATCCCAATGTTACTACAGTTACCTGAATTTGTAAGTATCTGCTGAACAGGAGTAACACCAGCAGGGAGAGCCAATGTAGCTGCAGTGGCTGCAGCACTCTGTAATACAAGAACAGTTTTTTAACCACAGACATTATTGCTGGTGTTTCATCTCGCTACATGCTGCCTGAAAATACATACCTTCTTAGAGCTGTTTACAGTGTTTGCACACAAGTTTCTGCAGCTACTGAAATGCAGGCATTAATCAACTGTACGTTATACTACATATAAAAATTATTTTCCTTCTTTCTTAACAGGAACACTGAAGCAACAATCACTAAGCATCACACCTTAACATAGGTCCACATGGTTTCTTGGTTTATCTGCAAGCTCAGCAGATTTTTTTTTCCTCCTCTGCTGAGCTACTAATAGAATACAACACTGCATTGCTCATGTGGCAATTTTACTTACAATTTTTTAAAGCAGCTAAAGGTATAGGCCTACAAATCTGAAGAAACATACAGTACTGAAGCAGTGATCATGTTCCCCTGTCTTGTTTTCACATGGAGTAGTAATCAGGTTTGCACTTTCCTTCATTCTGTAAATGATCTGCATTTCAAGTAGTGCATAACGCAGCTCTTTTAAGTAAATATATGCATACAGACTGTTCACAGAATGACTGATTTTTTTCTCTGAACACAGCTAGTTAGAAGAGAAAGCTGAAGACTCTCAGTGGGTAGCGATTCGAACTTGAAAGGAAACTGAATTCCAACACAATTATGTGAGCTTCAAACACAAAAATCTGCATTAAGCTCTTAACTCGCAGAGCAGGACAGACTTCTCCATTTCAAGGGTCTAACTTCAGCTGCCTATGGAAAAGCCTCCCTTTCCCTACTGTAAAGGAACCATGGCTGTTCACTCTTTGCTACCGGAAAGGACGTAAGTATTTTATTACAGAGTACACGCTTCCTGTTTATAAGACATATGAACTCCCCGTATTGGCTGGTTAACACAGTAGTTACAACTGCCAAAATTAGAGACCACCAAACAAACTGAAAAGTGCTTGTCTGCATCCTCGTGTCCCAGACAAATGCAGATGAATAAACTCTCCTTACTCTCTGCCTTCCAAGATATTCAAGCTGTCAGATCAATTCTTTAATACCAACTTAAATGTTTCTAAAAAACCACACATAATAATTCCAAATTGATCCTGTAACTATTTACTGAACAGTAGTCTTCTGTGGTATACAATTTATCTACATTTTGACAGCAGCAGAGTTTTAAAATATGGCATACTCATTTTTCCAATGCCCATCAATAAGATCTAACTGAATGAGACAAAGTTTAACTGTTGGACTTGGGAAGTTACAGATCACATTGAAATGGTTGTAAAACATGTAAGGAAAAGGTAGATGTGCTCACAGCCTCTGGGTTAAATCATGCTGTGTGAGTAACAAAGTTCAGGTTCTTTTCTACAGTAAGGTCAGCAGGTAACAGAGAAGTGAAGCTAAGCAACCTGCTGCAGCTTTGATTAATCATGAAACAGAGTTTCATGTGCTTTTACCATAAAAGTGGTAAGAAGATAATGTAAGAATTCCAGTCTTAATACACATATTCAACTTGTATTACCTGCTGTCTTCATTGCTTTGCAAGCAATTTTTTTTTTTCCCCCTAATTAAGCCAGGGCATTTAAAGCAGGGTAAGATAACCAAAATAAACCTCTAGAGATAAAAACTGCAAGAAAGGAATAAATGATGATACCGTTTCAGATGCTACTATAAAAATTAGTGAATCAAATTAATGTGACAAGATTGACGTGAATTGATAAATAATCTCTAATTTGATATAATATTATGTTCCAGAGTAGTTAATGATTCTTCCAACATCTAGACAAAGCAGTATGCTTGCATTAGTTAATAGCGCTGTGTTGGTAGATGATGAGCACATCATCATGCAGATTCATACCCACAGTACTCCAATTTATGTTAAAAAAAAAAAAAATAAAAAAAAAAAATTGTTAAACACATTTAAAGCAGAGGATCAAGTAAGTCCTAGATTTGTTATCAAAGTTGAAGACCTAGGTTACTGTTCCTGGACTGCCAGCGCAGCAGTAAAACTCAGAAAGATGACAGGCAGCTATATAAGTGTGTCCTAAATTACTTTTAAGCACTGATGACTAACACCAGACTTCTTGTTTACTATTTAATCAAAACAACTTACATAATGATAGCGTATACACATATAAACTTCTGCTTTTCTTACCATGCCTGACGCATTCATGTGCGGTATAAGCTTGGAATCTGGCACAATAACTTGCTGCTGAGTTGCTAGAAACAAAAAATAGCATTTCATCATGAAAACTATGCAGTTTGTTCAAAATAACATCAAAGCCAGAATAACTTAGAAAGAACATCACCCATACATCAGCCAAGCTTTGTAATAGAAACAGCTACTGAGCAGTCTCTGATCTTCATAGAATCATAGAATGGTTAGAGTTGGAGAGGACCTTAAGATCATCTAGTTCCAACTCCCCTGCCATGGGCAGGGACACCTCGTACTAAACAAGGTCGCTCAAGGCTCTGTCCAACCTGGCCTTGAACACCGCCAGGGATGGAGCATTCACAACTTCCTTGGGCAACCCGTCCCAGTGCCTCACCACCCTCACAATAAAGAACTTCTTCCTTATATCTAACCTAAACTTTAGTATAAACTTTTGGTAACTTTAACTAGGGAAGACATAGAGCACAAAAGGACAACTGTCTAACTCTAGATATTGGTCTAGTCTGAAGAGAGCACCCACATCAAGTTGACATAAGCATCACCATGAACTACTCTAGAAAAACATATTCCAAGGGAACAACAGTTCAAGAAGTACCTGGGAATAAGGCACTAGAAGTCTCACTCACAATAAGTGAGACATTAACAGACTGGCTACATATTTAAACACACATTATGGCTCAGAAGTCCTTGCTCTGGAGGAATGAACAGTTCCATGTGTGGAAGAAAGGGCTGTTGCGTGCAGAACCCACTGTCCCTTCATACAATTAAGGCAGCATTGTGCTCGAGGAAGCATAGCAGGACATTACTAAGTTTTATTCTGAAGACAATACACAGCAGCAGCTCTGAGAAGCTGGCTATTCTGGCTTCACAGATCTTATTTCTAGGGCTTCAGTTACCTATTCCAACCCCAAATAAAGCAAGATTTAAAATATATTTCTGAAAGCAAAGATATTAGTGAAACGTTGATAAATTTGCTGATGGCCGGTATCAGAGTTCTCCAAAAACATCAATTCCCAGTGGTTAACTCTTAAAACTGACGTAAGCAAGATGAAGAATATGTTAACAGGATGCAGCAGTTAGCCTGAGTTACATCTAATCAGCATAATCTTATGATCTTAACTGTCTTTCTAATGCAGCAGAAGCAGATTAAGTATAATCAACCACCTGCCCCCCCAGAAAAAAAAAAACACAACATAGTTTTGATGTGCTAAAGGAAATAGATAGCTTAACTATGCAAATAACCTGCCGATCCTACTATGTGGAACAAGCAGGTTCTGAGTGCTAATACAGTGACAGCAAATTGGAAAATGACAGAGCAATTTGAACAAACTAATCATCAACAAGGTATTCTCCATCCAATCCTATAACCAAGGACACTTAAGAATACTGAATTTCTGGAAAAGATTTGGAGGAGGGAAGGCCCACAACCCTGCACCAAGATCTGAGGCCATCTCTCCAACTTTCAGAAAATCCTTGGGGCAAAAGAGCCCCAAGAACATCTTGTGACCCTGTGCCAGGACCACACACAGGACAGCAGGAATCACCCTGCCAATTGTCCTGACCTCTCTCTGGGACTGCACCAGGTCATGCAAGGAACAACTACACCATCTCCCTCATGGAACAGAGAAGTCAAGTAATTCAGAAAACTGCATATCTGTAATTAAAGGCTTTTGATATCCTAATTTCACTTAGCCTTTAGCCTCCACACTGTCATTTGGTCACAAGCCACAACATGGGACAACAATAAATCAGTTTTAAGTGTATTACTACAAGCAGGATTTTATTCTACCCCAAGACACAAATGGGAGGATGTGGATCTCCGTATTAGCAAAATCACAGCTATTCCACTAAGGAGCCACTAGAGGTCTTGGTGAGTAGACTTTTCCAGTTCCACTGACAGTAATTTAAACCAAAACACCTGGATTATTTGAAGCCACGTGCATTTAAGGGTCTTAATCTCAAAATTAGTCGAAACTGAGATATGTCCAGTCAAAATACAAAGTACTATAATAAGAAAGATAGAGAGGGAAAAAAACGAAAACACCAAACCAAAAAAGCAACCAAACACCCCCACCACCACCCCCCCCCAACAAGTTCTTGTCACACTAGTTCTCTTCTGTTTTGAACATACTTGGAGCTTGGGGGTAAGGGGAGACAGCCAGGGAACCAACTCATAGCTATCTTTTGTGCCTGTAACAACAGAGGTTCTGATCCATGAAATCTGATAAAAAGACTGAAGTCTGTGACTACCACAGGTATTTTATACCACAATTTTAGCAGCACACTGAAAACTCAAGCATTTTGTAGATGGCAGATTTGTTCACGCAGCATATATGCTGTAAAATCCAGTAGTATTTACCTTAGTTTTCAAATGAAATTGTAACTGGTCAAAATGTTTCGCTTAAATTAACGTCTCCCTTAAACTAATGGAGAATACACAAGGCAATAATTATACGGAACAATACTGTTATGGCTAGACAAAATATACCTACATAGTATGCAATCTTTCAAGACCACAAAACCACCCAGCCGTTATGCTTTTTACTTGAAACTTGTTCTAGCATGAAAAACCATCTCCCAAACAGACTCTTATACAAGTATTTTTCACATGCCAGCATCCACTTATGCTAAACAATATGGGGGTTTTAAACTAATTTGCTCCTAATCACGTTAATACCTCAGGATTTAATTGCCAACTGCATATGTGCATCAGCTTGAAATTACAGAGCTGCTAATGAATTTTTGACAAAATCTCGAAGTCATGCACTCTGAGAACATAACTGACACAGCAGAAGACCAAAAGAAAAATTTCGCTTTCCCAAAATCTTCTGAGGAATATGGCTAACACAAATACCAGGTTATTTTCACCAAGCCAGCTCTCTTGATGCATTAAATAGAGGCAAGTAGAAACAAAGTTAACATCAAAACACAATGTTATCCATGAGATAAACATCCTGCCCTAGATTTAGATCATACTAAGGAGTCGGTCTAACTTGAGAGCCTTTTGCCAGAGAGGTTAGAGAATAAGTCTGACCTTGCTGAGATGCTGGAATAAGGACCTGTTGTGGCTGAGACTGCTGCTGCACAGTCTGCTGTGGCTGAGGTTGTGTGTGATGATGGTGATGATGATGCTGCTGTTGCTGCTGCTGTTGCTGCTGTTGCACCTGCAACAAAAGTTGCTGCTCTTCTGAATGGAAGCCATCTACAGCCTTGGACTGCATCAACTTGTTTTCCCACAGCTAGTTTGGAAAAGGAAAGAGAAATCTCCATGTACAATTTTTACTCAACAGGATTTGTAACAATATAAAGACAGTACTCCAAAATTGAATTTGCTTTCACTGTTTATCTTGTGCAGCCTACTTAGCCCAAAAAGCCCTCACAGGCAACAGACTGAAGAGATAACTCCAGACAGGTAATGTTTTAAGAAGAGGAATTAAATATCTTATAAGAATTGCCAGCCCAAGCTTAAGTTTTAACATTCTTTATTTCATCCAAGTGTGGAAGATTTGTAACAGCCCTAATAGAAGCATGAATAGAAATAAACTGGTAATTTTAAAGAAGCCTTCAAGTTTTCATTTCTTTACCTTCTCCCTTTCTTACCTCTTAAAATACAAAAACAATTCTTTATGTTCTTATTCTTTCCTCAAGCCATTTCTTCTTGGAACTCCTCAATAAAAGTCGCTCAAAGACTATTGCCTCACAACACAATTAAACAGAAACTAACAGCATACCTAAGATCATGCTTCTGTACAAGCATTTACATAGTTTCTATCACAATGCCAAATTCAGCTTCTCCAGCCCTTCAGTTCTTTATGTCAGCTGACATGTCTCCCAAAAAAAGCAGCTCTTGTAAACAGACAGCAACACAAGTATTCCGTAATACATCAGAGTCAAAAGGACTACAAGCAAATAGGGCTCCCTAAGCCTTCCTCTTCAATAGTTTGTTTCCTTCTTGTCTCTTCCCTCATTCAGCCTTTTCTGACATCATTTGCAGAACACATCTGTGACACAGACACACAGTGCTCTTCTTACAGTGCTCACTTCATTACCTCCCAAGCCAGGTCACGGTTTCACGGAAAAATTCTTTACCTGTGTCTAGCCAAACTCAACATTCCTTTCCCACGCCATCCATTTTTTAATACTTCAATACTAAGAGTGCAGGACGTCCTGCTTTCTGAACAAGTCCTTATTCAACAGCTGACATAAGTGGGCACCTAATTTCCCAGCTTCCTTTTACTTTATTTCTTCCCCCCTTTTTTTTTTCCCCTGCATTTTCCCTTGCCTTTTGAAGGGCTTCTTTTACTCAGGAAGAACTTGAAGAAAGCCATAGGAGACCCATTAGAGCTCAGTTCAACATCCTCCCTTTCTTTTAAACCCTTGGTAACAGCTCAAACCCACCGTATGTAAACCAATTCTGAATCTGAGAGTTTCAAAAAAGCATGATGCACACAGCGCAATTTATTATGTACCACCCTCCAGAAAAAATACTTCTGCAAGCCACAAACCGTACATGCAAAAAATCTGACAATGCATCTGACAATGCAACTCCCGTTCTTCAGAAAGACAAAAACCTCAAGCAGAGCAGACGTTTTATTTTTCCTGCAGAGAAACCTTAAGAATTGTCTGCCTCAGAAATAGACATATTCTCCATCCCCCCTTTTTTTAAGATACAACATTTTGGGGACACAAAAACCACTGTGAATTTGGATGCCTGCTGTTTATATCAAGTTTGACATGCCAGTTAGGGAAAATAATCAAGGTGAGCAGACCTCTCTATACAGCAGTGTAGTTCAAATTATATGGGGCTACAGATATGCAGATTAATGCAATGCTTCGCTAACTAAAAATTGGTATTTTTACTGTGTACAACAGTAGCAGATCCAAAAAACCAACTGCTGCATCAGTCTATTAAAAAAAAAAACCTTTTAAGCTGCAACTTACTGTTTTGAGTTCCATAAGAACTTGTTCGTCCACTCCTTCATCCAAGAAAACTTCTCTGACATCATTGATGACGTCTTCAATTACAGACCTGTACAATTTAGGCTTTAAAAGAAGAGTAACTGATCAGAATCGTTTTGAAAGAAACTTATCACTGTAACATTAATATAAGATTTCCCCCCACAAAAAAACCCCTCTGAAAACTCTATTATGAAATACACTGCACGTTTCTAAGTGACTAAGATATCCAAGGAGGTATAAATCAGCTCAAATGAGGTGAAAAGATAAGGGAATGTTCGCTACCTTTTGCGACATAACTACGGCATGAGTTTTCAAGCCCTGAGCAGTGTAATTCAAAACAGAGAAAAGGAGATTGTTTTCCATCCAGTGAATTTGTTACCTGCTTGCCAATGTACATATTGAATATTCAAAAATATCTGAGGGTGTGCAAAATACTAATGTCAAAAAATGTTAAAAGTTCAAAAGGATACTAGATAAATACAGAGAAAAGAAAGTTGTTAGTGCCTGCTAGCTCAACAGGAACCAAATACAGCTCAGAACGATCTCAAACTGAAAAACACTAAAGGGTCAAAAAACTGGAAGTATTCATGTGAATGTCCTATTCTTCCTTAGGCATCTGTTTACAGAAATTTCTGAAGAAACTATATAGGGCTAGACAGACTTCTGTTTTCTATCATTACTTACATTTTCACATTAAAAATTTTTCAGGGAGACTATTCTATTATGCTGATTATAGGCCTACACTGTCAATGGTGAAGCGAACTGTCAATTCACTTAAGGTTGCCAAGAAAAACTGTGGAGTCTCCATTCCTGAAGATACTCAAAAGCCATCTGGACACGGTTGTGGGCAACCAACTCTAGGCGGCCCTGCTTATGCACCGATGCTGCAAGATGACCTCCAGAGGTCCCTTCCAACCTCAACCATTCTGCGAATTTTAAAATGCAGGTACAGTTTTAAGAAGAGAATAAAAATACTTAACCAGATCAATTAAACCACAAAATTTAATTCACAGAACAGAAGGTAATAGCACTATACACGTGCTGTACCTTTTAAACAGTACAGCTTGGACCTCTCATACATGTGAACCTCAACGGTATTTTGGTTGGGTTTAAATATCCGTGCTATCTAACTGTGAGGCAGCACTACTCGCTCTAAATTAGGGCAGATGAATCTGCAGCCTGTGAATCATATATATGTCACTGACCAACGCTGTTCCTTGCTATACAGGTAGGCCATTCTTAAGCTCATCTGAAAGTAGCTACAACTTTCTGTAAGCTGATCTCTTCCTCTATCCCATTCCCTAACTTCGTTAAGCAATAAATCCCAAATGATGTCACACACGAGATACGTTGTCTATATGAAAAACAATCATTCTGTGCTTGTGCAGTAGGTTTGGCACCCCAGAAGGGCTGTGCCTCCAATCCACACATAGAAACCCTGCACCAAGCACATGCAGTTAGTCCAGCAGTGCTGGAACTATGCAGATTTACTGCACGCACTTGAAACATGTATTTTGTGCATACAAAACTGTTTGATGCCTCCCAGAAGTGTTGAATTTGCTACATACATTCTAAAGATTATATTGGACATGTTACGGAAATTGTTATGCCTATGTTACGGAATAATGGAGGTGAATAACAGCACATGATGTACTAGCCTGGGAAAAAGCTGAGTGGCCTATAAGCACAAAAAGAAGTTGAGTATCTTTGCATTAAAATGGTAAAAAGCCCAAACCAACCAATCAAAAAAGCCCACCACAACAATAACAAAATAACATAAAGGAATGCACTGATATTAGGAGGGGAGAAATGACCCTATTTGGAAGCCTGGAACTAAGAACTAAGCAGTCCGATGGCTGCATAGTGCATTATGTCTTTAGTGTTTAAAACAAACTCGCATTGAGGCATACTCAAGTGTTTTTTCCTAAAAAAACCAAACAAACAAACATCAACCACAAACAACAACAAAAGCCCAGTGGGGAAAAAAAAAAAACCAACAATAATAATAATAAAAAACCAGTAACGAGCCACTCTATGTTATTGACCTCACATCCACATTTTGGCAAGTGACATGCTATCAGCAACCTATCTTTTTCTTCATTTTATATTTCATCAGTTTGTCACTTTTCAGCTTTAAAACATGCTGCTGCAAATCAAGTAGCTGAAGCCTTAGAATTCATCCTTTTGTTATGTGTCCCACAAAAAGAAAATCTGGCCTTAAGCAACAGTAAGTTTGCCATCCTTGAAAACATTTACAGCACCTATGTCCAAAACTTCTCCAAAAGAAACAAAACATGCCAGATACTTGCAGATTTTTTTGTTTCAAAACAATATGGCATGCTCATGTATCCAGGCTTCAAGTACAGAATTAATTATGCTTATAGAGACATTTAAAACAGACTTGCAAAGCCTATTTGAGTGCTAGTATTTTAAATCTGCGTAGTCACTTAGAACTACCAAGCATCATTACCAAGATCATTTTTCCGCTTGGATTTAATTCATAGCAGATGCAGAAAGACATTCTACTTAATGACATTAAGTCCTATTATTTCTGTAATGAAACAAATTGCATAAAGCTTAAACAATTCAACTAGCACAGAAATGCTACTTAACCTATTCCATATATTGTTCCTTATTGTATTAAAAGCATCTGCTGCTTAAGGCCAAAATCACATTTTGCAAATAAACATGCTTAACTTCCGGCATGTGAGTTACTGTACTTCAGTCAAGAGAACTACCTGTATGTCTGAAATTACAACCAAAATTCCTGCAGGCTGGAGATCGCATTTTCTCCTTCAATCTTCCTTTCCTTAAATCCTCTACTAGGTCCACTTTTCTAACAAATCAGATTTTACACAAACAGACCCTAAGAATTTCCACCAGCAGTTACCTTCTCCTTTCTCCATACTCAGTCATTCTTGTAACGTTTATTCATTACAAAGCCTCCTGTCTATAAAGCCATAGGAAAAAATATCAACATTTAGATACAACAAACTGACCCTACAGTCCAACAGTCTCCTTGGGAATGTTTCCTTCCTTCCCTGCTTAGTAAGGAAAAAAAAAAAAACAAGTTTAAGCAGCTGGATGCTGGTTTCTGGTGTCCAGCATTAAGGGAGCAAGAGAGCAGAAAGGCAGGTTAAGAGCATGGATGTTCACTCTGTCATTGACACAGCACCCTTCTGCACAACCTCCAACAGCCCAACTAAGCAGCTAAGCCCCCCAAAAGACAACAGCACCACAGGGGTGCGGTGAGTCTAGTGCAATGCTTAACGAACCCACCAGCAGTTTGTAGATGCATGTGCCTCTTCACATGAGCCGCACAGTGCACAGGATATAAAGATGGGTCAGAATTTTTGGATGCTGTTCTAATCACGCAGTATCCCAATATATGATACAGTCATGGCTGTATAATTAGAAGGGAACAGAGAAGAAAGCATCTGCACGCTTAAAACAAAACAGTGTCTGTCTGATTTTACCTATGCATGTTTACACAATACTGAGAAAAATCTTGTCCGGTTGAAAATACTCCCTTGTGTGCACTGCTACTGAACATCCAGCCCAGGTGGATGCGACACCTTCCACAGAGGGAGCAGCAATACCTTCAAGAGCCATCCATAGTGGAATTTTGAAAATTATCACAGGATGCTCTTCCTACTTCAAGAGAGGTGAATTCAGTAAAATTACAAAACACCCTTAAGCCCTGGTCTTGAAAAGGAAGCACACTGTATTGTTTTAGATATACACTAAGTGTTGGCTGTAAGCATTATTTATATGATGCTCAAGCTGTTTATACAAACCACCCAAGACTGGAGTTGAATGACAAAATTTTTTTCATATATTGCTTACTCAAAAAGTAAATATGGTAACACAATTACTGAACAGGTCTGAAGATGGGATAGCAGGTGAGTTAAGCTTTCCAATAAATTTCCGCGTTCAGTCAGCAAAAGCAATGAGAACATAATGGAAACTTTAAGGATTGCTATTAAAATAATAATGCTTTCATCTCGTTTATATTAAAGTGCCTCCCTCATAAAGAGTACATTGCTGTAAACTTCAAACTCTTTTAAGAGCAAAATACTCAAATCACTCTTCAATAAACACTATTCCAAACACTTACTATAGATTAAAGACAACAATTAAAATTCCTGATTTATTAGATACAACCACAAACACATAGAAAAGATCTGAAATCTAGTACTTCCCCCTCTGGGAACATAAGGAAACGATTATATTTCACTTTCTCTGTGCATCTTGTAAAGAAAATGCTGAGTACGGTGAGACTGCTACACACGCACACACGCTCCAAATCCAAGGAGCAACCAGCAAGCTATTTTAAGAAATGCCACATGCCTTTGAGGGCTTACACTTCCCACACTCCTCCAGTTCCAGAGTACAAAAACTGCATCTCCTTGTAATTATTATCACAACACTTGGGATTTCAGCAGTTTGGGTTTCCAATAACCAACACATTATGGAGAGATATACCATGGCACGCTTTGTGCATTTGACAGTAGTTTGTTTCTGGTGGCTTCTGCAGTTATCCCTGAAATATCGCTAATCATTCTCCTATCTGCGCAGTTAGAGATGGAAACTAGCTACATGACTGCTACAGAAGCACACTGTAAACAAGTTTTAGTCACAATTACATCAGATGTGCGTAAAAAGAAGTAACACATAATCTAGATTGTAAGCATTAAAATCCTTTTAGCTTGCCATGAACTTTCACAAGTAAATTACCTGTGTCACCTACAAAATCTTATACTGCATATAACTTAAGATCTTGTATTTGTCCTTTATTAGGAAGAACGGATTTCTACCAATTCAGACTTGATCGGATGCTGACGTGGTACTGTTGCCACATTAGGCTCAAAGTCTAGCTTCCTAAAGTTAGCACCTGGTTGCAGTATTTCAAAATGTTCCTATTCATCTTTGGTAACCCTAAGGTAAGCACTGTGATCCTTGCTATGGAATGAAACTTGAATGTGACAAAGTTGACCGCACACGATTGAATGGTTTTACTACTTCATTCAAAATTAACCTAACGCATACCTATTTGAAGCCGGGTTGGTTTAAACTTGGCTTTTGCTATTCCAAACACAACAATCAGAGACACCTTTCAAGAGAACTTTACAGAAGTTGTGACAGCACAGAAATACAGCCAAGAGAAAGCAAGTCCTAGTAAATTGCTGAATCAAAGATATTTACAAGTACTCTGCAGATTATTCAATACATATATTTTGCTTAGTACAAACTTGGCCGAAAAAGAAAAGCAAGTCCTCCAATTTGATGTATGAAAATAGATCCTTTTCTTGTAATCAAAAAAAAAAGCCACAGATTTATAAGCAAAAGGACAACTAACAGATTCAGATCACACACATTCAATATGCATCCTACTGAGTAAATGCCCTGCATCTGATGGCTGACTACTTTCCTAACATGTCCTGATAAAAAACGTGATGAAGTAGCAAAGCAGTGATGCTACTTCGCAATTGCGTGAACCTAACTCACATGCAGGTCTCTAAAATTTCAGGTTTGGAAAGGAAAACTATGATGCTTTCCACTCTTTTTTGTACACTGTATTGCAGTATACAAAATATTCCAGGTAAACTAAATATTAGTGAAAATTCTAAAACCCTCGCCCTGTCTCGACTGTAATAAAAATATTTGTATGCTTTAGTCACCAGAAACACACAGAAATCACTGAGTACTATCTGTGGCCCCTGACCCACAGACTAAACTTTAATATTAAATACTACTTGTAGGGCAACAGCTGTAGTCAGACCTTGGCAAAGCGCCATAAAGTAAGTACCACATCTCTCCTTGATGTGCTGGGTAAGGACCGTTTAAAATCTTTTTCACATGCAGCAGAAAAACTACTTCGAATAGCTTATGGGGGCACTGGCATGTGTGCTAGCAATATGCTGGGGACAAAGGAAAAAAAACATAGAAACACAAAAAAAGGAAAAAAGAAATAAAAAAGGCAAACCGTTTCAAATGCAGGAGAGGGTGAAAACTGTCTTTGTGCAATGCATAAAAGCAAAGGAAAGCCCACTTACACCGGCTGGGGCCGGCAGAAAGCAGCACCGCTCCGCAGGCCGGTGGCCACGGGGACGGGCGGCGCGTAGGGAAGGGAAACCCGGCGAGAACCCGGCCGGGATGCGAGGGACCGGCCGCCCGTCTCCCAGCTTCCGCCGCGGACGCATGCACCTCCCAGCCCGCGCTCCGCGGCTCGCTCCCTATTTAAAGGCTGATGTGGTGTTTAAATGGAGAGGCGGTGACGTGGGGCTGGAAAGCACCTTCCCATCCGAGCAGAGTCTATATTAGAGAGCGGCAATAGCTCTATATAAACAGGGCAGCCACAGGGAGGAGGAACACAAGGAGCAGGGAGGCAGGAAGGCAGGGGGAAGCCATGATGGATCTCAGAGCCACAGACAAGGGGGCCGAGCCCGCCGCCGGGACGCCGGGTTTGTCTCCTCCAGCACTTCGGGGCGGGGGTCGCGGCCGGGGGCGCGCCAGGGGGAGCGGAGCGCGGCGGCCGGGGCCGGAGCCGGCGCCCGCGCAGGGCTGTGTGACTGCTTGTTGCAAACCTCCGTGAGTACAAGTGCAGCAGCGAGCCACCCGCCACGGTGCAGAAAGCACGAGAAGGGAACAGGGGGAGAGGGGATTTTTTTTTTTTTTTTTTTTTTTTTTTAAATAAATACTGCCTCGCTCCTCGCCGGAGAGAAGTTGAGGGCTTTCGATCCGGCTGGGCTGGGATAAGTGCTTTACAACCATCGTCTCCTTCTTACAAAGCAACATAAAATGGCTCCAGCGGAGCCCGGCTGGGCTTCGCCGCCACCGACACCACAAAACCGAAACCTAGCTCGGGCGCCCTTTCCCCTCGCCTCGGGACGGCGGCGGAGCGGGCACCATCGCCCGCGCTCCCCCGCCGCCCGCTCCGGCTCTCGCCCCTTCCCCGGGCGGCTCCCTCCGGCGGCGGCGCCCCCCGCCCTGCCCTTCCCCTCCCCACCGGACCCCCGGCCCGCGGGCGGCGGCCCGGCCCCGGCCTCCCCCACGGGGCCGCCCTGCCGCCCCCGGGCCGCCGCCCCGCGCCCCCGCCGACCCTCGCCCGCCACCCCCGGCTCCGCTCTCTCCCCTCCGCCGAGGCGGCCGGCGCCGGGCGCCACAAGTTGTCTCGCCACCGCGGGGGTGAGGCTGCCCCGCGCCCCCCGCAGCCCCTTCCCGCCGGGGGCCGGGACCGCTCAAGGCGGGCGGGCGGCGGGAGGGAAGGAAGGGAGTGCGGGGGAGGGGGGCGGCGGGCCCGGCGGGCCACACCGGCCACCTCCGCCCGCGCTGCCCCCGGGGCCCCCCTCGCCCCCCGACCCGGTCCTTACCACGGGGTTTGTGTTAGTCGAGCTCGCCATGTCCCGAGCCCCCCGGGACGCCCCCAACCGCGGGGGGGGAGTCGCCCCTAAAACAATAAACCTGCCTGGCTGCGTCCCCCCAGAGCCCGCGCGTCCCGCCCCGGCTCACGGGCGGCCCCGCGGCCTGGCCCGGCCTCTCTCGCCGGCCCTGGGGCTGCAGCCGCCGCCGCCAGCCGCCCGCTCTGCCCGCTTCGCCCCTTTATATAGCGAGAGCTGAGCAGCTGCGCGAGCGGCCAGGGCGAGAGGGGGACGCGGGCGGGGGGAACGGAGCGGGGGGGGCGAGGCACCGCGAGAGCTGCGTGCGAGACCGCGCCTCGCAGGGAGTCGTCACGTGAAGGGCCCGCCCTGCCGCCATGACACCTACCGAGGCGGAAGTAGCTGCACAGGGTAGTGCACCTGGCTCCCGCGCAGCCGGCTCTACCGAGGCGGAAGTGTCTGGCACCGCCCCGCCGCGCCCGAGACCCGCCTCTTCTGCGCCGGGCGTCACGGTGCCCGCGAGGCGGCACCGCCGAGGGCCCCGCGGTGCGCCCGCGCGGGGACGGCCGCGGCGGCTGCGGGAGGGCAGGACGAGGGGATGGCAGGGGGAGGCAGTAACTCCCCTCGGCTCGGTCCCTGGGAGCACCCTGCTCCACGGCAATCCAAACCTGCAGCCGCCTGCTTCAGGACAGAAATCTCTCTTTTGGCCTACAAGAAGGGGGTCTTAATACCTGCCCGGCCCGATAAGCGCTGGTGCCTTCCCTCACAGCCTCTCTCTTTATCCCCTTTCTCTATGGCAACCTGTGAGCGGCACGTAATACAGGAGTATCTTCTCAACCATTGTTCCATTAAAGTTAATTTAACCACTGCCACTTTCACTCGGTCCTTAGCACTACTTTTGAATTCTGCTCATCCATTAGATCTCCACCATTAAGTCAACTGGGTAAGTTCCTCTCAAGCATAAGTGACAAATAACATTGAATTCTGACTGGGCATACACAAGGGATAGCAGGTTACATATCTTCAACATATACTGTGGTGCAGACTGCAGTTGTTATGTTACCTGCAGTCTGCAGTCCTACCTATTAATTAGCCCAAGTAACGAGTTCAGGAATTCCTGTCTGGTACCTTTTGACAGGAAGGAGTTTGTTAGTGGGTACAGCAGACCTGCCCCTCCTATTCCCCTGAATCCTTAATTTCTACAGGAACAAACACTCCCCTTCTGGACTTCAGAGTTTGCAGAGGGATGTGACTAGTTTGCCATGGGCCAGCTAATGAAGCCACTGTTTGCTGCGCATGCTGCTGGAGCCCCGGATGAAAAAAAAAATCAGTTTAGTAAGTTTAACCATTCGCAGCTGTCAAACTCCATGTTTTTGCTGGAGTTTTCCACCTGCATAGCACAGCTAACAGGACTGAAAGAGGGTCTGCCTCCTTGGAAGCCATAAGCTGTGGTGAACTACAGGGATTGATTGATGTGCTAGTGTGACTTGACTTCCAATGCCTCAAATCAGAAGGCAGTAATCCCTCACTCAGAGTTTGTACTTCGCTGTGAAGTGAAACTGCTGAAGTGATTGGCATGATACCAGGAAGGAGTTAGAACGCCATTCATACCTTTCCTCTTTTCAACACGAGGCTCTGGATAGCTACAGTTTCCTTTCCTGGAACCCCCTCTCTGTTTTTCAGAGTGGCTTACTGAATAATTTAAAAAAAATAACATACAGGCATGACAGCAGTAATAGCTCAGTCTGGCATCATGCTCCTTTTCGTAGCTCAGCAGACTATGGAAGTCGTACCCAGAAGGTAAGACCTGTGTGCACAGCCCTGTCACAGTTTCTTGGACACTAATACCAGGTTACAGTGCAGCACTACAAACTCTGAGTGCCTCTAAAGAATATTGTTGTGAACAAAATCAAGCCCTCATGAGAAATGCCCCATTGAGCCAGACTAATGGTCCATCTAATTCATGGCAATTCAGCTGCTGCTTAGGGAGAACAAGCAAGTTAGCCGCTTGAAGAAGTCTGTTCCCCTTGGTTTTCCCCAGCATTGCAGCTGCCTGCTGTATCAATTTTAGGGGATTCTACTTAATTTAGCATTTTTTAGACTGGAATAATATACATGTTTGTTACAGAATCATAGAATCATTTAGATTGGACCTTAAAGCTCACCTAGTTCCAACCCACTACCATATGCAGGGGCACCTTCCACTACAGCCCATTGCTCAAAGCCCTGTCCAACCTTGAAAATTCCACAGATGGGGCATCCACAACTTCTCTGAGCAACCTGTTCCAGTGTCTCACCACTCTTACAATAAAGAATATTTTCCTGATATCTAGTCTAAGTTGACCCTGTTTCAGTTTAAGCCATTCCCCCTTGTCCTGTCACTACATGCCCTTGTAAAAAGTCCCTCTCCATCTTCCTTGTGGGCCCCTTTAGGTACTGGAAGGCTGCTATAAGGCCTTCCAGAGCCTTTTCTTCTCCAGGTTGACAAGCCAAACTCTCCCAGCCTGTCTTCATGAGAGAGGTGCTCCAACCCTCTGAGCATCTTTGTGACCCTCCTCTGGACTTGGTCGAGCAGGTCCACATCCCTCTTGTGTTGAGGGCTCCAGAGCTGATCGCAGTACTGCAGGTGGGGTCTCATGTGAGCAGAGCAGAGGCAGAGAATCACCTCCCTCGACCTGGAAGTCACGCTTCTTTTGATACAGCCCAGGATATGGTTGGTTTTCAAGGCCTCAAGTGCACATTGTCAGGTCATGCTGAGCTTCTTGTGAACCAATGCCCCCAAGTCTTTCTCCTCAGGGCTGCTCTCAATCCCCTTTCCACCAAGCTTGTATTTGTGCTTGGGATTGCCCCAACCCAGCTGCAGGACTTTGCCCTTGGCCTTGTTGAACTTCATGAGGTTTGCATGGGCCCATCTCTCAAGCCTGTCAAGGTCTCAAATATTTCAGACAAACAAATCATCTTTTATAGCCCACACTTTGTGCTCAGAGGCACAAGATCTACATTGAATATCCTGGATTATTCTGTCCTGTTAGTACCAGAAGCATCCCTTGATTGTCCTCAGCAGATCAAGCTACTTATTACTGCAACGGTAGCTTGCTAGGTTAATATAAAGGGTCTTGGACACTGAGATGTTTTTAGTTCATCTCCTGTTTGGTCTATCACAGAACTACGTCTTTTAGAAGAGAGATTTGTTAGAACCTGTGAGGAGGAAGGGGGCAAGGGGGGGGAAATAAATTCTCTTCAGTATGATTTTTAGGTTGATAGTACTTCCATTCTAAAATTCTAGGCAAGTACTAATGGTTGCTCTTCACAGTGTATCTTTCAAGTAGATATTCTGCAAAGAAATAACTGATGTGTAAATACTTGCTAATGAGGGGAGGGATGTGACACACTTGAATCTAGAAACTCAAAGGTGCTAAGTACCTGTGATTGCCACTGAAAGGCACCAGGTAGCAATTCAGATGAAAATAAGAACAACACAGTCTTGTTCCTGAGTCAAAACACAATAAATTTCAGTTGTGATCTTAATTTTTTGTTTGTTTATTTATGATTTGTTTTAAATTGAGGCTTTTTGGTTTATTTGAAAATGGTAAAAAAACCTGAAGCTACTTTTCTGCCTCCCAAAAGCAGACTGTAAGTAAATCTGATCTCCTACACCTGGGGAAATCAGTACCAATCAGTATCAGCATGCCCTCATTTTTCTTTGAAAGCATTTATGATCATGCAGCAAAGCATAGAGTACCTAGTATGAAGTGTTGCTGACAGTTGTTTATAATCTCTTACTTCTTGAAACAACAGAAAAGCATGTTAAGTATGATCATGTCAACTATTTCCATCTGACCCCAGGGGGGCTGTTAATAAAGGAAAAAAAATTGGTTTTAACTATATTACAGGAGTACAAATCTTAACACAGACGACAGAACAAGGTTTGCCATCAGCATGCCTTCTAGATTTGTCATCATAGCTCTTGTCCACATTACCTGTTACAACCACATTGCTATTGTAGTTGTGCTGGCATAGTCTCCCACTGTGGGTATGAAGACAACATACAATTTTCACTCGGTCTATTACACTTTCTCCTTATAACAAACTAAGCCATTGAACACTTTTCAGAAGGGTTTGGCAATGTGGCATTATTATTAGTCAAGGAAATTAACTTTCTGACCCAATTTCTGAAATGGCAGTTTTCCAGAAGTATGAGGATATATATATAAAACTTTAAATTGCACAGCATGTGTTAAAAGGATAAAACATGAGCATACACAGAACCAAGCCAGTCTAGAAAACATTAACACGGAAAAAAGCTGCTTGAAGTTATGTTCGCACACTGTGAGTTTAGAACTTCACCTCTATGTTTAACTTGCTCTTGCTGCTTCCACTCACTGTACCAAAGAGAAAATACAACTTTAAATAAAATTTGAGATTTTTATTTTTTAAGTGTACATGCAAAGAAAAAAAAAAAAGCAATAACTGGCCTAAGCTGCAATCCAAAACTTTGGGCAGAGGCAGAAGTTAAAAACACACACATCATACCGAAGATTTTCTGGATGCAAGCAACTCTCAAGAGTCGAAAAGATGCTGACACATAATGGAACTTATCTGATATTAGTTTTAAAGACTGTTCACATACTGTATAAACATTCTTTAATTAAAAGGTATAATGTAAAGGGTGACATTTTCCTTCTAATAGCCTGCTTGCAATGTACTAGTAGCCGAAAACAAAAGCCAGTAAAAATATCCCTTGTTTTCAGGACTAAATTACCCCCAAAAACTTTTTAAGCAAGGCAGAAATGGAATGAAACAGCTCCCATCACCCTTATTCCAACAGATCTCTATTTTTCTAGATAGGTTTACCTTCACATTTAGAATTTGAAGCACAACAATATGTTTTACTAAAGCACACTAACACCGGTTTTAAGGGTCTAACACATGCACAACTCAACTGCCTACCTCACAGCCCACAGAGGACCAAACCTTGTCATCCTCAAGCAGTGTGGTTTGTCTCTAGCGACCTTCTGAAGGGTAGACAGTCATGCTTCAGCAAATTCTCATCTTGAAGTGCTAGAGCGGGCAAGGCCTTCAGAGTAGCTTGCTACGCATGAAGCTTTGTTTCGTGATTAGACTCCTAGAGCCTCAGGCTTGCTCTGCTCTTACCAAGTGCTTACTCAAGCAAAGTAGGAAGCACAAAATGTTTTTCTTTAATACAGATTAAGACTGTTTACTGTTAGGATGCATATAGTTGTTTGAAAACAACTGAAACATACACATTTCTCATTAGGGCATGTCTAAACAGGACAGTAAAACTATGTACTTAATTGTACAGTCAAAGCCACATAACTACCAACATTAGAAAGCCATCTTCCCTCCTCCAAACAAAATACAGAAGTCACATCTTCACAGAAGACTACATTAGCAGGTGACCAGCTACTATAGTTATTTTGTTACTGTAACTCCTGTCCCCACATATCTCCAACATACCTCTCAGGCTTTCAAAGGCCAAGGAACACCACTGCAAAACCCAGTGGCCTGTACGCCTGTCAGAAGACTTTCTTCTAAAGCTGCCACTAACTACTAAGCCCTGTTCTCTCAACACTCTAACTTCTCCTCTAGCAGAATTGCACTTCCCTCTCTCTTTTATACACAAACTCCATGTCAGATATTGCAGCATTTCATTTTCTAGGCACCACTTGTGCCTCCTCTGCTTAGAGGATTGACTTTCCTTAACCTTATTCAGCCCACCCCTCAAAAAATCACTTCACACAGCTGCACCGTGGTCTTTGGAAGAGCTGTTTCCAGTAAGTGATCAGCTACAGCTGGAGGAAGCAACAAGCTCTTTTCTAGGCTGTTGCCATGTGCTGCATGTATTTACACCTTAGCAGAGGTTTCTGCTGGCACACATTTGTCCATCAGAGTTTGTGTTTCTCGTGTGTCTGGTTGGCAAAGCTTAACTGAGACACTGACCCCGTGGTTCTCACGACCCCCATGCATTCAGTGATAATGAGGATTTCAGGCATTTGCACTTCCTTCCCATACCACTGGGTCCTCGTTCTGTGCCTGTGCCATCGTGCTCTGCTTTTGCAGTTGTGCCAGTTCCTGGCTGTGACTTTTTTTTAATTCCCCTGTGCTGGCTAATTTTTAACCTGGATCAGTTTCCTGATCTGGTTCGTCGGGCAGCCCCACAAAAGATGTGTTAGTGAGACTGAAAGAGCTGACAGGAGTAGAAATAAGTGACCAGAAGAGGAAATGCTTCAAAACAACATCGTTGCCAAATGCTTTGTCATGTAGAAGAGTCTCCAAGCTTCCTTTTATTGAAGAAGAATTGGCCATTACTAAAATGCACACCCCACTTGCTGTAAGCAAGCTCTAATGTTTGTAGGAGGAAGATTATTGGTCTTAGGGCAGAGACCACCCCTATTTTTCACGTGTATACGTTTGACCTAATGCTTAGGTCTCTACAGACTGAATTAATCATAATTTGAATACAGAGTACTGATTCTTAAATAGCTAAAAAAAGCCCCTAAAATTCTGAAGGTTAGAGCTTCTCTGCAAGGGCATGAGCTCAAGGAGTAGCTTCAAGTTACACATTCTGTCAGTACTACCTTGCTTAAGTGCTTTTTAAGCAGCAGCATTAACCACTTGGACTGCAACTGTTATGAATCACAACTACTCAACTGTGATGAAGTTCTGACAACAGCCAAAATACTACTGGCTCTGATCCATGATGCCAAGCAACAAAGAAGTTAGGTAACAAAAAATCTACACTTAAAATACCAATTAGTCTTCCTACACACAATGTCATAGAACCATAGATTCATAGGATGGTTTGGGTTGGAAGGGACCTTAAAGATCATCTAGTTCCAACCCCCCTGCTGTGGGCAGGGACACCTTCCACTAGACCAGGTTGCTGATTCCTGCTAACTTAATTTGCTAAACCTTCTTGTCAGTTCTCTGCACTTTACACTTGGAAACATTTGAATTGATTTACCATTTTAGACCCAAAATGTGGGCGATGTTGTATTGTGGTTTGGGGGTTTGGTTTTGTGGTGTTTTTTAACTACAGGTGTTTACCATTTGAAAACTGTGCTGAAAGAAAATACCGTGTAGGAGACTCTACAATTTCTTGAAGTGCACGTGCTGCCTGACTTGGCCCTGGATACCGGAATACTGACGAGCTCTTGTGGAAGGCGAGAAGCCAGGAGATCACCTTTGCACAGGAGCTGCAAAGTAAACACCACTTATTTTGAGACTGAATAAACCCACCAGCTCAGCTGCACTGGGACATCATGAGTTGCTACACATTGCTGTTGGGTCTCCACACTAAGTGGAACTTTAAGTTATGGTGATTAATGTATTGCTGGAGCCACCTACACCGACATTTCATGTCCTACATAATGTCCTACATTACTGATCTAAAGCAAAGTTTTACCTAGCATGCTGATAAATGTTTTTACTGATTACTGCCATACATTCCAGCCAGTAGCTATGATGTGCAAAGGTTCACAGCAAAACTGAATTAGCTTCAGCAAAGTTATTCCTGATATATACAGGCATTGGAGAGTGAAATATTCGTAGAGAAAAATTTGCACAGAATGATCCATAGTGTGGCGTCACAAGCCTTACATACCTCAGGCACCACATTGTCACTTAGGATAAAGTAATCACCCTAGAGTATGCCAGAATACAAATATGCAGCATATAACTACGGCATAGTGCTGGTCTGTGTGCATGATAACCCTGTGATTCCTTTGGGAGTGCGTGTGTATGTGTAGCCTCGGTTTCCCTCACATAGCTGGCAGGGTGGGAGACTGCACACAGGCAGCCACTGCCAAGCAGAGATGTGCTGTGGTGTATTTTACTCAGCGGTTTGTCCTGCAGGCACACGTTCACGTGTTCATAAACTAAAAAAGCTTTTGTGCAAGGAAGGATCCACTTTGGATGCTCACTGCCTCCTGCTTAGTAGTCTGTTCCTCTGTGGCCAAGTGGGTGTCCTTGCAAATCATGCAAGCTTCCGACTTGCTGAGGATCCAGTAGAGCTGCTTTAAAGAGGCTACACCTTTCATGGAAAAAGCATGGGATTACCCTACACATTGCAGCCTATTCAGAGGTGATCTTATGTCCCCTCTGGGACCCAGCAATGAGAGGCATCAGGCAGACAAGACGAATCTTTGATTTCTTTTCTTTTCTTTTTTTTTTTTTAATATCTTTTTTCCCCCCCTAGGGTTGTTTTTCACAGAACTGGGTGGAATTTGCAGGAAATGGCTCCAGTTAAGTTTTGGCTGTGTTCAGCCCTCCCAGAGAGGAACACAGAAGATGAACTACGTTGTGGCCAACCTATGGCATAGGAGCAGTCAATGTGCAGTTCCCATGCTGAGGCTAATTATCTAACTGGCAAACCTGTGCTAGCGTGAGGGTTGCTGGGCAATTGGAGTCCCTGGCTTTGAGAGAAAGCAAAACAGCAGGAACGAGCCAGCCCAGCTCATCCTGTAATGGAGCTATAGGACCCTAGGCATTAATTGCCATTTCTAACCTATGACCCATTTCCAGAGCTCCTTTCTGCTTGGGTTTTCATGCTAAATGATGTGCAACCTGGGAGTCTTGGGCATACCAAGATTTTGACAGCTGCAAACATGAAAAAATGGGAAGCTGCACTTACAGACCACAGTTCACATTTCCCTCAGCTGCCTTGTTCCTACCCCCTCTCTTGCTGCTTTGGATGAAAGATTGTTTTTCCATCTTAAGCATCATCTTCCACTATAAATCTTCCTAGATTTGCAATATGACCTACTGTCGTCAGCCATCTCATTTCTCCCACAGACTGACTCTAGGCAGATTAGCAGTCAGCACTTCTGTGTCTCTGTTGAATGAAAACATTTCTAGTGAGGCATCCCATCACACCTGCTATACCTGCAATTTTGCTTGCACCTGTTTGTAATGGACAGAGCACGTGATGAGCAGGAAACAGCACTTCTAGTTTATAGAGTTTTAAGACAGCTGCATTTGTGCTGGAAGGACTGATCCATGCTCTGACCCGTCTGGCCAGATGCAGTCGCAGTATTAACAGGTACAGGGCAAGGGCCCAACACTGCTTTTATGCTCTGTGCTCTGTAGGCACCAGGGATGGTTTTTTGAAAGTTCTAGCTGTTGCTGCAGCCAGCCCCTGGCAGATTCTGTATGGGGCTGGGCTCAGCCCCCGCGAATGTTTTCACTGGCCAGCTGCCAAGGAGGTGCTGATGGGTATCATCTAACTTGAGGCAGTTGAGAGTACCTTCAAAAGCCAAAGTGATAATATATCCACATCACCCAGACAGTTACATAAATGTATGAGTCGTCAAAGCCAGTCCCTTGCCCTGCTGCCAAAGCCAGCTGAAATTAGAGATGAAGCTGGAGAATGTGACCAAGTACAGTGGTGCAGAACTACAGAGGCGCTTTCTTTTAGACCTGCCAAAGCAAGAAGACCAGCGATAGGGTTTAAGTTGTGCAGCTTATTCTCTTTCCATTACTGTAGACCTCTGCTACAAATTTCCAGGTCCCTCCTGACCACTTTCCAGCTATGTCTTTCAAGACACAATTCACATGTCTTTCTGTATGCTGCGGCAGGCAATGTGCTGTATTAGTATCAGTGTATATTACTAAGGAATAAAGAATACAAGGGCACGGAGCAGAGTCACTCAAGGTAGATCACACTACAAATGCTGTAAGTCTGCTAAGGACCTTGAAGGAAGATGTTCTTCTGGATTGGGGAAAAATGGAGGGACATTAGACTTACATTCAGCTGGGTCTCTATTTTTCAAAAGCAGTGATTTAATGCTGCCTTAGCTTTCTTATTGTCTGAGAGGTACAGTCTTTTGTTTCAGTTAACTCTTCAGATAGCTTAATTTCTTAATATTTGAAAAGGACTATGTGATATTTATATGGAAGGTGATAAGATATGTGATATATAAGTGGAAGGTGATAGGAAAGGACAAAGTGACATCCTAAAACGTATGGGCCATGAGTTTTTGCACTACTTGAAAATATCACATCACCTGAAATATACCTTAATAACTCCTAGGTGGAGCTCAGACGTTTTGCTGACTTGAATCTGAACATTCAGGATCAATTACAAAATGTAACCAGCATGAATTACCACAGATTTTTATCAAACATGTTCAGTTGTTCCCACATGAAAGTGAAAAAGAATCTCTCCCTTATTTAGAAAATTTTTATATGAGATGCTCAACATAATGGAGCTTTTCTAGCAAATTTGAGGAGGAGGCTTACATCAGGAAGGTAACTA